>NC_067398.1:486885343-488085343 GCF_016432865.1 Antechinus flavipes | reverse complement strand
TGTAGCTGCTTTTGTCCGTCATTTATCAATTGAAACTCAGGTCTCTTTGTCAAAGAAATCCACTTCCATCAAAATATGTCCTCATACAATATCGTTGTCGAAGTGTATAATGATCTCCTGGTTCTGCTCATTTCACTTAGCATCAGTTCATGAAGGTCTCTCCAAGCCTCTCTGTATTCATCCTGCTGGTCATTTCTTACAGAACAATAATATTCCATAACATTCATATACCACAATTTACCCAGCCATTCTCCAATTGATGGGCATCCATTCATTTTCCAGTTTCTAGCCACTACAAACAGGGCTGCTACAAACATTTTGGCACATACAGGTCCCTTTCCCTTCTTTAGTATTTCTTTGGGATATAAGCCCAATAGAAACACTGCTGGATCAAAGGATATGCACATTTTGATAATTTTTTGGGCATAATTCCAGATTGCTCTCCAGAATGGTTGGATTCGTTCACAACTCCACCAACAATGCATTAGTGTCCCAGTTTTCCCGCATCCCCTCCAACATTCATCATTATTTTTTCCTGTCATCTTAGCCAATCTGACAGGTGTGTAGTGGTATCTCAGAGTTGTCTTAATTTGCATTTCTCTGATCAATAATGATTTGGAACACTCTTTCATATGAGTGGTAATAGTTTCAATCTCATCCTCTGAAAATTGTCTGTTCATATCCTTTGACCATTTATCAATTGGAGAATGGCTTGAATATGCCCAGTTTGTAAATGGGCTGCTAACCCCCCCCCCCCATCCTGAAGCCTATCTGGAGGAGGGGTACCTACTTAGGGAAGGGCTGGCAGATGGATTCTACACATATGCTCCCTCTCAAGGACTTCAAATTACTTTTGGTTTACTTGGATAAAAGCCTTCCTTGAAGACTCAGGTTTTTGATAAAGGAGAGCAAACTCATTTAAGATTAATTATTATCTCCATTCTGTGTTTCATCCTCTCTAACCCAATGCTTAACACCTTTTAAAACATGGTGCTTACATCCTAGGTCATCTAAGTGTTCCTTTCATTGTGTATAATGTTACCGCTTCAGATACTGCCCCCACTCCTTCAAGTAGGCAAAAGCAGGGATTTGGGGGAAAACATTCTTTAATATTTAGGAAAAGCTGTCTGGACGAGAGGCACTCATGATAGCCTCATCTTCCCCCCAGCCTAGTCTTTCTCTGGGTGGGGTTCCTGGCTATTGTCTTTACTAACTCCACTTTTAATTATCCTTTTTGCATATTTGGCCCCTGCATTTTTAACTTGTGAGATTTGTTTCCTCCAGGCTCCAAGCTATGAACTTTCAACTATTTGTTCATCCTGAATACCACTGGCTAACTGATTCTGACAACCAGCAAGATGAGACATTTGTCCCCTCGTCCCAAATAAATTTGGGGATGGCTGCCTGAGGTGTGGGGGGAGAGGGGAATGACATAATATGAAATCCTAAAACTTTTGGTTTTGGAATCTGCTCCAAAGTGTCTCTGACCACTTGTGGTGTTCTTTTCTATAATATGATGGTTCTCTGTGGGAGCAGATTTCTTGGGGAGGTTTTCTGGAGGCAGCCTTACTTTCAGTTCCAAGTAATAATCACCTCAAATGCAGCCAGGAGTTAAAGTACAGTCCTTTATTGTCTCTTCCAAAACAGCCCGGTTAGTTTTCCTTGGTTCTGAGAGTTCCTGTTGCTAGTCCTTTGCTTCTGCCTCTACCAGCCTCAGCCTCTCCTCTTCAGAATCCCCAGTTATGCTCAATTGCAATCCTTAGCTTGTCAATCTCCTTAATTGACTTCTCACTTCTCAATCTCTTCAAGTCTCTCCACTGAAGCTCTAAGAGCTTCTTATATATGATCTCTTAAAGGTGTGAACCCAAAGGTTGACTCCTCCTCTGAGAGAGTGGGATTATGGGAGGTATAAACTTGTGAATCTCATACTGAATCCTGAAATCTCCCAAACTTGTGAACTAATGTGTGAGCTACTGTGTGAACTCTCAAAGGTGTAAACATAGGCATTGTTTCTATCAATTCCAGTGACTTAACACCTTGTAAGGATTCTAACAACCACTCTTTAGCCAGATAACTTCTAGCCTAAGGAAACTCCTACACTCAATCTGTCTGATTCTGAATAGACTATTTCTGAGTTCAATGCTGACTGATATTCTGGTCAGTGATAATCAAATTTCAGAGATCCCCCCCTTATTTCATCTAAAGATTACTTCCTAGCCTTACTCTTGGGCTATAGAATTAGCATATCTATGGTAGAAGCTGGATAAAATGACTCTCCTTAGTTCTGTTTCATTACTGGATTCTCTTACAATTCAGTCCACTCAGTAATGGTGTCACATTGCTTTTAATAACTGCCCCTTGACTAGGGAAATAACTAACTAGCTAACTAAATAAATAAATGCTGTCCATTATTTTTCTCCCCTTTTTGCACAGTATTTTACGTTTTCTTTTCTTTTCTTTTTGGTTTTGTGACTGATTCTTTATGTCTCATTGAATCATTTATTTTCATTTGTTCAATTTAATTTTTAGTGAATTAATTTCTTTAGTTATCTTTTTTTAGCTCCTTTTGTATTTGGTCAATTGAATTTTTAAATGAGTGAATTTGTCCTATCAATTTTTTTTTTCCATTTCTCAGATTCTGTTTTTTAGGTTGTTTCCTTTTTCCATTTCACAAATTCTATTTTTTCAAAGAGTTGTTTCTTTTCTTTTTCTATTTTGGCAAATTTGTAAGGAATTATATCCTTTTTCCATTTCACTAAATCTATTTTATAAGGAGTTTTCTTCTGATAATTTCTGTGTTTCCTTTCCAAGCCCTCTTGCAAAGTTCTCATTTCCTTTCCCCATTTTTCTTCTAACTCTCTTTTAAGATTCTTTTTGAATTCTTCTAAGAGAACCTTGTCATATGGGGACCAATTCATATCATCCTTTGGGGCTTCATCTAGAAACAATATACTTTCAGTGTCCACAGGGTTTGAAATCTGTTCTTTTCGTTCTCCATAAAAAAAAAAAAAAAAAAAAAAAAAAAACTATCTATTGTCTATTTGCTTTTTCTTCATTTTTTTTAAAAAAGATTGAGGTCTGCTTTTAGAGCAAAGGGGAGATTTTCCAAGATTTCTCTATAGGCTACAGTGGCTGCACTGGATTGATGCTGACTAACTTCCAGTACTGGTTGAGTGTAGCCAGGTTCCACAATATTCTGGTATTTAGGGACTCACTATTTGCCTTATGTATTTGTGTTGGATGTCTTACAACTAATCTGCTGATCTACTGCCTTGCAAGTAGCACAGAGTAGCCAACTCTGCTGTAGATTCCTTCCAGTAGATTCCACAGTGTGTGAGATACCACACTGCCCTGTTCTCTGCACTGCCTGAGCTTGGCTTTCTCCATGACTGCATGTGCTTGGACTTCCTCCCTCTGGATCTGATTGAAACAGACCTTTTCTGAAGATCTTCCAAATTATCTTCTGCTGGAAATTTGTTACACTCCAAATATTTGTAGGTTCTGTAATTCCAAAACCAGTTCAGAGTCTTGATTTTCTGTTAATTTGAGGGACATTGGGGAGATCTCAGAAAAAGACGTGTCTCTTCTCAGCTATATTGCTCCACCCCCTCACCATAACATTTTCATTGTCCTTTGGATTATCCACAATTTTTACTCTTCAGAGATTTTATTGTTTCCTGATTTGCAGTTGCAGAGTATTCCTGGAAGAATATTCATAATAAAAAGAGGGATTTGTGTCAGGGAACAGCTTGGGGTCATTACAAGTGCTGCATAATTTCAAAAATCTCACATAACCTGCTCTGTTCTTTCTATTCATTAAGACAGGTCTTGTATACCTCCATCTAAATTTATATTTCAGAAGGCTGTAGAAATATTTTATTTAGACTTCCGGTTAAGATGGCGGAGAGGAGGCTCACAGTTGCATAAGCTCCGCGCTTTCTCTCACTATCCACTTCATTACAAGCCTCTGAATCAATGCTTGACTGAAAAAAACCCACAAATAGTTACCAAGAGAAGCCATCCTTGAGATCCGCCAAGAAAGGTCTGTCTTTACTGGAGGGCTGGGGCGGTTTTAGATCGGGCGCAGGCTGAGGGCAGCGGCAGTGAGAGCACGGGAGCAGAGCTGAGAGGGGGTGGGGAGTGATCGTAGCCGTCTCTGCGGGGAGAGCTTCGCTACAGGTTTGGAACCTGCAGCAAGTCAACAGCCCAGCAGAGAAGCTAAAAACACCGGGGCTGAAGAATACAACCGCAAACAGCTGGAGTCTCTCAGGACCTGGCCGCCCCCCCTCCTCCCCCCCCCCCTCAGTGACTCAGCACGCTTTGGGATCTCAGAGCGCAGGCGCAGCACAGTCCTGCTAGTGCCTCACTGCTGCCCCCTGCAGTCTGTAGAGGAAGCTCGATAACACACCCAGCCCCCCCCCCAAAGAAAGACTCCAGTTTTTTCTGTTTTTCTTTGGTAGTTTGTCTCTGATTAATAGACAGAATGAGCAAGAAGCTGAAGAGGACTTTAACCCTTGACAGCTTCTATACAGATAGAGAGCAGACTCTAAATCCTGAGGAGACTAAAAACAGGCAGTCCCCAGGTGATTCCCCAAAGGAGGAGATCGTCTGTTCCTCAGCACAGATGAACCTCATAGAAGTGATTAAAAAGGCTCTCACAAGGGAGCTAGAAGAAAAATGGGGAAAGCAGAGTGAGGCTTGGCAAAAGGAGAGAGAAGCTTGGGAAAAGGAGAGGGAGGCTTGGCAAAAGAGCCTGGAGAAAGTTAAAGAGAGAGTGGATAAAGAAGTAAAATCCTTGAAAAATAGGATTAGTGAACTGGAAACAGAAAACAGCTCTCTAAAAAACAAAATTGGCGAAATGGAAAAAAATTCCACAGAACAAAAGAACTCAATTGGACAATTAGAAAAAGATTTTAAAAAAGTGAGTGAAGAGAATACTTCACTGAAAATCAGAATTGAACAAGTGGAATTGAATGACTCGAGGAGACAAGAAGAATCAGTCAAGCAAATCCAAAAAAATCAAACAATGGAGAAAAATGTGAAATACCTTCTGGGGAAGACAACAGACCTGGAAAACAGATCCAGGAGAGACAATCTGAGAATCATTGGACTCCCAGAAAAACATGATGAAAAAAAGAGCCTGGACACTGTCTTCCAGGAAATTATCAAAGAGAACTGCCCAGAAGTCATAGGAACAGAGGAAAAAATAAACATTGAAAGGATTCATCGATCACCCACTGAAAGGGATCCTAAAATCAAAACACCAAGGAATATAGTGGCCAAATGCCAGAACCCTCAGATGAAAGAAAAAATATTGCAAGCGGCTAGAAAAACCCAATTCAAGTATCAAGGAGCCACAATAAGGATCACCCAGGATCTGGCAGCATCCACATTAAAAGATCGAAGGGCCTGGAATATGATATTCCGAAAGGCTAAGGAACTTGGTATGCAACCAAAAATAACTTACCCAGCGAGAATGAGCATCTTTTTCCAGGGAAGAAGATGGACATTCAACGAAGTAAGCGAATTTCATCTATTTCTGATGAAAAAACCAGAACTTAACAAAAAGTTTGATCTACAAATATAGAACTCAAGAGAAATCTAAAAAGGTAAAGATTAATCTTGGGAACTATATTTTGACTATATAGATGTATAAAGAATACATGTATACTTGTTCTAGAAATTGATGTGGAAAGGACATTGTACCAGAAAAAGGGTAAAGTGGGGGTAGTACATCTCATGAAGAGGCATAGGAAACCTATTATATCTGAGAGAAAGAATGGAGGGGGATGA
Organism: Antechinus flavipes; assembly: GCF_016432865.1. Lineage (NCBI taxonomy): Eukaryota > Metazoa > Chordata > Mammalia > Dasyuromorphia > Dasyuridae > Antechinus > Antechinus flavipes. Next base: position 488,079,550 of record NC_067398.1, on the reverse strand, counting down.
ATATAGTGGGTATCTTACTGCCTTCAGAATTGGCTTTAAGTGAAAAATCTTAAGACATATTCAATCTATGGTGAAACTTCTCCCACCTCATTGAAAAGTGAGAAGGGAAAAGTGGAAAGGGAAGGAATAAGCTAAGCGGAAGGGAATACGGGAACTGGGAGGGAAAGGGGTAAGATAGGGGGAGGAACTCTAAGGCGGGGGGAGGGACACTAAAAAGGGAGGGCTGTGAGAAGCAAGGGGTGCTCACAAGCTTAATACTTGGAAGGGGGGGAAAGGGGAAAGAAGGGAGGAAAGCATAAACCGGGGTTAACAAGATGGCAAGTAATACAGAATTGGTCATTCTAACCATAAACGTGAACGGGGTAAACTCCCCCATAAAGAGGAAGCGGTTAGCAGAATGGATTAAAAGCCAGAATCCTACAATATGTTGTTTACAGGAAACACACCTGAAGCGGGGAGATACATGCAGGTTAAAGGTAAAAGGTTGGAGCAAAATCTACTATGCTTCAGGTGAAGTCAAAAAAGCAGGGGTAGCCATCCTGATCTCAGATCAAGCTAAAGCAAAAATTGACCTAATTAAAAGAGATAAGGAAGGACACTATATCTTGCTAAAGGGTAGCATGGATAATGAAGCACTATCTATATTAAACATATATGCACCAAGTGGGGTAGCATCTAAATTCTTAAAAGAGAAACTAAGAGAGCTGCAAGAAGAAATAGACAGTAAAACTATAATAGTGGGAGATCTTAACCTTGCACTCTCAGAATTAGATAAATCAAACCAGAAAATAAATAAGAAAGAAGTCAAAGAGGTAAACAGAATACTAGAAAAGCTAGATATGATAGATCTCTGGAGAAAATGTAATGGAGACAGAAAGGAATACACTTTCTTTTCAGCAGTTCATGGAACCTATACAAAAATTGACCATATATTAGGACATAAAAACCTCAAACTCAAATGTAGTAAGGCAGAAATTGTAAATGCATCCTTTTCAGACCACGATGCAATGAAAATTACATTCAACAAAAAAGCAGGGGGAAGTAGACCAAAAAATAATTGGAAACTAAATAATCTCATACTAAAGAATGATTGGGTAAAACAGCAAATCATAGACATAATTAATAACTTCACCCAAGAAAACGATAATAATGAGACATCATACCAAAATGTATGGGATGCAGCCAAAGCGGTAATAAGGGGAAATTTCATATCTCTAGAGGCCTATTTGTATAAAATAGAGAAAGAGAAGGTCAATGAATTGGGTTTGCAATTAAAAATGCTAGAAAAGGAACAAATTAAAAACCCCCAGTCAAACACTAAACTTGAAATTCTAAAAGTAAAAGGTGAGATCAATAAAATTGAAAGTAAAAAAACTATTGAATTGATTAATAAAACTAAGAGTTGGTTCTATGAAAAAACCAACAAAATAGACAAACCCTTAGTAAATCTGATTAAAAAAAGGAAAGAGGAAAATCAAATTGTTAGTCTTAAAAATGAAAAGGGAGAACTCACCACTAACGAAGAGGAAATTAGAGCAATAATTAGGAGTTACTTTGCCCAACTTTATGCCAATAAATTCGACAACTTAAATGAAATAGAAAAATACCTCCAAAAATACAGCTTGCCCAAACTAACAGAGGAAGAAGTAAATATCCTAAACAGTCCCATCTCAGAAAAAGAAATAGAACAAACTATCAATCAACTCCCTAAGAAAAAATCCCCAGGACCAGATGGATTTACATGTGAATTCTACCAAACATTTAAAGAACAATTAACTCCAATGTTATATAAACTATTTGAAAAAATAGGGATTGAAGGAGTCCTACCAAACTCCTTTTATGACACAGATATGGTACTGATACCTAAACCAGGTAGGCTGAAAACAGAGAAAGAAAATTATAGACCAATCTCCCTAATGAATATTGATGCTAAAATCTTAAATAAAATATTAGCAAAAAGATTACAGAAAATTGTCACCAGGATAATACACTATGACCAAGTAGGATTTATACCAGGAATGCAGGGCTGGTTCAATATTAGGAAAACTATTAGCATAATTGACTATATCAATAATCAAACAAACAAAAACCACATGATCATCTCAATAGATGCAGAAAAAGCATTTGATAAAATCCAACATCCATTCCTAATAAAAACACTTGAGAGCATAGGAATAAATGGACTTTTCCTTAAAATAGTCAGGAGCATATATTTAAAACCATCAGTAAGCATCATATGCAATGGGGAAAAACTGGAACCTTTCCCAGTAAGATCTGGAGTGAAGCAAGGTTGCCCACTATCACCATTATTATTTAATATCGTATTAGAAACACTAGCCTCGGCAATAAGAGTCGAGAAAGATATAAAAGGAATTAGAGTAGGCAATGAGGAAACCAAACTATCACTCTTTGCAGATGATATGATGGTATACCTAGAGAACCCCAGAGATTCTACCAAAAAGCTATTGGAAATAATTCATAATTTTAGCAAAGTAGCTGGCTACAAAATAAATCCCCATAAATCCTCAGCATTTTTATACATCACCAACAAAACCCAACAGCAAGAGATACAAAGAGAAATTCCATTCAGAATAACTGTTGATACCATAAAATATTTGGGAATCTATCTACCAAAGGAAAGTCAGGAATTATATGAGCAAAATTATAAAAAAGTCTCCACACAAATAAAGTCAGACTTAAATAATTGGAAAAATATTAAGTGCTCTTGGATCGGCCGAGCGAACATAATAAAGATGACAATACTCCCTAAACTAATCTATTTATTTAGTGCTATACCAATCAGACTTCCAAGAAAATATTTTATTGATCTAGAAAAAATAACAACAAAATTCATATGGAACAATAAAAAGTCGAGAATCTCAAGGGAATTAATGAAAAAAAAATCAAATGAAGGTGGCCTAGCTGTACCTGATCTAAAATTATATTATAAAGCAGCAGTCACCAAAACCATTTGGTATTGGCTAAGAAATAGATTAGTGGATCAGTGGAAAAGGCTAGGCTCACAAGACAGAATAGTCAATTATAGCAATCTAGTGTTTGACAAACCCAAAGCCCCTAACTTCTGGGAAAAGAATTCATTATTTGATAAAAACTGCTGGGATAATTGGAAATTAGTATGGCAGAAATTAGGCATGGACCCACACTTAACACCATACACCAAGATAAGATCAAAATGGGTCTATGACCTAGACATAAAGAACGAGATTATAAATAAATTAGAGGAACATAGAATAGTTTATCTCTCAGACTTGTGGAGGAGAAAGAAATTTGTGACCAAAGATGAACTAGAGACCATTACTGATCACAGAATAGAAAATTTCGATTACATCAAATTAAAAAGCCTTTGTACAAATAAAACTAATGCAAACAAGATTAGAAGGGAAGCAACAAACTGGGAAAACATTTTCACAGTTAAAGGTTCTGATAAAGGCCTCATTTCCAAAATATATAGAGAACTGACTCAAATTTATAAGAAATCAAGCCATTCTCCAATTGATAAATGGTCAAAGGATATGAACAGACAATTTTCAGAGGATGAGATTGAAACTATTACCACTCATATGAAAGAGTGTTCCAAATCATTATTGATCAGAGAAATGCAAATTAAGACAACTCTGAGATACCACTACACACCTGTCAGATTGGCTAAGATGACAGGAAAAAATAATGATGAATGTTGGAGGGGATGCGGGAAAACTGGGACACTAATGCATTGTTGGTGGAGTTGTGAACGAATCCAACCATTCTGGAGAGCAATCTGGAATTATGCCCAAAAAATTATCAAAATGTGCATATCCTTTGATCCAGCAGTGTTTCTATTGGGCTTATATCCCAAAGAAATACTAAAGAAGGGAAAGGGACCTGTATGTGCCAAAATGTTTGTAGCAGCCCTGTTTGTAGTGGCTAGAAACTGGAAAATGAATGGATGCCCATCAATTGGAGAATGGCTGGGTAAATTGTGGTATATCAATGTTATGGAATATTATTGTTCTGTAAGAAATGACCAGCAGGATGAATACAGAGAGGCTTGGAGAGACCTACATGAACTGATGCTAAGTGAAATGAGCAGAACCAGGAGATCATTATACACTTCGACAACGATATTGTATGAGGACATATTTTGATGGAAGTGGATTTCTTTGACAAAGAGACCTGAGTTTCAATTGATATATGACGGACAAAAGCAGCTACACCCAAAGAAAGAACACTGGGAAACAAATGTGAACTATCTGCATTTTTGTTTTTCTTCCCGGATTATTTATACCTTCTGAATCCAATTCTCCCTACGCATCAAGAGAACTGTTCGGTTCTGCAAACATATATTGTATCTAGGATATACTGCAACATATCCAACATATAAAAGACTGCTTGCCATCTAGGGGAGGGGGTGGAGGGAGGGAGGGGAAAAAAATCGGAACAGAAATGAGTGTCAATATAATGTAATTATTAAATAAAAAATTAAAAAAAAAATAAAGTAAATTAAAGCTCTAAAAAAAAAAATATATATTTTATTTAGATTAACCTAGTTGAGAATACAGTTAAGTGTCTATATAGATAGATCAGCGAAAGGATACAGGTTCAATTAACCAAGATTTTATCACATCATTTAAAAAAAAATAAAATTCTTGTGAAAAAAAATTGGAGAAATGTAGAATAGATGGTAGTAGAGAGAGGTAGATTTATACTGGTTCAATATTCCGATCAAAATAAATGATTTGTTTGATGTAAACTTTGAATGAGGTCCCTAGGGGAGTGCCCCAAGAATCTGTGTAGTTTTTTGTATTTTTACCAATGACATTGATAAAGATTATATTCTATTCCTATTGCAATTTTTCATGAATTGAAGTTGAAAAATAGGAATTCATTGAATGACAGGGTCAGGCTCCAAAATCTCAAGAGGAAGAATTATAGACCAAATCTAATGAATGAATGCTAAGACATTTATTAAGCTTTAGCTGTGTGACAAGCAGTGAGCTAAATGCTGAGGATGCAAATACAAAAAGCAAGTAGGAGATAACAAATGGAGGAAAATATCTCTTCTCTAAAAGACTTCATGCACTAATTGCAAGAGACGTAGAGAAAAGTACAGCAAAAAAAAAAAAAAAAAATGTAAAAGCTTATTAATCCTAAGGGTTCAATGAAAGTACCGATGGCAAGACCCAGAGGTTTTAGATTGCATGAAAAGATGAGGTAGGGTAAATAATTAGACCTAAAGAAACTTGGAAAAAGAGATAACATCTGGTACTACTTCTTTACAGAATGTATAATGTTATTGACTCCTGTCTCATGTTGGATGCAGACAGCCTAGGCAAAAGGAAAAGAAAAGAATGAAGTTGTTTTCAATGATTATGGGGTTTCTTATTGTAGGGATTCCTAAGTCAGATATTCTGTAACTTTCCAGATTACAGAGGTGGCAAATAGTAAACTAGGTTAAACAAATCAACTTTACAAAAAGTCAGAGTGTTAAAGGGGTTGAAAAAAGGAAGTCATAATTCAGGGAATGAAGAGATAAAGAAGGCAGTTAGGAAAGGGCCATTTTAGGAAAACTAATTCCTGAAGAAACTCTCTGGTTGGGGACAAAAGGGTAACTAACTAATCATGTACACTGTCATCAAGCTAGATAAGACTTTGAACACAGGCTCTGTAAAACAGAGCCAGATTTGATGAACAGGTTTTAAGACTTGGCAAAAAGAAACCAAAAGACAGAATTGACCTTAGTACATCAATGAATGTAGAAACACCTGGTAGTGCTTTGCTCAGCACAGAGATAATGATTGAAGCAGTACAGGGATGGATAATTCAGTGCTGTCTAGGAAGATTGTGAAGAAAAATTGAGATTAATTTCCAATGTTCCAGTAGAGCTTCTTGAGTCAAACAAAGGATTGAACAAATTCTCCTTTGAGGTTGGTATAAAAAGAAGAAAGAGATCATCAGTGCCTAAACTAGCTATGTACCTCCAGAAGAAAAAGACAGCAGCAAAGGATTGAAGCAGAAGGTGGAGTCTAATTAAATCATTTAGAGTAGCAGTAGCAGAAGCAGTACCAGCATCATGCAAGAAGAGGCAGGGACAAATAGAGCCCTTCAAAACTCATATGAGTATCCTAAATGAAATTTGGTTCCACTGTGAAATCTCCAGACAATAAATTCCAAAGTATCTATCTGTTTATCTATCTATTTATGTATCTTTCTATCTATATATGTGTACATATTCATGTATCTATAATGTTTATACCTATATGATTTTAGATTATCAATTGGAAATCACATAAAATATGTTACAAAAGGTAAAGAACAGTAACACAAATATGCATTTATCAATAAAAAAGCAGAAAAAATTGAAACAAGTGATTATCTATCAAAGCAAGATTCCTGTCTATGATTTAAAAAAAAAAAAGACTACATCTCAAAGGGACTATGAAATCAATAATTTTTTAAAAATTATTTTATTAACAACTTTTTATAGTTAAAAAAATATGTAAATTTAAGATAGATTTCATTATAGTTAATAACATCAGTCACAATAGGAAGAAAGTGTTAAAAGAGAAAAAAGTAATTAGCTTTAACAATAAATATTAAAGGCATTTTTTATTTCAAAGAAGAGTTACAAGGTATAGAATGAATAAGAAATAAACACTATTGATATGTTGCTTATAAGAAACAGATTTATTGCAAAAGCAAAACATAGCTACTGAAAGGAAAGAAAAATCATTTATAATTTACAGAATTTAAACTAAGTAATAAATGACATTACATTACCATGAAATTAAAAGTGGCAGTAATTAATATATAACAATTCAGAATTCATATGTACTCAATAACTGGAAAGTTATATGTATGCAAGAAAGATCAATGGTAATAAAATATGAAATAGACAGAGCCCAGGAATCAGTGACCTTGATGCTCTCAAAATCAGAATATGTTTTTCTTAGATTTTACCAAGAATTGATCATAATAGCTAATTTACAGAGGATGCATACATACATTTTTAGGTAGAATTGTAACTTTTTTTATATTAGCTTGGACTACACACGAGCAATTGATATTCTTCCAGTTTTTAGATCTGACTTTATTTAAGAAGTGTTTTTATAATTGTGTTTATATAGTTCCTGGGGTTGTCTTGGCAGGTAGATAATCAAATATTTTATTTTTTTCTAAAGTTATTTTAAATTGAATTTCTCTTTTTAACTCTTGATGCTGGGTTTTAACAGTAATATATAGAAATGCTGATAATTTGTGTGAATTTATTTTATATTCTACAACTTTGCTACAATTTTGAAATGCCCTCTAAAAAGAGTGATAGTTTTGTCTCTTCATTACCTATTCTAATTCCTTTACTTTTTCTATTTTTATTGCTAAAACCAACATTTCTGGGGCAATACTGAATGATAGTGGTGATAATGGGTATACTTGTTTCAACCTGATATTATTGGGAATGTGTTCAGCTTGTCATCTTTTATAAATAATGCTTGCTGATGGTTTTAGATAAATGTTGCTTATTATTTTTAGGAAAAAAATCCTATTATTCCTAAAATATATCTAATATTTTTTAAAAGGAATGGGTGTTATATTTCATCAAAAGCTTTTTTGTTTGTATCTATTGAGATTGTCATATATTTTCTGTTGGTTTGGTTATTGATGTGGTTGATTATTTTAATGATTTTCCTAATATTGAACTAGATGACTACAAGTGGCTTTAATTTTGTCATCTGAAAATTATCTGTTCATATCCTTTAATCATTTATCAATTGGGAAATGACTTGTATTCTTACAAATTTGACAACAGTTCTTTTTTTATATATATAATTTAGAAATGAGATTTTATCAGAAACATTGGCTGTGAAGATTTTTTCCCCAGATTTGTATTTCCTTTTTAATCTTGTATCTGTTGGTTTTGTTTGTGTGAAAACATTTAATTTAATGTAATCAGAATTGCCCATTTTGCCTTTCATAATGTCCTCTATTTCTTCTTTGGTCATAAATTTCTACCTTCTCCAAAGATCTGATAGGTAAATTATCCCGCTCCTAATTTGAGTATACATACCCTGCATATCCAAATCCTGTACCCATTTCGACCTTATTTTGGTATGGGTTGAGATATCTTAGATCTATGACAAATTTATGATATTATTTTTTAGTTTTACCTTAATTTTTTTTTTTTTTAAGGAATTGCCTTTCTTTTCCAAGTTGTTGACTTTCTTGCATACTTCTCATTTCCTTTCTCACTTTTTGCTCTATCCCTCTTATTTGCCTTTTAAAGCCTTTTATGAGCACTTCCAAGAAGTCTCTTTGAGCTTGAGATCAATTCATATCATTCTTTGATGTTTGCTCCTCATCCTTTGATGTTTTGTCTTCAAATGAGTTGGTGTTTTGGTCTTCTCTATCTCCACAGTGGTTTTATATGGGCAAGGTTCTTTTCTGTTTCTCGCTCATTTTCTTTCCTTTTCTTTTGGTATTTCCTCTCTTTTTTTACTTTTATTGTCGAGCTCTGCTTCTGGGGTAAAGGGTTCCAAGCTTCCTGTGCAACTCTGAACCTTGGCTTTGAGCACAGGGACTCCTTGTGTTTGCAGGAGGTAGCTTTATCTGCTTCTTCCAAGAAACATCCTCGTTTTCCAGAATTTGCCTTCTGGGTCTTTAACTGCGGACTTGTCTACTGGTTTACTGTTACTGAGCCAGAGCCAGAAGTCTCAGTTATTGATCTGCTGTGATTAAGACCTTCTTACTGGCTTTCCTAGACTGCCAAGACTTTGTGTCTTGAGCTGGGCTGAACAGCCCTTTCACTCCAAGTGAGACTGACTTTTCTTGAAGTTTTTCAAGTCTATCTTGAACTGAAAAGTGGCTTTATTCCTGCAGACTCTGTTCACAGGCTTAATTTCATGTAGTTTTTGAGGGAAACTGGAGAGTTCAAGCAGCTTATTGGCTTCACTCCACCATCTTGGAACTATCTCCAGAAGTCTGCAATGATTTTTCTTATAAGTTACACTGTTTATTGTAATGACAATTCTGTAACTTCTGTAGTCCTGAGTAGTTGCTAACTATGGATATTCTATTCTAATATAGAAAGTAAAGTTCTGGGATCTTTAGATCAATATCAGTCTGCATATACAGACTGGTGGGATGTGTATTACTATGTATGATTTGGCAGGAAAATAATCTTTGATTTAAAATGTCTGCCTTGTGACCTCAAGGAAAGGAAGGAGACCATGGGGTCAGTGGAAATATAATTCTAAGGCTATCCAATTCTCCCTCACATAGCTTAAGTTTTTTGAAGAGGAAACAATGTGACTTTTCAGATACTTAGCTTTAGTTATAAGTGACTAGCTCATTAGGCATAGACTGGTTGATTAAAGTGACTTTTAAAGAATTTATACTGTTTTCTGCATCCTACAAGAAGCACTTAGAATATCAGATCCTTAGTTTATATTTTGTTGTATGGAGAGAAACAATAATTTTAAGCAAATTATTGATGATTAAAGGGACCTAGTCTTAAGCAAACAAAACTTGGTATTGCTTGATATTATTAAGAAACCAAGGGGTAAGGCATTTAATGTAAAAGTGGTACAAAGATATTGTTATCAAAGTAATAATAGGTTGGCAAACTTTTTAACTCAGGAAAAGGGGACGCAATACTGACTTTTACATTTGATCTATACTAAGTCCTTATAGGAATAGCCATTTTAGCCAGTACCATAATTCTATTACATTGCTTGCCTGTAGCAATATAAAACATCATTACCACTTGTGAAAAACATGACTTTAGATGTGTGTATACACCTGTGTATACATATACACATATGTGTGCATATATTTATGTATTTGTGGAGGCAGGGTAGTGACAATGAAAAGGTTGATTTGGCTTTGGTTCCTGGTATGAAATTATTTCCAGAAATGCAAGTTGGAAATTATTTTGTTGCTTACTGTTTTAGTCATCTTTGGGAACAGAGATTCAGTCACCTGCTTTAGGGCACATGATCATCATGTGTCATAGGCAGAATATTAACCCAATATTTCAAGGCCAAGACTTCAGACTTTTATGCAAAGTCCCTTTAACTTAACTCTATATTCTCCAAAATGATTACTCAAAAAGGCTTCATGATTGTTTCCTTGATAATCTCATACCAAGCCTTACAGTTTGCTTTCTTTTTTTCAGAAAGAAGCCTCACCTGGCCCTAATGTCATCTATCTATTTTGTTTTTTAGAGGAGGGGTGAATATAGCTTTGTAGAAGGCTATCTTAGAAGCATATTATGATGAGATGGAGAAAAATCTCTAAACAAAGGCTTTAAGACATGGATGTGCTTTGAACCCAGTGAAAATTTTACATCACAATGACAATATTGGGAGTAGTTCTGATGTGCACAAAGGCTTAATTTGATCATAGGCATCCCTAAATATGTAGAATACACATGGAATAAGGTTGGCATAGTAAGGCATGTGTATTCAGAAAATAATGGCAGTCAGAGATACTGGACAGGTAGTGTTAGCAAGGATGGGGTAATACATACATTAGGTTTTTAATATATTGCTAATGATGTTTGCCATTTTAAAACAAGTAGTAATTAAAGACAATTTGTCCTTGACCTGAAAGAGACAGGGAGACTGCTTATATCTTTAAACTCCTACATTTCTATTGACAGGCTTAGCCATGGCTCTAGTAATGAGGGTAAAGGAAACATAGTGATAGTTGACTATTGAGTGAGGTTCATGTTTCAGGACCAGTTTTGCTTCTATTCATTAGGGAACTGATTGACATCTATTCTTTTGCATTCACAAACTAAACTTTGCTTCACTTCCTAATTATAAGCCTTTCACCTAAGTCATTCCCTTTATTCTGTAATTTAACATTAGTGATTGGAGGAGGTGAGTCAGTCATGTTAGCATAGGGAGTGTGATAATTTTTCTTTTGTATAAATTATTGCAGTACCTATTGCTTGATGTAATGTCTTTAATGGGTTTCTCTAAAGGTAGCTATGGTATATGATGATTCTTGATTTCTCAAAGAAATTACTATTGGGTATATATATTGCCAAAGGGAAAAAATGCTGGGAAAGAAAAGGAAACAGAAGAAAAGAAGAAAAAATCTCTTAAAAGGACAGGATCAAAGATAATAGTATTTTAAAAACTCTACAATAATAACACTTAATTAAAAAAAAAAAACAACTTTGATTGTACCTGTATATGTGTCTCATGGCTTAGTAAAGTATTATTCTTACAGCATGAAAAGAAAGCCTCATTGTTCAGTTTCTCCTGTGAGATTGTATAATTAGACTGAGGTCATGATGTCGGTGAACCAGTTTATGCCTTCAGAGTTTTAGATTACAGACATTACCCATGTACACAATATACCTACATCTAAAATCAAGACTGTCTGAACAAGTAAACATGGAATGTCGTGTGGGCAATTATGTAGCTCATTTAATTAATCTAGATAGGCAAATAAGAGAATTCTAAGTCTTGAAAAGGTTTTCGGAACTACATTATCTGCTTTCACACCTACATAGATAATTTTTTATAAATGCATTTTTATGCAGTTAATTATGAAGTGGACATGTCACTTCTTTTAGAAATAAGTCGCAAAAAAAAATAAGTTTCAAAATCTGAGATGTTGTACTTTTTATATTTTAACACTTTTGTTGCATTTTAATCTATTTTGTTAAATATTTCCCAGCTACATTTTATTCTACATAGCTCAAGGTAAGCTAAAGTGTGTTTCAGAGCCCAATTTTTTGTTTTCTAAATATTTAGGTAGTTCTTTAATTTTTGTTAATATATTGAATTTATTTTTTATCTTTAATGTTTTTTTTAATTGTTTGAAATTTTCTTTCTTTCTCCCACATGTTCTCCTATCCATCAAGAAGGCAAGTAATATGACATCAATTATATAAGTAAAATCATTGAATTTATATATTACCTATATTTTGTTTTTAAAGAAAGAAAAAATAAGTGAGAAAATTGTACTTTAATTTGCACTCATCATTTCTCTCTCTGGAGGTGGATAGCATTTTTTCATCATGAGTTCTTTTGTATTGTCTTGAATCATTGTATTGATCCGAGTAAGCAAGCCTTTCACAGCTAATTATCAATACTACATTCTTGTTACTGTGCACATTGATTTCAGCTCTTCTCACTTCATGTTGTATCACTTCATATAGGTTTTACCACTTATTTTATCCCTGAAAATACCCCCCTCATCATTTCTTATAGCACAATAATATTCCATCACAAACATTTGCCCCATCTTATTCAAACATTCTTCAATTGATAACTACTTATTCAATTTTTACTTTGTCTCCACAAAAACAGATGTTTTAAATATTTTTGTACACATAAGGCTTTTCTTCTTCCTCTCCTCTGTTCTCCTCTCCTTTCCTCTTTTCTCTTTCGGTCTGTCTGTCTGTCTCTCTCTCCCCTCTTTGAGGCAGGTGACCTTGCACAGCCCTTCCTCCCTTAAATACAATTCACTTGCATGTCATGGCATCACCTTCCAAATATCATGGTCCTCCAACTCTGAGATACCACTACACACCTGTCAGATTGGCTAGAATGACAGGGAAAGATAATGCAGAATGTTGGAGGGAATGTGGGAAATGGACACTGATACATTGTTGGTAGAATTGTGAACACATCCAGCCATTCTGGAGAGCAATTTGGAACTATGCTCAAAAAGTTATCAAACTGTGCATACTCTTTGATCCAGCAGTGCTACTACTGGGCTTATACCCCAAAGAGATTTTTAAAGAAGGGAAAGAGACCTGAAAGTGCAAGAATGTTTGTGGCAGCCCTCTTTGTAGTGACCAGAAACTGGAAACTGAGTGGATGCCCATCAGTTAGAGAATGGCTGAATAAATTGTAGTATATGAATGTTATGGAATATTATTGTTCGGTAAGAAATGACCAACAGGATGATTTCAGAAAGGCCTGGAGAGACTTACATGAACTGATGCTGAGTGAAATGAGCAGGACCAGGAGATCATTATATACCTCAACAACGATACTATATGATGATCAATTCTGATGGACCTGGCTTTCTTCAACATTGAGATGAACCAAATCAGCTCCAAAAGAGCAGTAATGAATTGAACCAGCTATACCCAGCAAAAGAGCTCTGGGAGATGACTATGAACCACTACATAGAATTCCCAATCCCTCTATTTTTCTCTGCCTGCATTTTTGATTTCCTTCACAGGTTAATTGTACACTATTTCAAAGTCTGATTCTTGGTTCATTTGTAAGATGGCAGAGAGGAGGCTCACAGCTGCATAAGCTCCGCACTTTCTCTCACTATCCATTTCATTACAAGCCTCTGAATCAATGCTTGACTGAAAAAAACCCACAAATAGTTACCAAGAGAAGCCATCCTTGAGATCCGCCAAGAAAGGTCTGTCTTTACTGGAGGGCTGGGGTGGTTTTAGATCGGGCGCAGGCGGCGGGCAGCGGCAGTGAGGGCACAGGAGCAGACTGGAGAGGGGGTGGGGAGTGATCGCAGCCGTCTCTGCGGGGAGAGCTTCGCTACAGGTTTGGATACTTTCCTCCGGCAGCAAGTCAACAGCCCAGCAGAGAAGCTAAAAACACCGGGGCTGAAGAATACAACCCCAAACAGCTGGAGTCTCTCAGGACCTGGCCGCTCCCCCCTTCCCCCCCCTCAGTGACTCAGCACGCTTTGGGATCTCAGAGCGCACGCAGTCCTGCTAGTGCCTCACTGCTGCCCCCTGCAGTCTGTAGAGGAAGCTCGATAACACACCCAGCCCCCCCCCCAAGAAAGACTCCAGTTTTTTCTGTTTTTCTTTGGTAGTTTGTCTCTGATTAATAGACAGAATGAGCAAGAAGCTGAAGAGGACTTTAACCCTTGACAGCTTCTATACAGATAGAGAGCAGACTCTAAATCCTGAGGAGACTAAAAACAGGCAGTCCCCAGGTGAATCCCCAAAGGAGGAGACCATTTGTTCCTCAGCACAGATGAACCTCATGGAAGTGATTAAAAAGGCTCTCACAAGGGAGCTAGAAGAAAAATGGGGAAAGCAGAGTGAGGCTTGGGAAAAGGAGAAGGAGGCTTGGCAAAAGAGCCTGGAGAAAGTTAAAGAGAGAGTGGATAAAGAAGTAAAATCCTTGAAAAATAGGATTAGTGAACTGGAAACAGAAAACAGCTCTCTAAAAAACAAAATTGGCGAAATGGAAAAAAATTCCACAGAACAAAAGAACTCAATTGGACAATTAGAAAAAGATTTTAAAAAAGTGAGTGAAGAGAATACTTCACTGAAAATCAGAATTGAACAAGTGGAATTGAATGACTCGAGGAGACAAGAAGAATCAGTCAAGCAAATCCAAAAAAATCAAACAATGGAGAAAAATGTGAAATACCTTCTGGGGAAGACAACAGACCTGGAAAACAGATCCAGGAGAGACAATCTGAGAATCTTTGGACTCCAGAAAAACATGATGAAAAAAAGAGCCTGGACACTGTCTTCCAGGAAATTATCAAAGAGAACTGCCCAGAAGTCATAGGAACAGAGGAAAAAATAAACATTGAAAGGATTCATCGATCACCCACTGAAAGGGATCCTAAAATCAAAACACCAAGGAATATAGTGGCCAAATGCCAGAACCCTCAGATGAAAGAAAAAATATTGCAAGCGGCTAGAAAAACCCAATTCAAGTATCAAGGAGCCACAATAAGGATCACCCAGGATCTGGCAGCATCCACATTAAAAGATCGAAGGGCCTGGAATATGATATTCCGAAAGGCTAAGGAACTTGGTATGCAACCAAAAATAACTTACCCAGCGAGAATGAGCATCTTTTTCCAGGGAAGAAGATGGACATTCAACGAAGTAAGCGAATTTCATCTATTTCTGATGAAAAAACCAGAACTTAACAAAAAGTTTGATCTACAAATATAGAACTCAAGAGAAATCTAAAAAGGTAAAGATTAATCTTGGAACTATATTTTGACTATATAGATGTATAAAGAATACATGTATACCTTGTTCTAGAAATTGATGTGGAAAGGACATTGTACCAGAAAAAGGGAAAAGTGGGGGTAGTACATCTCATGAAGAGGCATAGGAAACCTATTATATCTGAGAGAAAGAATGGAGGGGGATGAATATAGTGGGTATCTTACTGCCTTCAGAATTGGCTTTAAGTGAAAAATCTTAAGACATATTCAATCTATGGTGAAACTTCTCCCATCTCATTGAAAAGTGAGAAGGGAAAAGTGGAAAGGGAAGGAATAAGCTAAGCGGAAGGGAATACGGGAACTGGGAGGGAAAGGGGTAAGATAGGGGGAGGAACTCTAAGGCGGGGGGAGGGATACTAAAAAGGGAGGGCTGTGAGAAGCAAGTGGTGCTCACAAGCTTAATACTGGGAAGGGGGGGGGAAAGGGGAAAGAAGGGAGAAAAGCATAAACCGGGGTTAACAAGATGGCAAGTAATACAGAATTGGTCATTCTAACCATAAACGTGAACGGGGTAAACTCCCCCATAAAGAGGAAGCAGTTAGCAGAATGGATTTAAAGCCAGAATCCTACAATATGTTGTTTACAGGAAACACACCTGAAGCGGGGAGATACATGCAGATTAAAGGTAAAAGGTTGGAGCAAAATCTACTATGCTTCAGGTGAAGTCAAAAAAGCAGGGGTAGCCATCCTGATCTCAGATCAAGCTAAAGTAAAAATTGACCTAATTAAAAGAGATAAGGAAGGACACTATATCTTGCTAAAGGGTAGCATGGATAATGAAGCACTATCTATATTAAACATATATGCACCAAGTGGGGTAGCATCTAAATTCTTAAAAGAGAAACTAAGAGAGCTGCAAGAAGAAATAGACAGTAAAACTATAATAGTGGGAGATCTTAACCTTGCACTCTCAGAATTAGATAAATCAAACCACAAAATAAATAAGAAAGAAGTCAAAGAGGTAAATAAAATACTAGAAAAGTTAGATATGATAGATCTCTGGAGAAAATGTAATGGAGACAGAAAGGAATACACTTTCTTTTCAGAAGTTCATGGAACCTATACAAAAATTGACCATATATTAGGACATAAAAACCTCAAACTCAAATGTAGTAAGGCAGAAATAGTAAATGCATCCTTTTCAGACCACGATGCAATGAAAATTACATTCAACAAGAAAGCAGGGGGAAGTAGACCAAAAAATAATTGGAAACTAAATAATCTCATACTAAAGAATGATTGGGTGAAACAGCAAATCATAGACATAATTAATAACTTCATCCAAGAAAACGATAATAATGAGACATCATACCAAAATGTATGGGATGCAGCCAAAGTGGTAATAAGGGGAAATTTCATATCTCTAGAGGCCTATTTGTATAAAATAGAGAAAGAGAAGGTCAATGAATTGGGTTTGCAATTAAAAATGCTAGAAAAGGAACAAATTAAAAACCCCAGTCAAACACTAAACTTGAAATTCTAAAAGTAAAAGGTGAGATCAATAAAATTGAAAGTAAAAAAACTATTGAATTGATTAATAAAACTAAGAGTTGGTTCTATGAAAAAACCAACAAAATAGACAAACCCTTAGTAAATCTGATTAAAAAAAAGGAAAGAGGAAAATCAAATTGTTAGTCTTAAAAATGAAAAGGGAGAACTCACCACTAACGAAGAGGAAATTAGAGCAATAATTAGGAGTTACTTTGCCCAACTTTATGCCAATAAACTCGACAACTTAAATGAAATAGAAAAATACCTCCAAAAATACAGCTTGCCCAAACTAACAGAGGAAGAAGTAAATATCCTAAACAGTCCCATCTCAGAAAAAGAAATAGAACAAACTATCAATCAACTCCCTAAGAAAAAATCCCCAGGACCAGATGGATTTACATGTGAATTCTACCAAACATTTAAAGAACAATTAACTCCAATGTTATATAAACTATTTGAAAAAATAGGGATTGAAGGAGTCCTACCAAACTCCTTTTATGACACAGATATGGTACTGATACCTAAACCAGGTAGGCTGAAAACAGAGAAAGAAAATTATAGACCAATCTCCCTAATGAATATTGATGCTAAAATCTTAAATAAAATATTAGCAAAACGATTACAGAAAATTGTCACCAGGATAATACACTATGACCAAGTAGGATTTATACCAGGAATGCAGGGCTGGTTCAATATTAGGAAAACTATTAGCATAATTGACTATATCAATAACCAAACAAACAAAAACCACATGATCATCTCAATAGATGCAGAAAAAGCTTTTGATAAAATCCAACATCCATTCCTAATAAAAACACTTGAGAGCATAGGAATAAATGGACTTTTCCTTAAAATAGTCAGGAGCATATATTTAAAACCATCAGTAAGCATCATATGCAATGGGGAAAAACTGGAACCTTTCCCAGTAAGATCTGGAGTGAAGCAAGGTTGCCCACTATCACCATTATTATTTAATATCGTATTAGAAACACTAGCCTCGGCAATAAGAGTCGAGAAAGATATAAAAGGAATTAGAGTAGGCAATGAGGAAACCAAACTATCACTCTTTGCAGATGATATGATGGTATACCTAGAGAACCCCAGAGATTCTACCAAAAAGCTATTGGAAATAATTCATAATTTTAGCAAAGTAGCTGGCTACAAAATAAATCCCCATAAATCCTCAGCATTTTTATATATCACCAACAAAACCCAACAGCAAGAGATACAAAGAGAAATTCCATTCAGAATAACTGTTGATACCATAAAATATTTGGGAATCTATCTACCAAAGGAAAGTCAGGAATTATATGAGCAAAATTATAAAAAAGTCTCCACACAAATAAAGTCAGACTTAAATAATTGGAAAAATATTAAGTGCTCTTGGATCGGCCGAGCGAACATAATAAAGATGACAATACTCCCTAAACTAATCTATTTATTTAGTGCTATACCAATCAGACTTCCAAGAAAATATTTTATTGATCTAGAAAAAATAACAACAAAATTCATATGGAACAATAAAAAGTCGAGAATCTCAAGGGAATTAATGAAAAAAAAATCAAATGAAGGTGGCCTAGCTGTACCTGATCTAAAATTATATTATAAAGCAGCAGTCACCAAAACCATTTGGTATTGGCTAAGAAATAGATTAGTGGATCAGTGGAAAAGGCTAGGCTCACAAGACAGAATAGTCAATTATAGTAATCTAGTGTTTGACAAACCCAAAGCCCCTAACTTCTGGGAAAAGAATTCATTATTTGATAAAAACTGCTGGGATAATTGGAAATTAGTATGGCAGAAATTAGGCATGGACCCACACTTAACACCATATACCAAGATAAGATCAAAATGGGTCTATGACCTAGGCATAAAGAACGAGATTATAAATAAATTAGAGGAACATAGAATAGTTTATCTCTCAGACTTGTGGAGGAGAAAGAAATTTGTGACCAAAGATGAACTAGAGACCATTACTGATCACAGAATAGAAAATTTCGATTACATCAAATTAAAAAGCCTTTGTACAAATAAAACTAATACAAACAAGATTAGAAGGGAAGCAACAAACTGGGAAAACATTTTCACAGTTAAAGGTTCTGATAAAGGCCTCATTTCCAAAATATATAGAGAACTGACCCAAATTTATAAGAAATCAAGCCATTCTCCAATTGATAAATGGTCAAAGGATATGAACAGACAATTTTCAGAGGATGAAATTGAAACTATTACCACTCATATGAAAGAGTGTTCCAAATCATTATTGATCAGAGAAATGCAAATTAAGACAACTCTGAGATACCACTACACACCTGTCAGATTGGCTAAGATGACAGGAAAAAATAATGATGAATGTTGGAGGGGATGCGGGAAAACTGGGACACTAATGCATTGTTGGTGGAGTTGTGAACGAATCCAACCATTCTGGAGAGCAATCTGGAATTATGCCCAAAAAATTATCAAATTGTGCATACCCTTTGATCCAGCAGTGTTTCTATTGGGCTTATATCCCAAAGAAATACCAAAGAAGGGAAAGGGACCTGTATGTGCCAAAATGTTTGTAGCAGCCCTGTTTGTAGTGGCTAGAAACTGGAAAATGAATGGGTGCCCATCAATTGGAGAATGGCTGGGTAAATTGTGGTATATGAATGTTATGGAATATTATTGTTCTGTAAGAAATGACCAGCAGGATGAATACAGAGAGGACTGGCGAGACTTACATGAACTGATGCTAAGTGAAATGAGCAGAACCAGGAGATCATTATACACTTCGACAACGATATTGTATGAGGACATATTTTGATGGAAGTGGATTTCTTTGACAAAGAGACCTGAGTTTCAATTGATAAATGACGGACAAAAGCAGCTACACCCAAAGAAAGAACACTGGGAAACGAATGTAAACTATCTGCATTTTTGTTTTTCTTCCCAGATTATTTATACCTTCTGAATCCAATTCTCCCTACGCAACAAGAGAACTGTTCGGTTCTGCAAACATATATTGTATCTAGGATATACTGCAACATATCCAACATATAAAGGACTGCTTGCCATCTAGGGGAGGGGGTGGAGGGAGGGAGGAGGAAAAAAATCGGAACAGAAACGAGTGTCAATATAATGTAATTATTAAATAAAAAATTAAAAAAAAATAAAAAAAAAAAACAAAAAAAACAAAAAAAACAAAAAAAAAAAAACAAAGTCTGATTCTTTTTGAACAGCAAAATAACTGTTTGGACATGTATACTAATATTGTATTAAATTTTTACTTTAACATTTAACATGTATTGGTCAACCTGCCTTCTGGGGGAGGGGGTGACGGAAAGGAGGGGAAAAATTGGAACAAAAGTTTTGGCAGTTGTCAGTGCTCTAAAATTACTTATGCATTTAACTTGTAAATAAATAAATTTAAAAAAAACATAATAAACTAAAAAAGAAGATTTTTGCAGCATGAGAAAAAAAAAAAAAAACCAATATCATGGTCCTCTTTAAGAATGAAGGACAAACAACAATCTCTGTGAGTAAAGCTGGACCACAACTTGGAATTGTTCTTTTGGAAGACTTTTTGCTTCCTCCCTTTTTCCTTCCTTCCTTTTCCACCCTTCTTTCCTTCACATCACAAAGAATCCTGATTGATTCAGATTGAAAATAAATAGCAGTCATTTCTGCTTTGGCCAGAATCCCTAAGGTTCTTCCCCTCCCATATTCATTCACTCATTCATTCGTTTATTTATTTAGATTTTTTTTTGGACTAGGTGAAATTTATTCAGATATATGCATTAAAATTATTCTCAAATATCTGACATTCTCTAAGGAGGAGATTCTTTGCCTCAATTGCTACTTACCCTTTTCATTAAATGGGTACGGTCTCAGTCAAACTGAGACCTGATGAAAACTTCAGCTTTGAAAAAAGACCAAGATTTCCCATCTCCAGTCATCATGATCTATATCTTGCCACTGGACTTAAATGGCTTTGGAGAGGAAAATGGGACAGGTGACCTTGCATCTTTCCCTCACTCAAATCCAATTCACTTGCAAGTCAAGGTATCACCTCCCTTTTTGTCACAGTCCTCTTTGTGAATGAAGGACAAACAACAACATCTCTTTTTGATGCAGATCTAAGTAGTGCTATTGCTAGGTCAAAGGATATGCACATTTTTATAAATTTTAGGTATAGTTCTAAATTATTCTCTAGATTGTTTGGACCAGTTCACTACTCCACAACAATTCATTGGTCTACTCATTTTTTCTCATTAACTTAAGCCTTTGTCAATTCTAATAGGTATGATTGTTTTAATTTGCATTTTTCTAATTAATAGTAAATTAGAGCATTTTTTAATGCAACTATTAAGATTTCTGATTTCTTCTCAAAATTGTTTTTATTTTCTATAACCTTTTATCAATTAAAGAATGGCTTTTTTAGAAATTTGACTCTGTTCTATAACTATAACTCAGTATATATTTAAGAATTGTGGCCTTTATCAAAGAAAATAGCTCTAAATCTTTTTGATCTTATATCATTGTTTGCTATACCTTTTAGGATAATATTTTCCCCCTGATCATCTCTTTTAATTAGCTCTATTTTGCTTTTGCTTGATCATTTTGAGATAGATTTTTTTTATTTCACCTGAAACATATTAGATTCTATTCCATCCCTTGATTTTAATTCTCTCTCTCTCCCCCTTTTTTTCTTTGTCTCCCTTTTCTCTTCTCTCTTTTCCCATCTATGATAAAAGTTCTTCCTTACATGCTTCTTTTGTGTGAGAATATTTTCCCATTATATCTTTCTCTTCTTTCTTCTCCTAGTGCATCTCTCTTTGCTATCACTTTATTTTTTGAGATCATTTCAATATATTCATATCACACCCATGCCCCTCATCTATATAAACTGCTTTTAATTGCCCTTATAATAATAAAGTTCTTATGAGTTACATGTAGTATCTTTCCATATGAGAATATAAAAAATTTAACTTTATCGAACCTCTCATGATTACCCATTTATGTTTACTTTTTTTTTTCTTTTCTTGAGTCTTGTATTTGGATATAAAAAAATTCTGTTCAGCTCTGGTCTGTTCATTATTAATGCCTCAAAATTTAATTATTTATGTATTTCCTTTTTATACTCAATTTTATTAGTTTATCTTTGATTATCATCCTAGTTCTTTTGCCTTTCAGAATCTCATAACAAACTCTCTATTTCATTAATGTGGTAGCTGCTAAATTTTCTGTGATGTTGATTATGGTTCTATATTTTAATTGTTTTTTTCCTAATTGTTTAATTTTTTTGTTTTTTGTTTTTGTTTTTTGTTTTGTTTTTTGTTGGATAATTCTGGAATTTGGTTATGATATTTGTTGGAATATTAATATTTGGATTTCTTTTAGGAGGTGAATGGTAGATTCTTTCCATTTCTATTTTATACTCTGACTCTAAGAATCAGTGCAGTGTTCCTTGGTAATTCCTTGAAATATAATGTCTACCAAGATAAGATCAAAATGGGTCCATGACCTAGGCATAAAGAACGAGATTATAAATAAATTAGAGGAACATAGGATAGTTTATCTCTCAGACTTGTGGAGGAGAAAGAAATTTGTGACCAAAGATGAACTAGAGACCATTACCAATCACAAAATAGAAAATTTTGATTATATCAAATTAAAAAGCCTTTGTACAAACAGAACGAATGCAAACAAGATTAGTAGGGAAGTAACAAACTGGGAAAACATCTTTACAATTAAAGGTTCTGATAAAGGCCTCATTTCCAAAATATATAGAGAACTGACTCAAATTTATAAAAAATCAAGCCATTCTCCAATTGATAAATGGTCAAAGGATATGAACAGACAATTTTCAGATGAAGAAATTGAAACTATTACCACTCACATGAAAGAGTGTTCCAAATCACTATTGATCAGAGAAATGCAAATTAAGACAACTCTGAGATATCACTACACACCTGTCAGATTGGCTAAGATGACAGGAAAAAATAATGATGAATGTTGGAGGGGATGCGGGAAAATGGGGACACTGATGCATTGTTGGTGGAGTTGTGAACGAATCCAGCCATTCTGGAGAGCGATCTGGAATTATGCCCAAAAAGTTATCAAACTGTGCATACCCTTTGATCCAGCAGTGTTTCTATTGGGCTTATACCCCAAAGAGATACTAAAAAAGGGAAGGGGACCTGTATGTGCCAAAATGTTTGTAGCAGCCCTGTTTGTAGTGGCTAGAAACTGGAAAATGAATGGATGCCCATCAATTGGAGAATGGCTGGGTAAATTGTGGTATATGAATGTTATGGAATATTATTGCTCTGTAAGGAATGACCAGCAGGATGAATACAGAGAGGCTTGGAGAGACCTACATGGACTGATGCTGAGTGAGATGAGCAGAACCAGGAGATCATTATACACTTCGACAACGATATTGTGTGAGGATGTATTCTGATGGAAGTGGATTTCTCTGACAAAGAGACTTAACTGAGTTTCATTGGAGAAATGATGGACAGAAACAGCTACACCCAAAGAAGGAATACTGGGAAATGAATGTGAACTATTTGCATTTTTGATTTTCTTCCCGAGTTATTTTTACCTTCTGAATCCAATTCTCCCTGTGCAACAAGAGAACTGTTCGGTTCTGCAAATATGTATTGTATCTAGGATATACTGCAACATATTTAACATATCTAGGACTGCTTGCCATCCTGGGGGGGGGGGAGGAGGGAGGGAGGGGAAAAAACGAAACATAAGTGATTGCAAGGGATAATGTCGTGTAAAAATTATCCTGGCATGGATTCTGTCAATACAAAGTTATTATTAAATAAAATAAAATTAAAAAAAAAAAAAAAAGAAATATAATGTCTAGATCCTTTCTCTGGTCTTGACTTTCAGGTCTTTCATTAAGTCTTATATTATCCCTCCTGGATCTAATTTGGAGGGCAATTGATTTTCTTATGAGATTTTTCACATTTATTTTTTTTTTCATTCTTTTGACTTTGATTATTTCTTGATAACTCATGGAATCATTTGTTTCCAGTTGCTAAATTTGAATTTTTAAGGAAATATTTTTCAGTCAGATTTTTATCTCCTTTTTCACTTGGCTAATTCTGCTTTTTAAGTAGTTCTTTTGTGTATGTTTGTGTGTGTGTGTATGTGTGAGTGTGTGCGCATGCATGAGTGCATCTGCATGCATGTGCCTTGCCTCTTTTACCATTTGAACAATTCTATTTTTAGATAGTATTTTCTTCAGTATTTTTGTTTCTATTTTACAAACTATCAATTATTTTTCATAATTTTCTAACATCACTCATTTGTTTTTCTATTTTTTTCTCCTCTACCACTCATTTCTTTAAAAAAAAAAAAAAGTTTTTCTAAGTATTATTGTTTGACTTAGATCAAATTATCCTTTTCTTTGTGGCTTTATTTATAGTTATTCTTCTGAATTTATATCTTGTTCCTCCCTTTTACTATAATAGGTTTTTGTGGTCAATTTTTATTTTTTGCTCACTTTTGAGTCTATTTTTAACTTTGACCTTTATTGAAGTTGGGCTGTGCTCACCCAGGGTTAGGAAGGTACTCTCCCAAACGTCAAACTATTTTGTGCTACTGTTTTTAGAACTAGTTCTTGAGATTCATAAGGTTTTTGCTGCTTTCAACAAGATGTGATCCTTGGAAAGGTATGATCACTGCTACCTTTATCTATGTTTTGATCTTTATACAGGAAAGACCCAACTATGGTTGCAATCACTAGTGTTCCTCTATGTTTTGATACAGTGAATGGGGACTCTGCTTTCATGTACGTGACCATCAGTGCTGCTTTCACACTCTGAACCTGAGACCCAGAATTTCATATGGGAAATAGTGTTTCTTGTAATTTCTTTATTATCAGTTGTTTTATCCCTCTACTGTTTCTGAACAGAGAGCTCCCAAAACTGGGCCCATATGTGTATACCAAACAGATGTCTATCCTTGTGCCACAGACTTTTGCTGACCTCATAAGTTTTCTTTGATTGGGTAAATGTGTTATCCCAACTTTTTCCTTATTCTATTGCTCCAAAATTTGATTTAAGGCATTATTTTAAAGTTCATTGAAAGGAAATGTTGGGAGAGTTCAGTTGAGTAGTTTTCCCCCAATCTGCCATCTTGACTCTCTGGTTATATTTTTTATTTAAAAAATAAGAAGCCAAAAATATAGATCTGTCAATATTAAGAGAATATCTACTTTCACTGAGAAGCTCTCTTAATACAAAATTTGAATTACCCAGATTCTTTTTGGTGTAAGTATGCAGTGTGGACTCTTTTATATAGAATAGATGATATATGTTTGGATTCTTTCCAAGCTAAGTTTATTCTTTTTTAAATGTTGGAATTTTCAATAATATAGAATGACTCATACATGAATATAAAAACAACAGCAAAAACAACAATAAACAACAACATTCTATAGACTCTCAGGTCTCAATAATCAGTATTTAATACAAATTCTTAGCTCATAGAATCAGAAAACAGGTAGTGGAAGATGATGTGAACAATCTCAAATATGCAGCATTCATGGAGTAATTGTGCTGAAAATGCAGGCTCTTTCAGAAGCAGAGTACTTCCCCCCAGTTTGCATGTTGTTTTAGTAATATTCCATACTGATAAAATATGTTGCAACTGTTTCCTTCAAGTTCCATTGCAAGAACATATCTTATAGGATTTAATTTATTCTAAAGAATTTTCATTGTCCCTCAATATAATCCCTATTACTTAAAGTGAAGCCATACATTCCAAAAGAAAATATTAGGTTGGTAGATTCACAAAATTAAATTATTTTAAAATTAATATATTTTATTTTCCTCCTCAATTAAATATTAAGCAATTAACTTATATATGTTCAATTATGTAAACTATTTCCTTATTAGTCATTCAAAATAAAATTCTTGACAATGAAATTGTGAATAATGTTAATAAGCAAGAAAAATTGGGGACAAGAAGAGAACAGAGTAGGATCATAGGAAACTACAAAAGAATCTAAGATAAAGAACTAGAAATTGAAGATATGCATGGAAGGAAAAATAGGTTATGGCATATAAATGTGATGGAATATTACTGTGATGTAAGAAATGAGCTGTATAAAACAGCTGTAGAAAATATGGAAAGAATTGCTTGAAATAATAAAAAGCGAAATGAACAGAACCGAGAGAATATTGTATATAATAACAGAAATATCATTCAAAGAATAACTATGAATAATCAGGTTATTTTGAGTACTATAAATATTCAAATCAACTACAATAGAACTATGAAGAAAGATGCTCTCTAACTTCAGAGAAAGAACTGATAAATGGAATTTTGCATAGTATGGTTTTATATATAGTATTAAATGATGGTCTTCTGTAGTGTGGGGAGAGAGGAAGGGAAGGAGAGGGACAGTTCAGAACTTAAAATGTACCAAAAATAAAATTAATAAGAAAACAAACTTAAGATTTAAAAATAAATTGCAAAAACTCTATGACAGAAGTCGAGAAATGTAGATTTAAAGTTGCAAAGAAGCAAGACGTCATGAAATCTGAAACCTTTACATTTTACAAATGAGTACTTCACCCAGTAGAGTTCAAGTGATCTTACCCAGGTCACAAATTCCCTAAGTATATGAGACAAAAATTGAACACTGTTCTTCTCAATACTTCAGTTTAGCACTGTATCCTTTATGTCATGTTAGCTCTTTTATATCCTATATAAGTCTCAAGTCCTACTTTAATCTGTCATAGTGATGCAGAAGTGACATTTGATCTCTCTGCCTCTGTGTGTTTTGAATGTGTTTGTGTGTGTGTGGGGGGGTGTATGTGTCTGTATCTTTCTCTCTTTTCAGACTCAAATTCTTGAAGGATTTTAGTCCAGTATCAAAGCAGTATGGTTTTCAGTTTAGTACCAAGAGACAATCTTGTTGCAGCTAAAATTTAAAAGACTCATCACCAGAAGGTTGGCCCTTGGTTCATAAAACATTTTTTGGCCTTAGTACCCTATGAAACAGATAAAAATATAAAACTAACTTTAATATTTATGGTGAAAAAATAAATGACACACAACAAATATGTGCAAGGCATAAAGTGATTAAAAAGTTTTATGACAGAACCAGTATGCAAAAAGGTCTCAATGGGCCAGATTTAATAAGATGAAATTTAATATGGGTATATGAAATGTCTGGCACTTAAATTAAAATATCAATTGCACAGTTCCAGGATGACAGAAGATAGCTAGACAAGAGTACATATGAAGAAGAAATAGAGCTTTTAGTTTCCTTGAAAGCTCAAAATTTCAATTTTTGTGATATGAGAGAAAAAAATGCTGACAGTAACTTAGACCATATGAATAACAAATACAATTCAGAAATGGTAGTTACAATATACCCTGCAATGGTCACCTATACTGGAGTACACTCAGTTTTGCCTATCACACTGAAGATCATAAAATTACATAATTTTAGAGTTGGAATTATGCTCATACTTATCCCAGAATAGGTGTCTCATTAAACTGCATCTATTTGAAGCTCTCTGTGAGAAATTCATCTGCAACCCAAGCAATCCCATTATATTTTTGTGCAATTCTAATTGTTAAGAAAATTGAGGGGATATCCATCATTTAATGAATGAATGAAAAAGTTGTGGTGGTATGTGATTGTGATGGTATACTATTTTCTATAACAAAGATAATTTCAGAAAAAAGGAAAAAAAAATGGAAAAAACCTGAGAAGACATATATGAACAAAGTGAAATAAGCAGAAGCAGATGAATCTTGTATATAATAACAGAAATGTTGTAAGGATGATTAACTATAAAAATTTTACCTACTTTGAGCTAACCTATGATCCAAGACAATTCCAAAGCATTCATGATAAATAAATAAATAAAAACTATACTATCTACTTCCACGAAAGAAGATAAAGAAATGATGAACTTTGAATACAGATTGAGGCACATTTTTTTTTTCAATTTCTTTGCCTTTCTTGCTCCTCACCTTCCATTTTTGTATAATCTTATAATTAATTAATTTACATAATTGTATAAATGTATAATTGATACCCTATTGCTTATCTTCTGCTATATTTGAAAATTAAGGTGACCTGAGAGACAATGATCCGAGCACGATTTATTTATTAGTTTAATGATAACTAAGAAATTTGGTTAGTAGTTTCTCTTACTGAACAAAAACCCTGAGGTTCACCAGTCTTAATACAGTTTGGGGGAGTACAGAGTGAGGTAAATAAGGAAGATAATAAGAACTGTTAACAGGTAGACATAGACAGCATTATGGGGGGTGGAGACAACATGATTGTTTATTTTAAAGAAAATAGGCCAGTACCTGCTTGTGGTCAATAACCACTTCTTTCTGACAATTAAGAAAAGACAATTATTTGGGAATTGCATGTTTCAGATCTTAGCGGACTTGACTAAGCAGATTCCCTGAAGTCTGGAAGAGTTTTCTTTTCTTTCTTTTCTTTTTTAAACTTAATTTAATTTAATTAATTTATTTTTTTAAATAACTTTTTATTGATAGAACTCATGCCAGGGTAATTTTTTACAGCATTATCCCTTGCATTCACTTCTGTTCCGATTTTTCCCCTCCCTCCCTCCACCCCCTCCCCCAGATGGCAAGCAGTCCTATACATGTTAAATAGGTTACAGTATATCCTAGATACAATATATGTGTGCAGAACCGAACAGTTCTCTTGTTGCACAGGGAGGATTGGATTCAGAAGGTATAAATAATCCGGGAAGAAAAACAAAAATGCAAGCAGTTTATATTCATTTCCCAGTGTTCTTTCTTTGGGTGTAGCTGCTTCTGCCTATCTTTGATCAATTGAAACTGAATTAGCTCCTTTATCAAAGAGATCCATTTCCATCAGAATACATCCTCAAACAGTATCATTGTTGAGGTATATAATGATCTCCTGGTTCTGCTCATTTCACTTAGCATCAGTTCATGTAAGTCTCGCCAGTCCTCTCTGTATTCATCCCGCTGGTCATTACTTACAGAACAATAATATTCCATAACATTCATATACCACAATTTACCCAACAATTCTCCAATTGATGGGCATCCATTCAAGTTCTAGTTTCTAGACACTACAAAAAGAGGTGTCACAAACATTTTTATACATGCGGGTCCCTTTCCCTTCTTTGGGGTATAAGCCCAGTAGTAGCACTGCTGGATCAAAGGGTATGCACAGTTTGATAACTTTTTGAGCATTGTTCCAAATTGCTCTCCAGAATGGCTGGATGTGTTCACAATTCCACCAACAATGTATCAGTGTCTCAGTTTTCCCACATCCCCTCCAACATTCTGCATTATCTTTCCCTGTCATTCTAGTCAATCTGACAGGTGTATAGTGGTATCTCAGAGTTGTCTTAATTTGCATTTCTCTGATTAATAATGATTTGGAGCATATTTTCATATGTCTATAAATAGTTTCAATTTCTTCGTCTGAGAATTGTCTGTTCATATCCATTGACCATTTATCAATTGGAGAATGGTTTGATTTATTATAAATTAGAGTCAATTCTCTATATATTTTGGAAATGAGGCCTTTATCAGAATCACAATGTGATGTTGAATATTTGATATCTCTCTTGATAAAATCATATGGTTTGTGCTAGTTTTGTTATTGATGTGACCAATTATGCTAATAGTTTTCCAAATGTTGAACTAGTCCTACACTCTTGGTCTAAGTCACACGTGGTCATAGAGTATAATCTTGTGATATATTTCTGCTGGTATTTTATTTAAAATTTTTGTGCCAATATTCATTACTGAAATTGCCCTATAGTTTTCTTTCTCTATATTTGCTGTCTCTGGTTACATATCAAAATTTTTCTAATCCATTTTTTTTTCCCAAATAGTTTATATACTATTAGAATTACCCGTTCCTTAAATGTTTTGTATAATTCAGAAGTCTAGTCCTCATGACTTTTTTAGGGTTTTTTAGGGTTCTCATTTATGGCTTATTCAATTTCTTTTGCTAAAATAGGGTTATCTAAACATTCTCTTTCCTTTTTTATTAATATAGGCAGCTTATATTTTTGTAAATTTTCATTCTTTTTATTTTGATTTATTTTGATTAACAGCCATTGATATATAATTGGCCAAAATATATTCTAATAATGAACACTCATTCCCACTAAGAAATACTAGAAAACATAGGAATCAGTGTATCATTTCTTAAAATGATAAGTACTTTCTAAAAAAACAGCAATCCCAAAACACTAAAACCAAAACCAAAATAAAAAACCCAAGAGCAAGACATTCTTTGTAATTGAGATAAACCTAACTCCTTCTCAATATGATCAGGGTTAAAACAAGGATGTTATCACCACTACTTTTAAATATTGCTAGCTTCACAAATGATAAGGAAAAAAAAAAGGAAGAATAAAAATAGACAACAAGGAAACTAAACATTACTTTTTGCAGTTGTTAAGATGTTATACTCAAACTCAAGAGGATAAACTAAGAAAACTAATCAAAATAATTAAGAATTTCAGATAAGTTGGAGGATATAAAATAAACCCCCCATAAATCATGACCATTTTTATATGTTACCAAGAATACTTAGCAGAAAGAGATAATAAGGGAAATTTTAGTTGGAATGACTTAAGGAAGTGTAAAATACTTGGGAGTCTACCTGCTAAGACAAGCCCAAGGACTATATTAATACAATCACAAAATACTTTTAGATAGTTCTAAATAATTGGAGAAATATTAATTGCTTATGGGTAGGCAAAATCAATATAACAAATGACAATTCTACCTGTCAATTTAGTTATTCAGTACCATACCATACCAATCAAACCCACCAAATGATTATTTCATAGAGCTAGAAATTTTTTTCTTTTTAAAAATCATCTGGAAGAACAAGTAGTCAAAGATATTAATGGAGGAAAAACACTTAACATTTGCAGATTTCAAACTACATTACAAACTATTAGCAAAAAACCCATCTTGTCCTGGTTAAGAAATAAAGTGATATATCACAGGAATAAATTATGTGCAAAATAAATAGTTGTAAGGACATCTCAGCAGTGCAATGAATAGTGCTTTGGGTCTGAACTCAGGAAGACTGATCTTGCTGAGTTCAAATTTGGCTTCAAATACTTACTAGTTATATGATTCTGGTCAAATCCTTTAAACTTGTTTGCCTCAATTTCTTATCAGTAAAATGAGCAAGAGAAGGAAATGTCAAGCCACTTCAGTATCTCTGCCAAAGGTCAGATATGAATTAAACAATTAAATAAAGCAGGATGATTTCATAACAACCTGGGAAGACGTGTACTAAAAGACGGCAAGTAAAATGAATAGAATTCGGAAAAGATTGTACACAGTAAGAGCAATATTATACAGACAATCACTTTGGAAAGACTTAGGTACTCTGAAAAAGACAGTGATTTAAGACAATGCCAAAGGACTTATAATGAAAAATGCTATACACCTTCAGAGATAGCACTGATAAATTCTGAATTCAGACAGAAGCATATTTTTAAAATGTTAATTATTTTCCTGCTTTACTTTTTTGAGTATATTTTCTTTTGCAACATTGTTAATATGAATATATGTTTTATATATCCTCACATATATTGTTGTTGTTCATGTCTAACATATTTCTATCCTTTCATGAGATTTTCTCGGCAATGATACTGGAAAAAATTTGCCATTTCCTTCTCTAGTGAATTAAAGCAAACAAAGTTTAAATGAGTTGTCCAGAATTACATAGCTAATACATTTCTATGACCAGTTTTGAACTCAGGTTTTCTTATCATCAGACCCAGCATTCTATCCATAGAGTTATCTAATGACCTCATAAGTATAAATAATATCAAATAACTTGCTTTTTCAAGATTAGGGGAGAAAGAGATTGAGAGACTATGAAATTCAAAATTAAATGTATATACATACATATATTGGATATTTTATATGTGATTGGGAAATATTTAATGAAATAAAAAATATATTGAAAAACTTTGAAATTTAAATGAGAAGTAGTAACACCTTGATACAGAGGAAAGTATACTGATTTGAGTATCAGAGAATATATATTCAAATACTGGTTCCAATATTAGGAACATAGCCTTGCTGAATTTGCTAATGTCCCTGGGCCACAATTTTCTCATTAGTAAAATGAAGGGATTAAACTAGTTGACTTCTGAGATCTTGAGCTGAGATCCATTGATGGTTATGCATTTTCATAACTAATTATTTTCAAGGACTAATTACTTCCTCAGATAAATAAGTTTAATAAACTCTCCTTCATGAGTTCACAGTGGATATCATTTAATCATTAACACTACACAGTACTAAAATCACAAACTAAATAGGTTGGGAAATTAATTTTATGTGACTGGTGCAGGAGGTTTTCAAGATAGGAAAACATTCCACAAGTTCTTATACTAGGAACTAGAAAAATTGCAACTTGAGACTAGATACTGTTGAGAGAGAAAGTTTCCATTTCAACAAGAATCCCTCTTTTATCAACCACCCACTCGCTATCTACTATATTTTGTAAGCTTTTCAGAAAAATATTTCTTTGCTGCTCACAAACATATCTAAAAAAAGTTGTTGCCAGGAGACCTCAAGCACTTTCATACACAGGGACATGTATGTAAGCTCTGAACCCAGTGCACAGTAGGATTGAATCCTTTTAGCTTTATCCCAAATTATTGGAAGAAATTAATGAAATCAAAGGCTTTTATTAACAAATTAAAGATGACAAATGGACAGAGAGATTAGCATAAGAAGGAAAGTAAATTTATTTGAAGAAAGTGAGTTGAAGAATAGAACTTACAGAAATATAAAATTTAGTCTTCATCATCCTTGATTTTGCAGAGATTTGATTTGTTGTTACTTAACTATTGAATTCTTTGTGACTCTATTTGGAGGTTTAATTTTTTTTTTTTTTCAGTGACAATGGAATATTTTGCCATCTCCTTCTCCAGCTCATTTTACAGATGAGAAATAGTGGAAAACAGAGTTAAAGGACTTGCCCAGTGTCACACAACTAATAAGTATTTGAAGCAAGATTTGAATTCAGGAAGATATTTTTTAGACTAGAGGCTCGGAGTTCTATCCACTGAGCCACTTAGTGGTATATGGTCGTCTTAAATAAGATACAATATCTTTGAGGCTCGACATCCTATATAATTCAGCCATTTGTGTGGAAAGGTATTGCTTTAGAAATCTTAGTACTTCAATTAGAAAATGTACAATAACACCCTTGCTCCTTCCTTTATTAGAGGTAAAGGATAGTATATGTAGATAATTATAGATTTCTCTATTTATGTATATCTTTTCATCTATCATCTGTCTTCTTGAATCCCTTGACCTCAGTTGTATTCATCAGATGTCTGCCAATTTAATGCAAAACATTCAATCAAAACAAGAATAGAAAGTTTTTAACCAATACTGGGCAGACCTGGGCAAGGAATAATAAAATAAAATGTAGAACCAAGAGAATAAGTTTACTTGTTTATCTTATTTAAAGATAAACTTGTTCAGTTAAGTCTGATTCTTCATGAGCCCATCAAGATTTTTCTGGAATATTTTGTCATTTCTTTCTCCAGCTCATTTTACAGATGAGGAAACTGAGGCAAAAAAGTGACTTGCCAGGGTCAGATAGCTTGTAAGTGTCTGAGACTGAATTTGAACTCAGAAAGATAAGTTTTCTGATTACAGGCCTAGCCCTCTATCACTTTGCCATCTAACTGTCCAGAGATAGACTACACATAGTAGATGTAGTGTTTCCTCAATCACTCACACTGTTTTAAATCATTCTTAGTAATTCATATAAGTTTTAATTATTAATTGGCAGGCATGGCAACATTGAGGGATGGGGGAAAGATGGCAAGGTATTGGAGAGATGCCTAAGAGTTCTACAGTCTCTTCTCTTTTTGAGTCCATTTCATTCATTCATTTGTGATGTTAATCTACTTCAGATTTATTCTGGCCATCCTTTTACTCCTTGTGTAGTACATTGACAGTTCAAAGTTGTCAAATTTCCTTTTCTGTCACATTCCTGTCCCATGATTTCTCCCCCAAAGCAGTGCAGAAAGTCAGAAGCTTCATTCTATATTTGAAAAGCTGCTCGGAATTTTAAGGATTGCAGGCTGCAAATGTTTGAAAACTATTCTTGAACAGCATCTAGGAAAAATATTGCAATAAGAGCAGAAGTGTAGAATTTAAGGGCTTTGTTAAGAGAGGAAAGGATGATAGGGATACAAAAGTCAGATAAATATAATACAACAATCTCACAAGGTTTTCAATGGGCAAAATTTCTGTTCTCTATTACTTTTTGGTCTTTCTTTTTAACATACTGATATTAGATATTATGGAAAAGGCCTCATCAAACAGTCATAATAATCCCAGAAAGTTGTTCACCATTGGGTTGCCTATCCAGAGAGAAAAGGAGATTAATGTAGCCTCTGATGTCTTAAACATTGCTAAACCCAGAGTCACAGAAATGTAATGTCATATGAAGCAACCCATGCTTTATTACTTAATTTGTATACTATCTCAGATGAAGACAGAAAATCAATGTCATTCTGTTAGATTCCATATTTTGTTTTATGATTCCCAGCCCTGACTAGCCTGGTTTTTGATGAATACTTCACATTAAATAGATATTAAATAGGTTAAATCTGATGAGTGGTACTGAGCTCAAAGGATTTAAGAATTAATACCAGGGAAGGTAATTAAAGGTAACATGGAGATATCCAGCTCTTATAGGGACAAAATTATGGTGGTAGTCTAGTTCTCAATGATAGGAAAAAGATTTAGAGAAGAACACTTCCTTTTAAGGAAAGCTAAAATGATTAGGAACTTACCAAAGAGTTAAAGCAGTGGAAAAACAACCCTCTCTCAACTCCTGAATTACATATAAATTTATAATGAAGGAATTAAAAATTTTCAAGACATTCAAGAATACTTACTAGCATACTTATTCCAATTGTGTCATGCATGATAATCAAAAGAGAATCACAGATGGGATTATAATCCCCCACAATATTATATTGGAATAATAGTTATTATAAGGGTGAAAAGTATAATAGGAGAGGTTTTTTGGAGGTGAGAGGGATGTCCCCAAGTTCTACTTTCTTATGGTCATTTCTATCAAGTGTTACAAATGAAGCTATCAAAAGATATTTGTTTAAAATCCTTTATAGCATGAGGAAAAATGAAATGATTGATAAATTTAAGCTTTAAAGATTTTACTTAGATTTTATAACTTTTAAATCAGAGGGAAATTATTCCATAATTGATGAGTTTGAGAATTTTATTAAATTTTGGCCAGATCTTTTGCTTCATTGAAATGTAAAAGTAAAGTAAGAATGAAGATCTTTAAGTTGCCCCAATTTTAGTTTTAGAGAATTTACTA
Organism: Antechinus flavipes; assembly: GCF_016432865.1. Classification (NCBI taxonomy): domain Eukaryota; kingdom Metazoa; phylum Chordata; class Mammalia; order Dasyuromorphia; family Dasyuridae; genus Antechinus; species Antechinus flavipes. The sequence continues at coordinate 488,044,692 of NC_067398.1, read as the reverse complement.
GAATGCTTACTGGGTAACTGGCTTATGCATGGTTATAAGAATCAAAGTAAGTCTTTGAACCTAATTCTTATGACTCCAAGATTAGTCATCTAATTATAAAATCCACCCAATTGCTTAGTTTAAAGATATTTTAAAAACATTTTCCCACAACTATTTAAAAAATTTACATTTCTTTTTAAAGAATATTTCAGTGACACTTTCTTTAAACAAACAAACAAACAAACAAACAAGGATCTAAATGATACTTCTATTTTTACAATATGGCAGAATCTAGATATACATTTAGAGAACATTAAGAAAAACTTGCTGGAATTATTAATTAGCAGCAGCATTCCATTAATTAAGTACAAATTTTTAAGGCTCCTCCATCTTCTATTTTGTAGTATGTGGTTTATTTTGTCAGTGAAGCAATCAACTGATTCTTGAAGTCATACTTTTTGCTTTAGATTCATAGTCTACTTCCTTTGCTCCTCCACCACTAACATTAGTTAAGTAGATTTCTAATTGGCTTGACTTTTTTGTGTGTTTCAGCTTTTATTGATTTAATGGGATTGTAAAGTACTGTCCTTTTAATTTATACTGTAAGGCAGTGATGGGAAAAGCCAGGCAGAATTTTCTAAAAGACTATTGTAAGCTGAACAAAGGTCAGTCCTGTAAGAAATGAGGTCATGTTGGTTAGATTATTAAGACAAAGTTAGGCTCTCTGATGTTGACATGAATGCAGCAGACCAGAAAATCCTGCTTGTGTTACTCAAAACTAAGCATGGTTCCTTTCCTTTATCATGCCAATGTGAATTTAGAATTTACAAGGTCAGTCTGCATTCTCTACAACTTACCTCTTTACTGACAATGTAACTACAGAATGATAGCCACTTAATATTCATAATAACAATGGCATTGATGCCATTCAAGGTCATCTTGTCTAAGATATTACTTATACTTCCTTTGTCTGATATGTCACTGAATCTTTAATCCTTCTCTATGGTCATTCTAAGGTTAGACATGTTGAACCAATTATTTTCACTATAGACTTTCAACAAATCCAGTCTCCATTTTTTCAAACTAGGTCCTTCTTTTGTTTTCTAAAAGTGTTTTACTAGATAAACAGTAAAAGAAATGTTTCTTTTTCTCCCTTACCCAATCAAATGAATGAATTAAAAATAACAGGTGGATCTGCCAAAACCAAAGCCATACTGAGTGCAAAACAATAAACCTGTCTTTAATTTAAAGCACTAGGGATTAAAAAAAAAAAAATCAACCAAACACTGATTTCATTAATATCCTGCCCTAAAAAGTAATGGTAATTATACACAACTATTAATTCATGAAAGACATAGAATGATGTTATACATCAGCCTGAATGACTTATGCCAAACTAGAACAATAATAAAGAGGGAGGAGGATAACAAATAATAATAATATGCTTTTAAGATTCATTCAGACATAAGAACAGATTCAGAGAAGAAACTTCAAAGAGGAGAAGAGGAAGTAAAGGCTTTTTACGGAAAAAGGATAAGAAAGAGTATGTTCTGGCTTGCTTTAAGAAGACAAAAATGCCCTTCCTTGGTCCCGAGTGTGCTTCATCTGGAACACCAGTTGTTCAGGAAAACAAAACTTCTTGTAATACAGTAAGAGAAAGGCATTTCATATGAAGTCTGTTTTAATTAGAAAGCAAAATAGTAAATGCAAAATTAAGGGGAAAAAAAGCAAATGAGATTTCAGCAACAGAAAGAGTAACTGGATATTTCTACTTCCATTGGATATCCTTCCTTATCTAATTTTAAATGAAGGGTTTGGATCAGTGGTTCTTTTAGATCTTTTCAAACTTTATTGCTATGACTCATTTGCTCTAGAAGGGATCCTTTTAAACTCTAACATACTCCTGTTTACATGGAAATCAACTAGGGAGTAAAATTGCAAAGAATGAGTTGGGGGAGATGATGCTTGTTTTACTCTTTTTTTTTTTTTTTTTTTTTTTTGATGTGTGATGCAAATCTCTGGTGTTTCTACCCAGAAACACAATCAGTAAAGGAGACTAAAAAACAAAGGGAAAAGACCTTTTATTCTTTTTTTTTTTATGGTGATAATAAAATAATATAATTTAAAAAAAATAAAATAAAAATAATTCACATTGTAAAGAGTAAAAGTAGGTGGTATACCAAATCTAGGGTTGGGAATACTCATCTGGCCTAGATACTTGTCAGCTGTGTAATCCTGAGCAAATCACTTAATTCTACCTCACTTTCCTCATCTGTAAAATGAGCTGCAGAAGGAAATGTACAACTTTACTATCTTTGCCAAGAAAACATGAAATGAAGAGTAGCTTTTAGATGGTGATATAATCTATGATGTGGAGGTTTGGCAGCAAAAGATGGCAGGGACTAAAAGTTGGGGTTCGGTTATGTGAATGTGTGGTTCAGAAATGGTGAGGGGTCACCATTTAATAAAAAAAAAAGCTGGAAAGATCTCTAGAAGCAAAACAAAATTTATTATACTTTCTCAAGAGAAGGACATTCTACACGTTGATCAAACAATCGAAGAGAGGAAGCACTTTCTGGGGCAGGATTAACACTTTTAATCCCTAATGCAAATGCCTCCTCCCACCACTGACTCTCATCCTCATTGGTTGAGGATCTTACATTCTAAATGCAGGAACTACCCAAGAAATTCAACTTGACCAATAAGTACATAGTTGCCCATATTTAACTGAAATAAGGAGAAAATTATGTCATGGGAGGATAGCAGGAAAGGGGACTTAGGTATTCTTTTGGATCAATGCTCAAAGTCCTTCAGGCCTACTCAAACTCTGAAGTAGATGAAGTCTTACTCAATTTTTACAACTGTCTTGAAAGATCTCACCTCATCTCATTCATGAAGAATATACAATAACCATTATCCTTGCCAAAATGTAGATTTATTTAGAGAAATAGATTACAAACAAAATGAAGGGGTATGATAGACACCAGGAATGGTAAATTTGAAATAGAGTGAAAGAACATAAAAATGACTAGTTCTTCAGTAGAACTCACAATTAATCAGTAAAAAGGGAGCATCCCATGAGGTTGGAGTAGGTCCTTAGCTGGCAGGCTAAATCCTGAAAGGAATTTAGCATCTGAAAACAATTAGTTACCTGTAAAGAGAAGTGGGATTGGGAAGCACAGTGGAATTAGGGGAGATATCACATGGCATAGGAGAGGAGAGGTAAGGAGAAAGATATACAAGGCAAAGTACCATGGTAGACTGACCCAAAAAAGGGAAGTAGCCATGAGATGGCCCATAAGTAGATTTTATAGGGAAAATTTAACTTTAGACATTTGACTGGGACTTATGATGGGATATGGCAAGGTGAGTCTGCTTGGTACAGAAGGTGGGTATTAGAGATTTAACATAGCTTGGACTTTTGGCTGGAAGACCTTCCTAAAGGGTGGAATAATGGAGCTAAACTGATCTCTAGCAGAGCCTTTTGCCTACATGCTTCAGGGATCAATTCCTTAGTTTCTCTTGGTCCAAAATACTATTCAGGACCTCATCAATAGCGTTTCTAGAATGGTCAGATACTGTTCAAGTCTATGAGTTCAGAATTGAAACACCCTGTCTCTACCATAAATGAAGACATAGAAGAAGACAGTGTTCTCATTCCTAGGTAGAAAAGATATAACTGGAAGTGAAATGACACTGTTCTTTAAGAGAGTGGCACATGCCATTTCAAACTCTTTAATCATAACATTATTAAATATTTGGACAAGTAGCATATGATAGTATCATATTTAAGTTGGATATAGACTCAATCAAAAGGAAGAAGAATGTTTGGATTTCATATTGATGGCTCAGTTGAGATTAAATAACAAACAAAAAAAAATGTAATAGAATCAGTCAGCATGACTTAAAAATTTCCTCCAGTTTCAATTAAGCAATATGGGAAGAAGAGTAAAAGATACGAATAGTAGAAGGAATCTACTACTGGGCTTTGCAAGAAAGGAAAAGAAGCAAGAAATTAGAGACTAGAGAAAGAATACAGAGTTAAAGTTAGGGGAGAGAGGAGAGTATAGCTAATATAGGAGCAGTAGACTATGAATGAATTCAAGGTTAACATGAATAAAGGTCATGATGAAGAAGAAAAACAGATTTAATGATAGGAAGTAATATAAAAAATAATAAAAATATGACTATATAAAGGTATTTCAGAGTCCATGAACAAAGAGAAACATTTGTGAGTAATGGCAAGATTAAGCAATGATCATCTTTGTGTATAGCTGAGGTAAGGTGGAGAAATAAAGTTAAGGGAACTGAGTAGATTGTATAACTGAAAAACTGGGAACTCAGAATATTTGAAAGAACATTAATATGTATGATGAATTCCCTCAGGATAAAAAGCAAAGTCTGAGTTGGAGCGAAAGATTATGAATGAGATAGCACTGATTTCATTGAAGGAAAGAAAATTTCCCAGAAGGGGGAAGGATAAAGAGATAATGGCCACTGGACTCTGGATTGGGTCAGAAATTTGAATGCAGTAAGCCTCAAAAATATGAATTTTAAAAAAATAGTAGTAGAGAGAGAGTCCAGAATTAGAACTGAGTGACAGGAGGTATTCCCTTAGCAAAACCAGTGAGTTGGGTGGGAGGCATAAAAGAGAATAGAATCAACAATAGAAAGGAGGGCAAGGGAAAATGTGTCATTAGAAAAAGTTAGATCTCACTTAGAATTAGAGGACTGAATAATGAGAAAGAAACTTTTTAAGATAAGAATAAATTTAATTAATTGGCAGACATTTCAGAGAGATAGAGAAAAGGACAGAAATGGGATATATTGGAGGAGTTAAAATTGAGATGGAAAGGCATAATGGAATGAGGAGCTGAAAGTGGGGAACAAGATTCAAACATTTTGAGTTGGAGATTCAGAAACTAAAAATGGAGAAAATATGGTAACCACTGAGAAGTCTGGGCAATTCAGGAGTCTTAAGAATTATTGGCCGAAAGATGTTATTTGAGGGAAGAATTCAATTAATTTATTCAGTCATGACAAGGAAGAGAAAAAAAGAATGAGAATTATGCAAAAAGGCAAGGATGCCTCACTTTTCTAGGAGAATACTAGAAAGTGAATGGTGAAAAAGGTCTTGTCTTAAGCAGACTTGCCTTGGAACAAAGCTTCTGTGGTTTGTATTTCTGACCCTAGAGATAAACCCGGGTAGAGCCCATATGAATGAGGGAATGTAAGAGAAGACTTTTGTTCCCAGTTGACTGTCCAACTTAGGCATGATTAGTTGATAGCAAACATATAAACACAAAGCATATTTACCTCAAAACATAAGAACAGAAAATGTGTTCATTTGGAGAACATGGGAACTGTTCTATTTTCTCCCACTCTTAACCACAGGGAGAGTCTTTTTTCATGAGAATAGATGTCAAAACATCCATAAAAGATATTCCAGTAGTTTGAACTTGGACTTCAGTGAAAGTATCATTTTCTGTTGCTTATTTCTCCTGAAGTCTCAACTTTATTCTCTTCCTTATTCTGATTTTGGTATACCCAATCTGCATTCCTCTTTATCTTTTGCTTTGAAACAATTGTTGTCTACACAATATTTCAAGATAGTTAAAATTCCTAAACTTTGCTTACAGTGGTTGCCTTTTCTTTTTCCCATTTGGGTAGCAGAATCTTTTTTCCCCATTTTTAAAGGTTTTTATTTTTAAAATATATGCATAGATGGTTTTCAACATTTACATCCTTTCCTCCAACCCTCCCTTAGAAGGCAAGTAATCCAACATAAGTTAAACATGTGAAATTCTTCTATACATATTTCAACAATTATCATGCTGTACAAGAAACATCAGATCAAAAAGGAAAAAAAGAAAGAAATGAAAGAGAAAACAACAACAACAAAAAGTGAAAATACTATGTTGTGATCCATACTCAGTCTCTACAATCCTCTCACTGATGCAGACGGCTCTCTCCATTAGAAGACCATTGGTCCTGGCCTGAATTATTTGAAAAGAGCCACGTCGATCAGAAGTGATCATCATATAATCTTGCTGTTGCTGTATACAATGTTCTCCTGTTTCTACTCAATTCACTTAGCATCCATTAATGTAATCTTTCCAGACGTTTCTGAAATCATCCTGCTGATCATTTCTCATAGAACAATAATATTCCATAATATTCATATATCATAACTTTTTCAGCCCTTTTCCAACTGATGGACATCCACTCAGTTTCCAGTTCCATGCCACTGCAAAAAAAAGCTACCATAAACATTTTTTTTTCCTGACGCAATTGGGGTTAAATGACTTGTCCAGGGTCACACAGCTAGGAAATGTCTGAGGCCAGATTTGAACTCAGGTCCTCCTGACTTCAGGGTTGGTGTTTTTATCCACTGTGCCCCTAGCTGCCCCTGCTATAAACATTTTTAGCAGAATACTTTCTTTGTGCTAGTAGTTTTGTATTCATCAGTTGTATGACCCCCAAGATGCCAAGCTTGCTTTTTCTCCATTAATTCCTTTCCACTGAACATTTGCCTATATGCCTAAGGTCTGGGAATTATAAGAAAGCAAATCCTTTCTTATAATGGATGAGTGCATATCCCTGTTCATAATTAATAACTTTTTTAATGCATATAGGCAATTTATAAAGAGTTAATTTTTCTGACAAGAAAAGACTCTGAGCCTATTAAAAATTTCTTATAGAAATTATTTGCAAAAACAAAATCTATTGTAAAATGTAAGGATTAATGTATTAATCAAAGATTTCTGAATTCTCATATTAAGAGCTTTGTTATGCTAATTATTTTAAATGAATAATGGAGTTATTCTTCCCTTATTGCATATCATTTTTAAAGACCCAATTTAGAAAAAACACACATACACACACACACACAGATATTCTTTACACTTGCAAATGATGCTGTATTTTCTCCAAAAGTTTATTTTAGCATGTGTTTGTTACAGAATGAGAGAGTGAAGTTATGTGTTAATTATTTTTGTATGTAGCCTTATTTTGCCTGTGGCATTTGGCAAACAGGTGTCCACTCTGGAAAAAATTCATAAGAATAAGTAGAGAAAGCAGCTTGAATTTGAAAAACTCATTTCTCTTTATCTTCTATTAAGTTTTTTTAAAAAGTGGTGCTTTTTTTAAAAAAAAAGTTTTTTTTAAAAAGTGAATATGCAAAAGAAAAGAGGCCTGTTCTTACAAAATCATTCATTCATTTAAAAAAATTCAACTACTATTTATTGAACTTCTTATACATAGTTCTGTGTTAAACATTGTGGATGTTGTAAGAAACTTATGAGATCTCTGATATTTCACATTTTAAAATCCCTTTAAAAATTTCAAAGTTATCCCTGTGTCTTTCATCTAATTCATCACTTTTATTTTATATTCTAGTATTTTTTATTTCTTAATCAATAATTGGAGTGCAGATTACATTTACCTAATATAGATTAAGCTCACAAAGGAGCAGAGCCCAGAGAGGTACCATGAAACAAAGATAATTAAAACTTATAGAAAATATGATCTCTGAAAACAGGTTAAAGAAATCAGTGATCTTTAGCCTAGAAAAGACAAAGTTGAAGGTATTATAATTATTCTCTCCAAGACTGTGAAATATTTTCTTTTTATGGAAAAAAAAAGAATAACTTAATCCTGTATAGAATAACAATTTCATTATTACAAGTGAGTAATTTATTCTATATACCTTTGAAAGATTAAATGAAAAAAAATTAAAGTAAAAGACATTATGTTTTCTTGAAAATAGAATTTTTCTATCTCACCTCTGTCTCTTACAATGCCTTGTTGTTTTTATTCAAAACTAAGCTAATGAAACTTCTTACATAAAATCTCTCCTGATAATCCTCCTGCCTCTTGCCCTGTTGTTAGTGCCTCTGTAAAATTATATTATATTTATTGAATGTATATTCATCTACATATTTGGTATTTACTGATAATTGAACCTAAATCCCTTGAAGAAAATTGATTTTAATTTTCATTATTTTTATTGCAACTATTAGCACCTGGGTTGCTACATAGGAATCAATTTATAAGTCCTTGTTAAGTAATTGATAATTGGAAAAACCCAACATTTTAGCAAAGTGAAAAACAAAATCATAGTTATTACAAAGTGCTCATCACTGAACAGCTTAAAGAGGGAATTGGGTAATCATTTTTCTTGGTGGCAGAGAAATTTACAGTGTGAAGGATCAATTTTTTTTATTGTCCCTAGCAACCAGATGTTTTTATAAAGATGAATGAGCAAGCCATGTATTTGAGAAACTTAGTCTTTTTTTCAGTTGGGTTCCTACTATCATATTATGAGTCTTACCTTTCTTTCAATTATTTTCCACACATCTCTCATGTTCTATTGTTATCTATTTCCTCCTATCTAAAAATGAGGCATTGACTTCTTCTGGCCTTCTACTCTCAACAATTTGTCTGCTTTGTCTTTCATTTCTCTTTTCAGATGTACCCCTCATTAATCTCATTTTGACTGATGATTTTTGAATAAATTGATAAAATTTAAAAATTAAATTTAAAACCTGATTTAAAAGATAAAGTAAATTCTACTTAAGTAAAATATTATTCATTAAACTTCCAATCTATACAAAGCACTCATTTGATTATGGAAGAGAGGAAGCTAGAAAACAATGCACATAAAAATTCAGTTATTTAGAGTTAAATGTCTAATATGTGCTAATCCATCTTTTTACTGCTTCCTTTTTGTAACACTGAAAGGGATTAAAGCATAAGAAAAGTTCATATAATTGGAAAGTAAGTTCTGTGTTCTAGATCTAATAAATTTTTGTAAAAAAAAAAATTGTGGAATCTTAAATGAGCCAGTGTTCTCATTCTCCAAATACTCCTATCATACCTTTCAAGATTGCTGTGAAATTACAATGAATTAAAATAAATGGCAACATTTTGAAAAGTTAAAAAAGAAATTCAAAAGTTAGGTGGTATAGTAGAGAGGGTATAGGAATTGGAACCCAAAAGATCTAACTTTAAATCTTGGCTTAGACACTTGTGTGACCTTGGGCAGTTTTGGTAATTTTTGTTGACTAATTTCTTATCTGTAGAGGGGCAGAGTCAAGTACAGAGTTACTGTAGAGAGTAAAAATGTCTCTATCTGACTTTCTGTGACCTTCTCTTAAACCAACAGCAGATTAAGCCTCTAAACTGATTTTGGAGTGATAGAACTCACAAATATTTGGAGTACAACACATTTCCAAAGAACATACTTTGGAAGAACTTCAGAACAGGTCTGTTTCAATCAGGCAGGGAGACAGTGTGCCAAGACCAGACTGTGGGTTAGAGAGCCTGGAGCAAGGAGCTGTGGGGGAGGGGAGGGGAGCCAGGATGTTGCAGCATCCATGCAAGGCAGAATTTATTGTGAGGCTCTTAGGCTATTTTGTCCTAGTTTCAAGGTGGGCAGTTTAGCAGATTTGCTGTAAAACACTCCAAAGCATATACAAAAGGTAAATAGTAAACCATTACTATTACAAGTGAGTAATTTATTCTATATACCTTTGAAAGATTAAATGAAAAAAAATAAAGTAAAAGACATTATGTTTTCCTGAAAATAGAATTTTTCTATTTCACCTCTGTCTCTTACAATGCCTTGTTGTTTTTATTCAAAACTAAGCTAATGAAACTTCTTACATAAAATCTCTCCTGATAATCCTCCTGCCAGAAAAACTTGGACATGGTTGCAATTACCCAGTACCAAAAGTCAGTCAGTAGAACTGTCACAGGGCAAATTAAAGCAGGTGTTGCCCCTTTGCCTTAAAGAGCAGTCCTCAACCCTTAAAAAAATAAGCAGAAAAGAAAAAAAAATCTTTAACCAGAAAGAGCTTTTATGGAGAGAGAGAGAACAGACTTGAAACCTTGAGGTTTCTAAAGGCAAAATCAAATCTAGAAAAAGCCCAAAAAGATGATAAGAGCTAGTCTCCATTTCACAAGACTTTCTTGGAAGATTTCAAAAAGAATCTTAAAAGAGAACTAGAAGAAACAGGGGGAAAGGAAATGAGATCTTTGCAAAAGGATATGGAAAAGGAAAAACAGAAATTATCTGAAGAAAACTACTTAAAATAGATATGATCAAATGGAAAAAGTATATGACTCTTTACAAAATAGATATGAAAAAGAAACCAATTTAATGAAAAACAGATTTTGTGAAAAGTAAAATAAATCAAATGAACAAAACACTTCATTTGAAATTTCAATTAGCAAACTACAAAAGGAGCTAAAAAAGGTAACTAGAAAATAAAACACTAAAAATTAGAATTGAAAAATAGAAGTGAATGATTCAATAAGACTTCAAGAATCAGTCAAACAAAATTAAAAAAAATGAAAAAAATAGATGAAAATGTGGAAAAAACATTTTTTCCTCTTTGGAAAAACAACTTACCTGGAAAATAGATCTAGGAAAAACAATCTAAAGATTATTGCACTTTCTGAAAGCTATGATGGAAAAAATAGCCTAGACATAATCTTTCAGGAAATTGTCAAGGAAAACTGCCCTAATGTCCTAGAACTAGAAGATAAAATAATCATTGAAAGAATTAACCAATCCCTTCCCGAGAGCACCTAAAATGAAAACTCCAAAGAATATTGTAGCAACATTTCAGAATTATTAGATCAAGGAAAATATATTGCAAAGAGCCAGGAAGAAACAATTCAAATATGGAGAACTCACAATTAGGATTACAAAGTACCTTCCACCTTAGAGGATTGAAGGGCCTGGAGCCTGATAGTCTGAAAAGCAAAGAATCTTGAATTGCAGCCCAAAATAAAGTATCCAGTTAAACTGAACACTATCTTTCAGGGAAGAAGATGGACATTCAATGATATAGTTGAATTTCACTTTTCCTGATAAAAAGACGAGAGCTAAAAAAAAAAAAAAAAAAAAAAAAAAAAAGACCTCCAAATACAGAACTCAAGAGAAGCATAAAAAGATAAAAAGGAAATAACTTTTGAGAACTATATCTCTGAGTATACTTAGAGAGCAGGATTATAATTTGATTTTATTGTGATAATATGAAAAAGAAACGAGGTGGAAAAAGAATTGTACTGGAAAAAGAGGAAAATGGAGATAAATTTAGGGAAATTACATGTCATGAAGAGGCAAAAAGACCTATTATGAATGAGGGAAAGAAGGAAGGGGGTTGGACATTATGTAAATAATAATTTACATCCCATCAGATTTGGCTCAAAGCGAGAATATCAGACATATTTAGTTTCACAGAGAAACTTGTCTCACATTATAGGGAAGTGGGAGGGGAAAGGGAAAAGGAGAGGGGATGCTAATAAAAAAGAAAACAAAAGTGATAGGGAAAATGTACAAGAAACAGGGAGTGGCTGTAAAGGGGGAGGGCAGTTTGAGAGAGGTGGTGGTCAGAAGCAAAATACTGGGAGGGAAAGGAGAAATCAAAGAGAAAAGCATAGCTTCAGATAAATAAGATGACAGGAAATACAGAATTAGTTATTTAACTGTGAATATGAATAGGATGAACTCTCCCATAAAATAGAAGCAGATAGCACACTGTATTAAAAGTCAGAATCATACAATATGTTGTTTAGAAGAAAAAAATTTAAAGCATAGTGATAAATACAGAATAAAGATAAAAACATTTTTACAATCAAAGGTTCTGATAAAGGCCTCATTTCTAAAATATAGAGAGAACTGACTCAAATTTATAAGAATTCAAGCCCTTCTCTAATTGATAAATGGTCAAAGGATATGAATAGACAATTTTCAGATGAAGAAATTCAAGTCATTTGAATTTCTAGTCATTTGAAAAGTAGCTCTAAATCATTATTGATCAGAAAAATCCAAATAGAAAACAGTGAGGTACAACTACATACCTCTCAGATTGACTAAGATGACAGGAATATTAGAAGGGATGTGGGAAAACTGGAATATTAATACATTGTTGGTGGAGTTCTGAACTGAGCCAACCATTCTCCAAAACAATTTGGAACTATATTCAAGGGCTATTGAAGTGTGCCTATCCTTTGATCCAATAGTGTCTCTATTGGACCTGTATCTTAAAGAAATTACAAAAGAGAGAAAGGGAACCATGTGTGCAAAAATGTTTGTGTTAGCCTTTTGGTAGTGGCAAGAAAATGGAAACTTAGTAAAAACTCATCAGTTGGAGAGTGGCTGAAAGAGTTATGGTAATATAAATATTATGGAATATTATTGTTCTATAAGAAATAACTACTAGAAGGCTGATTTTGGAAAGGCCTGCCGAGAACTACATTAACTGATGCTAAATGAAATGAGCAGAACCAGGAGATCGTTGTACCCAACAATAACAAGATTATACAATGATCAATTCTGAGGGATGTGGCTCTCTTCACCAATGAGATTATTCAGACCAGTTCTAATCATCTTGTCATGAAGACAGCCATCTACACCCAGAGAGAGAAGTGAAGGAACTGAGTGTGGTTTTCAACCTAACATTTTCACTCTTTTTGCTGTTGTTTGCTTGAATTTTATTCTCTTTCTCTTTTTCCTATTTGTTTTTATTTTTCTTATGCAGCAAGATAATTGTATAATTATGTATGCATATATTGTATTTAACATATATTTCTATTATGTTTAACATATATTGGACTATTTGCCATCTAGAATATGGGATGGGGAAAGGGGAATGAAAATTGGAACAAAAAGTTTTGCCAGGGTTAATGTTGAAAAAATTATCCATGAATATGTTTTGAAAATGAAAAGCTTTAAAAAATAAAAATAAAAAAAATTCTTCATTTTAAAAAATCAGGTTAATAACAACATCTATATTACAGGATAATTTTGATGATAAAATTAAATAATATTTTTTAAGTATTTTGAAAACCTTAAAACAATGTATGAATGCTTGTGCTTAGCATTATAAAAAAAGGAAGGTTTTATTTTATTAAATAAGGTATTTATTTATTAATGTAAAACATTAGAATTAAATAATAATAATAGGGATGTGAAGACTATCTTTTATGGTGGATTAAATATGATTTGTATCAGGTATTTGAGTTTGTGATTAATTGAATCTTAGATTAATATGACCAGTAAATCCTATAAGCAAGGTTAGACATTGTTTGTCCTTTATTTCCAGGGTGATTGACTAAGACAAATAGGCTTACTTTCCATTGCCTTGGTTAGAAATTAGGCTACTACCTTATAATAGGATACCAAGAAAAGTTATGAAACATGCAATTTCTCTAAAATAATTAAGGAATCTATTAGCCTAAAGGCAGTGGGCTAGGCAAAATAACCTTCAAAGCTACCAGATTCATTGATTTTGTAAATCTATACTCACAGCTTAGTATGAAATTAGAGAAAGACATTTTTACTTCTTTATGCAATTATGTCCCTTGATACTAAGGCAGAAAATAAGTGTTCTAGTGTAAGGGAAATATTAAAAGAAAGAGAAACATGATTTTAGAAGCATGGATGGCATTTTTATCACTGTTTCTAATCAAAGACATAATCTTGAGAAGAGAAAGGCAGATTTTTTTTTCAGAATAAATAAATGTATAAGAAGGTGATATCTAAAGATGAATTTGGATTTATATATTACAACTTAAAATACAGGAAAGTTGTGATTATGCTCAAATCATAACACCTGAATGGATATTCCTTCCCTTCTTTTCTTTCTTCCTTTCTTCCTTCCATTTTTCTTCCTTCCTTCCCTTTCTTTCCACCTCTCTCCTTTTCTTTCTTCCTTCATCTCTTTCTCCCTCTCTTCCTTGCTTTTTCACTCTCTTCCTCTTTCCCTCGCTACTTCCTCTTTTCCTTCCTTCCTTCCCTCCTTCCATCGATGCAACCTTCCTTCCTTCTAAGCGAGATGAGGTGAGATCTTTCAAGACAGTTGTGAAAATTAAGTAAGGCTTCATCTACTTCAGAGTTTGAGTAAGCCTGAAGGACTCTGAAGGTTGAGTCAAGGGCATACCTAAGTCCCGTTCTTGTTATCTTCCCATGACATCAGCATCTCCCTATTTCAGTCAAATATGGGCAATTATGTACTTATTGATCAAGTTCAATTTCTTGGGTTGTTCCTGCTTTTAGAATGCAAGATCCTTAGCCAATAAAAATGAGGGTTAGTGATGGGAGGGGGTATTTGCATAAGGGATTAAAAGTGTTGACCCTGCCTCCAGGGTGCTTCCTCCCTTTGATCGTCTGCTCGATGGGTAGGATGCCCTTCTCTCGAGAATGTATAATAAACTTTTCTTTGCTTCTAGAGATCTCTCCACCTTTTTTTTTATTAAATGGTGACCCCTCACCATTTCTGAACCACACACTTCCTTCTTTCCTAAATTCCTTCCTTTTTTTCATCTTTTTCCTTCCTCCTCCTCCCTCTCACTTCTCAACCTCCTTCTCTCCCTTTCTTCCTTTTTTCCTTCTCTCTCAATTTGCTTTCTTCCTTCCTTCTTTCTTTTTTTCCTCCTTTTTTTCTTCCCTCACTTCCTCCTTCCTTCCTCCCATATATTTTTGTTAAGCAAGAAATTAAGTGCTTGGCACTGGGACAATCGATAACAAGAACCAAAGTTGAAACAATCCCTGGCTCTCAAGAATTCATATTTGAGGAAACGGTGAGCTTTGGGCAGGTGGGGGTGGACATATTTTGGAGTAATATTTTGAACATATTGAGTTTAAAATAAAATTGAGAATGTCTAGTGGGCAGTTGTAAGATTAGGACAAAAGTGAGGAAATAAAATTGATTATGTTGATCTAGGATTCTCTTTGATAGAGTTCCACAGATGGCATGCTAAAGGACAAATTACAGATGCAAAAATAATGGTAAATTAGAACACTAGATCCAATATAACAAAATTAAATGCAATGATAGCTTTATGATTTGCAAAGTCCTTTGTGCATTTTATCTTATTTGATTCTCACAACAGTCATGGGATATAGATGCTATTATTATTTCTATTTTATAGATAATGATGAATAGAGTTGTGTAGAGTCACTTGACTTTCAGGTCCATGAGGCCAGATATAGACATGGTCTTCTGATCTTTCAGGCAAAATTCTATCCCCTGAGTCATCTAGTTGCTTAATTCTCAAAAAACAACAAAAAAGATAGATATAAAGTCTTTAACTTTATAAATTTTAGATGCAAAATAGGCCTAGATAGCAATTCATCTGAAAAATAAATCTGTAAGTTTTAATGGAATGTAAGCTCAGTATAGGTCAACATGTGATAAGGTAGTTCTCCACCCTCCCATCCCCCCAATCTAATAAGAAACATAGTGCCCATTGGTATGGACATGAGTCTTCTTGTACTCTTCCCTGCTTTCCTTAAGTCAGAGAATTGCTTTCAGCTCTGGACATGTAATTTTAAGCAAAAAAATGAGAAATTGAAGAACATCTAGAGAAGAAAATCAATTTGTTGGATAATCTCAAATTCCATAAGAAGAGAGGTCTTTATTAGAGTCATGAAACCTTTCTTCAAGTGTTTGAAGTATCACATATATATAAAATGCAGTGTCTGGTGCTTAGTGCTTAATATTGTTTGTTTACTGATTTTTAGGGAGATTACAGTTATTCTATTTAGCTTCTGATTCTAGAACTAAAAGTAGTATTTGAAAGTTGTAAAGAGATAGATTTAGGCTTGATTAAAATAAATATCTTGATTGTAAAATAATAAAACAAAATTTACTAATAATTAGGATTATCTAAAAATGGAGCAAGTAGTAGGCTACTTCTCAGTTACCCAACAGTAGAGTAAAATCATTTTTATGTATAAATTGTAGGGCCAGTTGTCAGGTATATTGTAGACAAGGTTTGGGCTATGATTAGTTTTGGATGAAATTGTCTCTGAGCTCCTTTCCAATTGTATACTGTGTATCTCTGTTATTCTGGAAATAAAGCAAAAAGTTAGCCAGTTTCCTTCATTCAAAATTATATTCAGCATAAAGAAAGATACATGGAGACCCATATATCTTTGAATTATATAAAAGGAGTCATCCCTGATCTAAGTATAATTTAAAAATAGTATCAAATATTATTTTTAAAATTTCCACTTGAAGTTACATAAAAGAATATTGTGAGCACAATTCATGTGGCACCATTTCATAACTTTGTGTCTGGAAGTTTCAGACACTGATAGTTGGGAATACTAACATTTTCAAGGAACTATATAGCTCTGACCATTTGAAAATATGAGCAGATGGCATACCAAAAAAAATGCAATTTACTAACTCCTTGAAGTCAAAAAGGTAATAGCTCTAGTTAGTACCCCAAGGGGTGTGGTGAGACATAAGAATATGTACAAAAGCATCTTTCAAAGAAAGATGTATTAGAACCTTTTCCCTTGATTCTTTTTAAATGTGTTTCTTTTTTTTTTTCTTCTTCTTCTTTTCTATTCTCTCTCATCAGCTTGGTATGGTTATGATGTTATGTGATGAAAGCAATGAGTTCTCACATCAAAATTCAAAGGTGGCAGGAGAGGTAAGTTTGGTTTCATTCTTAATAATAAAATGATTTCTTAAAAGACGGCAACTACCAACTCAATGATCCATTTTCAGATCAAAGTTAAATCATAGGTACTGTACCATAGAAGAGGCACCATTACCCAGACAGGAAAAGAAAGTGCACAGGAACTACCATACTCCAGATGTCTGTTGCCTGAAGTCCAGAACTCAAAGACTCTGCATGGCCCACTTACAGTAACTGTTAACCTTTCCTCACACAATCCTTTTTTGCTTTCAAAAAGAAAGTCATAGAACCTATATGTGTTACATTTGTTAACTGCCACTGTTACCACTGAGATATCTGTTTTATCCTACTTTACTCTATGGGGAATCTCCCATGTACCTAGGATTTAACCAGGATGAGAAACTGGACCATTCTTTTTTTTTTTTTTTTTTTTTTTAAGTCATCATATGAAACTATTTCTTTACGTTGAAAATTTTTGACCTGTTTCCCATTACAAATGATAACTTTTGCTCTCCAGCTGTTAATTCTTTTTATGTGTAATCCACTAGCTCCCTTGGCTCTGATGGTACTTCAGTTTTGATCTTCTTTGTAAATATGCTTTGGTCTCTTCAGAGATGAAAGTCTAACAATGCCTGAATGTAAGTTGGGTAGATAATAAATTATGTTTTATAATAAGATTTTTTTTAGCACAATTTAAATTAGATCACACATTCTGAAAGCATATCTTCACTGGCTAAAAAAGAAGAATCAAGGAAATTATTAAAGTAATTTAGCATCAGTCTCAATTACCTAGATAAGAGGTATATATTTTATAAATAAAAATTGGTTTTTTTTTGTGGAATTTATTTATTCAAGATAGTACTGAGAAAGCTGAAAAATAATTGTCTGGAAATATTTCAATATTGTTTTTTGTATTTGCATATTTTTTAAAGAATATATGACTATGAAGAGCCAATTTCTGAAAAATGGAGGCTAGAAGTTGTACATAGCAGTGATGAGTCATGGACTTAATAATGTTGTTAAAAATTATATCTAACAGAATAAGAGACAAAGAGGTGGACAAGTTTACTTTGAAGTCTTTCTACTTCTTCCTAAAATTGGTTTGAAAAACAGACTAAGGCCATTGCTACTAACCAGAACATATAAAGTAAGTTCAAGTAAGTTCCTAGACATAAATACTTAAAAAAATGTCACATATTTTGTTCAACACTCTGCTTCTGATGGCTCCAATGATCAATATTTACAGGGAGAGTTGTAGCCTTTCATTCTGTGTCCCTTAAAAATGTCTGTATTACTGCCAGCATCCTAATGATTGTCTGATAATTCATCAATCAATATATTCTGTGAATCTAAGTGAACTTTTACAATCTATTTATATTTCTAGCCTATAAAACCTCTTGGGGAAACAAGTTCCACATTTTTAACTTGTTTGACAGGCATCCTTATAGTTTTTTCCCTTGTATATCTTATCCAGAAAACACAGAGATAAATGCCAACTTCTAGGTAATATAGTAGATAAAATGTCAAGACTGAAGTCAAGAAGACGCATCTTCATGATTACAAATGTAACCTCAGATCTTTATTGGCTGTGTGATACAGGACAAATCACAAGTTTGCCTCAGTTTCCTCTTGCATAAAATAAGTTGGAGAAGGAAGTGGAAAAACACTCTAGTATTTTTGCCAAGAAAGCCTCAAATAGAGTCATAAAGATTCTGACATGAATGACTGAAGATGACTGAAAAATAATAGTTGTAATTAAACCATATTAGGGCTTCAAAAAAATCTCTAAGATGGCATAATATAACAACACATACACATAATCTGTAATTAATCTGATTCTGAATAAGTCCTTTAACTTCCATGATACTCAGATTCTATCATCATTGTCATTGTGATCTTGGTTGTCCTCATCAACTGAGGTATATGGGACTAGCACCTCAAATGTGAGGGCTTGCCAAGTTCTTTTTAGGATCCCCCATTCCACATTTAGTGTGTACCTGATTCATTTGGCTCTCACCCATGATTTAAGAAGCTGTATTATGTATAGTAGGCAAATTCTGGTAAACCATTGTGGTAACCTCAACCATAAGTGTAACCAATAAAACTTAAAACTGTTGATGAGTCGGGGCGGTATTTTCTATACGAAGCATGGGGATACTTTCCCTGGAAGAATATATGGATGAAAACAATTTGTTCCAACATCATAAAAGTGGCTGAAGTAAACATTTGTGGAGCTCGAGAGTCTGAGGACTGAAGATGTTAAGGACATGCACTGAATCCCAGGCCATGATGAGTCATTATTACTTTTATTCTTAACTTTGTGATAATCTCAAATTTAATTCCTTAAAAACCATTTTGTTAAATGATTCACAGACTTACAATTAATTTATTAATAATATAAAATGAGTGTTTGATTTTAGTAATAGTTTTGAGTGATTAAAGGAATGTCACATTTTCCAGAAGGCAATGCAGCCACTCTCTTTATTCTCTTTAATTTGAGTCTCATTTCATTGGCTATTTCCTCTCCTTTAATTGATCATATTATTTCAATCAGTATATTATTAAACAGGAAAATCTGGATGGTCTTTTGTCTATTTGAACCTGGAAGGGAGTTTTCCATAATGGTTCTAAATACATATTATGAAATTATTTGTCTCTACTATATCTCAGTTGATATTGATAAGCAAAACTTGGTTAAAAACAACCCTTCTGATTGCCTATACTTAGAAATTTTGTATGATATTAGCATATACATGAAAAACATCATTTTGGAGAAAAATCTCAAAGGCTGTAGCTTCTTTTACTGAGTTAATTTTTAATAATAAAAATAGTTACTTTTTGTGAACATATGATTTGTTATACACATTTTTTTTTGAAACCTGAGTTTAAATATATTGCCCATTTATGTATCGATCTTATTTTTTAAAAGTTTTACAAGATTAGAAATTAGTCATTTGTCTTGTTTTTGATATTTTCTTGATGGATATTTTTATGAAAACTAAAATCCTTCCACCCCCCAATTTTTCCACACTTTTTTCCTTTTTAGTTATCTTGAAAGACAAATTTCAGTGCTTTAAAATACTGTCACCTCCAGCATTGATTTATTTTGTGGTCTGATCAGACCATTCTTTCTTATTTTATCTTCTCCAGTGACATTTCTGCTTCCACATATAACACATCATGAACAGAAGTGTTAATCAAAATATGGTAGTTCCAATATTGTTGAAGATGAAAATAATGTTTTCCATATTTGTTGCCCTTCTCATGGATTACTTAGAAAGGTCTTTCAATGGATTTAACTTATTTGGATATGATGAAAGGTTTTCTGCAATCTCATCTCCCCACCTGTTGTGCTATGTTTTCTGAGGGAAAGAAACAACAATAAAAAATTCCTGGTAATCTGCTACCATTCTCTTCCATAGTATTTTATAGATAAGTTAACATGTATCATCTTGAACATGTTAAAACCAAGTTTGCCAGTAATTTATAAGATTCTGTTTCTTCAACAGTCTCTATTTTTTCATCATTGAGACACTAATTTCACATGTAGAATATGAATGATTAATTTAATATTTATAGCTGATTAAAAAAAAAAATTGATTCTTGGATCCCTTCTTTTTTTCCCCTCATTCTACTACCTTCTCCACAGACACAGAAAAGGGCTATACATGATTGACAACTATTCATTGTTGGCCATGGCTAAATACTTCATTATTTAGTGTTTAAAAAAGCAATAGTGTGACAACACCTATATTTACAACATTTGTGAACTTCATGGATAAGAAAGACTCTCTTGGGTCTCTGATGATTTCTTACTTTTCTTTTTGCAATTTGTCCTAATTTATTTTTCTTATAAATATTTTATTTTTAAATCTTCTTCTTCTTCATTATATCCCTCCCCTTGACTCATTCCTTGCTTCTGCATTGATTATTTCTTTATTCAGGAAAAAATGGAACTTGCTTTTATCATTAGAAAAGGCATATTGGACTTCCGGGGGTGGAGCCAAGATGGCAGAGCAGGCACACATGATTCTCTAAGCTCCTCTCATTACCCTCATAACCAACTATTTAATCCAGCCTCAAAAATAACTTTTCACTGCTTAAATTCATGAAGATTAGAAGCACTACAACTTACCAACTGAAGTCAATTTGGAAGATAGCCAGGAAAGGTTTGTCCTGAGGGGCCAGGAACAGACTAACACAGGCAGCGAGAGGCTAGCGTGCCGAGCAGACCAGGGGTGGGGGTGATCTCTGTGGCTATAGAAGTTATAGAGACGACTCTGCTATAGGCTAACAGCTCTGCCTTGATTACAAAGCAGTAAACTGGCAGAGAAATTAAAGCGTAAAACAGAGGGTACTCTAAAAAATGCCAGAACCTAACGAGATCTGGCTGTAACCCCTCAAACCCAGAAGTGACTCAGGCAGACTTTATCACAGCTCTGCGGCCACATCCTGCAGTTTGGGTCTTTTGAAGGGGCAGTTACTAATCTGCACAGCAAGGGGGCACAGCCTGGGAAGCCTCTAATCTGCAGTGTGGGGGGCTTGGCCTGGGACAATAGAAACTCCCCAGCTGACTGCACTTCCTGAGCAGACGCTTCTGGTCCCTGCAAATCCATTCCCTGCTCAGTTGCTAATACTCATAGCCCAAGGGCAGGGTTGGGCTTGGGGCAGTGAAACTCTCACTGCTAAGTATCTAACCCCAGGGCAGAGTTATCTCACACAAGAGGGGTTCTTTGAAGGGCACTTTCCCAGCCAGGCCCTGCGGGCCTGAGTTACTTTTGGGTGGGGAACTCTTTCCCAGAGCATTCCAGTACCTCGCTGCTTTTTGTAGCCAACTGGCAGGACAGCTACCTGTCCATATACCTTTCACTGCTCTGCAGAGGAAGCTGGTAACCTCCTGGCTCTGAAGGCAGACCTTACAGGCTTTAACAAAATGAGTAAAAAAATCAAAAGAACGATTGATAGTTTCTACATAGAAAGAGAACAGCTTTTCAACCCTGAAAAGACTAATAGCAGACAGTCTCCAGACGATTGTTGGTCTCCAATACAAAAGGTTCTCCTGGAAGAGACTATTAAAAACCTTAAAAGAGAGCTAGAAGAGAAATGGGGAAAGGAAAGAGAAGCTATGCAAGAGAGTACAGAAAAGGCACATAACTCACTAAAAGAAAAAATTTGATAAAGGGGAAAAAGAAAAATTTGATAAAGTGGAAAAAGAAAACAACTTCCTGAAATGTGAATTGGAAAAGGTAAAAAACTCCCAAGAAGTGCAGGGAAACAGAATTTGCGAATTGGAAAAAGAAAATAACTCACTAAAAAAAAAAAAATAGTGAAATGGAAAAAAAATTCCATAGAGCAAAACAACTCAATTGGATATATACAAAAAGAAGTAAAAAAAGCTAATGAAGAAAATAACTCACTAAAAATCAGAACTGAACAAATAGAAATGACTGATTCATTGAGACATCAAGAATCAGTCAAGCAAAACCAAAAAAATGAAAGATTGGAAAAAAAATGTCAAATATTTACTTGGAAAAACAACAGGCCTGGAAAATAGATCTAGGAGAGACAACCTGAGGATCATCGGGCTACCAGAAAATTATGATGAAAAAAAGAGCCTAGATACTATTTTACAGGAAATCATCAAAGAGAACTGCCCAGAAGTAATAGAACTGGAAGGGAAAATAGGCGTTGAAAGAATTCATCGAACACCTTCTGAAAAAGACCCTAAAATAAAGACTCTGAGGAATATTGTGGCCAAACTTTGGAATTTTCAGACTAAAGAAAAAATTTTACAAGCAGCCAGGAAAAAAACAGTTCAAATACTGAGATGCCACAATAAGGGTCACACAAGATCTGGCTGCCTCAACAATAAAGGATGGAAGGGCCTGGAATCAGATATTCCAAAAGGCAAAAGAACTTGGAATGCAGCCAAGAATAAATTACCCAGCTAAGCTGAGTATTTTTTTTCCATGGAAGAAGATGGACATTTAATGAAATAGAGGAATTCCATCTGTTTCTAAGGAAAAAAAAAAACAGACTTAAACAAAAAATTTGATCTCCAAACAAAACATTTGATCTCCATTAGGACTCAAGAGAAGTAGAAAAAGGTAAAAGGAACTCTTGAGAACTGTATTTCTGTTGTGAATATATATAAAAACCACATGTATAATTTGATTTTACCGATATAACATAAAAAAAGGGAAGTAGAAATGGAAAGGGGATAGTGTCAGAAAAAGGGAAGAGGGGAGATAAAAAGAGGGAAACTACATGCGACAATGAGGCAAAGGAAAAGTATCATATATGAGGGAACTTAGAGAGGGGGAGGAACATTGTGTGAATCCTACTCTCATCAGAATTGGCTCAAAGTGGAAACAATTGGCATAGTTGATTTTGAGATTCTTCTCTCACTTCATTAAGAAGTGGGAGAGGAAAAGGGAGAAGGAAAAAGAGTAATAAGGGAAAGGTACAAGAAAGGGGAGGGGATTCAAAGGGAGGAGGGATGGATACTAAAGAGGGAGAGCTGTGCAACGTTAGTGGGACCAATAAGTTTAATACTAGGGAAGAAGGGAAGGAGGGCAAGAAAAAGAAAAGTAAAATCTGGGGATATTAGGAAGGCAGGAAATACAGAATTGGTTATTTTAACCGCAAATGTGAATGGGATGAACTCTCCCATAAAGAGGAGGGTGGATAGCAGACTGGATCAAAAGTCAGAACCCTACAATCTGTTGTGTACAGGAAACACATTTAAAACAGGGAGATACATACAGAGTAAAGGTAAAAGGCTGGAGCAGAATCTATTGTGCTTCAGGTGAAGTCAAAAAAGCAGGGGTAGCCATCCTTATCTCAGATCAAGCAAAAGCAAAGGTTGATCTAATTAAAAGAGATAAGGAAGGAAACTATATCTTGGTTAAGGGTACTATAGACAATGAGGCAATATCAGTATTAAACATATATGCATCAAGTGGTATAGCATCTAACTTCCTTAAAGAGAAGTTAAGAGAGTTGCGAGAAGAAATAGACAGCAAAACAATAATAGTGGGAGATCTCAATCTTGCACTCTCAGATTTAGATAAATCAAATCACAAAACAAATAAGAAAGAAATTAAAGAGGTAAATAGAATATTAGAAAAATTAGGTATGATAGATCTCTGGAGAAAACTGAATGGTGACAGAAAGGAGTACACTTTCTTCTCAGCAGTTCATGGAACCTACACAAAAATTGACCATATATGAGGACATAAAGACCTCAAAATTAAATGCAGGAAGGCAGAAATGGTAAATGCTTTCTTTTCAGATCACAATGCAATAAAAATAAAGAAAAAATTAGGTGTAAATAGACCAAAAAGTAATTGGAAACTAAATAATCTCATCTTAAAGAATGATTGGGTGAAACAGGAAATTATAGACACAATTAATAACTTCACTCAAGATAATGACAATGATGAGACACAATATCAAAATTTATGGGATACAGCCAAAGCAGTAATAAGGGGAAATTTTATATTCTTAGAGGCTTACTTGAATAAAATAGAAAAAGAGAAGATCAATGAATTGAGCCTGGAACTTTAAAAGTTAGAAAAAGCCCAAATTAAAAACCCCCAATCAATTACTAAACTTGAAATTCTAAAATTAAAAGGAGAAATTAATAATATAGAAAGTAAAAAAAAAACTATTGAACAGATAAATAAAACTAAGAGTTGGTTTTATGAAAAAACCAATAAAATTTATAAAACTTTGGTAAATCTGATTAGAAAAAGGAAAGAGGGAAATCAAATTGGCAGTCTTAAAAATGAAAAAGGAGAGCTTTCCACTGATGAAGAGGAAATTAAAGAAATAATAAGGGGTTACTTTGCCCAACTTTATGCCAATAAATTTGATAACTTAAGCAAAATGGATGACTACCTCCAAAAATATAGGCTTCCCAGATTATCAGAGGAGGAAGTAAATTGCTTAAATAGTCCCATTTTAGAAAAAGAAATAGAACAAGCTATTAATCAACTCCCTGAAAAAAAATCTCCAGGACCAGATGGATTTACATGTGAGTTCTACCAAACATTCAAAGAACAATTAGCCCTAATGCTTTATAAACTATTTGAAAAAATAGGGAATGAAGGAGTCCTACCAAACTCCTTTTATGACACAGACATGGTACTGATACTTAAACCAGGTAGATTGAAAACAGAGAAAGACAATTATAGACCAATTTCCCTAATGAATATTGATGCTAAAATCTTAAATAAGATATTAGCAAAAAGACTACAGAAAATCATCCTCAGGATAATACACCATGATCAAGTAGGATTTATACCAGGAATGCAGGGCTGGTTCAATATTAGGAAAACTATCAGTATAATTGGCCATCTTAATAATCAAATTAACAAAAATCATATGATCATCTCAATAGATGCAGAAAAAGCATTTGATAAAATTCAACATCCATTCTTATTAAAAACTCTTGAGAATATAGGAATAAATGGACTTTTCCTTAAAATAATCAGTAGCATCTCTTTAAAACCAGCAGTAAGCATCATATGTAATGGGGACAAACTGCAACCATTCCCAATAAGATCAGGAGTAAAACAAGGTTGCCCACTATCACTGTTACTATTTAATATTGTATGAGAAACACTAGCTTTGGCAATAAGAGTTGAGAAAGAGATTAAAGGAATAAGAAAAGGCAATGAGGAAACCAAAATATCACTCTTTGCTGATGATATGATGGTATACTTAGAGAACCCCAGAGACTCTACCAAAAAGTTATTAGAAACAATCCACACCTTCAGCAAAGTTGCAGGATACAAAATAAACCCACATAAGTCATCAGCATTCTTATATATCACTAACAAAACCGAAAAGTTAGAGTTACAAAAAGAAATTCCATTTAAAGTAACTACTGATTGTATAAAATATTTAGGAATCTATCTGCCAAGGGAAAATCAGAAACTTTATGAGCAAAACTACAAAACACTTTCCACACAAATTAAGTCTGATCTAACCAACTGGAAAAATATTAAATGCTCTTGGATTGGGCGAGGAAATATAATAAAGATGACAATACTACCTAAATTAATCTATTTATTTACCACTATACCAATCAGACTCCCAAAAAACTACTTTGATGAACTAGAAAAAATAACAACAAAGTTCATATGGAAAAACAAAAGGTCAAGAATTTCAAGGGAATTAATGAAAAAAAAATCAAATTAAGGTAGCCTAGCTGTACCAGATCTAAAATTATATTATAAAGCAGCATTTACTAAAACCATCTGGTATTGGCTAAGAAATAGACTAGTTGATCAATGGAATAGGTTAGGTTCAAAGGACAAAACAGCCAATAACTTTAATAATATGATGTTTGACAAACCCAAAGACACCAGTTTCTGGGATAAGAATGCAGTATTTGACAAAAATTGCTGGGAGAATTGGAAATCAGTATGGCAGAAACTAGGCATTGACCCACACTGAACACCGTATACCAAGATAAGGTCAAAATGGGTTCATGACTTTGGCATAAAGAAAGAGATGATAAATAAATTGGAAGAGCATAGGATAGTTTACCTGTCAGACCTGTAGAAGAGGGAGGAATTTATGACCAAAGAAGAACTAGAGATCACTATTGACCACACAGTAGAAAATTTTGAGTATATCAAATTGAAAAGTTTTTGTAGAAACAAAACAAATGCAGACAAGATTAGAAGGGAAACAATAAACTGGGAAAACATTTTTGCAATCAAAGGTTCTGATAAAGGCCTCATTTCCAAAATATATAAAGAATTGACTCCAATTTATAAGAAATCAAACCATTCTCCAATTGATAAATGGTCAAAGGATATGAACAGACAATTCTCAGATGAAGAAATTGAAACTATTTATAGACATATGAAAATATGCTCCAAATCATTATTAATCAGAGAAATGCAAATTAAGACAACTCTGAGATACCACTATACACCTGTCAGATTGGCTAGAATGACAGGGAAAGATAATGCGGAATGTTGGAGAGGATGTGGGAAAACAGGGACACTGATACATTGTTGGTGGAATTGCGAACACATCCAGCCATTCTGGAGAGCAATTTGGAACTATGCTCAAAAATTTATCAAACTGTGCATACCCTTTGATCCAGCAGTGTTTCTACTGGGATTATACCCCAAAGAGATACTAAAGAAAGGAAAGGGACCTGTATGTGCCAAAATGTTTGTGGCAGACCTGTTTGTAATGGTTAGAAGCTGGAAAATGAATGGATGCCCATCAATTGGAGAATGGTTGAGTAAATTGTGGTATATGAATGTTATGGAATATTATTGTTCTGTAAGGAATGACCAGCAGGATGAACACAGAGAGGACTGGTGAGACTTAAATGAACTGATGCTGAGTGAAATGAGCAGAACCAGGAGATCATTATATACCTCAACAATGATACTGTTTGAGGATGTATCCTGATGGAAGTGGATCTCTTCGATAAAGAGAGCTTTAATTGATCAAAGATGGACAGAAGCAGCTACACCCAGAGAAAGAACACTGGGAAATGAATATAAACTGCTTGCATTTTTGTTTTGCTTCCCAGGTTATTTATACCTTCTGAATCCAATTCTCCCTGTGCAACAAGAAAACTGTTCGGTTCTGCACACATATATTGTATCTAGGATATACTGTAATCTATTCAATATGTAAAGGACTGCTTGCCATCTGGGGAGGGGGTGGAGGGAGGGAGGGGAAAAATCGGAATAGAAGTGAATGCAAGGGATATTGCTGTAAAAAATTACCCTGGCATGGGTTCTATCAATAAAAAGTTATTTAAAAAAATTAAATTAAATTACATTAAAAAAAAAAGAAAAGAAAAGGCATATTGTATACTTTACATATGGATTGAGTCTCACTCCAGATCCCTTCTCTCGCCAGACCACCAAAAGGCAAAAGCTGATCTCTGTCCATGATAATGTATTTCTCCCAATCCCATGGTAATAGAGTTATTTTTTCAACTGTAAAAATTATGGAACTTTGTTAAAAAGTTTTGAAAATCTAAATAAATTATGATCACATTTTCTCCTTTGTCTACACACTCATTTTCAATTTCTCACAATGTCAAACCTTTAAGCACATTTTTATTGTTTTGAAAAATGTGATGATGCTTTGAAGATATGCTTTAAAAATTGCACAAGGTCTTCAAAATCATCAATTTCTTTCTGTGAATGCCCTCATTATATACCAGAGCAAGAAGTCCGAGTATTGCTATAGCCAAAATTATTAATATTTATTACAATCTTAAAAAAAAAAAAGAAACTTCTATTCCAGGAAAAGTAAAGTTGATTGAAATCAAACCATTCTCCAATTGATAAATGGTCAAAGGATATGAACAGACAATTCTCAGATGAAGAAATTGAAACTATTTATAGACATATGAAAATATGCTCCAAATCATTATTAATCAGAGAAATGCAAATTAAGACAACTCTGAGATACCACTATACACCTGTCAGATTGGCTAGAATGACAGGGAAAGATAATGCGGAATGTTGGAGAGGATGTGGGAAAACAGGGACACTGATACATTGTTGGTGGAATTGCGAACACATCCAGCCATTCTGGAGAGCAATTTGGAACTATGCTCAAAAATTTATCAAACTGTGCATACCCTTTGATCCAGCAGTGTTTCTACTGGGATTATACCCCAAAGAGATACTAAAGAAAGGAAAGGGACCTGTATGTGCCAAAATGTTTGTGGCAGACCTGTTTGTAATGGTTAGAAGCTGGAAAATGAATGGATGCCCATCAATTGGAGAATGGTTGAGTAAATTGTGGTATATGAATGTTATGGAATATTATTGTTCTGTAAGGAATGACCAGCAGGATGAACACAGAGAGGACTGGTGAGACTTAAATGAACTGATGCTGAGTGAAATGAGCAGAACCAGGAGATCATTATATACCTCAACAATGATACTGTTTGAGGATGTATCCTGATGGAAGTGGATCTCTTCGATAAAGAGAGCTTTAATTGATCAAAGATGGACAGAAGCAGCTACACCCAGAGAAAGAACACTGGGAAATGAATATAAACTGCTTGCATTTTTGTTTTGCTTCCCAGGTTATTTATACCTTCTGAATCCAATTCTCCCTGTGCAACAAGAAAACTGTTCGGTTCTGCACACATATATTGTATCTAGGATATATTGTAATCTATTCAATATGTAAAGGACTGCTTGCCATCTGGGGAGGGGGTGGAGGGAGGGAGGGGAAAAGTCGGAACAGAAGTGAATGCAAGGGATATTGCTGTAAAAAATTACCCTGGTATGGGTTCTATCAATAAAAAGTTATTTTAAAAAATTAAATTAAATTACATTAAAAGAAAAGAAAAGAAAGAAAAGGCATATTGTATACTTTACATATGGATTGAGTCTCACTCCAGATCCCTTCTCTTGCCAGACCACCAAAAGGCAAAAGCTGATCTCTGTCCATGATAATGTATTTCTCCCAATCCCATGGTAATAGAGTTATTTTTTCAACTGTAAAAATTATGGAACTTTGTTAAAAAGTTTTGAAAATCTAAATAAATTATGATCACATTTTCTCCTTTGTCTACACACTCATTTTCAATTTCTCACAATGTCAAACCTTTAAGCACATTTTTCTTGTTTTGAAAAATGTGATGATGCTTTGAAGATATGCTTTAAAAATTGCACAAGGTCTTCAAAATCATCAATTTCTTTCTGTGAATGCCCTCATTATATACCAGAGCAAGAAGTCCGAGTATTGCTATAGCCAAAATTATTAATATTTATTACAATCTTAAAAAAAAAAAAGAAACTTCTATTCCAGGAAAAGTAAAGTTGATTGTCATCAAACACCTTCTCACTTCTCTTGACTAACAGCTTAACAGATCAGAGGTTTCTATTCCAGTTCTATGATCCTTTCCTCTGGCTGACTAGTTTGTCTTAAAAAGCATGATTGCTTTTTCTCTCATGTTGCATTTTCTGAACTACCATTTGGTAAAGGACAACCAAATGGAAGTCTCTGTGAGTGTATCCCTTCATTTTTTTTTTTTTAATTAAGATTTATTCTCATTATGTTATGTTTCTGAGAAAAGGATAGGTGAGTGATCATTTAAAAAATGTAGAACTTTGATTTTGACTTTTTCATTAAATACAAAATTTTCTTAGTCATTACAAAAATAATTTGCAGAGACTAAAACTAAACATTAAGACTCATATTCAGAATAGATAGTTTTATAAAAGCTTCTGAGGCTCAAAAAGTATTCTGGAGAATGTAGGATATAAATGTGAGATTTCTGTACTAGGCTGGACACCTCAGCAATGCAAATAAGTGTCTCTTTCCAAAATTTGTTTTTACAGATTTAATTATGGAGTTCAGTTTGAAATGTTGGGATTTTAAAGATATCACTAATCATTTCTATTATAATTCATTTTGATCCTATTAATAATTATCAAGAAAATTAATCTAGTCTCTCAATCTTTTAGATGAAAAAGAAAGAAAAATGAATGCTAACAAAATTCATAAAGTGGAAAAGTTGAAAAGGAAATGTAAGAAAGATGTTTTTCAGACTTTAATTTATGTCTAAAATGACATATCTTTTCTCATTTTTCTCTAGGTTCTATGATCTCATAATTACAGTTCTAAAATATATATTAAATCCTGTCATAGATATGAGAATATGTTATTTTCTATCTTCCTAATAAAAGTTCACAATCCCTCTTAAAAACAAAAACAATATGGGTATATATGTGGTCCATTGTTTCTCACTAGATTTTATGAGTCTTGGTCATAAACATTGCTGTCACAATTTTTCGGCTATTTCTCCTTTGACTGTTTAAGAATTCAGGATGAATCATAAAATGGACATGACTTAATTGTACCTTTACAGAGAAGGGAATTTACATAATCTTGATATACGAATCAGAGGATCAGCAACCTGTGTTCCAAATGTCACTGAATGTCATGTGAAAGCTTTTAAAAACATATTACCAATTCATGGAATTTATCTTCCCATTTTTTTCCTTTTCTGATACAATTGTTATCTTTCTTCTCTTTGCCTTCAGAAGAGATCAATTTGTCATGACACATAGTGTTGGGTAGGAAATAAGGAAAACTGAAGTTCAAATACCACTTATGAAACTGACTCCTAGACCTGTATGATGCTGAAGAAGTCACCCAGTCTCTTTGAGTCTCAATTATGTACTTTGCTAAATAGAATTAATAATATCCACCTAATGATATTTTCATGAGACTCGAATGATATAATGTTGATGAAACATTTTAAAAATCTTAAAGCATATATGTGTGTGTGTGTGTATATATATATATATATATATATATATACATACATATATGCATATATATATATATTAGCAATCTTTAGTACTAAGATCAATTGTACATAGTGATTTATGTCACAAAATAGGCATATATTATATGTATATATTGGTATATTAAATTACACATCTTTCAAATCTAAATGTATAA
This sequence comes from Antechinus flavipes, assembly GCF_016432865.1. Lineage (NCBI taxonomy): Eukaryota > Metazoa > Chordata > Mammalia > Dasyuromorphia > Dasyuridae > Antechinus > Antechinus flavipes. The sequence continues at coordinate 488,013,789 of NC_067398.1, read as the reverse complement.
TTACTTTTTGAAAATTCTGACATCTGGCCATTTTACTAAAATATCTAAAGGAAAGGATGATTCAGAGCATTTCTTTGGAAAGATTAATAAAGGAATTGACAGATCATTATTCCAAGATCACAAGATTATTTTGTAATGCATCAGTATCCCAGTCTTCCCACATCCCCTCCAGCATTCCACATTATCTTTCCCTGTCATTCTAGCCAATCTGACAGGTGTGTAGTGGTATCACAGAGTTGTCTTAATTTGCATTTCTCTGATTAATAATGATTTGGAGCATCTTTTCATATGGCTAGAAATAGTTTCAATTTCTTCATCTGAGAATTGTCTGTTCATATCCTTTGACCATTTATCAATTGGAGAATAGCTTGATTTCTTATAAATTATAATCAATTCTCTATATATTTTGAAAATGAGGCCTTTATCAGAACCTATGACTGTAAAAATGTTTTCCCAGTTTATTGCTTCCCTTCTAATCTTGTCTGCATTAGTTTTATTTGTACAAAACCTTTTCAATTTGATATAATAAAAATTTTCTATTTTGTGATCAATGATGATCTCTAGTTCTACTTTGGTCACAAATTCCTTCCTTGGAGGACTTCCGGCCAAGATGGCGGAGAGGAGGCACATAGCTGTGTAAGCTCTGCATTTTCTCTCAGAATTCATTTCATGACAAGCCTCTGAATTAATGCTTGACTGAAAAAACCCCCATAAATTATTGCCAAGAGAAGACATCCTTGAAATTCGCCAGGAAAGGTCTGTTTTAGCTTGAGCGCAGGGATGGTTTTAGGTTGTGCACATGCTGAGGGCAGGCAGCTCAAACTGGGAAAACATCTTCACAGTTAAAGGTTCTGATAAAGGCCACATTTCCAAAATATATAGAGAATTGATTCAAATTTATAAGAAATCAAGCCATTCTCCAATTGATAAATGGTCAAAGGATATGAACAGACAATTTTCAGATGAAGAAATTGAAACTATTTCCACTCATATGAAAAAGTGCTCCAAATCACTATTGATCAGAGAAATGCAAATTAAGACAACTCTGAGATACCACTACACACCTGTCAGATTGGCTAAGATGACAGGAAAAAATAATGATGAATATTGGAGGGGATGCAGGAAAACTGGGACACTGATGCATTGTTTGTGGAGTTGTGAACAAATCCAACCATTCTGGAGAGCAATCTGGAATTATGCCCAAAAAGTTATCAAACTGTGCATGCCCTTTGATCCAGCAGTAATACTACTGGGTTTATACCCCAAAGAGATACTAAAGAAGAGAAAGGGACCTATATGTACAAAACTGTTTGTGGCAGACCTGTTTGTAGTGGCTAGAAACTGGAAAATGAATGGATGCCCATCAATTGGAGAATGGTTGGATAAATTGTGGTATATGAATGTTATGGAATATTATTGTTCTGTAAGAAATGACCAGCAGGATGAATACAGAGAGGCTTGGACAGACTTACATAAACTGATACTAAGTGAAATGAACAACACCAGGAGATCATTATATACTTCAACAACGATACTGTATGAGGATGTATTCTGATGGAAGTGGATTTCTTTGACAAAGAGATATAACTCAGTTCCAACTGATCAATGATGGACACAAGCAGCTACACCCAAAGATAGAACACTGGGAAAAAAATGTAAACTTTTTGAATTTGTGTTTTTCTTCCCCGGGTTATTTTTACCTTCTGAATCCAATTCTCCCTGTGCAACAAGAGAACTGTTCGGTTTTGCACACAAAGGACATATTTAACATATATAGGACTGCTTGCCATCTGGGGGAGGGGGTGAAGGGAGGGAGAGGAAAAATCGGAACAGAAGTGAGTGCAAGGGATAATGTTGTAAAACATTACCCCGGTATGGGCTCTGTCAATAAAAAAGTTATTATAATAAAAAAGAAAAAAGAATCCTTCCTCCTCCACAGGTCTGCGAGATAAACTATCCTATGTTCTTCTAAGTTATTTATAATCTCATTCTTTATGCCTAGATCATGAACTCATTTTGACTTTATCTTGGTGTTAAGAGTGGCCAGTGCCTAGTTTCTGCCATACTAATTTTCAATCTTTCCTGCAGTTTTTGTCAAACAGTGAATTTGTATTCCAAAAGCTGGGGTCTTTGGGTTAGTCAAATACTAGATTATTAAAATTATTGACTATTTAGTCCTTTGAATTTAACCTGTTCCACTGATCAACTAGTCCATTTTTTAGCCAATAACAAATGGTTTTGGTAACTACTTCTTTATAATATAATTTTAAATCTGGTACAGCTAGGACACCTTCATTTGATTTTTTTTTTTTTTTCATTAGTTCCCTTGAAATTCTTGACCTTTTTTTTTTCCATATGAACTTTGTTGTTATTTTTTCTAGGTCATTAAAATAGGTTTTTGGGAGTCTGATTGGTATAGCATTAAATAAATAGATTAGTTTAGGTAGTGTTGCCATCTTTATTATATTTGCTCACCCCATCCAAGAGCATTTAATATTTTTCCAATTGGTTAAATCTGATTTTATTTGTGTGGAAAGTGTTTTGTAGTTTTGCTCATATAGTTCCTCATTTTCCCTTGGTAGATAGATCTGTGGAGGGTGCATTGTTCCAAGCTTCAGGGATTTTGTGCAGCTGTTTTCAGAAGTCCTTCTAGGGACCTGACCCCAAGTATTCTTCTCTGTTTTGAAGCTTTTGGTAATGTCCTGCCCTACTATAGCGATATGAACTAATGTGTTAATGCAACAGAGTCCTGCTTTGCTGATGCCAGGCTGCTTGGGTTGGAGTCAGGGCTGCACTGGCATGGCCTGTGCTGTATTGCACACTGAACTCCCACAATGGTGTCACAGATCTTTTCAGATGATCTTCTAAGTTGCCTTTATCTGGCATGTGCTACTCTTTCTTTTTGAGTGTTCTGATACTCTAAAATTTGTTGAGAAATATTATTTAAAGGAATTTGGAGATTTCTTTGACAAAGAGAAGATCTCACTTTCGATTGATCAATGATGGACAGAAGCAGCTACACCCAAAGAAAGAACACTGGGAAATGAATGTAAACTGTTTGCATTTTTGTTTTTCTTCCTGGGTTACTTTTACCTTCTGAATCCAATTCTTCCTGTGCAACAAAAAAACTGTTTGGTCCTGCACACATAAATTGTATCTAGGATATACTGTGGCATATTTAACATGTATAGGACTGCTTGCCATCTGAGGGAAGGGGTGGAGGGAGGGAGGGGAAAAATCAGAACAGAAGTGAGTGCAAGGGATGATGTTGTAAAAAATTACCCTGGCATGGGTTCTGTAACAAAAAAAAAAAAAGGATTTTGGAGCAGTCTGGGGCAGAAACTAAGCAAGTTCCTGCCTTTATTCTGCCATATTGGATCTATCTCCCTACAATGTTCTTGAAAGGCATAAAAACACAGATCATTGTTGAAATAACTGCAATGCAGATACTTTCATTTGTTGTAAAACTTTTAGAATTAGAAAAAAATCCATGAAAAATTTTACACGATGCAATAAAGTCAAACTATACTTTAATTATATCTGTTGATCATGAATTCTTTTTTTAAGGAGACTCAGTATTGATGTCCTTTTACTAAGTGGTCCCATTACTGAGTAAACTCCAAGAAAGTAATTGAAAGAAAAAAAAATCTAGCAAATACATTTCTAGTAGTTGTTTTAAATATTATTAACATTTCATTGATAGTTTCTATTTCTAATATCACTACATTTTCCGGTATATTCCCCCTCCTCTTTCACAAGAAGCTTTCCCATATATTTGATGGTACTTTTCAGAGGGAAAAAAAATTGCTATGCTTGACCAATTTACTGAAAAAATCTGAAAACATGTGCAACATGTTGAATACCTGTGGACCTCTCACTTCCAGAAATAGATAGTTTGGGGGTATCTTCTCATATGAATCCATAAGAGTTTTCCTTTATCTTTATAATTTCATTATATTTAGTTTTGATTTTTTTGGTGTTTTATTTTTCTTTCCATTTACATTTTTCTTATCTTGTATTGTTTTCTTGACTAGGTTTACTTCACTTTCTGTATTAGTTCCTATAGTTTTTTCCCATAATTTTTCTATATTTGTCATATACATAATTTCTTAAAGAATGGGAATATTAGGGGCAGCTAAGTGACACAGTGGATAGAACACCAGCCTTGAATTCAGGAGGACATGAGTTCAAATCTGGTCTCAGACATTTAACACTTCCTACTTGTGTGATCTTGGGCAAGTCACTTAACACCAATAGCCTCAGCAAAAATAAATAAATAAATGAAAAGAATGGGAATATTCTATTACCAAACCCACAATTTGTTTAGTCATTGCATAATTAATGGACATTAACATTGTTTCTATTTTTTAATTATTGGAAAAATATGGTGCCATAAACATTTTAGCCTATATAAGGATTTTTTTTTCTTATTGATACATTTTTGAATTATAATCCCAGTGATAGGAGTCTCTAGTATGATGGATATAAACATTAATCACTTTATTTGCATAATTCTAATTTTTTAAAAAATTAGTTGTACTATTTAGCAGATTTACTAAAATAAATATCTGCTTTTGTTACCTCAAAAACTTGAACATTGTTGTGAATTTTATTATTTTTGCTCATTTGCTGGGTGTAAAACCTAAGGGTTATTTTTATTTGCATTTTTCTTATTATAAGTGATTTGAAGTATTTTTTTCATGTGGTTGTGGTTATTATTCAGCTGTTTTAAAAAATTGTATGTTCATATTTTGGAAAACAAATCCTCATAAGACAAATTTGATATGAAGATTTCACTCCTCATTAAAATACTTCTTATCCTTGTTACATTGATATTGCTGTTGAGAAACTTTTCATTTTCAAATAATCAGTTATCTATTTTATCTTTTATAATTTCCTCTTTCTCATTTGTTTAAAATATATTTCTTATCCATAGCTGTGAGAAGTATATGATTGTTACTCTTCTAATCTGTTAAGCTATATTCTTTAAGATAAAGATCATATATCCATTTATAATATATTGTGCTATGTGGTATAAGCTTTTGGTCTGAGTCTTATTTCTTATAAACTGATTCCCAGTTTTTTCCAGCATTTTTTTAAAGTAAGGAGATATTCCTTTTATAATTTCTTTTTCACTTTATCAAACAAAGAAATATTGAATCTTTTTTCTGAATTTCCCTTATCTTGTCTCTTCCACTGATCTGTTTCTCTAGTCTTCATCCAATTCCTAATGGCTTTGATCTCTACTACTTTATAATAGAATTTGAGATGTGGACATGTTTCCCATTTATTTTTACTTATTTTCATCTTTTCTCTTTATATTTTAGATCTTTTCTTGTTTCAAGAGAACATTACTATTATTTTGATCAAAGTTTTTAAACTATCCCCTTAGTAATTTAATAGGCATAGCATTAAAAGTATAAATTAATTTGTGCAGTATTGTCATTTTTCTTATATTTTCATAATCTATTAATGAGCACAGAACATTACTAATATTATTTATATCATTCTTTATTTCTTTAAGGAAAACTTTGTACTTAAATCTACACAAGTATATATATTTTGGGAGATTAATTTCAGATATTTAAGGAAATGGTAGTTATTTACAATGTAATTAACATTTTTTCTTTTGCTTCTTGTTTTTTTTTTTGTTTGTTTGTTTTGTTTTGTTTTGTTTTGTTTTGTTTTTTGTTTTGTTTTGTTTTGTTTTGTTTTGTTTTAAATAGAAATGATTGTTGAGGATATATTTTGAGTCTATAACTTTGCTGAAGCTATTAATTTATTGTAGTTAGTATCTTTACTTATTCCTTAGGGTTTTCCAGCTAAACTTTCATATTATCATCAAGTAGGGATAGTTTTATCTCTTCATTATCCATACTATTACTATTGTATTTCTAGAATTATTTTAAATGATAGTGGAGAAAATGAATGTACTTGGTGAAATCACATATTTATTGAAAAAGGCTCTAAGATAGTCCTATACTAGTTATATTTCACATGATGGTTTTTTTTTTGGTTGTTGTTGGTTTGTTTGTTTTGTTTTGTTTTTGTGATGTTAAAAAAGAAGGCTTCTCTATGCTGAAACATAGGGCTTTAGAATTTGTTATAATTTTTCAAAGGCATTTTCTGAGATAGTCATATGCTTTGTTGTATTTTCATAGGATTATCTATATGAATTGTTTCCCTAATGCTGAACAATCTATGCATCCTTATATAAACTCTATTTGTTCATAATGAATGATTTCTTGGTTCAATCAATTATTGCTTGATTTACTTCTTTTTTGAAATCAGGTAATTAAAGATATCTATCTGATTTTCTGATATTTTGTATTTTCATTTTTTATCATAGCTCTTTATTGACAAAACATATGCATGGATAATTTTTCAACAATAATCCTTGAAAAAACTTCTGTTCCAACTTTCCCCTTTTTCTTTCCATCCCCTCCCCTAGATGGCAGGTAATTCCATACATGTTAAATATGTTAAAGTATATATTAAATACAATATATGTATACATATTTATATAGTTATCTTGCTGCAAAAGAAAAATCAGATTTAGAAAGAAGGTAAAAATAACTGAGAAGGAAAACAAAAATACAAGCAGACAATAACAGAAGGAGTGAAAATGCTATGTAGTGGTCCACACTCATTATCCCTTGTCCTTTCACTAGGTGAAGCCAGTTGGATCCTCTCATTGCTGAAGACAGCCACTTCCATCAGAATTGATCCTCATATAGTATTGTTGTTGAAGTGTATAATGATCTCCTGGTTCTGCTCATTTAACTTAGCATCATCAGTTCATGTAAGTCCCTCCAAGGCTCTCTGTATTCATCTTGCTGGTCATTTCTTACAGAACAATAATACTCCATAACATTCATATACCACAATTTACTCAGCCATTCTCCAATTGATGGGCATCCATCAATTTCCAATTTCTAGTCACTACAAAAAGGGCTGCCACAAACAGTTTTGCACATACAGGTCCCTTTCCCTTCTTTAGTATCTCTTTGGGGTATAAGCCCAGTAATAACACTGATGGATCAAAGGGGTATACACAGCTTGATAACTTTTTGAACATAGTTCCAAATTGCTCTCCAAAATGGTTGGATCTGTTCACAATTCCACCAACAATGCATCAGTGTCCCAGTTTTCCCACATCCCCTCCAACATTCATCATTATCTTTTCTTGTCATCTTAGCCAATCTGAAAAGTATGTAGTGGTATCTCAGAGTTGTCTTAATTTGCATTTATCTGATTAATAATGACTTGGAGCATCTTTTCATATGAGTAGAAATAGTTTCAATTTCTTCATCTGAAAATTGTCTATTTATATCCTTTGACCATTTATCAATTGGAGAATGGCTTGATTTCTTATCAGTTAGATTCAATTCTCTATATATGTTGCAAATGAGGCCTTTATCAGAACCTTTGACTGTAAAAATGTTTTTCCAGTTTATTGCTTCCCTTCTAATCTTATCTGCATTAGTTTTATTTGTACAAAAGCTTTTTAACTTGATATAATAAAAATTTTCTACTTTGTGATCAATAATGATCTCTAGTTTTTCTTTGCTCACAAAATCCTTCCTCTTCCACAGATCTGAGAGGTAACCTATCCTATGTTCTTCTACTGTATATACTCGAGTATAAGCCGACCCAAATATAAGCCGAGGCCCCTAATTTTAACCCAAAAATCTGGGAAAACTTATTATATCAGTAGGTTTAGGTAGCACACCGATGCCAGCAGAGGAGGAGAGCGGGTGCCTGTATACGTATGGAGAGCGGTTGCCAGCATTAGTATACAGTCCGGTTACCGACTGTGATACTAAAGGAACAGCCGCATCACCGTAGCAATGGCCGTCCCTGTAGTATCACAGTCGGCACTTGCGCTGTATACTACACAGTAGGGGGGCATTCAAAGGGATATTTACACATGTTTTATCTAGTGACTCGAGTATAAGCCGAGGAAGGGATTTTCTGCCCAAAAATTGGGCAGAAAAACTTGGTTTATACTCGAGTATATACGGTAATTTATTTATAATCTTATTCTTTATGGCTAGATCATGAACCCATTTTGATCTCATCTTTGTGTATGGTGTTAAGTGTGGTTCAATGCCTAGTTTCTACCATAATAATTTCCAATTTTTCCAGCAATTTTTGTCAAATAGTGAATTCTTATCCCAAAAGTTTGGGTCTTTGGGTTTGTCAAACACTACATTGCTATAGCTATTGACTATTTTGTCCTGTGAACGTAACCTATTCCACTGAACAACTAGTCTATTCCTTAGCCAATACCAAATGGTTTTTGTGACCACTGCATTATAATATAGTTTTAGATCAGGCACAGCTAGGCAGTATTTTGTACTTTCAAAAAATTTAAAAACAAATGTAAAAAAATATTTTAAATGTAACTGGAAGAAAATATTAAAGAATGTAAGGAAAAAAGAGATTTCAAAAAAAAAAAGGAAAATAAAAGGATATGCACATAAATAGACAAATGAACAGAAAGATAGAAAAAAATATTCCAGTATTTCTTTTTTGTTTTGTTTTGTTAGCACATAATCATGCATAAGATGTTGTTATTATTTTTTTTATTTCTTCCAGGTCTTGCTGTGACTTTATCTTGCTCATTTCCCATTTTGTTGATTTGATTTCCTACTCTTAAAAAAAAAAAAAAAAAAAAAAAAAAAACAAGGTTAGCTGTATCTATTAGTTTTATAAATCCTTCCAGAGAATGAGCTTAATTTTATTTTTTATTTCAATGAGGTAATTGTTTGTCTCATTCATCAATTTCCTCTGTAATTTTATTCTCTTGCTTCGTAAATATTTTCTATAAGTTGTTCTTTTTCTCAGTCATTATTTAAGTTTAATTGTTGTTTCCAGTTGAGTATGTAACTTTTGTTTGTGTTCCTTGAATCAATTTATATTTTTGTATTATGCTGTATAAAGAATATATTATTTCTGTCTTTAAATGTTGTTTAAAATATTTCTGTGTCTGTGTCATTATGTGGTTATATTATGTAGAAGTTCCATGTGGTATAGGAAAATGCATTTCTTTTGCAGTGTATTTTATAAAGTAACAAAAGATTTTTTATGTCTAGTTTCTTCAAAAATGTTTTCAGTTCCATATTTTCTCTTTTGTTTATCCTTATGATAGCATTATACCAAATATCTAGAGGACTGTCACTTTTATATGACTGCTTGTTTCTTCTTGAAGCTTAAATTATGTTTCCTTTAAAATTTGAGTGAAAAGGCATTTGGTGGATATACATTCACCATTGATATTGATTTATTGTTTATGATTCCTTTCTAAATAATATAAGTTCTCTTGCTTTTGCTTTTATAAGTTTTTGATTTGATTTGAATTTTTGGCAGTTACATATTTAACATATATAGGACTGCTTGCCATCTTGGGGGGGGGGAGGAGGGAGGGAGGGGAAAAAACGAAACATAAGTGATTGCAAGGGATAATGCTGTGTAAAAATTATCCTGGCATGGATTCTGTCAATACAAAGTTATTATTAAATAAAATTAAATTAAAATTTAAAAAAAAAAGAATTTTTGGCAGTAATAGCATAATTGTAACTTCTGATGTTTTATATTTATTTGATAGAAAAAAATTCCTCTTAATCTACCAATTTGATTTTGTCTATGTCCTTTTTAAAAAAAAATATTTCTTGTAAATAACAGATTATTGGGTTTTGTTTTCTTATTCAATGACACTTTTTCATTTCATTAGATTATTTAATCCATTCATTTATAAAGTTATGAGTGAGATTTATATTTTCATCTCTTTCACAATAAAGATTTTTGCAAGTAATGATTTTTCCTTCTTTGTTAACATAATATTTTATCTGTCATTGAATTATTTTAGTCATATACAACTCTTTGTGACCCTATTTGGGATTTTTTTTCCCCCACAGGGATGCTAGAGAAATTTGTCATTTCATTCTCCGGCTCATTTTACAAATGAAGAAAATAAAACACTGATTAAGTTATTTGCCCAAATTCACACAGCTATTAAGTGTTTGACTCAGGTTTTCCTGGCTCCAGTTCCCACTGGTCTATTCATTGCACCAGCTAGATGCCCCATAAATGCAATATTTTGTTTCTTCAATTATTTTATTTTAATCTATTTTTAAAGGTAGCCTTACTCATAACTAATACATTGGATTTGTGAAATGATCCAACTATTCTACAGAGAAATTTATAACTATTCTCAAGGTTCTATAAAACTGTGCATATGCTTTGATTGTGATCCAGTAGTATTTGTAGTAGATTTGTATCAGAAAGAGATAAAATAAAAGAATGCACATATGTAAAAATGTTTATAGCAGCATTTTTTGTAGTGACAAGGAACTAGAAATTGAGTGGATGCTTTTATCTTGGGGAATGACTGAATAAGTTATGGTATATGAACCTAATGAAATATTGTTGTCCTATAAGAAATGACAATATTATTGTTCTATTGTTCAGAAAACTCTGAAAAGCTTACACCAACTGATGCTAAGTGAAGTGAACAGAACCAAGTCACCATTGTACACAAGAACAAGATTATGTGATGATTAACTGTGATACACTTGGAGTTTTTCAACAATAATGTGATATGAAGCAATTCCAATAGACGTGATAGAAAGAGCCCTCCACATCCAGAGAGAACTATGGAGACTGAATATAGATCAAAGAATATCATTTTCATCTTTTGTTGTTTCTTTGCTTTTTTTTTTCTTATGTTATTTGTTCCCTTTTTTATCTGCTTTTTATTGCACAGATTGTTGAATGTGGAAATATATTTGGAATTGCACATATTTAATCTATATCATATAGCTTGCTCTCTAGGGCAAGGGAAGGGAAAAAAGGGAGAAAAAATAATGTAAATTACATCTCATGAAGAGGCAAAGAAAGCCTATTATAATTGAGGGAAAGAAGGAAGGGAGATGAATATTGTGTGAATCTTACTCATTTACTTGGGTCAAAGAGAGAATATTAGATATATTTAGATTCACAAAGGAAGTTGTCTCACTGTATAGGGAAATGGAAGGAAAAAGGGGAAAGGAAAGAGAGGCTAATACAAGGGAAAACAGAAGTAGTAGGGTAAAGGTGTAAAAAAAGAAGGAAGGGCTATAAAGAGGAAGGGCCATTTCAGGGAGATGGGGATTAGAAGCAAAATACTGGGAAGGAGGGAAATGAGGAAAGGAAAGACAAAAGCATAATGGGGAAAATAAGATGGCAGAAAATACAGAATTAGTCATTTTAACTATGAATGTGAATAGGATGAACTCTCCCATAAAATGGAAGTGTATAGCAGACTATTAAAAGGCAGAATCCTACAGTATATTATGTAATGTTCTGGTTTGCTTTCTGGAGGTCTTGGGACCAGCCTTCTTTTCAGAAGAGTAATCACCAGGAGAATAGCCAGGTGATAAAGTCCATAAGTCTTTATTGTCTCCTTCATAGTCTGTCTCTTTGCTTGGGGCCCAGGCTAGCTTTCTGGAGGCCCTTCAGATGGGCCTTGATCTCAGTGGGGACTGAGTCTGAGAACTTGAGCTCCAGTCTCCAGTCTTCTTTCTTCTCTGAGTCTGTCTCCAAGTCTGTTTCTAGGTCTGATTCTGACTTCTTAAATACTCTATTACAATTAAATCCATTCATCATTCTAAGTATACACCAATCATTATATCACTAGAGAACCATTATTTGTTAAAGATTAATTCAATTATACTGAACTAGAGAACTATTAATCACCATGCTAAACTAGATAACCATTGTCTTATCAATTCCACTGAGTTAACACCTTGTTGTAAGAATCCTTGTTTATAAGAAACATATTTAAAGCATAATGATACATACAGAGTAAAGGAAAAAGACTAAAGCAGAATCTATTATGCTTCAGTTGAAGTAAAAAAAAAAAAAAACAGGAGTAAATAATGCTGTTTCTGGACAGTGTTTTCTGGTTTCTGCTTACTTCACTTTGCATTTTTTTCCTATAAATCATCTCTGATAGTTTTCCCTGAAATTATTCCCTTTTGTTAAATTTAACAGCATAATAGTATTCCATTATAAATGTATCAAAACTCGTTCAGTCATCCATCAATTGATAGACAAGTTCTCTATTTCCAATTATTTGCCACCACAAAAGTGTTGCTATAGTTTTGTACATACAGGTCCTTCTCTTTTTGTTTTGATCTCTTTAAATACACTCTTTGTAGTGGTATTGCTCAGTCAACGGGTTTGGTTTATGCAGTTTTATAGCCCATTAGACTTAGTTTTACATTTTTCTCTAGAATGGCTGGACTGGTTCATAAGTCAACCAAGAGTTGCATCAGCATCACAATTTTTCTACATCTCTTCCAGCATTTCTAATTTTCCTTCCTTGTCATGCTAGTCAACATGCTAGGTGTGATGTGGAGCCTCTGAGGAGTTTTAGTTTTAATTTCTCTACCTTAGTGATTTTGACCTTTTTTTTTGTAGAGGGTTACAGATAGAGGGGAACCCTGGATGAGATATAAGACCCTTTATACTAGTAAAAGGAACCCTGCTGACAGTGTCTGGTTTGGCTCCCCATTCCCTCCCTTCCAAGGCATCTCTCCTTCCTGAAAAGTTAGGGGGCATGACAACTTGTGTTGTACTTGAAGCAGACTTATGCTAACATGGCAAGGAAACATCTGCACACAATAGCAAGTTGTGTATATGGTCCTACATGCGCAGTATCCTATAGTTATCACATGTGGTATGTAAGTGTATTTTGTAAGCATAGGGTATATAAGGCTGAGGATTTTTTTTTTGAATAAACAGACTCATGTTAGACCATCCTTGTAAGTTCCACCTCATTAGTCCTCACCCATGACCAGGCTAGTACCAAAATCCTCCCATGAGCTGGTCTGGACACTTTTTCATTTCATTATTGATCACTTTTGATTTTTTTTTTCTTCTGAAAACTATCTTTTTATTCTGTAACCATTTTTCAGTTGCAAAATGATGCTTACCGTGTTTCCCCGATAATAAGACCTATCCCGAAAATAAGCCCTCCCCTTACTGTGTAAGATTCCTCTAAAATAAGCCCTCCCCTGAAAATAAGCCCTATTGAGATTGCTACTGCAGTGAAGGTGAGCCCCTGCGCTACACGCTACATTACAGTACCCTCTGTATGCACCGTCCCCTCTCCCCCTCCCCCCTTGGGGAAAATGCATGCCGTGCTCTGAGCTGCATCCAATCAGAGCTGCAGCAGTGAGCACGTCATCCTGTTCTTCCCCAGTGATTTGCTTGCTGGCACCACTGAGAGCAGTGCCACGGAGGAGAGCTGAGGCAGGACAACATAAAAACCCGGTATGTAAGCGGGAGTGAGGGGGCATGATGGAGGATAAAAGGGGCATGATGGAGGATAAAAGAAGAACTCAGCCAGCACTCACCGCACTAAAGAAATGAAGAACTTCCTTGCAAAGAGAAGAATAGATCAAGTAATGATTCCTGCAGGAATGACTGCCTATCTCCAGACCCTTGATATTGCAATAAACAAGCCATTCAAGGACCATTTGCACATGGAAGTCAATGACTACATTGAAAATAGAATGGAAAGAAATCAGCATGGAAACTTTGTGAAGCCCTGTCTGCAAGAAGTCGTGACTTGGGTGAAGAAGTCATGGGATAAAATTACTGACAGCTGTGTCACCAAGGCACTATGAGCAGTTTACCTGGACAAGACATGTTCATTTAAAGAGAGCTATATTGCTGGACATGACAGATTGGGTCCACTTCTTCTGAAGGAAATAGAGGTACAAGACATCCAGGATGGAATTCAGGGTATGGACACTTATGATGATGTTGTTGAAGAAGATGACATGATCATTATTGAATAAAGGTATTTTTTTTTTTTGTTCACATTTACAATGTCAATGTTCATTAAAATAAGCCCTCCCCTGAAAACAAGCCCTCTGATGGTTTTCTGTCCAAAAAAATAACAAGACAGTGTCTTATTATCGGGGAAACATGGTATTTTTGTAAAATTGATGACCTTAAATATTTGATAAATGATACATTTATCAGATAAAATTTCAGTAATTTTTTCTATTTTCCTGCTTTTTTTCTAATATTTGCTGCATTGATTTCTATAATGCAACCCCCTTTTAATTCCATGTAATCAAGATTACCCATTTTGCTTTTCATAATTCTTTCTGTTTGGTTCTATATTCTTCCCTTATGTATTGATCAGACTGGTAAATGTTTCCATGCTCCTCTAATTTGATCTAACTTTTCTAAATTTCTATTCATTTCCTTAATTTCTTTTTTTAATTTATGTAATAGATATATATACTTCTGAGAGGAGGAATTTGAGGTGTACAAATAGTATAGTGTTATCATTTCTTCTTGTAACTCATATATACTTTTCCTTTAAGAATTTGGAAGCTATGCCATTTGGCAAATGTATGCTTAGTGTTAATATTATTATATATAATACTTGATAGCAAAATGTAATTTCCTTAACTGGGTTGATGAGCATATTTCTGGTTTTGCTTTTTATGAGATCATTATTGCTACCTTTGCTTTTTTAAAATTTCAGCTGAAGTATAATGTGTTCTGCCCCAGAAACTTATTTTAATTCAAAGTATGTTTTTCTATTTCAAGAAACATGAAAACAAGGATAACATGATTACTATTACAATGGAATAATTTTTTAAAGGTTTATGAACATAGATATTTTTTCATTGTTACATTTTAAGGTCTCTTATTCTTCTTCTATTCAAGTAATACACAACATCTAGAATAGTAGCCACAAAGTAGGAAGACTGAGTTCTGTTTTGGCTTCAGAATTTGACTAGCAGTGTTACCTAGATTAGTCATTTAACCTCTGGTTGCCTTAGTTTTCTTATATGTAAAATGTAGATAATATTAGCACTTATTGTTCTGAGTTGTGATAACAAAATAAGATAACATGTGAAAAGCACTTCTCAAAACTTGATATACTATAGAAATTAAATGATTAATTTTTGCTTTGTTTATAAAAGCAATATTACCTAATAGATAAAGATTCTGCTGTGGAATTTCAAGATCTGAGATCAATCCTGATCTAAAACGCTTACAGTCTCTATGACCATGATGAAGTAATGTAACCTTCCTATAATTTGTAGGACTCAAGGATAGAGTTATTGATTTACATAGGTGTAAAGGGTTTCAGTAATATCAATTCCTCACCAATGAAATCAGTAGTCTTCACCAAAAATAATGTTGATAATTATGATAACACTACTCTTTTTTAATCAATCTATTAGAATGAGACTTCCGGCCAAGATGGCGGAGAGGAGACACACTGCTGTGTAACCTCCACGTTTTTCTCTCACTATCCATTTCATTTCATGCCTCTGAATTAATGCTCGACTGAAAAAAACCATACAATTAGTTACGAAGAGAAACCATCCTTGAGACTCATCAAGAAAGGTCTGTTTTTACACGAGGACCGGGACGGTTATTAGATCGGAAGCAAGCTGCGGGCAACAGCAGCAGTGAGAGCATGGAAGGCGGCTCAGAGCCGAGCAGAATGGAGAGGGGGTGGGGCGTGATCGCAGCCGTCTCTGCGGGGAGAGCTTTGCTACAGGATTAGATACTTTGCTCCGGCAGCAAGTCAGCAGCCCAGCAGAGAAGCTAAAAACACCGAGGGTGAAGAATACAACCCCAAACAGCTGGAGTCTCTCGGGACCTGGCCACCCCTCCCCCACAGTATCTCAGCACACTCTCGGATCTCAGAGCGCAGGCACGGCAGCACAGTAGGATCCGTGCCTCACAAATACCCTGCCCCTCCCCCAAAGAAAGCAGCCTCCATTCAAGGGTTTTTTTTTCCTTCTGTTTCTTTGCTAGTTTGTCTTTGATTATTAGACAGAATGAACAAGAAACTGAAAAAGACTTTAACCTTTGACAGCTTCTATACAGATAAAGAGCAGACTCCAAATCCTGAGGAGACTAAAAACAAACAGTCCCCAGGTGAATCCCCAAAGGAGGAGATCATATGTTCCTCAGCACAGATGAATCTCATGCAGGAAATTAAAAAGGCTCTCACAAGGGAGCTAGAAGAAAAATGGGAAAAGGAGAGGGAGGCTTGGCAAAAGGAGAGGGAGGCTTGGCAAAAGCAGAGTGAGGCTTTGCAAAAGGAGAGGGAGACTTGGCAAAAGGAGAGGGAGGCTTGGCAAAAAAGCCTGGAGAAATCAGTTAAAGAGAGAGTGGATAAAGAAACCAAATCCTTGAAAAATAGGATTGGTGAACTGGAAAACAAAATTGGAGAAATGGAAAAAAATTCCACAGAACAAAAGAACTCAATTGGACAATTAGAAAAAGATCTTTAAAAAGTGAGTGAAGAAAATACTTCACTGAAAATCAGGGTCGAACAATTGGAATTGAATGACTCGAGGAGACAAGAAGAATCAGTGAAGCAAATCGAAAAAAATCAAACAATGGAAAAGAATGTGAAATACCTTCTGGGGAACACAACAGACCTGGAAAACAGATCCAGGAGAGACAACCTGAGAATCATCAGACTACCAGAAAAGTATGATGAAAAAAAGAGCCTGGACACTATTTTCCAGGAAATTATCAAAGAGAACTGCCCAGAAGTCTTAGAAACAGAGGGTAAAATAGACATTGAAAGAATTCATCGATCCCCTACTGAAAGGGATCCTAAAATCAAAACACCAAGAAATATAGTGGCCAAATGCCAGAACCCTCAGACGAAGGAAAAAATACTGCAAGCAGCTAGAAAAACCCAATTCAAGTATCGAGGAGCCACAATAAGGATCACCCAGGATCTGGCAGCATCCTCATTAAAGGATCGAAGGGCCTGGAATATGATATTCCGAAAGGCTAAGGAACTTGGGATGCAACCAAAAATAACTTACCCAGCAAGATTGAGCATCTTTTTCCAGGGAAGAAGATGGACATTCAATGAAGTAAGTGAATTTCACCTATTTTTGATGAAAAAGCCAGAACTTAACAAAAAATTTGATCTACAAGTAAAGAATTCAAGAGAAATCTAAAAAGGTAAAGATTAATCTTGAGAACTATATTTCAGCTATAAAGATGTATAAAGAATACAGATATACCTTGTTCTAGAAACTAGATGTGGAAAGGACATTGTACCAGAAAAAGGGGAAAGTGGGGGTACTACATTTCATGAAGAGGCAAAGAAAACCTATTATATCTGAGAGAAAGAATGGAGAGGGATGAATATAGTGAGTATTTTACTGCTTTCAGAATTGGCTTTAAGAGAAAAATTTTAGACATATTCAATCTATGGTGAAACTTCTCCCACCTCATTGAAAAGTGAGAAGGGAAAAGTGAAAAGGGAAGGAATAAGCTAAGCAGAACGGAATACGGAAACTGGGAGGGAAAGGGGTAAGATAGAGGGAGGAACTCTAAGGGGGGGGGAGGGATACTAAAAAAGGGAGGGCTGTGAGAAGCAAGTGGTGCTCACAAGCTTAATACTGGGAAGGGGGGTAAGGGGGTAAGAAGGGAGAAAAGCATAAACCGGGGTTAACAAGATGGCAAGTAATACAGAAATGGTCATTTTAACCATAAATGTGAACGGGGTAAACTCCTCCATAAAGAGGAAGCGGTTAGCAGAATGGATTAAAAGCCAGAATCCTACAATATGTTGTTTACAGGAAACACACCTAAAGCGGGGTGATACATGCAGGTTAAAGGTAAAAGGTTGGAGCAAAATCTACTATGCTTCAGGTGAAGTCAAAAAAGTGGGGGTAGCCATCCTGATCTCAGATCAAGCTAAAGCAAAAATTGATCTAATCAGAAGAGATAAGGAAGGGCACTATATCTTGCTAAAGGGTAGAATGAATAATGAAGCAGTATCTATATTAAACATATATGCACCAAGTGGGGTAGCATCTAAATTCTTAAAAGAGAAATTAAGAGAGCTGCAAGAAGAAATAGACAGCAAAACGTTAATAGTGGGAGATCTCAACCTTGCACTCTCAGAATTAGATAAATCAAACCACAAAATAAACAAGAAAGAAGTCAAAAAGATAAATAGAATACTAGAAAAATTAGATATGATAGATCTCTGGAGAAAATGTAATGGGGACAGAAAGGAGTACACCTTCTTTTCAGCAGTTCATGGAACTTATACAAAAATTGACCATATATTGGACATAAAAACCTCAAACTCAAATGCAGTAAGGCAGAAATAGTGAATGCATCCTTTTCAGACCATGATGCATTGAAAATTACATTCAATAAAAAGCCACAGGAAAGTAGACCAAAAAATAATTGGAAACTAAATAATCTCATACTAAAGAATGATTGGGTGAAACAGCAAATTATAGACATAATTAATAACTCCATCCAAGAAAACGATAATAATGAGACATCATACCAAAATGTATGGGATGCAGCCAAAACGGTAATAAGGGGAAATTTCATATCTCTAGAGGCCTATTTGTATAAAATAGAGAAAGAGAAGGTCAATGAATTGGGCTGGCAACTAAAAATGCTAGAAAAGGAACAAATTAAAAACCCCCAGTCAAACACTAAACTTGAAATTCTAAAAATAAAAGGAGAGATCAATAAAATTGAAAGTAAAAAAACTATTGAATTAATTAATAAAACTAAGAGTTGGTTCTATGAAAAAACCAACAAAATAGACAAACCCTTAGTAAACCTGATTTAAAAAAGGAAAGAGGAAAATCAAATTGTTAGTCTTAAAAATGAAAAGGGAGAACTCACCACTAACGAAGAGGAAATTAGAGCAATAATTAGGAGTTACTTTGCCCAACTTTACGCCAATAAATTCGACAACTTAAATGAAATTGAAGAATACCTCCAAAAATATAGCTTGCCTAAACTAACAGAGGAAGAAGTAAATATCCTAAACATTCCCATCTCAGAAAAAGAAATAGAACAAACTATCAATCAACTCCCTAAGAAAAAATCCCCAGAACCAGATGGATTTACATCTGAATTCTATCAAACATTTAAAGATCAATTAACTCCAATTCTAAATAAACTATTTGAAAAAGTAGGAATTGAAGGAGTCCTACCAAACTCCTTTTATGACACAGACATGGTACTGATACCTAAACCAGGTAGGCTGAAAACAGAGAAAGAAAATTATAGACCAATCTCCCTAATGAATATTGATGCTAAAATCTTAAATGAAATATTAGCAAAAAGATTACAGAAAATCATCCCCAGGATAAAACACTATGACCAAGTAGGATTTATACCAGGAATGCAGGGCTGGTTCAATATTGGGAAAACTATTAACATAATTGACTATATCAATAACCAAACAAACAAAAACCATATGATCATCTCAATAGATGCAGAAAAAGCATTTGATAAAATCCAACAGCCATTCCTAATAAAAACACTTGAGAGCATAGGAATAAAAGGACTTTTCCTTAAAATAGTCAGGAGCATATATTTAAAACCTTCAGTAAGCATCATATACAATGGGGAAAAACTGGAACCTTTCCTAGTAAGATCTGGAGTGAAGCAAGGTTGCCCACTATCACCATTATTATTCAATATTGTATTAGAAACACTAGCCTCTGCAATAAGAGTCGAGAAAGAGATTAAAGGAATTAGAGTAGGCAATGAGGAAACCAAACTATCACTCTTTGCAGATGATATGATGGTATACCTAGAGAACCCCAGAGATTCTACTAAAAAGCTATTAGAAATAATTCATAATTTTACCAAAGTAGCAGGATACAAAATAAATCCCCATAAATCCTCAGCATTTTTATACACCACCAACAAAATCCAAGAGCAAGAGATACAAAGAGAAATTCCATTCAAAATAACTGTCAACAGCATTAAATATTTGGGAATCTATCTACCAAAGGAAAGTCAGGAATTATTTGAGCAAAATTACAAAAAAAATTTACACATAGATAAAGTCAGACTTAAATAATTGGAAAAATATTAAGTGCTCTTGGATAGGCCAGGCAAATATAATAAAGATGACAATACTCCCTAAACTAATCTATTTATTTAGTGCTATACCAATCAGTCTTCCAAGAAAATATTTTAATGATCTAGAAAAAAATAACAACAAAATTCATATGGAACAATAAAAGTCGAGAATCTCAAGGGAATTAATTAAAAAAAAATCAAATGAAGGTAGCCTAGCTATACCTGATCTAAAATTATATTATAAAGCATCAGTCACCAAAACCATTTGGTATTGGCTAAGAAATAGATTAGTGGATCAGTGGAAAAGGTTAGGTTCACAAGACAGAATAGTCAACTATAGCAATCTAGTGTTTGACAAACCCAAAGATTCTAACTTTTGGGATAAGATTTCATTATTTGATAAAAACTGCTGGGATAACTGGAAATTAGTATGGCAGAAATTAGGCAAGGACCCACACTTAACACCATATACCAAGATAAGATCAAAATGGGTCTATGATCTAGGCATAAAGAACGAGATTATAAATAAATTAGAGGAACATAGGATAGTTTATCTCTCAGACTTGTGGAGGAGAAAGAAATTTGTGACCAAAGATGAACTAGAGACCATTATTGATCACAAAATAGAAAATTTTGATTATATCAAATTAAAAAGCCTTTGTACAAACAGAACGAATGCAAACAAGATTAGTAGGGAAGCAACAAACTGGGAAAACATCTTTACAATTAAAGGTTCTGATAAAGGCCTCATTTCCAAAATATATAGAGAACTGACTCAAATTTATAAAAAATCAAGCCATTCTCCAATTGATAAATGGTCAAAGGATATAAACAGACAATTTTCAGAGGATGAAATTGGAACTATGACCACTCACATGAAAGAGTGTTCCAAATCACTATTGATCAGAGAAATGCAAATTAAGACAACTCTGAGATATCACTACACACCTGTCAGATTGGCTAAGATGACAGGAAAAAATAATGAATGTTGGAGGGGATGCGGGAAAACGGGGACACTGATGCATTGTTGGTGGAGTTGTGAACGAATCCAACCATTTTGGAGAGCAATTTGGAATTATGCCCAAAAAGTTATCAAACTGTGCATACCCTTTGATCCAGCAGTGTTTCTATTGGGCTTATACCCCAAAGAGATACTAAAAAAAGGAAAGGGACCTGTATGTGCCAAAATGTTTGTAGCAGCCCTGTTTGTTGTGGCTAGAAACTGGAAAATGAATGGATGCCCATCAATTGGAGAATGGCTGGGTAAATTGTGGTATATGAATGTTATGGAATATTATTGTTCTGTAAGAAATGACCAACAGGATGAATACAGAGAGGCTTGGAGAGACCTACATGGACTGATGCTAAGTGAGATGAGCAGAACCAGGAGATCATTATACACTTCAACAACGATATTGTATGAGGATGTATTCTGATGGAAGTGGATTTTTATGACAAAGAGACCTACCTGAGTTTCATTGGATAAATGATGGACAGAAACAGCTACACCCAAAGAAGGAACACTGGGAAAACGAATGTGAACTATTTGCATTTTTGATTTTCTTCCCGAGTTATTTTTACCTTCTGAATCCAATTCTCCCTGTGCAACAGGAGAACTGTTTGGTTCTGCAAATATGTATTATATCTAGGATATACTGCAACATATTTAACACATATAGGACTGCTTGCCATCTTGGGGGGGGTGGAGGGAGGGAGGGGAAAAAAACAAAACATAAGCGAGTGCAAGGGATAATGTTGTAAAAAATTTCCCTGGCATGGATTCTGTCAATACAAAGTTATTATTAAATAAAATAAAAATTTTAAAAAAAAATCAATATATTCGAATAGCTAACATTTCATCAAAAGCAAAATATTTTTTAGGGAAGAAGAGAATATTAATATGTGATCATAACTATCCCATGATATTATAAAATATGCATTGGTTGTCTTATCAGTCAGAACATTTTTTGGTAAGAATAATAGTCATTTTAGAATGAGCTATTTGCATTGAATTAGATCATTAGGTAGTCATGGAAAGATCAAAATTAATATACATTTAGAATAAATAATGCATACAGAAAACCAATGAATGTCTATTGTTACAGCAAATCCAATGTTTAGACAAGATGCCAATTCCTTCATACAAGAAATGGAAAAATGCAAAAGCAATGAATTTATTACCATATTGTATTGAAGTTAACTTATTTAAAGGGCACACTACAAAGTAGTTGGTATTGCATAATGGAAAGATTATTGGTTTGAATTCTGAGCACATGTGTTTCTACTTGTCTACTCTATATTTGTGTGACCTTGGATGATTCACTTACATTCTCTAAGTATCAGTGTTCTCACATGCAAAGCAGAGGGAATTCGCAAGCTTATTCACTCTCTCTCTCTCTCTCTCTTAAGATATGTTGGAAGGACTTCAAGAGAGGTGTGTCTCAGTTGGGTAGGGGTCATGTGGCCCAGCACAGGCACAACACAGGAATCTAGCAGGAGGCTCTTAGCCAAAGTACAGCAGCATTGCCTACTCTGTTCTGGTTCAAAAGGCCAGTATTATCAGCAGGCTTAGTGTGACACCTGAAACACACAGCAGGTAAATTGTGAGCATCCAAATCCAGCATAACATGCAAGACTTGGCCAGGTCAACCCAGAATAATGGGAAAGCTCCAGCATGGCAGAAAGTCAGTGAGAAGCTTAGAACAATCTCCCCTATATCTAATAAGCAGAATTCAACTTTCAAAAATGAACAAAAAAGTCAAAAGAACTCTAATCATATAAGGGTCTTTTGAGCTCCTCTTGGAAGAGGACAAAAAGGATATTAAAAAAACAGATAGAAGAAAAATGGAGAAAAGAAGTGAGAGCTACGCAGGAGAGTTATGAAAAAAAAATTAGGGAAATCAGTAGTTTGGAAAACGAAGCACAGAAATTAAAGAGAAAAATTAAAAAATAAATTTAGCAAAATGGGAAAATATATACTGGACAATACATCTTCTTAAAAATAAAATTGGAGAAATGGAAAAAGAAAACAAATTTTTAAAAACAAATTTAATGAAATGGAAAAAAAAATCCACTGAACAGAACAACTTTAAAAGTACAATTGGACAAATACAAAAGGAGACAAACAGTTTAAAATAATTCATTAAAAATTAGAATTGGATAGTAGAAGTGAATGACTAAATGAGATATCAAGAATCATTCAAATAAAATTTTAAAAATTGAAAAAAATAGATAAAATGTGAAATATCTCATTGGAAAAACAATAAACCTAGAAAACAGATCTGGGAGAGATAGTCTAAGAATTATTGGAATATTTGAAAAACATGATCAAAAAAGAGTTTGGACAATAATTTTCAAGAAATCATTAAGGATAACTTTCCTGATATTCTAGAATCAGAGGATAAAATAGTCATTGAAAGAATCCATTGATCACCTCCTGAAAGAGATCCCAAAATGAAAACTCCGAGGAATAGTGTAGCTAAATTCCAGAATTATCAGATAATGGAGAAAACAATTCAAATATTGAGGAGACACAAACAGGATTACTCAGGACCTAGTAGTTTTCACATTAAAAAATCGTGGACCTAGAATATGATAGTCTGGTAGGCAAAGAAGCTTGGACTATAACTGAGAATCAATTACCCAGCAAAACTGAACACCATCTTTCAGGGAAAAAGATAGACATTCAGTGAAATAGGGGATTTTCAAGAAGTGAAAAAAAAAATTGATCTTCAAATACAAGAATCAAGTGAGGCATAAAAGGGTAAATATAAAAGGGAAAAAGTCTCTTGAAGGTTAAAATATTTACAATCCTGCATGGGAAGATGATGCTTGTAACTCTTGAGAACTGTTATCTTTCCCCAAACTCCATTTCAGCACAGTTAAAATGTGTATACTTAGACAAAGGGTGTAAGTATAAGTTGTCTTTAATATGATGACATAAAAAGGAAATTAAGTGTTGAAAAAAGAGTTGTACTGGGAGAAGAAAAAAGGAGGAAGATAAAATGGGGTAAATTACATCACAGGAAAAGGCACAAAGGACAAATTCTAGTAAAGGGAAAGAAATGAGGGGATAAGCATAGTTTGAATATTAATCTCATTGGATTTGACTTAAAGAAGAAATAATATGCATACTTAGTTGGTATGCACATTTGTCTCACCTTACAGGGAAGTAGGAGAGTAAAAAAGAAAGGAAAAGGAAAGGTTAATGAAAGGGAAGGGGGAAATAGAAGGAGAAAAGGATAAGAAAGGGAGGGCATTGATAAGAAAGGACAGATTGAGGTAGGAATCACAATCAAAACATTGGTGAGGAGGGAAAGGGTGAAAGGAGAAAGAAAAGCATTATTTGGGGAAAAAATGAGATGGTGGGAAATACAGAGTTAGTGATCTTAACTATGAACATGAATAGAATGAACACTTTCATAAAACTGAATGAATAGCAGAATGCATTAAAAGCCAGAATCCTACAATATTCTATTTACAAGAAACATATCGAAGCATAGAGATGCATACCTGAACAACATAAAAATTCACTGAAATATCCAGCTATACATTAAAAGGTCTTACTTGTAAATCCATTGAAGTGCAAATAAACAAACATTTAGAGTCAGACAACAAGGACAATAAGGGTCTAAGAAATCTCCAAGATTGTTAGCTCCAACATGATCAGAAAATCTGAGCTGAGTTTTTGGAAACCCTCAAGATAGTAGTGATCAGCATTACTGGTTGTGCTAGAAAAGGAGAATGGAGACGCATTAGCTCTTAGTCTCTATCACTGCTTTTCTTTGGGATTACAGAGAAGACTGAAGATTTGGTGTTCTGAACTTGAATATCCAGGGGAAGTACAGGTCAACCAAGAAATTCAGGCGTCCTTAAATGACAACAAGCAGGTTTGACTATTCTACTTAAATGTATGGTGGGTTTGAAGGCTGGCCATGTCATGAAACCCTGATTCAACTATAAAGATAGCTAGGCCAAAAAAGAAAAAGAAAATTGCTGAAGGTCATTATTAAGTTTTTTATGACAAAAATACTCGAGTGGTTTCTCATTTTTTTCTATACAAAATTAAATGACCTGCCCAGGATCTCACAGTTAATAAGTGTCTAAGGTCATATTTGAATATAAGAAGATCAGTCTTCCTGACTTCAGGCCCAACACTCTATCCACTGTACCAAAAACTATTGTATAGTGTTTTTGAATAGTATACAATATCTTACTATTGAGAAGTGATATAAAAGACATTAGAAGATCATGTGTGATCAGAAAAATTTTAAGATGAGAGCGAAAAATGATAAATGGACAGTCCAAGATCTGCTCTGCTAAAAGGGAAAGGCTATTTGAATCAATAGAAGACTTCAATATTGATTATTACCAGTATGAAAGATTGAAAGATAGACAAGGGTAAAAACGTGTTCAGGATAGCTGCAACTAATACTGGTGAAGAGAGTTAGTTGTTGTTTAGTCATTTTATTAGCGTTCAACTCTTTGTGAACCCACATGAGATTTTTTGGCAAAGATACTAGAGGACTTTGCCATTTTCTTGAGAGTGCCAACACCAATAAAATCACATTCCAATTGAATATATTAAAATGTAATATAAAACTTAAAGCTCATTCTAATTTTCTCCCTTTATTAATGGGAAAACATCTTTATTAAAGGGGGTGAATTTTTTTTTTTTTTTACTACATCATCCAGGTAAATAAAAAAGAAATGGTACGGGAAAAGAATATTATTACATTCAATTCTGAAATTTTCCCCAAACTCCATTTCATAGAAATTATATTTTGATAACTAGATCAGTAAATGATATCCTTCTTTTTAAGTGGTCTCTAAGGCAATTTGAAGATATTTGCTATTTAGATGTAATAATACTTTGTTAAACCAGGTTTAACTGGATTGGTGGTTGAAGTATGGTCTGTCTTTCTCCTATATAGAAATAGAGAATGAGAGTTAATATATTATTTACTCATAGTTTTTCATAGAGGTTGAAGAAACTGGGAAACATAATTAATTGCAATTATTTTTAGTTATTTTCTATTAGGTGTGTGTTTTTAGGGAAATAAAAGAAAATACAGTTTTTATTCCTCTCTCCCCCCCCATATAAAGTAGTAGGAAGATGAAAAAGATGTCATTTTTATGAAAGAACTGAGCTAACTAGTACTGGAGATAAATATCTGGTTGTATAATATACAGAGGCTATAAGTGTATTTCCTCTGTTTATGCACAATTTGCTGACTTCCAAATTATAAATTCGCATTGTGTTTCAGAACTGTTAGACCAAGCCATAAATCCCCCATGAGGATATTAATGTGCAATGTTTTCTCACCACTCATCAAACATTTCTCATTCTCCTCCTTCCCCTCCCCCCTCCTGCCCAATTTTTTTTTTTTTTTTAAGCTTTGCCAATTTGATGGTTGTGAAGTGGAACATCAGAATTGATTCAATTTGCATTTCTCTCATTACTAGTGATTTGGGACATTTTCTCATATGGTTATTGAGAGCGTGCATTTTTTTTTTTTTTCATTTTAAAAGGGTGTTAGTGGAAGCTTTTGACTATTTATCATTTGGAGAATGGTTTGCAGAACTTGACCAAATCAATTCATATGGCTCATCTCTGAGGGATTTCTACTGCTCTGGTAATAATTGCAGTACAAGAGGAAGTAAAGACAATTTTTATCTTCATTCAGTTTCTCCAAATCAGCTTTTCCCAACCAAAAAAAAAAAAAAAAATTGATATCGTAGGCTTTGAAGTTGGCTTGTTTTGCACCTCTAAGTGATTTGCTGGATCCATGGCTGATGACTCATCTCAGAACCTGGAGGTCTGGTTTTGACCAATTTTACTACCTAACACAGAAACTCTTTTATGAAACAGTTCATCTTTCTTATTCTAAGAAATCTAAATGAACATTTCTATCATTACCATCATGAATAGGTAATGTATGATTGTTTCATAGTCATCAAATTCTAGCTATCATAGTTGTCCAGCTAGCTTTTCATATTCATATGGAATATATGCTAGTAAATAAAGCATCTTTCATATTGACTTTGGATGCTTTATTTCCCTTTGAGGGGCTGCATTTTATTAGTGTTTTTCATACTTATTTCTGAATATTTCAAGCATTACAGTTTCCCCAATCAAAAAGAGTTAATGTCTCAAGCATACAGTGTAGTAGTGGATAAAATGTTTGACTTTGTTCCTAATATCAGCAACACCTGAATTTGCATCTCTTTCAGAGATTTGCTAGCCATGTAACCTTAGAAAAAATAAATGAGATAATATATTTAAAATATCTTTCTATCAATGGCAATAAGTTAACTTGCTTCCTCGAAGACAATAAGTACTCCATCTCTTACTTTTCATTACCAGAATATAGTTCTGACTGTAGCTTGTATACCATACTTACTTAATTAGTATCTGTTAAATTGAATATGAAATTAAAGTATATTCTACTACTCTTGTTGGAAACAACTGTGATCTCTAAACTAAGTCCTCAGTTTGACTTTAGTTATCAAAAAAGCTATTTCTTTTAAAGACACTTATTAAGATAATTCCCTCCATCTTTATTAAAATAATTTGCATATTTCAGGAAGAAGGCTAAAGTGCACTGTCATGAACTTTCACAAACCTTAATTCTAACTTTACTAACAGTTTTATTTAGAAACATCTATCATAATGATGTTCTACCAAACTTAAATAATTTTCTTTCCATATAGTTTATATAGTTTTATGATCTGATTAACTTTTTGTTATAATGAAAAAAAAATAACAAAAACACAAACAACAAATTCAATATCCAAACAACTGCCACAAATATGTTCAAAAATTTGACTAATAAAATCTGTGACTACAACCCAACTCACCTTATAATAAGTAATATAAATAGTACATAAATTTCTTTACATACGGTAACCACTTAATAAATGATTTTTCATTCATTCATTCTTGAATAGTCTATCATTCAATCTGGAATGATTCAGAATAGGATGGAAAAATAATTTCATGTTTCCCAAAGAACAGAGAATACCCTTTAAATGAATAATGTTTGTTTGCTAAATTAAATCAAAATTAAATCCTTGAGGATTGTTTAAATGACTTTTAGAAGTCCTTTGTCCATCTTATGTTTTACCTGTAGCTGTTCAATTTATACAAGAGAAACTTTGCCAGCTAGAATAATGAAACTCTTTAGTGTTTAGTTTTTTGTTGTTGTTGTGAGTTTCATTTAATCCATTGTTATTAAGCACATCTTTATGTCTTCGATTGCATATCAAAGAAAGATAGGTGCATCATGTAATGTTTTGCATATTTTTGTGCTGAATTATCACCTGTGTTACATTGGATTTATTTGAACATTTCTAATCAAAATATTATTTAAAGAAAAAGCAGTAAAGAAGTCAATTTGGATAGAATCTTAAGATAATAACATCTTAGAATCTTATTGAAGTGACTGGATTTTATTATGTCTCATGTGAGCAATAGCCAATAAACCTGGTACCTACATATATTTTTTAAAATTTTTAATAGCTTTTTATTTACAAGTTATATGCATGGGTAATTTTACAGCAGTGACAAATGCCAACCTTTTGTTCCAATTTTCCCCCTCCTTCCCCCACCCTCTCCCCTAGATGGCAGGCTGACCAATGCATGTAAAATATATAAAATACATACAATAAATAAATACATATAATAAAATAAATACAAAATAAATATACATGTCCAAATGGTTATTTTGCTGTACTAAAAGAATCAGATTCTGAAATATTGTACAATTAGCCTGTGGAGGAAATCAAAAATGCAGGCAGGTAAATAGATAGGGATTGGGAATTCAATGTAATGTTCTTATTCATCTCCCAGAGTTCTTTTGCTGGGTGTAGCTTGTTCAGTTCATTACTGCACCATTAGAACTGATTTGGTTCATCTCATTGCTGAAGATGGCCAGATCCATCAGAATTGATCATATATAGTATTGTTGTTGAAATATATAATGATTTCCTGGTTCTGCTCATTTTACTCAGCATCAGTTCATGTAAGTCTCTCCAGGCCTTTCTGAAATCATCCGGTTGGTGGATTCTTACTGAACAATAATATTCCATGATATTCATATACTACAATTTATTCAACCATTCTCCAATTGATAGGCATCTACTCAGTTTCCAGTTTCTGGCCACTACAAAGAGGGCTTCCACAAACATTCTTGCACAAACAAGTCCCTGTCCCTTCTTTAAGATCTCTTTGGAATATAAGCCCAGTAGTAACACTGCTGGATCAAAGGGTGTGCACAGTTTGATAACTTTTTGAGCATAGTTCCAAATTGCTCTAAAGAATGGTTGGATGTGTTCACAATTCCACCAACAATGTGTTAGTGTCCCTATTTTCCCATATCTCCTCCAATATTCTGCATTATCTTTCCCTGTCATTCTAACCAGTCTGACAGGTGTGTAGTGGTATCTCAGAGTTGTCTTAATTTTCATTTCTCTGATTAATAATGACTTGGAGCATCTTTTCATATGGCTAGAAATAGTTTCAGTTTCTTCGTCTGAGAATTGTCTGTTCTTATCCTTTGACCATATATCAATTGAAAAATGCCTTGATTTCTTATAAATTAGAGTCAATTTTCTATATATTTTGGAAATGAGGCTTATATCAGAACCTTTGACTGTAAAAATGTTTTCCCGGTTTATTGCTTCTCTTCTAATCTTGTCTGCATTGGTTTTGTTTGTACAAAAACTTTTCAATTTGATATAATCAAAACTTTCTATTTTCTGATCAATAATGATCTCTAGTTCTTCTTTGGTCATAAATTCCTTCCTCTTCCACAGGTCTGAGAGGTGAACTATCCTGTGTTCCTCTAATTTACTTATAACTTCATTCTTTATGCCTAGCTCATGAACCCATTTGGACCTTATCTTGGTGTACGGTGTTAAGTGTGGGTCAATGCCTAATTTATGCCATACCAGTTTCCAATTTTCCCAGTAATTTTAGTCAAACAGTGAGTTCTTATCCCAAAAGCTGGAGTCTTTGGGTTTGTCAAACACTATATTATTAAAGTTATTAAAGTTATTGACTCTTTTGTCCTTTGAACCTAACCTATTCCACTGATCAACTAATCTATTTCTTATCCAATACCAACTGGTTTTGGTAACTGTTGCTTTATAATATAATTTTAGATCTGGTACAGCTAGGTCACTTTCATTTGATTTTTTTTTCCATTAATTCCCTTGAAATTCTTGACCTTTTGTTTTTCTATATGAACTCTGTTGTTATCTTTTCCAGGCCATTAAAATAGTTTTTTTTTTTTTTTTTTTGGAGTTTGATTGGTATAGAGCTAAACAAATAGATTAGTTTAGGTAGTATTTTCATCTTTATTATATTTGCTCGCCCTATCCAAGAACATTTAATATTTTTTCAATTGGTTAGATCAGATTTAATTTGCGTGGAAAGGGTTTTATAGTTTTTTCTCATAAAGTTTATGATTTTCCCTTGGCAGATAGATTCCTAAGTATTTTATACTATCGGTAGTTATTTTAAATGGAATTTCTCTTTGTAACTCTGACTGTTGGATTTTGTTAGTTATATATAAGAATGCTGATGATTTAAGTGGGTTTATTTTGTATCCTGCAACTTTGCTATGTGCAAAGTTATGTGGATTATTTCTAATAACTTTTTAGTAGAATCTCTGGGGTTCTCTATCATCAGCAAAGAGCGATAATTTAATTTCCTCATTACTTACTCTAATTCCTTTAATCTCTTTCTCACCTCTTATTGCCAAAGCTAGCATTTCTAATACAATATGGAATGGTAATGGTGATAGTGGTCAATTTTGTTTCACTCCTCATCTTATTGGGAATGGTTGCAGTTTGTCTCCATTACATATAATGCTTACTGATGGTTTTAAATAGATGCTACTGATTATTTTAAGGCAAAGTCCATTTATTCCTATCCTCTAAAGTTTTTTTTTTTTTAATAGGAATGGATGTTGGATTTTATCAAAAGCTTTTTCTGCATCTATTGAGATGATCATATGGTTTTTGTTAATTTGGTTATTAACATGGCTAATTATACTGATAGTTTTCCTAATATTGAACCAGCCCTCCATTGCTGGTATAAATCCTATTTGATCATGGTGTATTATCCTGGGAATGATTTTCTGTAGTCTTTTTGCTAATATCTTATTTAAGATCTTAGCATCAATATTCATTAGGGAGATTGGTGTATAATTTTCTTTCTCTGTTTTCAACCTACTTGGTTTATGTATCAGTACCATGTCTGTGTCATAAAAGGAATTTGGTAGATCTCCTTCATTCCCTATTTTATCAAATAATTTATATAGTATTGGGGCTAATTGTTCTTTAAATGTTTGGTAGAATTCACATGTAAATCCATCTGGTCCTGAGGATTTTTTCTTATGGAGTTGATTAATAGCATGTTTTGTTTCTTTTACTGAAATGGGACTATTCAAACAATTTACTTCCTCCTCTGTTAATCTGGGAAGCCTATATTTTTGGAGGTAGTCATCCATTTCACTTAGGTTATCAAATTTATTGGCATAAAATTTGGCAAAGTAACTCCTTATTATTTCCCTAATTTCCTCTTCATTGGTGGAAAGTTCTCCCTTTTCATTTTTAAGACTACTAATTTGATTTTCCTCTCCTTTTTCTAATCAGATTTACCAAAAGTTTATCAATTTTATTGTTTTTTCATAAAACCAACTCTTAGTTTTATCAATTCAATAGTTTAATTTTACTTTCAACATTATTAATTTTTCCTTTTAATTCAAAATTTCAAATTTAGTATTTGATTGGGGGTTTTTAATTTGCTCTTTCTCTAGCTTTTTAAGTTGCAAGCCCAATTCATTGATCTTTTCTTTATCTATTTTATTCAAGTAAGTCTTTAAGGATATAAAATTTTCCCTTATTACTGCTTTGGCTGCATCCCACAAATTTTGGTATGATTTCTCATCGTTGTCATTATCTTGAGTGAAATTATTAATTGTGTCTATAATTTGCTGTTTCACCCAATCATTCTTTAAGATGGGATTATTTAGTTTCCAATTACTTTTTGGTCTATTTACTCCTAACTTTTTGTTGAATGTAATTTTTATTACATTGTGATCTGAAAAGAAAGCATTTACTATTTCTGCCTTCCTGCATTTAATTTTGAGGTCTTTATGTCCTAATATATGCTCAATTTTTGTAGAGGTTCCATGAACTGCTGAGAAGAAAGTATATTCCTTTCTGTCTCCATTCAGTTTTCTCCAGAGATCTATCATACCTAATTTTTCTAATATTCCATTTACCTCTTTAATTTCTTTCTTATTTGTTTTGTGATTTGTCTAATTCTGAGAGTGCAAGGTTGAGATTTCCCAGAAAACTGAGACAGTTTTGCTGTCTATTTCTTCTTGCAACTCTTTGAATTTCTCCTTTAGGAAGTTAGATGCTATACCACTTGGTGCATATATGCTTAGTATTGATATTGCTTCATTGTCTATGCTACTCTTTAGCAAAATATAGTTTTCTTCCTTATCTCTTTTAATTAGATCAATTTTTGCTTTTGCTTGATGTGAGATAAGGATGGCTACCCCTGCTTTTTTGACTTCACCTGAAGCATAATAGATTCTGCTCCAGTCTTTTATCTTTACTCTGTATGTATCACCCTGCTTTAAATGTGTTTCCTGTAAACAACATATTGTAGGGTTCTGATTTTTGATCCAGTCTGCTATCTGCCTCTGCTTTATAGGAGAGTTCACATTTATGGTTAAAATGACTAATTCTGTATTTCCTGCTATCTTATTATCCCCAGATTATGCTTTTCTTTTACTTGCCCCCAACCAGCCCTCTTTCCCAGTTTTGAATTTATGTGCCCCGTTTGTATCACACTGCTCACCCTCTTAAGGATCCCTCCCTTCCTCCTTTTAATCTCTTCCCCTTTCTTGTATCCTTCCCTTATGAATAGGGAATCTCCATTTTATTACTAAGTTCATTTCAAATCATTGTAAGAATGTGACTTTCCCCATGTGAACCTAATCTCCATCCGAATCATGTGAAGCTAATTGAAGTAGGACATGACTCCTATGGGAACTTGACCATTCCCTAACCCATAACAACAAGTGTTTTAGCTTTTACTCCCATGAGAACTTGACCATTTTTTAACCTATAAGATAGGCACGTACCACCTGTGTTTTAGCTCCAAATATGTAATTCCAGGAACTCGCCACTCCTTGGAACCATTGCTGTTGATAAGGCTGGCCCCCTTGTCAATGCAACATTTGACTATAACCACCTGGAGCCCGTGTCAGTACATCCCTATCTTACATGAGTTCTTCATTTGGCCCAAAGCCTTCTTTGTCCTGATTCCTATAAAAAGTGGGCAAAGCATTCTCCATTTTGGAGCCTCACCCACGGAGATATTCATCTGCCTGGGACCCACTTTTGCCGATTGAGTTGAAGGCTGCAGAATGGGGTCCCCAGCCACTCTACTGTTTGCTCAAATCGGTGAAGTATTCTCTATTTCTTTCCTTTATCCTAATCATAATCCTCATCATTCTTTGTCTGTTATGTGTTATTTGCTGTATTAGTTGTTATTGCAAGCAATCTATTCCATGTATTGTATAATTAAATTTTACTTTCACTTTAATTGAGCCTGAGAGCATCATTTTGTAGGAGCGAATCTGAACCTTTCCCTAAAATCACAAAACACCTTATTACTCTTTTCCTTTTCTCTTTTCCTCTCCCCCTTTTTAATGAGGTGAGAGAAGATTTTCTGTAAAACAAGTATGTCAATTATTTTCTCTTTGAGCCAATTCTGATGAGAGTAAGATTCAAACAATGTTTCTCCCCCTTTCTAAATTCCCTCAGATATGTTTTCTTTGCCTCTTCATGGGATGTACTTTCCCTCTTTTTATCCCTCCTTTCCCCCTTTTCTGACATTGTCCCTTTTCCTTTCTACTTCCCTTTTTAAATGTTATATCAGTAAAATCAAATTATATATGTAGTCTTTTTGTATATCCACAACAGAAATACAATTCTCAAGAGTTCCTTTTACCTTTTCTGCTTCTCTTGGGTCCTATGGTTGGAGATCAAATTTTTTTGTTTAGTTCTGTTTTTTTCCTCAGAAACAAATGGAATTCATCTGTTTCATTAAATGACCATCTCCTTCCCTGGAAGAAAATGCTCAGTTTAGCTGGGTAGTTTATTCTTGGCTGCATTCCAAGTTCTTTTGCCTTTTGGAATATCAGATTCCAGGCCCTTCAAACCTTTAATGTGGAGGCAGCCAAATCTTGGGTGATCCTTATTGTGGCACCTCATTATTTGAATTTTTTTTTCTGTCTGCTTGTAATATTTTTTCCTTAATCTCATTGTTCTGAATTTTGGCCATAATGTTCCTTGGAGTTTTTATTTTAGGGTCTTTTTCAGAAGGTGTTTGATGAATTCTTTCAACGCCTATTTTACCTTCTGATTCTATTACCTCTGGACAGTTCTCTTTGATGATTTCTTGTAAAATAGTATCTAGGTTCTTTTTTTTTAATCATAA
This sequence comes from Antechinus flavipes, assembly GCF_016432865.1. Lineage (NCBI taxonomy): Eukaryota > Metazoa > Chordata > Mammalia > Dasyuromorphia > Dasyuridae > Antechinus > Antechinus flavipes. Next base: position 487,979,354 of record NC_067398.1, on the reverse strand, counting down.
TTTTCAGAAAGTCCAATAATCCTCAGATTATCTCTCCCAGATCTATTTTCCAGTCTGTAGTTTTTTCAAGTAGATATTTCATGTTTTTTTTTTTTTCCCAATTTATCATTATTTTGGTTTTGCTTGACTAATTCTTGCTATCTCAATGAGTCATTGGTTTCTATTTGTTCAGTTCTGATTTTTAATGAATTATTTTCTTCATTAGCTTTTTTTTTACTTCTTTTTGTATATGTCCAATTGAGTTTTTAAATGAGTTGTTTTGCTCTATGGAATTTTTTTCCATTTCACTAATTTTTTTTTAGTGAATTATTTTCTTTTTCTAATTCACAAATCCTACTTTCTTGCTGATTCTTTGTCTTTTCCAGTTCACAAATCTTACTTTCCTGAGTTTTTTTTTTTTTTTTTTTTTTTTTTTTTTACTTTTTCCAATTCACAAATTCAATTTCCCTGCACTTCCTGGGAATTTTTAAAATCTTTTCCAATTTCCAATGAATTTTCCAATTCATATTTCTAAGCTTCTCTTTCCTTTCCCCAGTTTTCTTCTAACTTTCTTTTGAGACTGTTAATGTTCTCTTTTGGGAGAGCATTATGTAAAGGGGGACAGGTAACATTCCCCTTTGGGGTATTGTCTGGATACTGTGTGCTATTAGTGTCCTTGGGGTTGCAAACCTGCTCTTTTTCTGTATAGAAGCTATCAATCATCCTTTTGATTTTTTTTTACTCATTTTTTAAAGCCTTTAGGATCTGTCTTCAGGGCAAGGAGATTACCAGCTTCCTCTGCAAAGCAGGGAAAGATGTTAACAGGCTTCAGGCAGCAAAATATGGGAGTGCTCTGGGCAAAAGTTTCCCCCACTTCCCCCACCCCACCCTTTCCCACCAGAAGTAATTCAGCATGGCAGAGCTATGGAAGTTCCCAGTGGAGAACCCCCCTAAGTGGTTTAGTGACTGCTGTAAGGCTAGAAACTAAGCAGTAAAAGAGTTACTACCCAAGGCCAAAGCCCCCTGTGGAGCTGGTATTAGTGGCTGATCAGCGAATAGCCTAGCTCAGACCAGAAGTGTCTCTGCCCCAAAGGGAATAGCCTTGCAAAAGTTCTATTGCCCCAGGACAAGTCCTTCACTGTGCAGATTAGAGGCTGCCCCGGCCTTTGCCCCACTGCCGTGCAGGTTCGCAACTGCCCCAATGAAAAGCCCTGTACTGCGGGTTGGAACTGCAAGATTGTGTTGTGATCTGTGCTGTCACTTCCAATTGGTTTTCGGTGGCTACAGCCAGATCCTGTTAGGCTGTGGTGTTTTTGTTTTAGTTTTTGTTTTTTTAGAGTGGCTTTGATTTATCTGCTGTTCTACTGTTTTGCAGAGCAATCAGTCTATGCCAGTGTCGTCTCTGTAATTTTCTAACCATAGAGACAACTCCTTCCCAGTCTGCACAATATATGGCTCTAGTTCTCTCCTCGTTTGTTCTTATCTTCTCCCCAGCCCCTCAGGACAAATGTTTTTTGAAATTCCAGATTATTTTTGGCTGGTGAGTTGTTGTATTTCTAGTCTTTGTGGGTTTTACCAGTCAATCACTATTTTTTGAGGCTGAATTTAATGTTGGTTGTGAGGGTATCAGGGAGTTTAGAAAGTTCCGTGTGTCTTCTGTGCCATCTGGGCTCTGCCCCCTATATATTGTCTTATAGAGATGAAGAATAAGATCATATGATCATAGATTAAAGAATTAAATCAGACCTTCCTTAAAAGTAAATTATTTCAAAAATGTTATAAAGAAGAAAATTACGATCCTGAATTTATTTGTCCAAAATTATGCAAAGAATGTTTTAAAGAGAGCATGCAAAGTCAAGTCTTTGATTCAAAATCCTGAGCTATTTTATAATACAAGATGGAGTCCTATTGCATAAAAAGAATAATCCGTTCAGTGAGACTTCCCTGGAAGAAACCTTTCCAGATTTTGCATTATCTATTTTACTACTGTGAAATGTGAATTGTTAATGCTAGTGATGGTAAGATAGTCAACATTATAATATTTTTGGCATTGAGTTTATAATCAACACCAGCACAAAAACATTAATTAAAAATCAATCATTTAAAAATATTTTGACAATGCATGGTCTGTGGTCTGTAGCTGGGCTGAGACGCGAGAGGCTTCCATACAGGCAAGGTCTCACAAAACCATTAAAAACCCAGGATTCAGAGTGATGCCAAGATATCAGAGTAAAGCTAGGATGCTGCTTGAGCTCTTCTACTTTCCCTCGAAACCCACATGAAATCAAACCTCTGAACAGAGTCTGGAATGACAAAGTATGTGAAAAGATGGAATGAAATACATCTCCCACTTCAAGATAGCTTGGAAGGACTTCGAAAAAAATCAGTTTCATTGGGGTCAAAGGGGTGTGCAGCCCAGCTGATATGGTATCCAGGGAAAGTCAGTGCAAAGTTCTTAATCACAGTGAATCAGAAAGTGAGATACTCAGTGCTGACTCAATAAAACAATAGGAGAGGAGACCACTAGGACATCCTCCAGTCCCAATGTAGAAGACAAATCGTCAACCCTAGAAACTCAGTAATAGGGGATAAGGAATAGGTTGGGCTAACCCCAGCTCTGTGAGTAAAATACCACACTCAAAGGGTCCCTGTTCTCAAAACCAAATCTCAAAGCTGCACAAAAAGCCTGGAGCAGTGCCTACTGTGTATCAACATCAGAGCTCAATTTTTGAAGTCTCAAAATAGGGGGGAAATAGAAAGAAAATGAGCAAGAAACAAAAACTAACCTTAATCATAGGAAACTATTATAATTATAGGAAAGATCATTCCATTTTATCCCCTGTCTATATTTTTGTTCTCTCTTTTCATTCTCTCCTTAGCTGTGTGTTTTTACCCATCCCCCACTACCTTATCTCCTATGACCCCGCCCCCTTTGCTTTCTAGTGTTTTTAACCCATTTCACCCACTACCTTATCTTCTATCAACCCTTCTCCCCTTCTCTTACCTTTTTTTCCTAGTGTTTTTTTTCCTCTTTCTCCTCCTACTTCTTTATAGAGTTGTTTAAATTTACATACCCAACTAAATGATTAAATTATTCTCTCTTAAAGTCAAAACTGATGAGATCAAGTTTCAGACAATCCTCATCACCTTCCTTTCTTTCCCTCAATTGTAATAGCTCTTTTGCACCTCTTCCTGTGAACTAATTGCCCCATTATACTTCCCTTTTCCTCCTTGTTCAGTACAGCCCTTAATGTCTTTTTTTCTGATGTCATCACAACAAGGATCATTAACTACCATGTGATGCACCCCTCTGTCTGCCCCAATGACAGATAACCATTCTCAAAGGTTACAGATATTGTTTTACTATCTAGGGAATGTAAATAGTTTAACCTTTAAATATATATTTTGCCCTGTTTACCTTTCTATGGTTCTCTGGAATCCTATGTTTGTTGATTAATTTTTTTGTTTGGTTCTATTTTTTTCAATAGAAATGTTTGAAAGTCTTCTTTGAAGCTTTGTCTTCTCCCCTGAAAGATGATGCTGAGTCTCACTGGGTAGTTAATTCTTGGTTGTAACTCCAGGTCCTTTGCCTTCTGAAATATGGTATTCCAGATCTTCTGATCCTTTATTGTAGAAGGTGTCAGGTCCTGGATAATTCTGATGATTGCTCCTTCATATTTGAATTGTTTTTGTCTGGCAATTTGCAGTATTTTTTCCTTGACATTATGGTTTTAGAGTTTTGCAACAATGTTCCTTGAGGATTTCCTTGTGAGATGTCATTCCAGAGGTGATCAATGGATTCATTCAATGAGTATTTCCCCTTCTGTTTCTAGAATATTGGAGTAGTTTTCCTTAATGACTTCTTGTAGAATTCTATCAATGCTATCCAGGCTCTTTTCCTTCAGGTAGGCCAATACTTTTATTATTATAACTTTTTTATTGACAGTGCCCATGCCTAGGTAATTTTTTTTACAACATTTTCCCTTGCACTCACTTCTGTTCTGACTTTTCCCCTCCCTCCCTTCATCCCCTCCCCCAGATGGCAAGCAGTCCCATACAAGTTAAATATGTCACAGTGTATCCTAGATATTATGAACTGAACAGTTCTCTTGTTGCATAGGAAGAATTGGATTCAGAAGATAAAAATAACCTGGGAAGAAAAGCAAAAATATAAGCAATTTATATTCATTTCCCAGTGTTCTTTCTTTGGGTGTAGCTCCTTCTGTCAGTCCTTGATCAACTGAAACTGAGTTAGATCTCTTTGTCAAAGAAATCCACTTCCATCAGAATACATTCTTATATAGTATCGTTGTTGAGGTATATAATGATCTCCTGGTTCTGTTCATTTCACTTAGCATCAGTTCATGTAAGTCTCTCCAAGCCTCTCTGTATTCATCCTGCTGGTCATTTCTTACAGAACAATAATATTCCATAACGTTCATATACCACAATTTACTCAACCATTCTTCAATTGATGGGCATCCATTCATTTTCCAGCTTCTAGCTACAAACAGGACTGCCACAAACATTTTGGCACATACAGGTCCTTTTCCCTTCTTTAGTGTATCTCTTTGGGGTATAAACCCAGTAGAAACAGTGCTGGATCAAAGGGTATGCACAGTTTGATAACTTTTTGAGCATAGTTCCAAATTGCTCTCCAGAATTGCTGGATGTATTCACAATTCCACCAACAATGTATCAGTGTCCCTTTTTTCCCACATCCCATCCAACATTCCACATTATCTTTCCCTGTCATTCTAGCCAATTTGACAGATGTGTAGTGGTATCTCAGAATTGTCTTAATTTGCATTTCTCTGATTAATAATGACTTGGAGCATATTTTCATATGGCTAAAAATAGTTTCAATTTCTTCATCTGAGAATTGTCTGTTCATATCCTTTGACCATTTTGCAACTGGAGAATGGCTTGATTTCTTATAAATTAGAGTCAATTCTCTATATATTTTGGAAATGAGGCCTTTATCAGAACCTTTGACTGTAAAATGTTTTCCCAGTATATTGTTTCCCTTCTAATCTTGTCTTCATTAGTTTTGTTTGTACAAAAACTTTTCAATTTGATATAATCAAAATTTTCTATTTTGTAGTCAATAGTGATCTCTCGTTCTTCTTTGGTGGCCAATAATTTTTAACTTGTCTTTTATGTATCTATTTTTGAAGTTCTTTGTTTTGTCAAGTATTTCACATTTTCTTCTTTTTTCCCATTCTTTTTAAATTGTTTGATTTATTCTTGCTGTCTCACAAAATCATTGGCTTCCATTTGGCCTATTTTAGTTTTTAATATGTTATTTTCTTCACTTAATTTTTGTATCTCTTTTTTGATTTGGTTTATTCTACTGTTTAAAAGGATTTTAAAGTTGATTTTCTCATACATGCCTCTCATTTCTTTTCTCATTTTTTTCTTCTACCTCTCATTTTTTTTTTGACATCTTTTATAAGCATTTCTAAGAAAGCTTTTTGAGTTTGAGACCAACTTATCTCATTCTTTGAGATTCCTACTGTGAACATTCTTCTGAGTTTGTGTTTTAATCTGCCCTCTCACCATAGAAGCTTTCTGTGGTCAAGGTTCTTTTCTGTTTCTTAATAATTTCCTTTCCTTTTCTTTGCATATTCTTTCTTTCTCTCTCTCTCTCTTTTAACTTTTAAAGTGGAGCTCTGCTTCTGGGGTAAAGGTGGTATTGTCCCAAGCTTCCCGTGCACCTCTGAGCCTTGATTTTGAGCGCAGGGGTTCCTCATGTTTGTAAGGGATAGCTTTGTCTGTTTTATTTAGGAAACAGTCTGGTTTCCCAGATTTTGCTTTCTGAGCTGGGATTGGAAGCTGCCCTACTGATTTGCTTCTCTCCTGAGTTAGGAATGAGGCTCTTTGTTGCTGATTTACTGTGATTAAAACCCTCTCACTGGATTTCCCAGAATCTTCTTGATCTGGGCTGCATACCTTTTTTATCCCTGTAAGAATGATCTTTCTATAAGTTTTCCAGTCTATCTTGAGCTGGGGAATGGCTTCATTCCATCAGACTCTTCAGATTCTTGGTTTCATGTGGTTTTTGAGGAAAACTGGGAAAGTAGGAGCAGCTTTCTGACTTTACTCTGTTATCATGACTCCCACTTTATTCTGCCATCTTGGCTCCTTACCAAACATTTAAAAAATAATCAACTCCAATACTATATATACTATTTAGAAATTTAAATGAAGAAGAAGTCTTAGCACATTGCTTTTATGAAATATAGATGAAACTAATATCTAAACAAGGAAGAATTAAACAGAGAAAGAAAACTATAGAACAATTTCTTTAATAAAAATTACTGCAATTTTAAAAAATAGAATATTAGTAAAGAGGTTATCACAATTTATCAGCAAAATAATGCATTCTGACCAAATTGTATTTATATCAAGAATCCAGGGCTGGTTTGATATCAGGAGCCATTGTCAATTGACCATATCAAAAAAAAAAAAAAAAAAAAAAACTAACAAAACTCATATGATGATCTCAATAGACGAAGAAAAAGCTTTTGACATAAAATAGCATGCATTTCTATTAAAATCACTAGATATCATAGGAATAAATGGAATTTTCCTTAAAAAGATAAGCAGCATCTATCTAAAACTATCACCAAGCATTCTATGTAATGGTGAGATGCAAGACACATTCCCAAAATGATCAAAGGTAAAACAAGGATACCAGATATCACCACTATTAGCCAATATTGTACTAGAAGTGTTGACTCTAGAAATAAGAAAAATAAATAGAAGGAATTAGAATAGGAAATGAGGAAATAAAACTATCACTTTTTGCACATGATATGCTGATATACTTAGAGAATCATAGAGAATCAACTCAAAAAACTGCTCAAAATATTTAACTTTATCAGGGATGCAGAACATAAAATAAAATGTAAAATAAAACCCACATAAATCATCAGTATTTTTATATGTTCCAACATAGTCCTGCAGCAAGAAATAGAAGGAGAAATTCCATTTAAAATAACTGTAGACAAAATAAAATATTTGGATGTAACTTGACAAGACAAATCCAGGAAATATGTGAACACAATTACAAAACACTTTTCACAGATCTAAACAATTAGAAAAATATTGATTTTCCTCATGGGTTGGTCAAGTTGATATAATAAAAAATGACAAATCAAATTGCAAAAACATTTTATAGAACTAGAAAAAAGAATAATAAAATTCATCTGAATAGCAAGATTAGCAAGTTAATTAATGAAAATAAAATCCAAGGATGATGGCCTAGCAGTATCAGACCTAAAACTATTATAAAATAGCAGTCATTGAAGCCATCTGTTACTGGCTAAGAAATTGAGTTATGTATTAGTGGAATAGATTAAGTACAAGATACAGCATTAAATGAATATAGTAATAATATAGTGTTTGATAAACCCAAAGATTCCAGTTTCTGGGATAAGAAAATTTTGAAAGTATTTGAAGAAAGTTGCTGGAAACACTGGAAAATACTATGTCAGAAACTTAGTATAGAATTACATCTCATACCCAATATCCAAATAAGGTCAAAATGGGCATATAAAGTAGGCATAAAAGGTGATACCACAAGCAAATTAGAAGAGCAAGGGATAGTTTACGCATCAGATCTTTTGATTTTTCTCTCCCAACATGATTCATATGGAAATATGTTAAAAAAAAAGATGTTCATGTATAACATAAAATAAAAAATAAATAAGGAAAAGAATGAACAATTTTCAATTAAGTCATTATACAACAATTAAAATAGTATGATAAAAGAAAAGAAAATAAGAGTGTGTTTTGGGAATCATGTTAGGAATGCCTAAAATATACCTGCCATTTAACCCAGAGATTCCACTGCTGGGAATATACTTAAAGAAGGTCAAAAATAGAAAAACAGATTCCAAATACATCAAAGTATTCATATTCACAGTTTCTGAGGTAGCAAAAAAAATGGGAAGCAAAGTAGACATTAATTCAGAATACAGATAAATTAATTATGATGCATTAACATAATGGCATACTATTATGCTGTAAAAAATAGAAAATATGGGAAATTTAGAAAAGTAGAAGAGACATTTCAATTGATGCAAAGTAAAGCAAAATCAAGAAAAAGATATATTCACTGACTATAATGACTGATGCAAATGCATAAGATAGGGAAACAAAGAAAAAATGTTCTGTAATTATAATCACTAAGATTATAATCACTGAAGTCTACATCTCCCTATACTTTACAGATATGACCACTGTGTTTATGGAATATTTTATATGGTATAAGATATGATTGATGTCTTAGTTTTTCTGAATTGTTCTTGTTTTCCATTTTAAAGCTTCATTACAACAGATTGTTGGTGTGTGCAGGGGGTGGGGAGGAAGGGTTGAGAAAAGAGGTGGGAAGAGAGAATAGGGAGATACACAGAGAGAGACAGAGAGAGACATAGGAAAACAAAGAAACACAGAGAGACAGAGACAGAAAGATAGAGGGATACACAGAGAAACATAGAGACAGAGAGACAGAAAATGACAAAGAGAAACAGAAGTAGAAATAGAAACAGAGACAGAGAGTGACAGAAAGAAAATCAGAGAGACAGAATTGCATATTATTTATATTACACATATAAAATAAGCTTTAAAATCAATTTTTCTGTCTTTTTTTTAGTTCTGAAACTAATGTACTTCATCTAAATCATTAAGCAAAACACAGAAATCAGTTTATGTTTGACAATTAAAGATTATAGATCTCTCAGTTGGGATGCTTCTGAAGGCTGTTACAAAGTAATTGAAAATCTAAAAGCAGATTTTTGGACTATATTTCTCTTTATTTAATTATTTATTCATTTATTTATGATAGCAGTAAGTGATAAACTAATCTTTTAGACAACAAGAAAATCATTACCCCTGAAAGATGAACAGTTTCTGTTGCAAGAGAAATCAGCAGGCATTATATCCAAATAGTATCCCTTAGGGAAGCAAGTTTGGCAAATGAAGACCAGATTATCAAAATTAGAGATGGGTACATATTTTTCTTAAGTGACCACAGAGATAAAGAATACTGTGATGCTATTACTATTTTAGTCAACAAGCTTATATATCTTCTCAAAGAAGTGAGTAATAGGTTCCTGACAATGTTATTGCTTTTTGCAGGAAAGTGGCAGATATCATCATTAATGCATATGCTCCCATCCTGATGAACCCTAATGATATAAAATAAAAACTTATTAAGTAATGGAGAGCCTTATCATTAATGTGCCAAAAGAAAACAAATTTGTAATTCTGAGTTACTTTAATTCCAGAGAAAGCAGGACTGTCAGATATGGCAAGGAATCCTTGGAAAGAATGGAGACAGAAATAACAACTGCTGTGGTCACCTATCTCTGTAAACTACTGTGTCCCTTGACCTTCTTAACACCTTCTTTGTGTTCTGTTTATCTTACCACAATAAAACTACTTGGATATATCCTCATGGTCATTGGCATTAAATTGATCATGACATTATAAAGAGAAGAGACAAGCTGTCAAAGTGATAAAGGAGATATGTGGCACAGAATGCTGGCCCAATCATAGAATTATCTTACTTGAGTTAAACATTCACATGCAACAAAAGTGGTGGCCCCAAGGCAAGATAACTGCCAGAAAACTTGATGTTAACAGATTGGAGTGATTCTCTGTGAGTGATGAACAAGTTGTTTATAACTTAAAGAGAAAGCAGAGCCAACAATAGTGGCTCAGAAAATGGGCCCCCATCAGAAATTTGATATATAGTATCACATTTACTTATCACAACTAGAAAACACCCACCCACCAAGATTTGTTTGACAAAAATGATGAGGAAATTCAGAAACTTATAAATGAAAAACAAGAATTCCATAGAATTTATCTGCAGGATAGTTCACATGTCTTCAAGAAGGATTCAACTCCAATAAAAGTAAAGCATAAGGTGCAGTTGTACAATGATCCAACCATTCTGGAGAGCAATTAGGAACTCTGCCCAAAGACCCAGCAGTGCCATTACTGGATGTGTCTCCCAAGGAAATCACGAAGGAGGGAAAAGGACTTACATGTGCAAAAATGTTCATAGCAGTTATTTTTATGGTAGCAAAGAATTGGAAAATGAGTATATGCTCATTATTTGGAAAATCACTGAATAAGTTATGAAATTTGAAGTTAATAGGATATTATTGTTCTATGAAAAATGAAACTGAAACTGAAGCTGAAAAATGAAATAATGAAATGACTAATAGCCTAAAGACATCAAAGAGAAAGAAAAGGGATATATAAATATATGTGCATATTTTTATACAGAAACATTACATATATGTGTGTGTTTGTGATGTGACTATATAGATAGATCTATATGTATGCTATATCTATATCTAGAGATCTATTTATCTATCCATAGTCTTGTGCTTGTTAAGACTGTTTTCTCATAATATGTATATACTTATGTTTATAATATATAATTTAATATTAGCAAAAAAATGGAGACTAAAGGGAAAATTGTTCAACTAATGGGTAAACCCTAAACCAGTTATGGTGAATATAATGAAAAAATATTGGCATTAAGAAATGATGAAACAGAGTTTAATGAGAAACCATGAAGACTTCAAAAAACAGATATAGAGTGAACTGAGTGGAACATTAAGAAAACAATTTACAAAATGACAAGAGCATTATAGAGAAATGTAACTTTGAAAGACTTTAAATCAGTCTCTGACCAATGCAAAGATATACTATGAGCACAGAAGATTAAATATGAAATCTGGTACTGACTTACTACTAGAGAGGTAAAGCACTCGATATGTAAAGAAAGTCATGCTTTTTAATGTAGGGTCAATGCAGGGTCTGTTTTATGGGACTATGTCTGTGAGGGGTGATGGTTTTATCTCCCCCTGTTTTATTGTTCTGGTAGTTATTTATTGGGCATAGGGAGTTAATGGAAGGGACAGACTATAAATTTGCCTAAAGATATAAATACATTTTGTGCAAAATTACAACTTAACCAGATAAATCTTAATTTTCTAGACCATTTAGAAATAAGGATTCTAGACAACCATCATTTCTGTAACTATGGCTGAATGCATAGTTGAAGTCTGCATGGTATGTCTGTTAATAAAATATTCCTGTAGCTTTCAAGTAGAAAGAGTTCTTTTCTGACCCAGGGTTTTTACATTTTCCTATTATGTAGATTGACTGTTTTGATAGGCTGAGGTGACTGATGATGACTGGGTCTCACAAGGTGCAAATGAATATGATTGTCTGTGAATTGGTAGAGAAATGAATACTCAAAGCAATTGTCAGTTACATTATTGGCATTGCATTAGCTCTAAATCAAATAAAGCTTTGAAACAGCTAATAATTTTTCAGACTGGTCATTGAAAGACAATATTAACAAAATTGTCTTTCAATGACCAGTCTGAAAAATTATTAGCTGTTTCAATATTAACAAAATTGAAATGATAAAAAAATATAGAAAAATAAAGGAGAGTCTTCAATATTATTTTTTGATCAGTATAATTTTATTGCCTAGTTTTGCACTAGGCAAAAAGGAAATGATCCCAATAAGCAGTATTTTTTCTTTTACAAGTCTCCTACTGAGAAAGTCTGAAATGTTGCTTTCAAAGAACTTGAAGGTTTAATAGTCTTAATTTTTAAAAGAAAATGACAAATAATCTATTATTTTAATAGATTAAAAACATGTGAAATACATTTGTATACAGTGCCTCTTAATTTAGTTTTATAAAATTCATTCAGAAAGCAATGGGTAAAATGGGTAGAAATAAAGATGACATTACTTTTGTTGGAATAGTTGTCATTCATCAGCAAGTTCTGATTGTTATTAATATTCTTGAACTGGAAATGTTAATAAGTGATTCATATTCATTTGTTCATTTTTTTTCTGGATGAGGGAATTTGTGAGTTAATAATTAAAACTGAAGATATAATTGGACAATAAATATTATTAAATATTGCATACTTTTAGATGATATTTCTTGCTTGTAGAAATTATTCACATTGCAAGTGAAAAATCTAACAAGTCAATTCAAAATTCAATTTGAAAGTTTCTTACAATTTTTAAAAAAATATACTGCTACCATTTATTTTACAATGTCTTTTTTAATCTCAGGTCCTGACTGTCTCTGTCTTTGTCTCTCTTAGGAAGTCAAAATTTCACCTCCTGTGATTCTTGAATTTTGACTGGTGATCATTTCACTATATTGTTCTGTGTCTCAGACTTGCCATACCATTTCTTGGAATTGTTATGCTATGACATATTGAAACAACCAATTATGTTTCTCCCAAATATTTCTCCTCATGCCTATCCAAATATGACTCTAACTTTGAGAAAAATAGTCAGTGTTACTATTCTCATTAAGTATGTAGCAATCAATTACCTTATTACTCCAATAATTATTCTTCCCAATTCTGTTCTAAAGATTCCTGCATGGACACCATTTCCCACCATGAAATGTCTTCCTTTACTAGAATTTAACTCATTTAATGCTAAGAATTATCTAGTTTGCTTGTACTAATCTTTTGCCTCAGTAGTCACCTAAAATGGTATTATCCATGTCTCAGTGAGTGCTATTAGTCAAAACTAATGTTTGTTGCACTTACAACCAAAGGTCATTTTCTAGTTTCAAACAAAATTTTAGGTTTTTAAATTGTTCTATTCCAACTTTTCACCAATTTAATCCAATGACTTTTATTTTACATAAAGGATTGCCAATAAAAGTATATCTATAGAACTTGGATTTCAAGACCTATCATATTATTGATTGAAAAGAATTAGGTGAATTGTAGAAAGATAATTTTTCTGTTATTTACATTTCAAACTTCAAGGCTCAGCTTAAATGTCATCTACACGAGGTCTTTCTCAATATTCCCAGTTGTTAGTTCCCTTTTACCCCTCTGTTCCAATTTACCTCATCTCCAGCATAGTGCTTGCATCTTAATGTTTGTAAAATGAGTGATTGAATGAATAAATTAAGGTACTTTGGCATAGCATATTTTTCTTTACATGGTGGCTTTCTTGGTGGATTGATATTGTCAATCCTTTAAGTGTTTTATTTTGAGAGTTTGAAGCCCTAACTGCTGCTCTAATGTTGGTTTTTTTTTTTTTTTTGAACATTATGTCTGGCATTTATTAATGTTTGGCTGTAGCCTTTTGCATTTTATGGGGAAAAACTAATATTGGGTATTAAAATCTAGAAACAATCATGAAGTTGTTAATTTAGCACAAAGAAAATGATCAGACCTTCAGAGACTATCTCATAACTTTATATTTGAGGAAAGCAGTCATTTAATATAAAAAGCCCGTAAGCATGTAAGAAACAAGCATCAGAGCTGGGTTTAAAATACAGGCGAACTGTGTAGAATCACTCCACTTTCATTTACAGTACATTGATGACAAAAAAGTAAGACTAGTGGTGAAAGAGAAGGGGTCTTCATTGATATTATATAAATAGTTTAGTAGAGGTCAAAAACATTGGCCAATATATATTTAGTGTTAGTTCCATGAAAATTTGTGAAGTTGGTAAAATTATTGTCCCTGCTTTTGCTGCCAACATATGGTCAATGCCTAAACATGCCAGAACTTTACTTTGGGGGAATAGAATTCCCTCTACTACTCTGGAATTGTATTGTAGTCCTCCATCATTGAAATTTACTTGTCCTTTTCATTTCATTTCATTTTACCCATTCAGTAATTTACAAAATATTTATTAAGCTTCCAATGTACATTGAGCACTTGTGTTAATTCAGATTGAAAAGAAATATTTTTTAAAGAACGTATGAACAAATGAAACATTTATTAAATTTTTGTTATATACAAAATGGATTTTTTGGTATCCTTTACTATTATAAAATTATTTACTGTTTGACTAGAAGTATTTATTCTTGATAAGTTATAGGATGTGTCTCAGGTAATTAACTAGATAGATGTGAATATCTTTATGTGAAAGTGTATCTGTACCTTTTTATTCATGTCCATGTATCTATATCTAATCAATAATTCTATCTACAACTATCTATAGCTTTCCATTTATATATCTCATCTATATGTCCCCACTTTTATCTGTATATCCCTCTATTTTAATAACCTCATCTATATCCATGTTAATATCATTCATTATTTATGTCGATTATATATAACATGTTTATATATATATCATCTTTTATATCTATTTGCACATACTTATACATATACTACAGACCTCAATGCATCCATAATCACATTTATAAGATACTTCTAATGAGATAGAATTCAAACTAAGCCTACTTTGCTTACTGTGCAACTCCATTAAGTTAGTCAGTCAATTAGCAAACTTTTAGGTTATAATTGGACTCTAAGTACTGGAGAAAGAAAGAAATGTATACACAAAATGTACAAAAGCAAAAACAAAAATTGTACATTCTCCGAAGTATATTATAATATAGTGGAGGAAACGATATGTAAACTGTGTACAAAAATTTTATACACATATATACATATATGTATATAGTTGTATTATGAAAGAACATATGTGTGTGTGTGTGTGTGTGTGTATATATATATATATACATATATATAATGTATACAATACAATTATGTATAAGAATACACTTATATTTTTGTATGTCTATATACAAATACATAAAATAAATTGGAAGTGAGTCTCAGTAGGACAATACTGATATTGAGGGGAAATACAAAATATTTCTTTCAGGAGGTGGATATGTTGTCTTTAATTCTCAAAGAGGAACAGAATGACATCACTCTATTGAAATCAAAGTATATTATGTCTAACTGTGACTGATCAGACCAATATGAACTCACAGAGCTGTACCACAGGTCAGATACCAATAGTCCACATGACCATTTGGAGTGGAGATGCCTCTAAATTTGTACATCTCACATTTCTTTTCAACTACTACAATTCTTCACTCATAGAACACAGCATTTTCTTTGATGTGGGCATGTCATACTGGGTAGTCCTTTGCTAATGTCTTCCATGTCACTTAATCAATTCCAAAGTACTTCAGAGGGACCTTAAGAGTGTCCTTGTATCATTCCTTCTGACCTCCAGGTGAGTCCTTGTCTTGTATGAATTTTCTCTAAAATAATGTTTTAGACAATTATGATATGCATTCAAATAAAGTAGTTAGTTCATTAAAGTTACATTTTTATAGTAGTGTACAAGTCATTGGCAATTTAGTTCAAGAAAGCACTGGGACCTTATTTTGCTAGATGATCTGCAAAATTTTCCTAAAACAATTTAAATAAAAGTTCTTTAGTTTTCGGACATGGGGATGACATACTGTTCAAGTTTCATAGGCATACAACAATGAGGTCACCACAAAAGCTCTGTGGACTATCAGTTTGGTAAGAAATCTAACATATTTTCTGTCCCACACTTTTATTCAGAAGCACCCAAATAATGAGTATGCTTTGACAATGCATGGGAGTTGCTGAGCTTTGAAGGAAGTCAGGGAAACCAGGAAATGAAAATGACAAGGGAGATATTTAGAAGCATGGTGGTTGAGCAGCTAATGAAAATGTTATGAATTGAGAAATGTAGTATCATGTATGGCGAACAGCAAGGAGAAGAATGACATTGGATTTCAGAGTAAATGGAGTGAAATAACCAATAAAAAGATTAGAAAGGTAGCAGGGAATCAGGTTATGAAGGACTTTTAAGAAAACAAAAGAAGTTATATTTAATCTTACAGATAACAGTCACTAGACTTTTTTTTTTTAATAAGGAAATTATATGGTTAGTTTGGCACTTTAGGAAGATCAACTTGACAGCTGAGTGGAGGATGAATTGGAGTAGGGAGAATCTTGAGGCAGGGAGATCAACCAAACTGCTATTGCAATAGTCCAGGTGAGGTGATAAGGTATACCAGGGTGATAAAAGTCATAGGAGAGAAAGGGGTGTATATAATAAATGTTTAAAAAAGTAAAAATGGTATAATCTGACATCCATTAGTTATGGGGGTGTGAAAATAAGAATTATAGAAATGTTTGGCTAAAATATAAGTGACTTGAAAGATATAACAATAATAGAGATGATAGAAAGAAAATTTGGAGAAAATAATAATAAATTGAGTTTTTGTTATATCAAGTTCAATATACCCAAAGAACATCTAATTAAAAATATTCATTAGGTACTTTGAATATAACTAGAGGTCAGGAATTAGGTTAGGGGACTTCCAGGGGCGAAACCAAGATGGTGGAGCAGGCACACATGACACTCTAAGCTTGTCTCATTATCCTCATAACCAACTATTTAATCCAGTCTCAAAAATAACTCTTCACTGCTTAAATTTATGAAGATTAGAAGCACTACAACTTACCAACTGAAGTCAATTTGGAAGATCGCCAGGAAAGGTTTGTCCTGAGGGGCCAGGAACAGACTAGCACAGGCAGCAAGAGGCTAGCATGCTGAACAGACCAGGGGTGGAGGTGATCTCTGTGGCTAGAGAAGTTACATGACTCTGCTATAGGCTAACTGTTCTGCTTTGACTACAAAGCAGTAAACTGGCAGAGAAATTAAAGCCTAAAACAGAGGGTACTCTAAAAAACGCCAGAACCTAACAAGATCTGGCTATAACCCCTCAAACCCGGAAGTGACTCAGGCAGACTTTATCACAGACCTGCGTCCACATCCTGCAGTTCCGGGCTTTTGCGGGGGCAGTTACTAATCTGTAGGACAAGGAGACACAACCTGGGAAACCTCTAATCACCACAGTGGGGGGCTTGGCCTGGGACAATAGAACCTCCCCAGTTGACTGTGCTCCCAAGCAGACACTTCCATTCCCTACAAATCCATTCACTGCTCAGCTGCTAATACTCATAGCCCCAGGGCAGAGTTTGGCTTGGGTCAGTGAAACTCTCACTGCTAAGTGTCTAGCCCCAGGGCAGTCATTATCTCACACAAGAGGGGTTCTTTGAAGGGTACTTTCCCAACTCAGCCCTGCAGGCCTGAGTTACTTTCAGGTGGGGACCTCTTTCCCAGAGCACTCCAGTACCTCCCTGCTTTTTGTAGCCGACTGGCAGAATAGCTACTCATCCATATACCTTTCACTGCTCTGCAGAGGAAGCTGGTAACCTCCTGGCTCTGAAGGCAGACCTTACAGGCTTTAACAAAATGAGTAAAAAAATCAAAAGAATGATTGATAGTTTCTACATAGAAAGAGAACAGCTTTTCAACCCTGAAGAGACTAATAGCAGACAATCTCCAGACGATTGTTGGTCTCCCATACAAAAGGCTCTCCTTGAAGAGACTATTAAAAACCTTAAAAGAGAGCTAGAAGAGAAATGGGGAAAAGAAAGAGAAGCTATGCAAGAGAGTACAGAAAAGGCACATAACTCACTAAAAGAAAAATTTGATAAAGGGGAAAAAGAAAACAACTTCCTGAAATGTGAATTGGAAAAAGTAAAAAACTCCCAAGAAGTGCAGGGAAACAGAATTTGTGAATTGGAAAAAGAAAATAACTCACTAAAAAAAAATTAGTGAAATGGAAAAAAATTCCATAGAGCAAAAGAACTCAATTGGATATATACAAAAAGAAGTAAAAAAAAGCTAATGAAGAAAATAACTCACTAAAAATCAAAACTGAAGAAACAGAAATGACTGATTCATTGAGACATCAAGAATCAGTCAAGCAAAACCAAAAAAGTGAAAGATTGGAAAAAATGTCAAATATTTACTTGGAAAAACAACAGACCTGGAAAATAGATCTAGGAGAGATAACCTGAGGATCATCAGACTACCAGAAAATTATGATGAAAAAAAGAGCCTAGATACTATTTTACAGGAAATCATCAAAGAGAACTGCCCAGAAGTAATAGAACCAGAAAGAAAATAGGCGTTGAAAGAATTCAGCAAACACCTTCTGAAAAAGACCCTAAAATAAAGACTCTGAGGAATATTGTGGCCAAACTTCAGAATTTTCAGACTAAAGAAAAAATTTTACAAGCAGCCAGGAAAAAAAACAGTTCAAATACTGAGGTGCCACAATAAGGGTCACGCAAGATCTGGCTACCTCAACATTAAAGGATCGAAGGGCCTGGAACCAGATATTCCAAAAGGCAAAAGAACTTGGAATGCAGCCAAGAATAAATTACCCAGCTAAGCTGAGTATTTTTTTTTCCATGGAAGAAGATGGACATTTAATGTAATAGAGGAATTCTTTCTAAGGAAAAAACCAGACTTAAACAAAAAAAATGTGATGTCCAACAACAGGAATCAAGAGAAGTAGAAAAAGGTAAAAGGAACTCTTGAGAACTGTATTTCTGTTGTGAATATACATAAAAACCATATGTATAATTTGATTTTACCGATATAACACAAAAAAGGGAAGTAGAAATGGAAAGGGGATATTGTCAGAAAAAGGGAAGAGGGGAGATAAAAAGAGGGAAACTGCATATGACAATGAGGCAAAGGAAACCTATCTTATATGAGGGAACTTAGAGAGGGGGAGGAACATTGTGTGAATCCTACTCTCATCAGAGTTGGCTCAAAGAGGAAACAATTGACATATTTGTTTTATAGAGATTCTTCTCTCACTTCATTAAAAAGTGGGAGAGGAAAAGGGAGAAGGAAAAAGAGTAATAAGGGAAGGGTACAAGAAAGGGGAAGGGATTCAAAGGGAAGAGGGAGGGATACTAAAGAGGGAGAGCTGTGCAACGTTAGTGGGACCAATAAGTTTAATAATAGGGAAGAAGGGAAGGAGGGCAAGAAAAAGAAAAGTATAATCTGGGGATATTAGGATGGCAGGAAATACAGAATTGGTTATTTTAACCGTAAATGTGAATGGGATGAACTCTCCCATAAAGAGGAGGCAGACAGCAGACTGGATCAAAAGTCAGAACCCTACAAACTGTTGTTTAAAGGAAACACATTTAAAACAGGGAGATACATACAGAGTAAAGGTAAAAGGCTGGAGCAGAATCTATTATGCTTCAGGTGAAGTCAAAAAAGCAGGGGTAGCCATCCTTATCTCAGATCAAGCAAAAGCAAAGGTTGATCTAATTAAAAGAGATAAGGAAGGAAACTATATCTTGCTTAAAGGTACTATAGATAATGAAGCAACATCAGTATTAAACATATATGCACCAAGTGGTATAGCATCTAACTTCCTTAAAGAGAAGTTAAGAGAGTTGCAAGAAGAAATAGACAGCAAAACAATTATAGTGGGAGATCTCAATCTTGCATTCTCAGATTTGGATAAATCAATTCACAAAACAAGAAAGAAATTAAAGAGGTAAATAGAATATTAGAAAAATTAGGTATGATAGATCTCTGGAGAAAACTGAATGGTGACAGAAAGGAGTACACTTTCTTCTCAGCAGTTCATGGAACCTACACAAAAATTGACCATATATTAGGACATAAAGACCTCAAAATTAAATGCAGGAAGGCAGAAATAGTAAATGCTTTCTTTTCAGATCACAATGTAATAAAAACTACATTCAACAAAAAGTTAGGTGTAAATAGACCAAAAAGTAATTGGAAACTAAATAATCTCATCTTAAAGAATGATTGGGGGAAACAGCAAATTATAGACACAATTAATAATTTCACTCAAGATAATGACAACGATGAGACATCATATCAAAATTTATGGGATACAGCCAAAGCAGTAATAAGGGGAAATTTTATATCCTTAGAGGCTTACTTGAATAAAATAGAAAAAGAGAAGATCAATGAATTGGGCCTGGAACTTTAAAAGTTAGAAAATGCCCAAATTAAAAACCCCCAATCAATTACTAAACTTGAAATTCTAAAATTAAAAGGATAAATTAATAATATAGAAAGTAAAAAAAAAAAACAATTGAACTAATAAATAAAACTAAGAGTTGGTTTTATGAAAAAACCCAATAAAATTGATAAACCTTTGGTAAATCTGATTAGAAAAAGGAGAGAGGGAAATCAAATTGGCACTCTTAAAAATGAAAAAGGAGAACTTACCACTGATGAAGAGGAAATTAAAGAAATAATAAGGGGTTATTTTGCCCAACTTTATGCCAATAAATTTGATAACCTAAGTGAATTGGATGACTACCTCCAAAAATATAGGCTTCCCAGATTATCAGAGGAGAAAGTAAATTGCTTAATTAGTCCCATTTCAGAAAAATAAATAGAACAAGCTATTAATCAACTGCCTAAAAAAAAATCCCCGGGACCAGATGGATTTACATGTGAATTCTACCAAACATTCAAAGAACAATTAGCCCCAATACTTTATAAACTATTTGAAAAAATAGGGAATGAAGGAGTCCTACCAAACTCCTTTTATGACACAGACATGGTACTGATACCTAAACCAGGTAGGTTGAAAACAGAGAAAGAAAATTATAGACCAATCTCCCTAATGAATATTGATGCTAAAATCTTAAATAAGATATTAGCAAAAAGACTACAGAAAATGATCCCCAGGATAATACACCATGATCAAGTAGGATTTATACCAGCAATGCAGGGCTGGTTCAATATTAGGAAAACTATCAGTATAATTGGCCATATTAATAATCAAATTAACAAAAACCATATGATCATCTCAATAGATGCAGAAAAAGCATTTGATAAAATCCAACATCCATTCCTATTAAAAACTCTTGAGAATATAGGAATAAATAGACTTTTCCTTAAAATAATCAGTAGCATCTATTTAAAACCAGCAGTAAGCATCATATGTAATGGGGACAAACTGCAACCATTCCCAATAAGATCAGGAGTAAAACAAGGTTGCCCACTATCACCGTTACTATTTAATATTGTATTAGAAATGTTAGCTGTGGCAATAAGAATTGAGAAAGAGATTAAAGGAATAAGAATAGGCAATGAGGAAACCAAATTATCACTCTTTGCTGATGATATGATGGTATACTTAGAGAACCCCAGAGACTCTACCAAAAAGTTATTAGAAACAATCCACACCTTCAGCAAAGTTGCAGGATACAAAATAAACCCACATAAGTCATCAGCATTTTTATATATCACTAACAAAACCCAACAGTTAGAGTTACAAAAAGAAATTCCATTTAAAGTAACTACTGATTGTATAAAATATTTAGGAATCTATCTGCCAAGGGAAAATCAGAAACTTTATGAGCAAAACTACAAAACACTTTCCACACAAATTAAGTCTGATCTAACCAACTGGAAAAATATTAAATGCTCTTGGATTGGGCGAGGAAATATAATAAAGATGACAATACTACCTAAATTAATCTATTTATTTAGCACTATAACAATCAGACTCCCAAAAAACTACTTTGATGAACTAGAAAAAATAATAACATAGTTCATATGGAAAAACAAAAGGTCAAGAATTTCAAGGGAATTAATGAAAAAAAAAATCAGATGAAGGTGGCCTACCTGTACCAGATCTAAAATTATATTATAAAGGAGCAGTTACTAAAACCATCTGGTATTGGCTAAGAAATAGACTAGTTGATCAATGGAATAAGTTAGGTTCAAAGGACAAAACAGCCAATAACTTTAATAATAGAGTGTTTGACAAACCCAAAGACACAAGTTTCTGGGATAAGAATGCAGTATTTGACAAAAATTGCTGGGAAAATTGGAAATTAGTATGGCAGAAACTAGGCATTGACCCACACTGAACACCGTACACCAAGATAAGGTCAAAATGTGTTCATGACCTAGGCATAAAGAATGAGATTATAAATAAGTTGGAAGAGCATAGAATAGTTTACCTGTCAGACCTGTGGAAGAGGGAGGAATTTATGACCAAAGAAGAACTAGAGATCACTATTGACCACACAATAGAAAATTTTGAGTATATCAAATTGAAAAGTTTTTGTACAAACAAAACAAATGCAGACAAGATTAGAAGGGAAACAATAAACTGGGAAAACATTTTTACAATCAAAGGTTCTGATAAAGGCCTCATTTCCAAAATATATAGAGAATTGATTCTAATTTATAAGAAATCAAACCATTCTCCAATTGATAAATGGTCAAAGGATATGAACAGACAATTCTCAGATGAAGAAATTGAAACTTTTCCTAGCCATATGAAAATATGCTCCAAATCATTATTAAGCAGAGAAATGCAAATTAAGACAACTCTGACATACCACTACACACATGTCAGATTGGCTAGAATGACAGGGAAAGATAATGTGCAATGTTGGAGGGGATGTGGGAAAACAGAGACACTGATACATTGTTGGTGGAATTGTGAACACATCCAGCCATTCTGGAGAGCAATTTGGAACTATGCTCAAAAATTTATCAAACTGTGCATACCCTTTGATCTAGCAGTGTTTCTACTGGTCTTATACCCCAAAGATATACTAAAGAAAGGAAAGGGACCTGTATGTGCCAAAATGTTTGTGGCAGCCCTGTGTGTAGTGGCCAGAAGCTGGAAAATGAAAGGATGTCCATCAATTGGAGAATGGTTGAGTAAATTGTGGTATATGAATATTATGGAATATTATTATTGTGTAAGGAATGACCAGCAGGATGAATACAGAGAGGACTGGCGAGACTTACATGAACTGATCCTGAGTGAAACGAGCAGAACCAGATCATTATATACCTAAACAACGATACTGTTTGAGGATGTATTCTGATGGAAGTGGATCTCTTCAATAAAGAGAGCTTTAATTGATCAAAGATGGACAGAAGCAGCTACATCCACAGAAAGAACATTGGGAAATGAATATAAACTGCTTGCATTTTTTTTTCTTCCTGGGTTATTGATACCTTCTGAATCAAATTCTCCCTGTACAACAAGAAAAACTATTCGGTTCTGCACATATATATTGTATCTAGGATATACTGTAACCTATTCAACATGTAAAGGACTGCTTGCCATATGGGGGAGGGGGTGGAGGGAGGTAGGAGAAAAATCGGAACAGAAGTGAATGCAAGGGATAATGCTGTAAAAAATTACTCTGGCATGGGTTCTATCAATAAAAAGTTATTAAAAAAAAAAAGGAATTAGGTTAGGGCTAAAGAAGTAGCTCTTAGAGTGATTTGCTTAGAATAAATCATTTAAATAATGGAAGTTCATGACATTATCAAATAGTATAAATAATGAAGAAAAGAGAACACAGGATAGCCTTGAAAAAATCCATGATTAAAAGTTATGATTTGCATAAGGATGTAGTAAAGACACAGAGAAGGAAGGAACAGTCAAACAGGTAAGAAGAGAAATGAGACAAAGAAGTGCCATAAAAACCTAGAGATAAGAGAATATCAAGGATAATAGGAGGATCAACAATACTAAAGCCTTCATAGAAACAACAACAAAAAAAGATGGGAATCAAGAGAAGATCATTGTGTTTAGTCATTAAGAAATCATTAATAACTTCTGAGAGAGCAATTTCAGTTGAATTCTGACATTAGAAACTAAATTGCAAAGAGTTAAGAAGATAGTGTTCTTCTATAAATCGGACACATAATTAACTCAGTTCACTATAGGACTCTCTTTTGTTCTCCTGACATTAACTGGATAACAATAGAGAACATATGCTATATATTGATTATTCCTTGCTTTGTCTATACTCTGGCCCACTTCTTAATTCTAAGCATACAAAAAACTACATTCTTATACCACTTCTGCATAATTCCTCATTTTAAAGCTATACATTGTTCCATTGCATTTTGTATGATTCCCCAATTTCAATTATCTAAATAGTATATTATTATATAACTTATAGTCATATAACATCTATGGAGTTAGAGTTACATTTTGGTGGCTCTATGTTGTTGATAAAATTTTTAATTAAAAAATATTTCTGGACTTTTTCCATTTTTCATCTTTTTATTTTTTGTATTTCTAGGTTCATTATTAATTGTGTAAATAGATGACAGTTGTGAATTCACAAAGTTACAAAGTTTGCTTTGTGAATCTCCCATACTTGTGAACTCCAATGAGTATTTAAATACTTCTTGCTTATATGAGCTCTCTAAAGGTGTGAACACAAGCATTGTATCAATTAATTCTACTTAGTACTTTGTTTCAGGTTCTGGCCCAAAACATCTCCTTATAAGATCAGATCAATGATACTGAACCATGCTAAATTAGGTAATTATTGTCTCTATCAACTCTAATGACTTGACAGTTTGTAAAGATTCCAACATCTCCTGCTTTCTTTTGTTTTAGAACATAGAGTGGTCATGACCTCCCTGACTTCTCAAGGAGGTGAGAACCCCCCAAAAGGTGATCACGCCTTCCCTGACTGCTCAAAAAAGGAGTGAAAACACCATAAAAAGAAGGTGGTCACACCCTCTCTGACATCTCAGGAAGGGAGATGAAAACACCAAAGGAAATAGGAAGTCAAATCAGATTAGCGGGTTTCTGAAGGGGCTCACTTGAAACAGGTACACATAAATCCATCAATATGGGCCAGAACTTGAAACTGATATACATGGTATACATAAATCCATCAATATGGGAGGCATTACACATAATTTACATAAGCACATAACAATATAACACAGGCTAGTAGTAATGTAACAAATAACATGAATCAACATGAGAATTTATATATGTCCATAAGTCCTAGAAATAGTCCAAAAGGAATCCATTGTCCATTAGTTCATGTGCCAGGAATCCAATAGTTCCTGTAAGCTCTGAGTACTGCAATAGTCTCATCAACAATTTTTCATCTCAAGGAATCCAATGATTCTTGCTGGTTTTTTCAAGAACTAAAACAGAATCATCTTATGTTAGGAAATCCAATGATTCCTGAAGATTTTTAAAAGTTCTTTTAACAGTCTTATTGTCAGCCATGCTCTTTCTGCGTCAGATGTTTCTTAAATCTCCTTTGTTTTGAAGTTTTTCTCTTTTTCTGTTTCATCTCAGGGAATGCAATGATTGTTGCTGGTTTTTCAGGAACTGAAAGCTGAAGATTTTAAAGTTCTTTCAACAGTCTCATTGTCAAGCATGCTCATTTAGTGTCAGATGTTTCTTAAATCTTCTCCTTTGTTTTGAGATTTTTCTCTTTTTCTGTTTCTCTCTGATGGACAAGGTGAATACGGCTCATTGGCACCCATCTGATTCCTTCTCCTCCTGTAGAGATGCAAGCAAACCCTCTTCCCCAAGCAGTTAACCTATCTAATTCCCTTCTATTTACCATTTTTGGGATTTCTCCTCATCATCTGGCAATTACTTTGGAGCTGTTTGCACTGGATACTGCCTTGTTGGGTTAAAAGGCCTGTGTTCTCCCCAACTGTAATCCTGATTGTTTTTCTGTTGGTTGATGACATCAGAGTCCTGAATTTCTAAAGTCTCTCTGGGGTGTAACCTCAGCTGCTATTGTGCCCCACCTATGTTTTGATTGATACCTTAGGGTTGGCTCCACCTCTCATTTCTCTGGGTCACTTTACATTCAGAGGCCCAGTGAAAGCCTTGGTTGCATTTTGTACATGGGGTTTTGGGTTTTATTCTCTCACCCTGTCTTCTCATTCTATCTCCATATCTACAATGAGCTCTCAAATGTCCAACTTTTCCATACTGAAAACATCTACGAGTTTCTCTAGAATTCCTTTGCCAAGATGGACACTGTCTTTCCATATTCAACATAGTTTGGGTATAATAAGCATTTGTGCCCACTGTGGCACAGCGCCTTATGATCTCCTCTAAAGGAGCATCCTTGCGCAGTCCTAATATAATTCTTTTGCAAATCTCATTAGCATTTTCCTTAGCAAGTTGCCTTATCAAAATGTCTGTTACTGCATTTTCCCCATTAATTCTTGTGATAGCTGTCTGCAAACATCCCACAAAGTCAGCAAAGGGTTCATTTGGCCCTTGTGTTATTCTTGTGAAGGCCTCACCCTTGTTGTCTTTATTGTGGAGAGAAGCCCACACTTTGATAGCATTAGCTGCAATTTGTTCATATGCTGTTATGGAATAATTAATCTGTACTGCGATGTCTACATAGGAACCTACACCTGTTAGTAGGGCATAGGTGATTGCAGCATCAACTCCACTTTGACTATTTTGTGGGGCTTGTATCCTACAGAGCTCACTATATTCAGAAAGCCACAAGTAGTTTTGTCTAGGTTCTAGGCATACCCTTGCAATAGATTTCCAGTCATTAGGGGTCAAGATTTCAAAAGCCTAATTCTGTAATAACATCTTAACATAAGCTGATGTAGCCCCATAAAGAGTGCAAGTCTTTTTCAGGTCTTTGAGGATTTCTATATCAAAAGGAGCATATCTTCTACTTTCTTGACCTGAAGAGTCAAACAGTTGAATTACAGGAAAAATGTGATGTTGAAATTCTGAGACATCTCTCCCTTCTGCTTTGGCCTTAATTAGTCCCTTTTGCAATTTAGTCATAGGAGCAGCTGGATGCTGGGGGGGAGGTGCTGGTGCTGTCACGCCTCCCCCCCTCCCCACTACCCTTCCTCCCTCCATCCCAAAGGGTGGAGTTGATGGAGGAGAGTCAATTACCTGCTTATTAGGGCCAGAGAGCACTATGGGAGAAAACCCATAATTCTGCTCTCTGATATATAAGAAGAAAGCAGAGGCCCAGTGAAGGGAGTTCAGCTGAATTAGATTGGAGAGGAACACTCTGCTGCAGACACAGAGCACTCTGGGAGATTGAGAGCCAGAAGCCCTCTCTTGGAGGCAAGACAGATTCAACTTGGAGCTGAATTGGAGGCTGAAGGAAGCAGAGGCAGAAGCAAAGGACAAAAGTGCAAGAGCTCTTGGAATCAAGCAGAGAGATAGGCCTCTAAGCTAACCAGGCTATATTGGAGACAATAAAAGATCTGAACTTTTATCACCTGGCTGAGTTTTGAAGTGATTATTACTTTCAATTGCAACTAAGGCTGCCTCCAGAAAACCTCCCCAAGAAACCTGTTTTCTCCCAGAGAAAACCATCATTTATATTATTTTAAAAGAAGAAAATCACAGCAGTAGTTTTTGAAGGTATGCGAAGAGAAATGTGGTCTCCTAGTCCACAAGGCATCCACCTTGTCAGAGAACCTTCCTTAGTTTTTTCCCTATAAATAAAATCAGTCGGAGTTATATTTTTCATGAAGACATGTCTTTCTCTTTTTGCTTAGCCCTCATGAAGATTTGGAGTGAGAGTGGAGAAAAGGAGAACTATGCCAGTAAGAACTTGATTGAGATGACTTATAAACATATGTCAACTTGCTAGAGGCAAGTTTTGTAAATCACCAAGTATTCCTTTCCTTAGGATTCTAGAGAGGAGTGTGATTGGCCACCGCCCCCCCCCCCCCCCCCCCCACCATAGCCACTCTGGTTTGCTAGTTTTCCAAGTCTCTTTCCCCTGATTGCCAAACCTTTTCTGCTAACCTTTCATGTCATCTGTGGTATCTCTAGGCTGAGATATTTAGATATTGCCTGTACTACTGCTGATTCAGAGGGTCAAGGAATGTTCCTGCTTTTCTGGTGCTGGGCCAAGGTCTGAGGCTGGGGCTGCTGGTGCAGGAATGTGCAATGAATGTGTGCTAGATTTTCATTATACCTACTTTTTCAGCTAACCTTCCAAATTATCTTAAGCTGAAAATTATTCTACTTTGTTTTGTTGTATGTTCTGATGCTCTAAACTTTGTTTAGAGTCATTATTTAAAGGAATTTGGAGGGGTTTGAGGGAGAACTCAGAGAATCTCTGCTTTTAATCTTTTCTCTGCCTCCAACTCAAATAGCTATTAACCAGCTATTTTCCAGATTGCTATTCTTTGTTACCTCGTAGTCTTTTCATCATATATGCAAGAAGTCCTTTATATCATTAAAGGTGTATATCTCTCCCATGTAGCATTATAATTAGTTTTGCTGACTTTTTATTTGACTCAGCCCATTTTCCTTCCAAGTTTTCTCCTAGTTTATAATTGTGACTACTAAATTGCATGTGATTCTGATTGTGGTTTCTTGGTTCCTGAATTTTTTCTGCTGTTGTTGTTGTTGTTCCTTGAAGTATTGTTTATTTGACCTGAAAAGTATGGATTCCTTTTGGTAGTATTTCTGGGAATTTTTAAATTAAAGGAATTAGAATAGTCAATGAGGAAATGAATTATCATTCTTTGCAGATGATATGATGATATACATAGAGAATTCTAGAAAATCAACTTATCAGCAGGATAATACACTATGACCAAGTGGGATTTATACCATGAATTGTATTACATTGGGCTGGTTTTATAATAGGAAGACTATTACCATAATCAAGTATATCAATAATAAAACCAACAGAAATCATATAATAATATCAATAGATGCAGAAAAATCTTTTGATTTCTGTGGAAAATGCTTTAGAGCGTAGAAATAGAGGGAGCTTTTTTTAAAATTATAATCAGTTTCTATCTAAAACCAACATCAAGCATTATTTGTAATGGAGAGAAGCCAGACATGTTCCCAATAAAACTGGGGTGAAACAAGGATGCCCATTATCATCACTGTTATTCAATATTGTACTAAAAATATTGGCTTTAACAATAATAAAAGAAAAAGAAATAAAAGGAATTAGATTAGGCAATGAAGACATAAAACTCTCACTTTTTGCAGATGATATGATGAGATATTTAGAGAATCCTATAAATCATCCAAAGAAACAATTACCAACTTTAGCAAAGTTGCAGGATATAAAAATAAACCCATGCAAATCATCAGCATTTCTGTATACTACTATATACAAGACATAGAAAGATAAATTTTATTTAAAATTAGAGTAAACAAAATAAAATACTTGGAGGTCTACTCGCCAAGACAAATCCATGAACTATATGAATATAATTAAAAAACACTGCTCACACAAATAAAATCAGATCTAAACAATTGGAAAAATATCAATTGTTCATGGTTATACTGAGCTAATATGATAAAAAAGACAATTCTGCCTAAATTAGTCTGTTTGTTTAGTGCCACACCAATTAAATTGCCAGCACATCATTTTATAAAACTAGAAAAAAAATAACAAAATTCAACTGAAAGAACAAAAGGTCAAGAATATCAAAGGAATTAATGAAAAAAATATAAAGGATGGTAGCTTAGTTGTACCAAATCAAAAATTATATTATAAAGTAGCAGTAATCAAAACAATTTGGTACTGGCCAAGAGATAGAATGATGTATCAATGCAATCGATTAGATACAGATGACACAATAAGCAAGGCCTATAATAATTTAGAATTTGATAAAACCCCAAACCCCAGCTTCCAGAATAAGAACTCATTATTTGATAAAAAAAAAAAAAATTGGTGGGAGAACTGGAAAATAATATCAGAAACTATGCATAGATCTGTATCTCACACCCCATACCAAAATAAGGTGAAAATGGATACATGATTTGGGCATAAAAGAGGATATCACAAACAAATTAAGAGAACAAGGGATAATTACCTATCAAATCTTTGGAGAAAGGAAGATTTTATGACTAAAAAAAAAAACTAGACAACATTTTGAAAGGCAACATGTACAACTTTGATTATATTAAATTTAAAAGTTCTTGCACAAACAAAACCAACAGAAACAAGATTAAAAGGAAAGTATAAAGCTGGGAAAAAATTTTGTAGTTAGTATTTCTGATAAAAGTCTTATTTCTAAAATATATAAAGAACTATCTCAATTTTAGAAGAAAGCTAGTCATTCCCCAACTGACAAATGGTCAAAGGTTATGAACAGACAACTTTCAGATGATGAAATTAAAGCCATTTATAGTTACATGAAAAAAATTCTCTAAAGCATTATTGATTAGAGAAATGCAAATTAAAACAACTCTGAGATACCACCTTATACCTTTCAGATTAGCTAAAATGACAGGAAAAGATAATAATAAATATTGGAGGTGATGTGGGAAAGCTGCCTTTTTGATGGAGTTATGAAATGATCCATCCATTCTGGAGAGTGATCTGGAACTATGGGCAACAAGCTATAAAACTGTTCGTACCCTTTGACCCAGAGTGCCATTACTGCATATGTGTCCCAAAAAGATCATAAGTGAAGCAAAAGGAGCCACATCTGCCAAAAAAAAAAAATAAAAGTTTGCACAGCCCTTTTTGTGGTAGCAAAGAATTGAAAAGGGAGTAGATGCCCATCAAATAGAGGGTTGCTGAACAAGCTGTGGCATATGAAGATAATGGAATATTATTGTTTAATAAAAAATAATTATGAACAAGTTGACTATGGAAAGACCTGGAAAGATTTATAAGAAATGATGCTGAGTGAAATAAGCAGGACCAGGAATACACTGTATACAATAACAGCAAGAATGTACAATGATTAACTATTAAAGACTTGATTCTCAGTGATCCAGTAAATCAAAGGCAATTCCACTAGACTTTAGACAGAAAATGCCATCTGCATCCAGACAAAGATTTAAGGAGACTGAATATAACTCAATGCATGCTATGTTCACTTATTTTTTTCTGTTTTGTTTTTTTATCTCTCCCATGGTTTTTCCCTTTTGCTCTGATTTTTCTCTGCCAACATGATTCGTAAAGCAATGCGTATTAAAAATAAGCAAACTTACTCTAATTAATAAAGATTTTATAAAATAGGATAGCTAGACTCCAGTTTTGATCATCGCTTTCAAGTTGTGAAAAGTTTCTTAATTCATACATTTATTAACATTGGTCTTGGATCCATTTTGTAAGGTGTTTTTGTTTTGTATTGTTTTGCTAAAAGACATGACCATATATATTTTAATATTTTACTTTATTTTATTATTTCTTATTCTCTCATGAGTTATAATGCTTTATTTGATCCATTTTTAAAGAACTTTGTTATATGAGCAAAATTATGTAGTTCTTGTTCTAATCCTTTTTTCCATGGCTTCATTTCTTTTCCCTCTCTCCATATTCCTCTTTATAGCACTCTCATTTCCTTTACTATTATTTTTTATTCAAAACTACTTTCTAAAATGTTTTGTTTCATATCTTCTAGGAATTCCAAGGGGATTTCTTTTCAATCTCTGTTTTCATTTAAGTTTATAACCCCTCCTATGTATTTAATATAGACAACCATACCAGATATGAATCCAAATTTACATGCCCCTAAAGATGTAGGGGCAGCTATAAGGCATAGTGAATAGAGTACCAGCCCTGGAATTTGTAGAACCTAAAATAAACTCTGGCTTAAGAATTTGACCAGCCATGTGACTCTAGCAAATCACTCAACCCTAATTGCCTCTTAAAAGAAAATAAAAGATATATATATATATATTATATTATATTAAATTTACATGACAAACTTAATATCCTCTTATGATTGCCCCTAACTAATCACCTCTAGGAACTCATCTTGCTAAAAAAAAATGAGAACTAAGGATAGTACACATGAAAATTTTGAATAATGGAATTCTGAAAGAAAAATAATCTCCCTCTTTCAAAATATAAGTACTTGATCAGCATTGAAACTTTTAAAATATTCAAATTAATTACCTTTCTGGTTTTTCATTTTTCCCCTTTTTGGTTTTTCAGATTCTTTTTGTTTTAAATTTCAAAGATTTTATGCCATT
Source organism: Antechinus flavipes (assembly GCF_016432865.1). NCBI lineage: Eukaryota > Metazoa > Chordata > Mammalia > Dasyuromorphia > Dasyuridae > Antechinus > Antechinus flavipes. The sequence goes on along the minus strand of NC_067398.1, from coordinate 487,947,926 downwards.
CTATATTTTTTCTCAGCGGGAATGCTTAGAAGTTATTAATTCCTTTAAAGTTATATATCCCTTTCTCTGCAATAAGCTATTTTTCCTCATAGCACTTTTTTTGTCTTTAATTTTAACTTTTTGTATATAATATCCAAATGCTTTGTTTAAATTTTCAGCGTTTTCTGGGGTAAATTTTTGATTGAATATTCCTAAATAATTCAGACTATAGTTCTGTGGTACATGACTTTTTTCTTCTTGACTTTTTGTGATTTATTTTTTCATTTTGAAATGTTATGTCCAGCATTTGGCAGTCATTTATTTGAAAATGTTCAATGTCAGGTTTCTTTAAACGGGTGATTTTATAGATTCTATCTATTTTACCTTTACCTTCATTTCCTATAGTTCTTAGAGATTTTCTTCTATAATTTCTTAAAATGAGTCATAGTTATCTTAGTTTTTCATCCCTTGTTTTTTGAGGTTTTTATACTCTAATACATGGTCAACTTTTATGTAGGTTCCATGTACCTTTGAGGGAAAAAAAAGGATATTCCTTTCTGCTTACATTCAGTTTTCTTCAAAAAATCTGTCATATTTAACTTTTCTAAAATTCTATTTACCTCCTTACCTTCATTCTTATTTATTTAATCTTATTTATTTTATCTTATGTTATTTTCATTTTATTGATGAGGAAACAGAATATAAATATCTTAAGTGATTCAAGGAATGTTACGTGAATTAATGCATCCAGAAATAGAACAACATTCTTGTTTATTTAGTTCTGAGAGAACAAGAATTTAGTTCTACGAGAACCAAGGATCACTTTTTAATGAGTCTAATCATTCAAATTGTCTCTCCTTATCTTTTTATAAATATTCTAGATGAGTTATTTTTAACAGTAGGTATTGTATTTAATATACACCATTTTTTATGTCTTTAACATTAATCCCATAATTCTTGTTGTTTAAATTTTTGGGATCTATTTACTCCACTCTGTTTTGTATGAATTCCATTACTTTAATAAGTTTTTACAGTTTTTTTTCCCAAGCTCCTGAAATGTTCCTTGCAATTATTTTCCACAAGAACTATAAAAATGATTTATATCTTACTTCTCTTCATTAATTTCCATTGGTAGTACTTCCTTTCACCCTCGTAGTTTTGGAAATAAATTTATTCTCTCTGGTTTTCTATCTTTAACTATTGTAGAATTATTCTCTTCTTATAGCATTTAATCCTGAAGTGCTTTTAGCCAAAAAGAATTAATTGTTGAGGTGCTTTATTTTGCTGGTTTTTAATTTTTTTTTCAATCACTCCATTAGAGGGAGCAGATAAAAGTCTTCTGCTGCTTCTTCCCCTGGCATTTCTTCCAAACTTTAATTCTTAATGACTTTAATTGTTTTAGCTGATGTCATATTGACTACTAAGTACAAACTTAAGATGAAATGAGAGAGTTGATAGAAGCTACACAGTGCTCTCTCCCTAGGACAGCCAAGAAGTCCAATTCAATGTGGTTTTTGAGATTTACCTTATGACAATCTTGAGTGGGATGGATACTGAGTTGAGTGATTTAACTTCCATTCTTTTCATCCTAGGTTAGCTAGTTCACAAAATGTTATATGGATATTTGGGTCCATTAATAAGTTATTTCTTTTTCTTCCTTCCTTCCTTCCTTCCGTCTGTCCTTCCTTCCTTCCTTTCTTCCTTCCTTCCTTCCTTCTTTCCTTCCCTCCTTCCTTCCCTCTCTTTGTTCCTTCCTTCCCTATTTCCATCCTTCCTTCCCTATTTCCTTCTTCCTTTTCCTATGCTTTGCTTAACCAAAGAAAATTGTTCAAATTTTGTTCTAGAGAAGTCTGCTTTCTTCATCAGAAAATTATGTGCTTCATAGAAATGGGGAAAACTCCAATACATTTGAAATCGGCAAGTTGGTTCAGTCTGTTTCTGGTATAGAAGCTGTGTGGCCCAAGGAACTCTCTAAGAAAACAATTTATAGACAAGTTGTGATATATATACTTCAAAGATGTGTGTTTGTTGGCATGGAGTCTCCTTCCAGTTAAAGAGATTCTGGCTTCTCTGTACATTATTATTCATGAATTGCTTTAGAAATAATAACTGAATGAATGAAACGATGAATGAATAAATAAAAAAATACCCATTGATGGCAATGAACAACAATTTGGTTGAAAGGACCTTCCAGAACAGGTGGCCTAATACAGTCTTCTTCTTGCTAGGCTAAAGTATTGGAATTATATTTAAAAGGAGCAAATTTTCAATATGTTATCTTATGTTATTTTCATTTTATTGATGAGGAAACAGAATATAAATATCTTAAGTGATTCAAGGAATGTTACGTGAATTAATGCATCCAGAAATAGAATTCAAGTTTCTTGCTTTCAATATGAATGCCAACTGCTATTTGCATATAACTAAGGGAATATGTTCAGAGCACTGCACATGTTATTTAATATCACTAGGTAAATATTTTTCATCTCACAGAAAGTTTCTACAGTATCTGTTTCATTTAGCCCAAGTTTTAGACTTGTCAAAATTTAGAAGGATAAATTCCTAGGCATTTTCTCTTATTTCTCACATTTCTTCACCCATTAATAATATGATTTACTGGAACAAAGATTTTGATTTTAGAAGAGATCTGGCCTCTATTTTGTTCACTCTGATTTCCTGACTGATCTTGCCCAAGTCACTAGCCCTCCTTCTAACTATATTTTGTCATCTGAAAAAAAAAAGAGATAAGAATATCTCCTCATTGCCTACCTTTAGAATTAAAATGTGAAAAGCCATAGAATCTGAGATTATAGAAGCAACAGATTATTCTAACATATCATATCAAGACACAGCCTAACATTGTCTGAGTCATCCCACCTAAGGTAACTGATCCCACAAAGTCAGAACTATGTGCATCAAAAACTTACCACTTTCTTCAGTGCTAAGTTATATCATTTGTGATGTTTCCTAAGATGTTTTCCACACTGATTTAGTTATAAAACACTTTGGCACTTACAATAAACTAATGGTGTTCCTGTATTTCAGGATATGGAACACTTCCAAGATAGAGAAACATGAAGGGCATTTTAAAGAGAAAATATAGTCAGTTTGGGACAACTAGATGGATCACTGGATAAAGCACCAGGACTGAAATCAGGAAGATGAGTCTTCCTGAGTTCAAGTCTAATCTCACACAATAGCCATTTGAGCCTAGGCAAGTCACTTAATCCTATTGTTTCAGTTTTCTAATCTATAAAAATGATTTGGAGAAAGAAATGGCAAATTGCTCCAGTATGTTTGCCAAGAAAACCCCAAATGGGTTATGAAAAGTGAGACATGAATGAAGCAACTGAACAAATCAAGCAAAAAGTCAGCATAGAATGAAAGGAGAAGCACAAGTATGTACGATAAAGATGCAAAAAAAGGTGATGGGAGTAAATATGTCAGAAACAAAGGAAGACATTGTAATCTTTGGGTAAGAGAAGGACATATTAGTGAAAGCCATGGTTTGTATGGGTGTGCATCAAACTCATGATGTGAGGGGAAAATGGTATTATATATCTGCATGTTAATCACATGGTGTGAAGGGAATATTTTTTGAAAGAGTTTGAGGGCAGTGTGATTTTGGATAAGATTTTTCATTTTAATTCTTTCAGAGTAGTCATGGATCATTGTATTGTTGAGAACAGCAAAATCATTTACAACTGATCATCCCAGAACACTGCTATCACTTTATATGCAGTACACTTCTCTTTTATTTTGTTCATAGAGGACTTTCTAGATAATGTTTTTTTTTTCTGAAAGCACCCTGATCTTCATTTTGCACAGAACAGTAATATTCTATCACATATACATACCACACTTTACTGAGACATTCATTCCCCAGTTGATAGGCATCTTCTCAATTTCCAATTTTTTTTCTCTTGAGAAAAAAGCTGCTATGAATATTTTTTGCACATATAGGTCATTTTCCTTTTTCTTTTTTAATCTCTTTTGATAGTTATACCTAGTAGTGCTGTTATGTTATGAGCCAGAACTTGAAACAAGGTGATAACTCAAGGGAGATGTTAGAATCCTAGTGTTAACTCAATGGAATAGATACAATGCTTATTGGTTCACACGTTAGAGCAAATCCTTACAAAGTGATTAAGTCAGTTGCCTAATTTAGCATGGTACTTAGCAAATTCTCTAACTCACTAATGTATTTAAGTACTCATTGGAGTTCACAAGTATGGGAGATTCACAAAGTCAACTTTGTAACTTTGTGAATTCACATCTCCCTTAATCCCTCCCTCAGAGGAGGAGTCAACCTTTAAGAAATCATATATAAAAAGCTGACAGAGGCTCAGTTGGAAGTTCAGTTGCCTGCAATTGAAGCAAAGGACAAAGCTGCAAGAGCTCTTGGAGAAATAAACATTTGGATTTTATCAGCTGGCTGTATTTGAAGTGATTATTATTCTGAATTGAAACTAAGGCTGCCTCCAGAAAATCTCCCCAAGAAACTTGCTCACAGAGAGAACCATTATATTAGAAAAAGAAAAAGAACACTATATTGTTAGGTCAAGAAATATGCATAAATTTATAACTCTTTGGGCATAGATTATATATCTTGATCATCTATCAATTGGGGTATAGTTTTTATTTTTAAATTTGATTCAGTTCCCTTGATGATTGAGAAGTGAGGCCTTATCAGAGAAACCTGCTTCAAAATTATTTTCACAATTACTATTGCTAATTGTATTTCCCCCCATTATTCTCTCTCTCCTTTCATCCCATCTCTCTACTGACCACCTCATCTCCCATAACATTCTCTCCTCCATCACTCTCCCCTCCCCATGCCATTTTCCTCCCACTTTCCTGCAGGACAAGATAGAATTCCATAACTATATTGAGTATGCATGTTATTTCCTTTTTGAACCATTAGTTAAAATAAAAAAATGCAAAAACTATATGGCAGCTAGGTGGCACAGTGGAGAGAATGACAAGCTAAACATCCTGAATTCAAATTTGGCCTCAGGAACTTAATAGTTATGTGGTTCTGGACAAATAAATTAATTCTATTTGCCTCAGTTTCCTCACCTTTAAAACTATAAACCACTCTAGTGTCTTCGCAAAGAAAACCCCAAATATCATCAAAAAGAGTTAGACATGACTGAAAACTACTGAACAACAAAGTGAAACATTGTGAGTCAGATAAATTGATGTTATTTATTCAGAAATATGTGTCAGGTAAAATGTAAGGAAGCTCTGTTATGTGTATATATTTAAAGTGTTTGCATGTGTGTATGTTTCATATAGTATATAAGAGGAAAAAGTGAGATTGTTTGATAAGTGTAATGTCCTGGTTAGCTTTCTGGAAATCTTTCAGATGGGCCTTGGTCTCAGTGGGAGATGCAGGAGGACAGGCCAGCTACCATGAGGCTGATGAAGATGGAATGTCTCTTGCCCAGTCCTTGTTGGCATTTATATGCTTTATTATAATTACATCATCATAGGTGTCAATCTTGTAGAACTATATTAAGTACTAAGTACATGTACTGATCTAGAGAACTATTAATCACTATACTAAACTGGATAACCATTGTATTATCAATTCCTCTGAGTTAACAGCTTCTTTCAAATATGCTTCTCCAGCGTTCAGGCTCTGCTCTCTACAGATAAGCACATAAGAAACAGAATAACATGTTTTGGAGGTGAGAATAATGAAGGGAATATAGTGTGAGGAAGGAAGGTACTATATGTTATGGTGACTGGTACTTATGCATGGGAGAGGGGCACAAGTTATAATGTGAGGTAATAGGAGTATAAATTTAAAGAGGCAAGTAACTTTGAAGCTCACCTATTCCAAGTCCATTTTATAGATGAGGAAATTGAAACTTGGTGGTGTTAAATGCTGATCCAAGGCCACATAAATTATAAACAAAATCGAAATACATGCATAATTTTTGACTTTAAATCCAGTCTTCTTTCCACTACATTATTTTGGATGGGTCTAAATTTTGTAAGAGTATAATGAAGCTCAGAGGTGAGGCAAAAAACATTCATTCATTTTTACACCTAGGGCAGGATGAAAGAAGTCTAAAACTATGAAGTTGTGAAGTCACTGCCAGTGAAAGCTTACTTCAGTTTTCTATCAGTTCATTCCTTAATTTTCACCTCCAGCTAGCCTTTATGACATCAAAGGTAATATATTTATAATAAAACAAATGTCTACATGACAAGATTATCAAGAGTTCTGAGGATCTAGCTCCAAGTTTCCTCCATTCAAGAATGAAACCCATCTCATCTTGTTCAAATCTTGATCACATCCTTTCATAAATCCTTCATAAAGGACCAGCCCCTAAGGTTACCAATAAATTCAAAGGCAAGTCTGATAGATTTTTCTTAGTCTTCATACTCCTTGATCCTTTACAAAATTAAATACTTTTCATCATCCAACTTTCTGCCAGACATAATTTCTTCCTTGAGTTTTTGTAACATTCTTCTCCTGTTTCTCCTGTCTTACTGGCGGTTGTTATTTTGTCCTTTATGAAAAAAGACAATCATAATATCATGGAAGTGACACCATGAGAGGTGAGTGAATTGGATTTTCTTTTTGGCAGTGAGATTAGAATAATAGATAGAACACTGGTCCTTGAGCCATGAAGACCTTACTTCAAATAAGACCTCAAACACTCATTACATATGTGACACTGAGGAAGTTTCTTAACCCCTGCTTACCTCAGTTTCCTCAACTGTAAAATTGTGATAACAATAGCACTTACTTTTCAAGGATGTGTATGATATAATATTTGCAAAGTGGTTAGCATTGTGTATGACACAAAGTAGGTTCTATATAATTATATTTCCTTCTCCTTCCTAGTTCTATTTTTCTAGAAATATATTTTTAAAATCCTTACCCTAGGAAAAATACTATCTTATTTATTTAATCTTCTTGATCTTCTTTGATACCTTTTATGTAAAGGAAATTATTGAACCTAAATAAAAATTAACTGAGATGTTCTGTATATGTATTCTTCTCTATTTGTAAATTGTTTGTAAATGTGACCCAGCTACTATACATCTTCAGTATATTTCAATAGATGATTATATATTTCAATAGATGATTATTCATATTCTGCTTATATATGTACATTTCTCCATGGCTTTGCTTTGAGGTAATCAGATGGAATAGTAGATAGATTCCAGAGCTAAAAGCCAAGATGATTTGAGTTCAAAATATGTCCTCAGATACTAATTGTGTGACCATAGGAAGGGCATTTAATCCTATGTCTGCTTCATTTTCCTCAACAGTAAAATTGGAATAAAAATGGCACCACCACCCAGGGTTGTTATGACAATCAAATGAAATAAAATGTATAAAGTACTTACCACTATGTCTGGTGCTTAATAAATATGTCCCTTTTTCTATTAGGTTGAAGATCTTTTCTTTGTGATCTAATCCAGGGTTTCTTAAATTTTTTTCCATTCATGACACTTTCCCCAAAAACTTGTTTTATGTGAACCCATCTTGAAATTAGTAAAGGTGTTTCTGGCAATGTTCATGCAAGCACAGTGTTCATGCACAGTTATGTGTTCAGAACCAAGGCTGGAATGGAGTTGTGGGATGCAGCACACTTTGGATTCATTATGTATTTGATTTTAAGTTAATTTTTGGTCATTGTGTTCAGAAACATTTTACTGCTGCCAAATTTTTCATTACCCCCACATTCAGTTATGAGCCCATAAGAAGTTGTGACCTACAATTTAAGAGACTTTGATCTAATCAATGCCTCACTATCAAATTAAATATAAACATTTCCCAGTTCCAAGTCCAATCCTTTTCACAAAGTCAGCTGGCATCCACTCCTTCTTATTAGACATCCTACTCTAGTTGTTAAATAGGTATCTCAAACTCAAAATTTCCAGAAGAAACTTTATCAGACAGAAAGAAATGACATCCCTCATTTAATTTATTAGGCCTACTAGCCATTGTCCATATCTTCTCAATATTATGTTTAAACTTCATGACATCAACACTTGTATTCTTAATTCTCTGCAGTATGGTTTCAGATATCATCATTCTACTGAAATTTTTCTCAATAAAGTTGCCAATGATTGCTTAATTCCCCAATCAAATGATCTGTTCTCACTAATTATCCTTCTTGTCTGTCCTCCTGATTTTTGCAACAAGTTGAAAAGAAGTTTATTAGTTTCCATCAAAGGGGAGATCTGGAATGGGTATCATAGTATACTGAAGTTTGGGAATTACACATTATATATTTTTTATTATTTTTTTTTAAAGCCCCAATTTCTTCCACACTAATTTCTAATTTCTCTAGCAGTTGTCAAATAGTGAGTTCTTATCCTAAAAACTGAAGTCTTTGGGTTTGTCAAACACTAGATTGCTATAGTTATTAACTGTTTTGTCCTGTGATCCTAACCTATTCCAATGATTGAGTACTCTATTTCTTAGCCAGTACCAAATTGTTTTGATGACTGCTGCTTTATAATATAGTTTTAGGAATGGCACAGCTAGACCACTGTCATTGGCATTTTTTTTTTCATAAATTCCCTTGCAATTCTTAACCTTTTGTTCTTTCAGATAAACTTTGTTACCATTTTTTTCTAGGTCTATAACATATTTTCTTGGGAGTTTGATTGTTATGACACTAAATAAGTAGATTAATTTAGGTAGTATTGTCATTTTTATTGTATTTGCATGGCCTACCTATGAGCTAATTAGAACTGACTTTATTCATCTGGAAAGTGTTTTGTAGTTGTGTTCATATTAATTCCTGACTTTCTCTTGGCAGGTATATTCCCAGATATTTTATACTATCAATAGTTATTTTGAATGAATTTCTTTTTTATATCTCTTGCTCCTGGAGTTCATTGGTAATATGTAAAATGCTGATCATTTATGTGGATTTATTTTATACTTTGAAACTTTGCTAAATTTGTGAAATATTTCTAGTAGTTTTTTAGTTAATTTTCTAGGGTTCTCTAAGTATATCATCATCTCATTTGCAAAGAGTGATAATTTGCTTTCCTCATGACTTACTCTAATTCCTTTAATCTCTTTCTCACCTCTTATTGCCAAAGCTAAAATTTATAATACAATATTGATTAGTAATGGTGATAGTGGGCAACCTTGTTTCACTCCTTATCTTACTGGGAATGGTTCTAGTTTGTTCTCATTAGATATGATGCTTGCTGATGGTTTTAAATAGATACTACTGATTATTTTAAAGAAAAGTACATTTATTCCTATACTCCATAGTGTTTTTAATAAGAATGATGTTGGATTTTATCAAATTTTTTCTTCATCTATTGAGATAATCATATGATTTTTGTTAATTTGGTTATTGATATAGTTGATTATGCTAATAGTTTTCCTAATATAGAGCCAGCCCTGAATTGCTGGAATAAATTTTTATTCCATAAATAATATGTCATAGTGTATTATCTTGGAGATGATTTTCTGTAATCTTGTTTCTAATATTTTATTTAAGATTTTTGCATCAATATTCATTAGGGAAATTGGTCTATAATTTTCTTTTTCTGTTTTTACCCTATCTGGTTTATCTACCAGCACCATACCTATGTCATAAAAGGAATTTGGTAGGGCTCCTTTCCATATTTTTAAAATAATTTATATAGTATTGGAATGAATTATTCTTTAAATGTTTTGTAGAATTCACATGTAAATCTATCTGGTCCTGTAGATTTTTTCTTAGGGAGTTGATTAATAACTTGTTCTATTTCTTTTTCTGAAATGAGACTATTTAAATAATTTATTTCCTCTTCTGTTAACTGGACAATCTATATTTTTGTGGATATTCCTCCATTTCATTTAGATTATCAAATTTATTGGCCTATAATTGAGTAAAATGACTCCTAATTATTGCTTTAATTTCCTCTTCATTGGTGGAAAGTTCTCCCTTTTCTTTTTTGAGACTAACAATTTGATTTTCTTCTTTCCTTTTTCCAATCAAACTAACTAAATGTTTATCTAATTTGTTGCTTTTAATTGAATAGTTTTGTTATTTTCAATTTTATTAATCTTTTTTATTTTCAGAATTTCAAGTTTTGTATTTCACAGGGGATTTTTAATTTGTTCTTTTTCTATCTTTTTAATTTGTAAACCCAATTCACTGATCTTCTCTTTCTCTGTTTTATTCAAGTAAGCATCTAGAGATATAAAATTTCTCCTCATAACTGCTTTGGCTGCTTCCAAAAAAATTTTGGTAAGCTCTCTCATTATTGTCATTCTCTTGGATGAAGTTGTTGACTATGTCTAAGATTTATTGTTTCACCCATTTAGTCTTTAGGATTAGATTATTTAATTTCCAACTAATTTTTGGTCTATTTTCTCATGGCCTTATATTGTATGTGATTTTTATTGCATCATGATCTGAAAAAATGCATTTACTATTTCTGCCTTTCTGCTTTTGATTTTGCCCTAATACATGGGAAGTTTTTTTTTTTTTAAATAGGTTCCATGAACTGCTGAGAAAAAAAGTAAACTCCTTTTTGTATCCATTCAATTTTCTCCAAAGATCTATTATACCTATTTTTTTTAACACTTACTTTACGTATTTAACTCCTTTTTTATTTATTTTGTTGTTTGATTTATCTGGTTCTGAGAGAGCAAGGTTGAGCTCCCCTAGTAGTATAATTTTGCTGTCTATCTCTTCTTGCATCTCTCTTAACATCTCCTTTAGGAATTTGGATGCTATACCACTTGATGAATATATGTTTAGTATTGTATTGCTTCACTATCTATGGCACTCTTTAGTAAAATATATTTTCCTTCCTTATCTTTTTAAATTAGGTCTGTCTTTGCTTTTACTTGATCTGAAATTAGGACTGCTAACCCTGCTTTTTTTTTTACTTCACCTGAAGCATAATAGATTCTGCTCCAGCCCTTTACCTTCATTCTGTATGCATCACTCTGTTTTGAATTTGTTTCTTGTAAACAACATATTGTAGGATTCTGGCTTTTAATCCAGTCTGCTATTCACTTCCATTTTATGGGAGATTCAGCCCAGTTAGATTCACAGTTAAAATCCACGCACTAATTCTGTATTTCCTGCCATGTTATTTTCTCTTTCTTTTCCCCCTTCCCTCTTCCCTGGTATTTTTTTTTTGATGACCACCTCCCTCAAATAGTGTCCCCCTTTAGAGCCTTCACCCCTTTTCACATCTTTCCCCTACTACATCTTAGTTCTTCCCTTTCTTTTTCTGTTTCCCCTCCCATTTACCTGTAAGATGAGATAACTTTCTCTGTGAAAACAATATGTCTAATATTCTCTCTTTGAGCCCAGTCTGTTGAGAGTAAAAGTCACACAATGCTAACCCCCCTCCCTTCTTTCTTTCAATTATGATAGGTCTTCTTTGCCTCTTTGTGAGATGTAATTTCCCTTATTTTATCTTTTTTCCTCTTTTTTCAGTATTTTCCCCTTTCCACTGCTAGTTTCTTTTTGTTATTATAATAATAAAATCAAATTATATCAGCACTCTCTATGTATACCCATAACAAAAATATAGTTCTCAAGAATTCTTTTCTTTTTACCTTTTTATGCTTCTCTTCATTTCTGTCTTTGGAGTTCAAATTTTTTGTTCAGGTCTGGTCTTTTCATTAGAAATAGGTGAAATTCACCTATATAATTGAATGTACATTTTTTCCCCCTGAAAGATAATACTCATTTTAGTTGGACAGCTTATTCTTTGCTGTAATCCAAGTTCCTTTACTTTTCAGAGTATCAGATTCCAGGTGCTTCAACCCTTTAAGGTGGAAGCTGCCAGGTTCTGGGTAATCCTAATTGTAGTTCCTAGGTATTTAAATTGTTTCTTTTTGACTGCTTCCAATATTTTTTCCTTCATGTGATAATTCTGAAATTTAGCAATGATATTCCTTGAGAATTTAATTTTGAAGTCTCTTTCAGGAGGTGATTGGTGAATTCTTTCAATAGCTATTTTACGTTCTGATTCTAACACATCAGGGCAGTTTTCCTTTATGATTTCCTGTAAGATGATGTGTAGGTTCTTTTTTTCCAACATGGATTCCAACACATCTTATCTGGCAACATGGATTCAGTCCAATAATCCTTAGGTAATCTTTCCTAGATCTATTTTCTAGGTCAGTTGATTTTCCTAAGAGATATTTCATATTTTCTTATATTTTTTCATTTTTTTTTGCTTGACTAATTGTTGAAGTCTTATTGAGTCATTCACTTTCATTTATTCAATTCTAATTTTTAATATATTATTTTCTTCAGTTACCTTTTTAACTCATTTTCTATTTGGTCAATTGAATTGTATTGTTCATTAGATTTTTTTTCCATTTCACAAGTTTTGTTTTTCAAAGAAAGGTATTATATGATTTTTCCATTTCATCAAATCTATTTTTTAGGGAGTTATATGCTTTTCCCATCCCTTCTTGCAATGATCTCATTTCCTTTCACCCATTTTTCTTCTAACTCTTTTTAAAGCTCCTTTATTCAATCTTCCAAGAAAGCCTTGTGAAATTGGGACCCGCTTGTATCTCCCTTTGGGGCTTCCTCTGGAGTTGATTTGCTTTAGGAGCCTCAGGATTTGAGGTCTGTTCTTCTCTCTCTCCATAAAAGCTGTCTATGGTGAGAGTTCTTTTTTTTTTTTATTTATCAGTTTTTTTAAGGGTTGTAGTCTGATCTTAGGGAAAAGACACAATAGATGCTTTAATTCGCTCTGGGGGCAGTTCTGCTGATTGACTTCCAGTGCTAGGCAATCCCAGGTGGCTAGGTCCTGTGTTCTTCCAGGGCTTGGTGGTTTGTAATTTGTCTTTTGATCCAAATCTGCCAAACCACCTGCTTGTGCCCAAGACAGAGTAGCCTAAGAGGCTCACAGATTTCCAGGTACATGGAAGCTGCAACACTCTGACTTCTTACCCCATCTCCTTTTCTGGGGCTCCCTGTGCTGTGATCTGGGATTCTCAGACCTCTGCCTATTTGAAACAGACTTGTTCTGAAGTTCTTCCAAAGTATGTTCTTCTGGTAATGCATGATTCTCCAAATATTTATGGGTTCTTTGACTCCAAAACCAGTTTAGAGGCTTAATTTGCTATTGGTTTGAGAGGAAGTCAGAGGAGATCACAGAAAGTTCTGTCTGTTCTCTGCCATCTTGACTCTACCCCCCTACCCATTATATAGTTTTTAAAGGGACAAGGAAACAGTCAGCTGATTGCTTAACTCATAATGAGCTTTCAAATAAGGAGATAGTAGGTTTCACATTCATTAAATTAAATGTATTTCACTGAAAATTGGACATTTTGTGCATTGATCTTTGGGCCATCTGAAATGTTCTGGCTTAGCAAGATCTAGAGTCTTAAGCTAAACATTTTGAAACTCTGGTGCCTAAGTAACACAAATCTGGTTTCTTGCCATGCAATAAGAGATTCAAACAATACAATAATAATTTCCCTACAATTCACTAAAGTTTTCCCCACAAAATTTATACTTCACCTAGCTGCCAAACATATTCCTATACCACTGATCTGACATTCTTGCTCCTAAGATAAGATTTAACATTCTCATTTTGTTTGCAATTCTTTAACAATTTGGCCAAATCTTACCTGGCAACTTATTTGTCACAGAGGATTGAGTTCTGGGCTTATAGACTTTGAGATGAGTTCAAATTCTGATTTCCTCACACAACTATATGATCTTTGGGAAAAGTCATGTAACTTCTTTCAGTCTCAGTTTCTTCATCTCTGAGACAAAAAATATTGGACTTAATGGTCTTTAGTATCTCCCGAATCTCTAAATCTATAACTCTATATATTGATTATTTGAATGCATTTTTTTTTCCTATCACTTAAACATGAAGTCCCTTGAAACAAGGTCTATTCCATTGCTATCTGTGATGACCACGCCAGCACCCAGGATACCTCAGAATCAGCCAGAATCAAGATAAGCAAAAGTCCTTATTCTAGGTCTTTAGGGGTATAAGTGAAGGGGATGTAAGAGAATCTCCACAACCGCCTTCTTCCTCATCCACTGCAAAAAGTGACTCTGGCTAGTCTTAATCCACCTTCTAGTCCCTCCTACAATCCTCTGTATACACCAACCATCAAGCCAGCACAGGATTTTGGGAAGGGCCATTTTCCAAGCATATGCCCATAGAGTATTGTCAAATAGGTAATTAGCCTTAAGTGCTTGAACCGACCTCAGTGCAACAATTTAAGAGTTTCAGCCCTCTATAGCTATCATTGGATTCTCAAAGACATTTACATAGAAGGTATATAAAAGAAAGCATTCAATAAATATTTTTAAATATTTGTGCTCAAACACAGTGCTAAGTACTGGGAATACAAATATGATTAAGCAAAAGTGATCCTTTCAATACCTTATATCTACCATAGGTAAAACAAATCATAAAAGAGAAAACAAAGGAGAAATAGGTTAGAATAATATAGTTTAAAAATGGGGAGACTTATAAATAAATTGGAAGAACATAGGATAGTTTACCTCGCAGACCTGTGGAAGAGGGAGGAATTTTTAACCAAAGAAGAACTAGAGATCACTATTGACCACAACATAGAAAAATTTGATTATATCAAATTGAAAAGTTTTTGTACAAACAAAACAAATGCAGCCAAGATTAGAAGGGAAACAATAAACTGGGAAAACATTTTTATAATCAAAGGTTCTGATAAAGGCCTCATTTCCAAAAGATATAGAGAATTGACTCTAATCTATAAGAAATCAAACCATCCTTCAATTGATAAATGGTCAAAGGATATGAACAGACAATTCTCAGATGAAGAAATTGAAACTATTTATAGACATATGAAAATATGCTCCAAATCATTATTAATCAGAGAAATGCAAATTAAGACAACTCTGAGATGCCACTACACACCTGTCAGATTGGCTAGAATGACAGGGAAAGATAATGGGGAATGTTGGAGGGGATGTGGGAAAACAGGGACACTGATACATTGTTGGTGGAATTGTGAACACATCCAGCCATTCTGGAGAGCAATTTGGAACTATGCTCAAAAAGTTATCAAACTGTGCATACCCTTTGATCCAGCAGTGTTTCTACTGGGCTTATACCCCAAAGAGATACTAAAAAAAGGAAAGGGACCTGTATGTGCCAAAATGTTTGTGGCAGCCCTGTTTGTAGTGGCTAGAAGCTGGAAAATGAAAGGATGTCCATCAATTGGAGAATGGTTGAGTAAATTGTGGTATATGAATGCTATGGAATAGTATTGTTTTGTAAGGAATGACCAGCAGGATGAATACAGAGAGGACTGGCAAGACTTACATGAACTGATGCTAAGTGAAATGAGCAGAACCAGGAGATCATTATATACCTCAACAACGATACTGTTTGAGGATGTATTCTGAATGGAAGTGGATCTCTTCGATAAAGAGAGCTTTAATTGATCAAAGATGGACAGAAGCAGCTACACCCAGAGAAAGAACACTGGGAAATGAATATAAACTGCTTGCATTTTTGTTTTTCTTCCCGGGTTATTTATACCTTCTGAATTCAATTCTCCCTGTGCAACAAGAAAACTGTTCGGTTCTGCACACATATATTGTGTCTAGGATATCCTGTAACCCATTCAACATGTAAAGGACTGCTTGCCATCTGGGGGAAGGGGTGGAAGGAGGGAGGGGAAAAATCGGAACAGAAGTGAATGCAAGGGATAATGCTGTAAAAAATTACCCTGGCATGCGTTCTATCAATAAAAAGTTATTTTAAAAAATGGGGAACTGATGTGGTGGCTAGTTTCTGGTACTAGGTTAGAAAACATAAAACCTTACCTCTCAGAGCTCAGAGGTCACAGAGACTGCAAAGTCAATGTCTGAATTCTGGTTAAAAAGAGATGGAGAATCTGATCAAAGCAAAAAGTAGAATGGTTTGGAAATCCCAGGATTAATGCTTAGCAGCAATATGGTACAACTGATAAAGTACTATACTTTGAATAAGTAAAACCTGGGTGTGAATTTGTCTTCATACACTTATCAGCTATATGATCCTGGGTAAGTCACTTAATCTGTCTGGACCATAGTTTTTTCATCTGTAAAATGAAGGAGCCAAACTCAATGACCCACAAGATCTCTTCCAGCTTTAAATCTATGATCCTATGACCTTTATAGATTTGTTTCACACCATTCTCCTCCAGATACTCTGTAGGACAGCCAAACTCTTCTCCTTATGATTCTGCATTCAGTATGTTCAACTTACCATTCCCATATCCTTACACTGGAGTCCCTCCTTTCATGGAAATCATTCCCTACTTATCTATAGTGTACAGAAATTCTACCTTCTTCCTTCAAAACTCAGTTTAAAAACTATCTCTTTAAGGGATTTTACCCCAGTCTCTCACTTGCTAATTACCTCCATTTCCACCAAAGTTATTTCATAGTGACTTTTTATGTATTTTAGCTTTAATTTTCTGCATTCATAATTTTCTGCATCCATATGCATATTACTTTATCTCCAAAGAATGAAGACATTTGAGGACACTGACATTTTTTTCTTTATATCCCCAGTGTCAAATGCAATTCTTAGTGTGTAACAGTCAATTAATAAAGGTTTCCTGAATATATAAATGAATGCAATGAATGAAAGGTTTCCTCTAGGTCTTTTAGTATTTGTGGTATGTCATTGCAACATTCAGTCTATCCATCAGATATTATTTTCTTTTGATATATTTAAATATACAGGCACCTGATTATATCCTTTTAAAGTCTTACAATAAGGAACCATTAATATGTCGTTACCATTTTATTACCATGTGCAACACTTCTTTGTGTCTTATCTCACACACAATTTTGATTATTTTTCAACCATATTATTTTAACAGCTATATAGTATTGCAAAGAGAATATTGGCATGACAAATATAGGATTTCTGTGTAAGAGGGCAGCTTTGACTCATTGCTGTCACTGAGCAATTTTGCAATTACAATCCAGCCACATCTCACTCTCCCTATTCAACTTTGGATTTATTGCCCATTTGCATTGCCTATCAAAAAGATATCCTCTTTATAATATCATGCGGGAGGTGACAAAATCTTAAAATCATTGAAGAATCATTTAACAAGGTGTCCTAAGGAGAAAGGGCATAAAAGAATGGGAAAAAAAAAAAACTCCAAGGATGATACTGAGTCCCCAAAAGGCAATTAAGAGAATATCTTCTTGATTTATATTCTTACATTCTCACCTTTATAAAATTTTTATGAGAATGATTTGCATGCATATAAAGAATATCCTAAATAAAAATGTGAGAAGAGAACATATAGTGGGAAAGCTGTCAGGTAGTGAATTAAATTTTTCAGTGTTTAAAAAAAAATCATCACACAGTTTCAACAACATTATAGAATAATTGTGTAATACAACTCTCCTTATATTATAAGTCACGTTACTGGGACTTAGGGGCTTAGTAAGCTTAAATGTTTTGTCCAGGATCTCTCATGGCTAACTGATATCAATAAAAGGATTTAACCCCAGGATTGATGCTGTATTCTTCATTCCTCCATTCATAACAAAGGTTTTTCAGATGGATCCATTTTTTTCAAACAGTTGGCAGAAAACACAAACAGAATACAATAATGTGTTAATTGATTATTGTTAAAAAAAAAAACATAAACTAGGTAATGACATGTAGAGAAAATGAAGGCTGGATGAATGGTCAAATAAGGAATGCACAATACACCTAAGTTAAGATCAAGCAAGTTGGCCTAATCACTAAAAAAAGGATATCAGGCTAAGTAACATTTTGGAAATTGTGAAAATTTAAAATTGTTTGGCACTTTTATATTACAGGTTGACTCTGTAGTATTAAATACAATATTTTCAACATAGACTTTTTTTCCAATAATGTTACGAGATGTGAGATCTTGAAAAAATAACAGTTACAAATGATAGAGATGATAAAGATTTGTCAGGGTGTGTGTGTATGTGTGTATGTGTGTGTGTGTGTGTGTGTATGTGTGTGTGTGTACACCTTGGATTATATTTCAACTGATGATTTTTGCTCAAGATAGAGGAGAAACTTGATTGAAGAAATGCATGCTCAGGGGGAAAAATGAACTAGTCAAATGGCATACACAAGTAATAATAAGGAAGACATAATGAATAGTCTAAATGTTCATTGGCACTCTCAAAATAAAAAGGAGTAGAGGGAAGTATACAGAATATTAAGTGTATGTCTATGAAAAAGCTGTTGCAGAAAATGGAGACGAATCACACAATATCAGAAAGCATTATGGGTCATGGCTCAACCAAAGTAGGGAACTCTCATATTAGTGAAACAATAGATGTATTTTAAATATTTTTAATTTATTTTTTAATTCTCAAAAAATTTATCTTTTCTCTTTCCAATTCAGTCCCCCAACACTGAAAATAGAAATACAAAAACCCTTATAAAAATACACTTGTGAAGCAACACAAATTTCTATTTAGAAATGTCCAAAAAAGCGTATCTGTCAATATATTGAGCTTCTTGTCAGTACACTGAGTTTATTATATTGGTGTCAAGAGGTATGTAATATGTTACAAGCTGCGCTTTTTGGAATTTTGGTTAGCCATTATCTTGATTTAAGTTAAGTTTTTCAAAGTTATTTGTCCTTAAGATGTTATATAATTTGTTCTAGTTCTGCTCACTGAACTCTGCATCAATCCATAAAACCTCATGTTTCTCCGAAATTATCCTCTATATCATTGTTTTGCAGTGTAATCAAAATTCATAAAACTCATATATCATAATTTTTTTCAGCTATACCTCAATTGATGATTATTACTCTTATAAGTTTGAATCGCTTAACATATATCTTAGGAGACCTTTATCAGAGAATTTATTGCAGACATTTTCTAGAAGTATCTGCTTTTATTCTAAATTTACCTGAATTGGGTTTGTCTGTATATAAACTATAAAAAAATAGTCATGACTGTATATGGTTTCTTTTTATCTCCAAAAAATATCTTTTTTGGTCTCCAATTCTTCCCCAGTCATAAGATCTTGACTGGTAATTTCTTTCATTATCCTCTAATTTGCTTATGTTAAAATTAAAATCTAAGTTATATAACATTTGTAGTTTATCTTGGCATATAGTGGGAGGTGTTAGTTTATATTTTTTAAAGACTGTATTATATTATTATGCTATATCATTCCAAGAGTATTGGTTCATTTATTTATTTATTTATTATTTTTGCTGAAAAAGTAAGCTTTTATCCTAATAGTGGAGAACACTTATCAGGCACTATGCTATGTTCATTTACATCTGATATAGTGTGTAATTAATTTGTCCACCTAGTGACTTCCCTATGTGCAAAATTATTTTGAGGATTATTATTTTTTTTTTATTTTGTGTAGTTTAATATTAAATACATTTATCCCTCTGTCTTTCCATTATTTCTTCTGATATATATATTTTTTCTTATTCCTTTGGGTATTCCCTCCCACCCCCAGTCTTATGAGTAATCCTTCTGTAGTTGGTATGAAACTGAAAAAGTTCATTAATTCATGTAATTATTGTAACGTAATATCATTTTTTTTTATTTTATTGGTTTCATCTATATATAAGCAATCAATATTTCTCCCATTATTCGGTATGTCTTTGTGTGAAGAATGCTTTGTAGTTATATTCATAAAGTTCTTAGTTTTGCTTCATAGCTAGGTTCTCAACTATTTTACATATTACAAAATTTTGAATTTTTTTTTGAACTTCCCTTTGTCATCTCTCTATTGTCTTTTCCATAAAAAATATTTAAACATCTTCTAAAATACTGGCAAAAATCTTTCAGAAATACATCATTTGTCTACCTATATCATAACTCCCTTGATATTAATGATGAAAGATATTGTAATAATATTATGGTATTAATTGAATTAAAGAGTTATCATATGATCTTAGACATGTATGTGAGAGCTACCCTTTTGAATAAAAGTTCTTAAGATTAAATTTGCCTCCATTAGATGAAATGATTTATTTCTTTGTTTTGTAATTAACAAACAGAAATATAATGTGATGTTTTATCCTCTACATTTCTTAATTATTTGGTTGTGAAAAGTGATCTATTATAGAAATTTGTCAGTGAAAAGATACATTTTTCCTTAAGTTGGCATTTAAATAAGTTGTTGATATTTTCTCAGTCACTATGTTTTGTTTTTGTTGTTGTTGTTTTATATGATTATAATTAAATGAGATAATATGATGTATTAGTAGAATGTAAGCTTTGTGGAAACAAGGCCCATATCAGTATGGTCTTTGCATCTACAGTCTTTTTTATAAGGAATGGAAAGTAGTAGGCATTTAATAAATATTTATTAACTGACTGATAAATTGCATAACTCTGTCCAAGTTATTGAAAAGTGACTTCATTTTTAAGAAGAGCTTCAACTTCTAATATCCCTTTCATTTAGAGAGTCTATATTTATGTAAAAAAAATCAAACTGCCAAAGAGAAAAAAGCATTTGCAAACAAGCAATTGGGTTCAATTTATATGATCTCTGTGATGAGTAAGCCTCACCTTCCACAATTTCAAAATTAATGAAAATATTTTCTGAGTACTAATAATTTGGAAAATATGAAAGCATTTTTTGGGGAAGTCGAATATGTTTTCCTTGATGATATATATCTTATTTAATATTATAACAACATCTTCAAATCTACATAAGACATGATCATATTATTTTTTGCCTATTCATTAAAACTCAAATGAATTTGATTTTGTCATCCTAATAAAAATGATATTGAAACCTATTTTAGCTATGCTTGAGATTAAGCCTGTGTGATTCCTGAATATATTTATAGGCATACCACAATGAAATATATTATAAAATCTTGTCAACTGTGTCTTAATATTTTCTTCATTTTTAGTTGTTTTTAATTTATAATAAGCTACTTACTTCTCTCTGTGTTTCTCTCTTTCTGTCTCTCTCTGTCTCTCTTTGTCTTTCTGTATCTCTGTCTCTGTCTCTGTCATTTTGCTTATGATTAATGAAGAGCAAATTGAATACTCGTGGTCTCCCCAAAGTTAAGCAATGCCCCTGATACACAGTTCTCTTACCAGCATATTAAGATCTTTAGAATATTTGAAATTAAAAATACATCATTATAATGCCATAAAACAGCAAGAATGTAACCACACAGCAGGGAGGAATGAGTAGAATGGGAATTTAGAAAATAATTTCTGGTGTAGTCTGCTGTACAAAAATGGTATGAAAATTATTCACACACACACACACAATTGAATAAATCTTTCAATGTCATTTTTCATGGTCATCTTTTAGTCCAGAATCACATTTAATCTTGAAAGCATAATTATAAATCAATATGATTTCATTTGAACATTGGAGGGAAAAGGGATTATATGAAAACAGTGTGTTGACTTTTTGCTAGTCCCAAATTAATGTCTGGTTTCTATCCTATTTAACTTTAACAACTAAAGCATTTATTTGTTTGCATGAAAGCAAAATGTGCCTGAGTTTAGTCACTCTAAGAGAAATAGAGAAACAAACAAACAGAAACTTGGTAACCTTGCTTTATACTTTGTACGCAATCTGCTTTTGTCTGGGGCAATTAAGATATGCTACTGTAATCTCAGAAGTATGATAATAAAAGAAGTGAAGAAATAATATTAATAAGATATTTGTGTATGGCTTTAGGATTTATAGAGAGAAAGGGTGAAAATAGGTTTTAAGCTGTCAAAAAGACAGGTTTCTCTTAGCTCATACTCTTAACTTTATATTTTAATGCTTTTGATGATCTTTCACTAGCTGACTCAGAAGCAACGAGTTCATTCACATCATAATTTTGATGATTCCTTGTTATTACAGAAACCCTAGTCATGACCAGAGATTTTTATTTAAAAAAGAAAATATATGACATCATCACTCATGACAATTCATATGATTTAATTTTTGGTTGGAATCCACAAAGTGTGACCTTGCTTGCTCTTCCTGACTTCCTCTCATAGCAAGTGACCCAAGTTCATTGATTTCTTTTTAGTGAAAAAGTCAACAGTCAAAAATTTAGTTTTATGCTTCTACAATATATATTTTGTCTATGGTTGATTGAGTTCTTTCCACAAAAATCTGAATTTAGCAAAACTTTGTAAATTAAGGTTTTGATAAATGCATCATTTGAAAATGACAACTTCCTCATTGTAATATATTCCTACATTTTCCTCTTTTAAATTTGTAGTTAGCAATTCCTACCTAACATTTATTGACTCTCCTTCCAAATAGAACAAATTTAGTTTTTGCTTTCATAAAACATTAGAATATTATATAGGTTAGGACTATTGGATAAAATTTTCCAAACCACTGAATTATGTTTCCTTTTATAGTAAGAGATATTCCATATGAAGCATGTATATTATTTCACCTGTCTCATCCTTAGGGGAAATAGATTTTGCCTGAAAAAAGTATTTTCTCCTATATTACTAGATGGGTAAATGTGAGAAAATCTTGCAAACAAGAAATATCACCAAAAACAATTGAATCAATATATAAAACAAGAGGCAGAGTTTCAATCTTTTGCTTAGGTTTTAACAAGCCAAAAACAATTTTAAAAAATGAAGAAACTGAAATAGCCCAGGCAATAAAATTAAAGACGGCCATGGTAATTCATAATTTATAAATAATTTATTTGTAACTGGCCTGGATGGTGTGCATGGCCAGGATGGACCTCCGTTAGGATTCTGGCATGGTTCTGTGCCCAACTGAAGTAGGGATAGCCTTATAAGCATTCATGTTCACCCTTGCTGACACATTTTGACATTAAACAGTGACCCCACTTTACAGGACAAAAGATACCATGATAGATGTTTTAACATAGATAGGGATCAGGGTTAGGTGACCACCCTCACAGAACAGATATCCTTGGGAGCATTGTTGATCTGGCACTTTGAAGTGCAAAAGAAGTCCCCTAATCTAGCTGAGCAGACCTTTCTCTGAGAGCCCCAGGCCCTTTAACCTAAGACTGAGGGAGAGGAGGGGAGGCCAGTCCTTAGTCCATTTCACTCCCCCCTTTTTATGCTCATAGTTGTGACTCATCTGAAGCCAACCAGGAATAAGCCATCTTAAGAGTGAAAAGTTCCAGGTTCTGTATGCGATCCTGAAAGTAAGAAATGAGCCACTTTCTTATGCAGGGAGCTATGAGGAGGAGGAAAAGGAACAAGAGGACTGGGCCTATACCTCCCAAGAAGGGTGGTCAGCCAGTCATAGAGTGACTGCTTGAAGTCTCATGACTGGCCTCCCGGTCATCTAACTGCTTACACAGAGAAGCAAGAGATTCCCTAATGACACCCAACCGATTTGCATAGAAGCAGCAAGATTCTCCCAGTGCCATGCACAGACCCCTTGCTTCAGGAACGGCGGATCTAACCCACGGTGGTTCTGTAACCCAACTGCTGCCAGGGAGTCCACTGACCTTCCTAGATGAGTAAGGAGACTCTCTAGGGTCCTAATGTTTACATCGACCTGAGAACTAACAAGGCAAATGTAAGGCCAGAGAAACTGAGGCAAGACAGAGACCAGAGAGCTCCCAACATTCTATCAATGGGACAGTATGACTGACTGGACAGGACTCTATTCTCAAAGTATCCAGTGGTGAATGTGAGTTCTCAATGACATATATACACACACATGGTACAACCATAGAGGTAAACCAAGGCAGGGTCAGGGTCAGAACATAGACAGTGGGAACAGATTATGGATCTGGTTCTGACAGCGTGGTGGGAGACACTGGACATTCTGATAGGAGCCAGGAAATATGGATTCCCCCTTATCTTGAGTCTCACATTAACATTTTATAACCTTAGAGCAAGTGGCCCTCAGTCCTTAATGAACCAGAAGCAGAGTTTGCAACTAAGGGGATCAAGCAGAACAGTTTAGGAAACTTGAGACAGAACAATTTAGGGAAACCAAGGCAGAAACAATTAGGGAAACTGAATCAGGACAATTAAAAAGAACTGTGGCCCAACATTAAATAAAACTAGAAAAATTCAAAGACAGGTCTCTTCCTGATAACCCCAGAGTACAAAGGCTCCCTGTTGCAAGCATGTCAGGTCCTCTATAGTTGAGGCACCATCTCAGCCAGAGAATCCAGTTTGAGATAGATAATTTGCTGTGAGTTAGGTCTGTGGTCATTTGTGCACTTAACTCAATCTCTGCTTACAGAGCAGCAGGGCCCAAGAGCTCAAGCCCATTCAGAGGGGCAGATCTCTGCAGGGGAGAAGGGCGAGGCTTGGAGTAGCTTCACCTGAACCTGCACAGAGAAATAGACAGGGCTGCAGAAAGGATCAGATTTCAGAGCAGATTATGCAGTTAGACCATCAAGGCAAACAAACTCCAAACTTTTAGATGCCTCATGCCAAATTTCAAGGTCCTTTGAAATGCTGAAATACTTAATGAACTGGGGTTACAGAACTGAAGAAAAGCAGATCAGAGAAACTGCCAGTCCCAAGTCAGGTGTCTGATTTCTAAAACTTTCTAACCAAAACAATCCCCAAAACTGAGTCTGCCAAGGCAATTTTAACAAAATAAGGGATTCTAAAGCTAAAACATCCAAATTCAATCTGAACTAATGAGATAGGGGGTGAGGCAGAAGTGCCTAAGGCAAAGTGAATAGGAGCTAGGGGTTCCCATTCTTTCAGGTATTTTGAAAAAAATACACCAGTTTCCCCAATGTGCTATCTCTTCCTCCCCTTTTTTTCTCATGGAAATGAATTATCAAATGACTATTCCCCATATAAATCCCAAGAGCGAATCAAAATCCCTATACATAACAGACTAGTACAGTAGCGTTACCTAAAAAATCCCTCAAACATAACAGTTTTAACAAATCCCATCCCAAATCTTAAACACACAGTAATAGATGATCCAGGCAAGGTTTACCAGTCAGTCATCAACCATTCCCAAGGTCCCTCATATCAGTCCAAAGTACACTAGATGCAGGGTCCAGTCCATGGTCTCATTTAAAACTGCTGCTTCAGGCTGTGAAGTGATAGGAGGCTCTCATTCCATGGAGAGAGAGTATGTGTCTTGCTGTCAATCAAAGCTGATCCAGGTTCCAGAAGCAAGCCCCAATATCTGTAATTTGACCAAAATCTAGAACAACAACAACTAAAAAAACATAAATCTAGCAAATAAAGATTAGATCAGTCTCAGATAGAAAGACTCAGTTCACCAGACTGCTGCAAACTATGAGGAGGCCAGAATAGATTGGCCAGCAGTTTCCTATGTGAAGAGATGGGTTTGCTTTACAAGCCAAGCAAACGGGTGCAGTCCCAAGTTGTAACATCAGTGAGGTCTCACAGACCCCTGTTAATTGTCCTCATCATGTAGAAACCTTAAAGAAACAAAAAAAAAAAAACAAATATCCAGTAACAGACAGATGACCAGGAGAAATATTTAGTTGCCCAAGCATTTAGGATACAATGATTACATATAACTAGACTGAAAATAGCAAGGCATGACATAATTGAATTGTATTAACAGTTTCTATTGACCATTGCTCTGATCATAGAGATCAGTTACAGAAGGGAAAAAATTCAAGAACATAACTATAACATAACATAAGTAATTAAAACTCAACCTTCAGCATATACAAAATAAAATAACTTTAACCCAGTTTTATTCCAATCAATAATCCCACTATCTATCAGAGGGTGGAGCTTTAAAACTCCCAAATAGCATTAACTAATTAACTATAAACCCAAGAAATTTTACCTCCAATAAGAGATTTCATTAATCAAATTTCTGATAAATCTTAAATATTTATCATAACCTTGTAGTAATAACAGAAATAATTTTTTCTCAGTAAGTTAACAACTTAGAACAATTATCATATCTAGGTAGATGTTACATAAGTGAACATTATACATACAAATCATTTTGCTTTTAAAATACCCAATACATAGAAAAACATCCCAAACTGCATATTGTCCATAACAGAAACATTTTCAAAAGGACAAAGAAAAAAACTACTATGTTCAGAGGCCCTTTAAATAACTTCAGGATGACCCAATACAATCAATTTGAACTTATACAGAATACCCAATTCCACATAAAAGAATTCAAGAAGATTTTTAACATAGCAATTAAACTTTTAGAAATATTCCTACCAAAGTATGGATCACATTTATGACCATTTTCCTTAACCAAAAAAACCTTTATGTATCAAAGAAACAAATATTCAATCAATTAACCTAAAAGTAAGCATGTTCTTAAAAATCACAGTTTGCTGCACTGGCCATAATCAGATAAGAAAAAAAAAAAAACAGCAGGAACACACTTAGGTGGGTAAGTGGAGGAGAGGATTCCATGTGGCCATCCTTTCCCCACATCTGCTCCCTAAAAAAAAATTCCCCTCAGGTTCCCCACTCAATTTCCTACGTAGGGATCCTTTTCAAGATTTAGCCCATCAGTTTCCCAACATCAGGTTTCTTCCCAAATCCACCCATTTCCAACTTTCTCTTTCTCCCTGGCTACATACTTGAACAATCTCCTTAAAGAACTTTCCTACCAGATGCTCCTTTGGTAAAGTAGCAGAAGACAGTAGGGGTGGGTGGCTCCCTCCCCCACTTCTTCACCTATTCCCAAAAGTCTTTCTTTCATCTTCCTAAAACCATGCAAACCTCTAATTGACCCCATAAATCAGTCCTTCCTAAATCACCTGCATGCCTTTTTCCGTTTTTCTTCAAAAACCTGTAAGATTCACACTATAGTGAATAGCCCAAACCTCCATAAAACCCTCACATGTCCAGCAGAGCTGGATTTAAAGTATAACTTATGTTAACAAATAATTCAATATATTTCAGAGGGTAGCAAACTGAACCAAAGGCTTTTACAAATGCTTTTTTGTTATTCTACCTGAGTGTTGTGTGATAGTAATTAGCATCTCCAGGCAGAGCTTCCATGACTGAGCCCAGGCTAAATTGGAATTCTATTGTTCTCTCTTTTTTTAATTCTTTCTTCCTTTTTAGTAAGAAAGTTATCAATATTCAAACAAATTCCAAGATCTTATACTCAGAATAAACAAATCTAGCATGCAAAGGCTATTGCAAAATCATTTCTCACAATTTTTTTTTTTTTTTTTCAGAACCATCCCAAACTTCTTAATCAAATTTCTTCCAGGAAAGACTTAGCCAGTTCCATTCACTTACAAATTAAAAACATTTAATATCACAAGCACATTTTCAAACAACCAATTCCCAAATTTCTTAATCATTATTCTTAAAACTTAACAAAGCTCTTAAATCAGCAAACAGACTAGGGGCTTTTTCCTGCACCTCCGCCCCCAGAGAGAAGTTTGTTTCACCTTGCATTCCCTTTTTCCCTTCCAGAATCCAAAGCGGTTTCTGTGAACTTGCAAGCCGGTTTTGTGCTGTTCTCTGCCTTCACAGAGAATGCCTAGATATTCTATTCAAACTTCTTTTCTTTAAATGTTAGCACACTGCATATATATATATATATATATATATATATATATATATATATATATATATATATTTAACTTTCCAAACTTTCAAATCTCTTTCAATCTATTTTTTTTTATTCATTTCTTTTTTATTTCTTCTCTTCTTTCCCTTTTCTCTTTTTTTCTCACAGGCTGCTGCAGTCAGCCAGAGACAGAGAGAGGGAGAGAGAAAGATTTTCCAAACTTCTTGATATTTTCTAAGCCTGCAACACAGAGGCTGAATTCTTATCTCTTACAAGCTTGCTAACTTTTAACACAGAACACAAAATACAAAGCAAAAAAACACACACAGAGATACACACAGATCTCCACTTTCACCTTTTACATTTTTTTTAATCCTGTTGCTGCTTTTTGCTTACGAATTAGTACAACAGATTAAAAATTAGAAATCACAATTTTACACTAAGTACTGTTACAACGCTGTTAACAAAGCTTTTAGACAGACAAATCACACAGAACACACAGAATATAGACCACAACCAACAGCAACCAACAAAACAGACAGACAAATCACACAGAACACATAGAACATACAGACTAGTCTTCCAGAACCAGGTCAGGACTCTTACAATGGCATCCCATGAAGAGCCAGCAAGGGTCACCGTCAAACACTGTGTCCAGCTAGGTCCTCTTGCTACAGATATAAGAATACTCACCAGACCAGACAAGTGGCTGCAGGATAATTAGGTAGCTGCAGCTTCAGGGGTCCCTCAAAATAACCAGAACTGGCTTTTAGAATGCTTTATGCCAATTTTGGACCGAATTCAAAATTTGGGTCTCACTCTCCTGGTCTGCAGAAAAGAGATTACTGAATACTAGAGGCCGAGGAAGGTCTCTTGGTGGCCATCCCCTAGGATCCATAATCTTTTTCATCCTCCAGGAAGAGGGACTGGCCATCAGACCAAGCCAAAGGCTTATATTCCCCTCCAAGAGAAATATCCTAGGGAATAAAGTTCAAGTAATTCATAATTCATAATTTAGAACTAACTTATTTGTAACTGGCCTAGATGCTGTGCATGGCCAGGATGGACCTCCAGTAGGATTCTGGCATGGTTCTGTGCCCAACTGAAGTAGGGATAGCCTTATCAACATTCTTGTTCACCCTTGCTAGCACATTTTGACATCAAACAGTGACTCCACTTTATAGACAAAAGATACAATGACAGATGTTTTAACATAGATAGGGATCAGGGTTAGGTGACCACCCTCACAGAACAGATATCCTTGGGAGCATTATTGATCTGCAACACTTTGAAGTGCAAAAGAAGTCCCCTAATCTAGCTGAGCAGACCCTTCTCTGAGAGCCCCAGGCCCTTTAACATAAGATTAAGGGAGGGGAGGGGAGGCCAGTCCTTTGTCCATTTCAAAATGTCAATGTGTTTTTTTTCTCTTCATGACTGTTAGAAATTTGATCATCTTTAACTAAATTTCCTCCCTTCCTGCCTTCTTTTTCTTGTCTGCTCTTCTCTTTCTTATTTCTCATCTTTTTCTTCCCTTCCTCCTTCCTTTCTTTTTTCCCTCCTCACTCCCCTCCATCCTCTCTCTTATTCCTCCTTTTCTCACCTTCTCTATTCTTTCTTTTCTTTATTCTATCTTCCTTCCTTGGTTTTTCAAATAGTTCCAATTTGAATATGAGTAATTCAGTTTCTATTAATTTCAGCATTTTACTATATATATGTGTGGTTGTTCATAATTTTACAACAATATGCAGGGGGCACCTAAGTGACTCAATAGATAGCACTGAATTAGAGTTAGGAAGACCTGAATCTAAACCTCAATCACTAGCTGAATGACTCTGAGAGAGTCACTTAATGTTAATTTGCCTTAATCCACTGGTGAAGGAAATGGCAAATCATTCCAATACTTTTACTAAGAAAACCCCCTTGGGGTCATGAAGAGTTCAACATGACTAAACAAGTGAATAATAGTAACAAGTTCTTCAGTAATCTGAAAAATTATTTGAAGATTTTTTGTTTGTTTTCTTCCCTCTCCTTTCTCCCTTCCTCTCCCCTCCTGCCTCCTTCCCTTTTTTCCTCTTCCTCTGTCCACAAAGAGCATTGTGAGTATGTATGTATGTATGCATGTATGCATGTATATGTGTATATATGTATATATATATACATATATATATGTGTGTGTGTGTGTGTGTGTGTATACTGTGAGTGTAGTGTTTGTACATTGTTCTTTGTATGTTGTTTCCCCAATTATATTATCAGCTTCTTCAGAATAGGAACTTTTGATTGTACATGTTTAACCTATATTAGATTGCTTGCTGTCTTCAGGAAGGGGAAGGTAAAAGAGTGAAGCAGAAAAATTGGGAACACCAAATCTTACAAAAATGAATATTGAGAGCTATCTTTATGTATATTTGGAAAAATAAAATACTATTGAGAATTTTTTTCTAAATGCAAAAAACCCCAGCCACTTATAAACTTATTGTTTTTGCTTTTCTTTGTATCTGTAGTACTTAGCACAGAGCCTGGCACAGAGTAGGAGTTTTATAGTGCTAATTGACAAACATCTACTTCCTGGCTTCCCTAGATGTCTTGAAAATAACTAAACTTTCACATATTGTTGGGAGGCCTTTTCCAATCTCTTGCCTATTCCAAGCCCCTCCCTCAAATTCATCCCAAATAACTTTCCTATGAAAGTCTATTCTATGTTTATTGTACTTAACTTTTACATATCTAGCTATTTGTATGCCATTTCCCTATTATTACTTGAAGAGAAACTAATTTTATCTTAGAATCACCAGCATTTAACACCACTACTATTCAAAGATAAATTCTTAATAAATGCTTGTCCAGTGACAAACTGACTTAAAACTTGATTACTTCATTGTGGACAACCATTTTTTATTGTGATAATGATTAAGGTATTTTGAGGATTTTTGTTGCTGTTGTTTAATTGGAATAAAAAAATTGAAAATTTTCTTCTGCTAAGATGTGTCATAAGCTATTTTGGATCTTTGCATTTTCCTTGTTTTTAAGATAATCTAGTACTTATTGAATTCACAATTATTTTGAGCCTATATTTTCATTTACTTTGAATTGTGTTCAATTCTGTTTTCTTTTATAATGAATCTACTTTTAGTTTGATGCAATTTAAATCTATGTAATTTTTTACTTATCTATAAAGATAATTTTTTCATTAGTTCATATTAGATAGGTTCTATTACTGTCTGTGTTCTCTATACAAATTAAAAAGAAAGATCTTTGAAAATGTGAGCTATCTCAGTTTTGGATTTGTATCTCAAGTGCTTTGAATGGTGCTTACCACATAGTATGAGTGTAACAAAAGCTTTTTGATGTATTCTTTTAAAAATTTTTAAATTATATTTTGTGTTGTTGACTTCCTAAGAAGATTTCAGAGAGGTATTTAAATGAGTCTTTAGAGACATCTTTTTATCATCAATATTGCATTCACATATAAATTCTTAAAATGTTTTATCCCCCTTGGGAAAGTTTCCACTGATTGCTAATATATAATACCTACCTGGCATGATTATTGTGCAAATCATACAAGACTATATACATATATATGTATATGATGTAGATACAGAGTTGAACCAACAGGTCAGGAAGACCCAAGTTCAAATGTAATCTGACTTAATATCTATGTGATTCCAAGCAAGTTATTTAATTTTTGTCTGGTTTATATACTAAAATAGGAATCATAATCCTTTCCAACTCTTATGGTTATTCTGAGGATTTGATGAAAAAAATTTGTAAAACTCTGGAAAATTTAAAGAATTTAAATATAATATATCAGTAGCTATTATATAGATAGAGTTTTACAAATATCGAAGTATTTAATGGATTACATCTACCATCATCACAACTATGATGATCATAACTTCATTTATGTTGAATTTAAGTTACTTCAGCATAAATTATTTCAATATTTATCCCCAGATTCTGAAGGTTCAATTCAACCAATTCATTTAAAGGGAAGAAATTTTCCCTATATTCTAAGAACTGTGAAAGGGGCCAGAGAAGATTCAAAATTGTTCTAAAATTTAGTTACTGCCTTCATGTTATATTTTCCATCTTGCAGCATTCATTCACCTGTGTACTTACCAAAGATTATTTTTGTACTATAGTTATGGTAACTATTCTTTATAATAAACAAAAAAGTACATGAAATTCTGTAGTGAATCTCCCTTTCAAGTAAGTCAGAAATTTGTCTATCCTATATCTACCGAGATAAAGTACAGAAACACTTCAAAAATTTGAAGAACTTCTTTGCCTAAAGTCATTATTATATGATGGTAAAAATTATATTGCAAGTTTATTTTTAAAAAAGGAAGCTAAAGGGATAATCTATTTATCCCCCTCAATTTTTTTTTTTCAAGTGCCATTAGGAATTTTATTATTTTGCCATGACATTATAATAACTTCTTTCATCAAAATATTCTAAATTTGAAGTTTTGATATAGCCCATTTATGATCTGATTTTCTTCATACCAATTCCCACTCTCACAGAAATATCAGCTTCCCAGAGGGAGGCATATGTCCTTCTTGGGGTTCTAGGAAGCACCCTTGAGGGATCAGGACATTCTCTAATGCCATCTCCTCAAGATACACCATTGTTTTCACTTAAACCTCAGATAATCAGCTGAAAATCAACTTGGCCAAATAACTTTAAGTAGATTTAAGAAAAAAAAATGTTTAGTAATGGGATACAGAAACAATATTTGATGGAAAATATCTCCCAAGAAGCTTGTGATCTTCAATAAATACACATAATGACCTGGGGAATATAGGTAAAGATTAGAAAGCATATGTGGCAAATGGCAAATCCATAACTTTTAATTGGTATAAGCCCTATTCTCTCATTTATGAAATTTTAAAGAAGTTTTCCTTGTTTATGGTGTAGTTTCTTTCTTAGGCTTCTTAGGAAGATATAAATCCAGTCTCTCTTTAACTCCTGATAAAGAAATTGTTGCCAGATGATCTAGGGATGCCACTGGGCCAGCAATGGAAATATGAGAAGTACAAAACTCTCTGAATCATTTAGACCTTGAGATTCTCCTTCAGTCAAAGGGGAGAATAGGTAATAAAACCTCATCAAAACTGAAATCTTTTCTTTTCCCAGTTAGTAAATCCTTAGATGTATGAAAAAATCTCTTACACTGATTTTTTGAATTCCATCCTTTCTCTTGCCTGTCATCTCTACAGTATTCTTAGATAATATTCATTCATTCATTTAACCCTTAGTCTATGAGTGATTGATTAATTAAGCCATATTCACAATTATTTAAGGTATCAAGGATGTAATGGAATTAAATGATATATTCTCTATCCTTACAGCAGTATTTAAGCAAATAAAATAGTGTATACATATTCTGTCTAATATTTAGGGAAAGAAGACTGTGTCCATGTGTTCTACAAATTATAAATGATCTAGAGATTAAAATATAGAAAAAAATATCATAGTGGAACATGTTTTAAGGTCCTTATTTCTACCTATCACACAGCATTAGTAAGGATGATAAAATTATTTTCCACAAAGAAAAACTTCTTATTGCTCCTTTTAATAGAGATTATTTACTTTCATCTTTGTTGGAAGCCGAAGGCCCCCAGGTACCTTTCTCATGGCCCTAGCCCAGGTGCCTATTCCCCACCCCTTGCTGCAACAGAATCGAGCAGGTGGTCAAACAATCCTGAGAACTGCAACCGGGCAAAACGGTCTTGAGAATCAATCTTGAGTTGTCACCACACTATGTTCCTGCTCACTGGACCAGCTATAGCCCATGTTCCTTTCCCAGACCCCCCTACTTCTCTTTCCCATGCTTTTTCCTATATAAGTTGTATCCTGAGAGCAATAAACTGAGACCTTGGCAACAATCAGCCTCGTCTCCCTCCTCTTTCTCGCTCATTTCTCCTCAGGCTGGATCCCCCCTCGAAGCCCACACGAGTAACGAGGTCTCGGTGGACGAGACACATCTTTAAGATGAAGGTCATCTCAGTGCAGTTGGCTTAAAAAAAAAAATCATATCTTGCTCTTTCATGGAGAAACACTATAGGCTGAAGATCTGTTCTTAAAGTGAATCAGATTGAAGAATAATTCCATCATGCATTGACCAGCTGATCCAGCCAAAAGTGTAATGCTAGAAATTCCTTCCATTTTATGTTTGCTATTGTTTGGCCTCTGTTTGACTCATGTAGCATTAGTTCTGACTGGAAGAATTGATTCACTGAGTTGTGCCAGAGGGTACAAAATCATAAAAGAAGGAAACATGTTTACTCAGTAAAAAGAAGCACTGAGTTAAGATAAAAATAAGCGGAGTCTACATGAATAGTGCAGTGTTGGTGGAATCCTCAAAATGACAAAAGCAGTCATTTGACTCTTTTGTTCCTTTCTTAATGTTTAGGGATGAATTCAAGAGGGAGGCTACCTGGGTTCAAAGAAATTGTTCATGATTTGAAAAATTAATATTTTGTTCAATTTTAAAGTAAAGAATGGACATTTATTAATCTGATTAAAAAGTCATTAGATTTTCTTGTATGGCAGGTAATGAGCAGATCATAAATTCTCAGCTACATAGAACTATTGATCAATAAATCAATTACTACTGCTTTTTTTAATTGGCAAGTGAGGTAACAGCATTTTTTGTGTAATCCATATAAAAATCCTGGACTATCTAGCTCCCTATATATATACAAAGGAAATGTAGTAGGGACTTTGGGGAAAGCAGCATATCATTCATTATCAACATACAAGTGTGCATATACACAAACTTAATTACAGATCCCATGGTCTGCTTATACTTGAAAAGGACATTTTGAGGTAAAGAAAATTAGCTTGTCACTAATGTGTAAGCTACTGGGTACTTAGTTTATTAGTCAGTGAGTTAGTTGGGGAGTCAGTCAGTAAACAGTGATTTATTGAGCCCTTGTTATGTGCT
The DNA here is from genome assembly GCF_016432865.1 of Antechinus flavipes. Taxonomy (NCBI): domain Eukaryota; kingdom Metazoa; phylum Chordata; class Mammalia; order Dasyuromorphia; family Dasyuridae; genus Antechinus; species Antechinus flavipes. The sequence continues at coordinate 487,913,571 of NC_067398.1, read as the reverse complement.
AAGCTCTATGATAAGTACTAGATTCATAAAAAGAGACAAAAACAAAAACAAAAGCAAAGCCAAAACCAAGCCAAAATAACAACAACAACAAAGAACAGTCCACAATCCCTGTCTTCTAGGAGTTTGGACTAATGAATAAATCAACATGTCAGAATACACAGATTTTATTAAAGATATTCCGAAGAGGGGTGGCCATTAGAAGAGTGAGAAAAAGATAATGATGAATGTTGCAGTTGTGAACTGATCTAACCATTTTGGAGAGCAATTTGGAACAGTGCCCAAAGGACTATCAAACTGTGCATAACCTTTGATTCAGCAGTGTTTCTACTGGACTTGTATCCAATGGAGATCTTAAAGGAGGGAAAGGGACCCACATGTGCAAAAATGTTTGTGGCAGCCCTTTTTGTAGTGGCAAGAAACTGGAAGCTGAGTAGATGCTGCCAGTTGGAGAATGGATGAATAAGTTATGGTATATGAATGTTATGGAATATTATTGTTTTATAAGAAATAATCAGCAGAATGATTTCAGAGAGGCCTGGAGAGACTTACATGAACTGATGCTAAGTGAAATGAGCAGAACCAATAGATAGTTATACATGATAATAACAAAATTATACAATGATCTGTTCTGCTGGACATGGCTCTCTTCAACAATGAGATGATTCAAACCAGCTCCAATAGCTTTGTGATGAAGAAAGCCATCTACTTTCACTGGGAACTGAATGTGGACCACAGCATAATATTTTAATTGTTTTGTTCTTTGCTTGCATTTTGTTTTCATTCTCATTTTTTCCCTTTTTGATATGATTTTTCTTGTGCAGCATGATATTTGTGGAAATATATACAGAAGAATTGTGCATGTTAAACATATATTGGATCACTTGTCATCTATGGAAGGAGATAGGAGTTTCTGTAAGGATGAATGTTGGAAATTATCCATGTATATATTTTAAAAATAAAACATTTTCATTAAAAAAAAGAAAAAAAATACAATTATATGTACCTTGAAGATTATGAGTATTGAGTATAGAGGCAATTATTTAAAATAAGTTCCTAAGTTTTATGAATTAATGTTATGTGTGAATGATTTTAGGCAGCAGTCCCACCTGTGGATATTGGATTTCCAGTATAGTTTATTGTTGAGTTTTTTTTTTTTTAAATGTTTTGAAGTCTGTATTTGTAGAATGGAGATTCCTCATCCCTCAATCTATGCAAACAAGTGAATTTCTGAATACTCAAAAAAATTTGTTGAATAAATGAATTAGTTAGATTAAATATCTCTGGTCTTCACTAATCAAATAACTTTATCCAAATATGCTTCCATATGATTATTTGACATTTCTTGTGATGCTGAGATTTACCTTAAGAAAGCATGCACAGATATTCCTTCATAAGTGCTTACTGAATTTAAGCCAATGAACATTAAATACTTGCTATGTAGGGTATGAAAAATAGTGCTGGGCTGGAGTCAGGAATTCACAAGTTCAAATTTAGCCTCAGACTCTAATTTTGCGACCCTGGGCAAGTTACTTAATCACATTCACCTCAATTTCCTATAAAATAAACTGGAAAAGGAAATGACAAACCACTCTACCATCTTTTCCAAGAAAATCCCAAATGGACTTTCCAAGAGTAAGGTATTACTGAAATGAACAAACAATAAAAATGTAGTATCCATTGTGCTAAGTGCAACACAAGTACAAATTTAATATACAGGCCATGCTCTCAGAGATTCTGAAACTTAATACTGAATGGAGAATCAACATGGGACAGAGATGATTAAGATATTAATCTTAGTAATAGTATTATCAATAAGATGTTAAGATTAAATATAAAGATATTAATGAGTAAAATAAGCAAAAGAGAAAAATCAAGGCAAAATAATAAGAGAATATGCGGAAAGAAAAGAATGCTTTCACTTGGAACCTGAGAAATAAGATAAAGCTTCATGGAGTGGGTGTCATTCTAATTGGTCTCTGAAGGAATGGGGAATTTTAATATGTGTTCTCTCTCTCTCTCTCTGTGTGTGTGTGTGTGTGGTTCTCAAAAGTAATGCTAAGAGAGTACTTGGGCTGGCAACTTCTATTGCACTGGAAAGGGTACAAGCATTATTCTGTCAGTAAACTTTGTCAGCATTCTGAGAACCAGGGTAGATATATACAGAATGGGTCATCACCAATAGACTAGCCACTTGACAATCAATAAAATGTTTTTAAAAAGCTAATGCAATCTTATATGTCCCTATTCTATTTTTCCTTCTAGAATAAAATAAATATAAATTCCTCTGATAAATAATTATTTTAAATTTTATTTATTTTATTCTGAGCTTAAGAAATTAAAAAAAAAACAATTTCATTCCATAATAGAATAGAAAAAATGATTGTACACAAAACTGCAAATATATTATGTAAACTTACTATACATTTAAAATATAATTGAAACTTAGTTGGTGAAGCAAAATGAAGAAGTTGGAAAACTATTAATTTATTCATTTCTTAGGAGGAAATCCACTGAATTCAAACTATCTCAATTGATTATCTACATTGAACAATCTCACTTATAAATTCCTTATAAAATGTCCATCCTTTTCATTTTTGAGGGGGACCAATGATATTATTGGGTGATGACTTGCAAATGAATTGGATTCAAATGAGGTGGAATTGCACAGTCATCAGACTTTTTCTTTTCTGGGTCGCAAAAGTCTGGTGGCAAGGCATAAGATTCCATTGATGTTCCAGGGTACAGTGGATGACTTTGGAATCTTTGACATCTCTGACTAGGCTGTAAGCACTTCATAGTTCCTACTTCAATCATCTTCATGACTATTGTAACCAATTTTTTTCATCCACCCTTTTTGTCGATTTCTTAACTCACCAATGGATTTAAAGTCCATCAGTTATGTGCATGCATCCATGAGCATATGTATGTGTGTAGACATGTATGAATATGCAAGTGTAGTTATATGTGTGTGTGTGTGTGTGTGTATAATGTGTGGCATATATATGCATATGTTTACCACATATGTATATATACATATATACCATAAGTAAAATATGTGTTTGTATATATGTATAGATAATATAAGGAATATATATGTGTGTCTGTATATGTATGGAGCAGCTATATAGCAGAATGAATATAATGATAGGCTTAAAGTCAAGAAGACTTAGCTTCATGAAGTCAAATTTTGCCTCAAGTACTTACTAGCTATGTAACTAAAATTATTCAATCAAAAATGTATAAATATTAGTATATATATAAAAACATATATATATATATATACATATATACATATACATACATTAAGTGTATATATATTTATACATATAGTTACACATATATTCTTTATGTATGGATAACAAAAAAAAATCTGCTTTGCAAAACAAGGCTGACATGTTCCAACTTAGATTAAAATGAATTACTTTCTGATATACTCACTTTTGCTATATTATCATATAATTTTCATGAAGAAGTGATTTTGCTTTCTAGGGTCCTTTTACTGCTTAGATGAACCCAAAGTAGATAATAAGAGCCTATGCTGTTCCTTACATCTCCCCCCCCCCCCCTGTAACTGTAAATAGTAAGAGTCATCATCTAGAGTGAGCAAATATGCTTTCACTGTGGAATAAGATTGAACTCTTAAAATATCAATTCACTGATTATAGAGAGAGCAAAAAATTACAGAGATGTTTTCCAGTTGATCACACATACTCTCTGAAGTATCATCATTCCTAAGGAAGGGGCTTTTCCATTGGTTATAAATCAAGACTTATTTTTAGATCCATCTAATTTTCCTGTTCCAATGTGTAGTTCATACTAATGGACATTTTTTTTTCAAATGTGTTTTCATCTTTTCAAAGGCATATATTGCTGAAATTAGTAATGGATTTAAGTGTTTAAGAATGAAGCAAAGGTGATGAGGGTCAAGGTCTGCAGAAAGAGAATGAATTCATAGAAACATTAGGAAGCAGTATGATATTATGGAGAAGGCACTGAATTTGTGGTCAGAAGGTTTGAATCCCAGTGTGGCAATCACTTAAATTTAATCTACATAAAAAATGTAAAAAATAAAGCCTTTATCAAAGAAACTAGCTGTAGTGATTGTTCTCCATATTTCTGCTTTTCTTCTAATCTTAGTTGCATTGGTTTTGTTTTGTAAAATCTTTTAAATTTAATAATAAAATTATCTATTTTTACATTTCATAATCTTCTTTCTCTTTTTTGATCATGTTTCTACAATTTAACTTCTCCTTTAAGAATTTGGATGCAGCACCACCTGGTCCATATATGTTTGGTAATGATATTACTTCATTGCAAGGTACTTTCTTTTTCTTTTTCTTTTTTTTTTTCTTTTTCTTTTTTTTTTTTTTAGCAAAATGTAGTTTTTTTTTTATTTCTTTTAATTATATCTTTTTTCATTTGCTTTATTTGAAATCAGGATTGTTACCCTTGCTTTTTTTATTATCTTCAGTTTATGTGTAATAGATTCTGCTCTAGCCTCTTGCCTTTATTTTGTGTCTCTTTGCTTCAAATGTTATGTCTTGTAACAATATACTGTAGAATTCTTATTTTTTAATCTATTCTGCTATCTGCTTCTTTTTTATGGTAGACTTTATCTGATTCAAATTTGCAGTTATGATTACTAATTCTGTATTCTCTTTCATCTTATTTTTCCTTCTGTTTGTCCTCTCCTTTCACCCTTTGTCTTCTCACCAGTGTTTTGCTTCTGTCCACCATCTCCCCTGATCTTTTACTTCTTCTGTCATTGTCTCCTCCCCCTTTACCCTTTACTTAATCTACTGCCTCCCAATTTCCTGTCTGGTAAGATAGATTTCTATCTTCAACTGATTATATATATATATATATACATATGTGTATATATATATATATATATATATATATATATATATATATGTGTGTGTGTGTGTGTGTGTGTGTGTGTGTGTGTGTGTGTACATAGATATATATGTGTGTGTGTGTATATATATATACATTATTCATTCTTTGAATCAATACTGATTAGAGTAAGATTCACGTGATGCCCATTGCCCACTCTCCTAATTTCCACCAACTATAATAGGTTTTTTGTGCCTATTCATGTGTAGTAATTTCCATCTCTCACTTCCTTCTGCACCCAGAGTATTCTTTTTTCTCATCTCTTAGTAAGTATTCAAAAAATTCACTTCCAATGAATTTCTTATGTTTTCTTTTCTCTTTCTTACTTTTTAGTTTTCTCTTAGGTTTTTCTATAAGATATCAATTTATTTTTGTTCAATTCTTGTCTTTTCCTTATGAAAATTTGAATTCCTTATATTTCATTGAGTGACCATTTTATCCTTAATTTTGTCAGATAGTTGATCCTTCATTTTAGTTCTAGCTCCTTTTATTCTGTAATATTATGTTCTAAGACCTCTGATGTTTTAATGTTGCAACTGCAAAGTCCTGTGCAATCCTATTGTGACTATAAGTTATTTGAATTGTTTCTTTCTGGGCACTTAGTTTTCCTTGATTTGATAGATCTGTAATTTGACTATACTATTCCTTTGAATTTCTATTTTGGGATGTCTTTCCTGACGTGATTGGTGGATTTTTTCCATGCTTAGTTTACCCTCTGGTTTCAACACATCAGGGCAATTTTCCTTGAAAATTTCTTGAAAGACGACATCCAAGTCTTCATTTTGATTATGACATTCAGGAAGTCCCATGATTCTCACATTGTATCTCCTGAGTTTATTTTGCAGATCAATTGTTTTTCCCATTAGTTATTTTATGTTTTCTTCTATATTTTTTCATTGCTTTGAATTTGTTTAATTAATTTTTAAATGGTACACATATCTTTATTTTGATATTTTGGCTTTTCATTCTAGGAACACTTTTTATTGAGAATAAAGCACATATTATAGTTCATAATGAATCATTAAATGGATAACCCTCATGGTATGTTGTCAATTATGTAACCTGAACATGAAAATAAATATTATTTCCAAATTTTCAAGGATGACAAAAAGTGGACATGTAGCAGAAAGTTCTCAAAGGAGAAAATGATGACTGTGTTACTTATTTAACAAGGGCATCAAATTCTTTTGGCTTCAACACTACTGGCTGGAAGAAGTGCCACTACTGGTTAACTGTGTCAGTGATCTTCATGACAGTTCAAAAAATCCTGTTACTTTTATACTAAATGTAGGGACATCAGAATATTAACCCAAATTGAATTTACAAAACCACCAGAACTTTTGCTATTTCCTCTATGCATTCAGTTTTCAGTAAAATCTGTAAAGTGACTGCTACATAATGAAAACTTTCATGTGATACCAGTTATTATACAATTCAAGGTAAGTAAAGGTTAGCCCTTTCAGACCACCTCTTACTATTCCATAAAGATCACCTGTATATTTATACTACATTCCTGTCATGGTTCCAGCTACTATTGTATTGAGCACATAGGGATAATCCCTTTATGGTCAAGTTGCTTACTAGTTGATGCCTTATTCTAGGTGAGGAACATAGAACTGTTAAAGAGTATTAAATTTGCATTTTGGAGGGGAGGTGGGGCTGGGAATTGGAGTACAATGGCAGTGAAATAGCAAAACAGTGACAGAAGAAGTTCAGCAATAAGTAGAAGAGTTGTTTGCTTATAGTTATCTGTAGAAGAGTCTCTTCTAATACTGGTTTTCACATAAGAAATGGAGAACCTCAAACAGAACCAAAGATATCATGAGAGTAACATCTTGACTTATTCCACCCACATTAGTAATGCACATAAATGTAAATAATGTAAGTAAAGCCTGTGAATTCTATCATAGGATATTCTATCAGAAGGGGAGGAGAAAATATTTCTTGACTCCTCTACATCAGCAGATATGAGTCTTTTTTGTGTCTTTACTTTCTTAAGAAAAGAGTTCTCTATGTTGAAGCCTTGTGACACTTAAAATTTATAAACGGAAGTAGGAGCCACTATTGGGTGAATGTCAAATATTAAAAATTTCAAGTTCTAACTTGATAAAGCAAAAGACCAGAAAAGTCATAGGTCTCCAAAGTGTACCAGGGACCTTATATCAAGAAGGAAATTTTGACAGAAGCATTTCATGTAAGATATTGCCACATAGAAACTAGGAGGGAGATTTGCAATCTATGGCTTATTTGATACTTTTTGATACAATTCACTGAGAGTATTAGAATAATCTCTAACTTCCTTTGAAATTCTATGATATGTAAAACATGGGTCTTACATGTTAGCTACCCTAAAGTGTATAATTTAGACATTATTCTAGTATATTATCTATCAATGTATCAAGCAGGAGCCATTAATTATATAGTCATATTTTCAATATATAAAAAATAATAAAACAAATGAAAGGGAAGATCAATTAATATAATCTTTTCAATCAATAAACAATAGACTATAATGTTTCACAAATTTTCATGTTGGTAAAAGATAGTTTAGTCCTCAGTAAACTCATACTATTAGGGCTGTTTAGGTGGCACAGTGAATATAGTGCCAAACCTGAATTCAGAAAGACTGATCTCCTGAGTTGAATTCTATCCTCAGACACTTATTAGCTATTTGAATCTAAACAAGTTACTTAACCCTATTTGTCTCAGATTGCTTTTCTATAAAATGAGCTGGAAAAGGTAATGGCAAACCACCTCAGTGTATTTGCTATGAAACCCTCAAAAGGGATTACAAAGAGTGTACAAACAGTACAACAACATATTTAGAATAACTCTCATGGTTATCTTACATTAAACAGATGCAATCTTCTCACTGATGTTTTATTCTACTTCTCTCTTTTCAGTTGCTATTTTCTACCTTTGAAGTCTTCCTTTGCTTTTTCTCTGCTAATTGGTTGCTGCCATTTCCTGGAGAAATTATCTCCTACTACTGAGTCCAAGATCTTGTCCTGGATAACATGCCTTGGGAACTAACCCTAATTTTATTTTTACTCTTTTGTTAAGTCAGGCCTAGAATTATTCCTTGCTGACACATATAAGAGTGTGGGCATGTGTCCACACATCCTTCACATGGCTATTAAAATCTTTTTACCATTGAATTCATTAATCATACCTTTTTTTTTTTTTTTTGAAAAAGTCACCCTAATAGATTAAGACAAGTTACTTAAAAACAAACAAACAAACAAAAAACAACAACCTGTGCCAAAACTATACAAGTTACCAGATAAAATGTACCTTAAAGAGTAAAGAACTTTGGAGTGGGTGATTTTTGCCCTGCATTCATTCTGCCAATGATAAAATTCTATGTTGTTCTTTTGTTGTTCAGGGTTGAGAAAAAATAAAAGCTTAAAGAAAAATCCATAAACTGCTCCCCTGAACAAATATCCCACCAAGAGGACATTTTGTATCTATAGCTATAGATACAATTAGAAAAATAGATAGATAGATAAAAGTATAAGTGTGTGTATATGAGTGTATTTTTAAAGTCATATCTTTTGGGATACTAGAAACTGAAACAAAACATTCAGATCCATGACTGCTCTGTACTGTAATGTCCTGGCTAGCTTTCTGAAGATTTCCATACCAGCCTTGTTTTCAGCAGAATAATCACCATGATAATAGTCAGAAATAAAACCCAAAATCTTTATTATCTCCTCCACAGTCTATCTCCTTCACCTGGGGCTCGGTTAGCTTTCTTGAGGTCCTTCAGACAAGCCTTAGTCTCAGTGGAGAAATGAAGGAGGACAGGCCAACCATTATGAGGTGGGAAATGGAATGTCTCTTGTCCAGTCTTCTCATATACTCTATTATAAGTACATCAATGGGGGTGTCAATCTTGTAGACTAGGTGTCAATCTTATAGAACTATATTAAGTATTAAGTACCTGTAAAACTAGATAACCATTGTATAATCAATTCTACTGAATTAACACCTTGTTGCAGGACTAAATCAATCATACTGAGGCTTAAGTATATTTCTCCAAAGTTCCTGCCCTTTACATTGTACCAATATTTTTCTAATGCTGATTTCTGCAAACATTTAAAAAAAAGAGTATTTGGGGGAAGCTAGGTGGTATAGTGGATAGAGCATCAGCTCTGAAGTCAGGAGCACCTGAGTTTAAATGTGGCTTCAGTCACTTAACAATTCCTGGCTGTGTAACCCTGGGCAAGTCACTTAACCCCAATTGCCTCAGGAAAAAAAAATTCCTCTTTTGGGGGTACATTTAGAAATTTTTAATTCATTCATACCTTCTTAGTAAAATTTATTCATATGTCTCTTTGTCTCTCTCCAGTTTAACAAACTCTTTCCTTTTAGGGGAAGGGGGGGATTCGGGAATTTCCCTCTTGTATGTGCCTCTTTGTTAGAATCCTTACAAATTGTTAAGTCATTAGAGTTGATAGAGACAATAATTATCTAATTCAGCATGCTTCAGTATTATTGATCTGATTTTACAAGGAGATGTTATAGGCCAGTAGAAACAAGGTACTAAGTGGGACTGAGAAACAATGCTTGTGTTCACACCTTTAGAGAGCTCATATAAGCAAGAAGCTGTTAGGGCCAAAGAGCACTCTGGAAGGAAATCCATAATCCCCACTCTCGGATCCCACAATCCCATTCTCAGAGAAGGAGCATAAACAGAGCTTCAGTGAGCCAGTCAAGTGAGTTCACCTGAAAAGATTGAGAGGGAAGCGTCAAGTGAGTTCAGCCACAAGCCCTCTCTCGGAGGCAAGAAAGATTCATTCCATCTTCCACCTTTGTGCTGGCTGGAGGCTGAAGAAAGCAGAGGCAAAGGACAACTGCAAAAGCTCTTGGAACCAAGCAGAAAGATAGGCCTCTAAGAAAAACTAACCAGGGATATTATGGAGGAAGCAATAAAAGATTTGCACTTTTAGCATCTGGCTGCATTTGGGTGATTATAACTTTTACCTGAAACTAAGGTGGCCTGCAGAAAACCTCCCCAAGAAACCTGCTCACAGAGAGATCCATTATATTTTAAAGAAAAAAAAAAAAAAAACCACACCTCTTCCATTGTTTAGAAGCTCTAATGCCCCTTGTATTATTAGTGCTTAATGGTCAACTATACTGTGTGCTCATTTCCTGCCTATAGAATATCTTCATAATACAGCCAGATATCTTTCTCTGTCCCTATTGGCCATGACAAATGTTAAATAAAACTGATTTAGACTTTTCCTCATGGCACCCCATGATTTCACTAATTAGGAGGCATATAAATCTATTTTGTTTTATTGGTTCTCTATTTCCCCCATTAATTCAAAATGAAGACTATAGAATAATGATGTCATTTTATAGAAGAAACAACAATTTCAATAATAACAACAAAAGCAGCAGCAGCAACAACAGGAATGACACTAACTTTCATCCAAATATAAAACCAGAACTTTGTGAAGGGTCCATTTACAAAAAAAAAACAAAAAAAAAAAAAAAAAAACAACATTTTTTCACTGTTCTTTTTTAAGTTGTTTCATCAATTTAAATTTTCCAGTTTAAGTGACGAACAGAAGGTCTTCCAAAAATACAGTTCATACAGCTGGACTTATGTTTTCAATGTGATAAAAATCAGAAAACAACAAAGAATTTTGCCATATGCCTATGTCTTCCAAACACCAATTGTATAGTATGATCTTTGGGGAAATAACTTCCCCACTCTATCTCACATTCCTCATTTTTAAACTACTTGGATTGGAATAGGGGGATTTTAAAGTCTTTTTCCAGTGAAAGTATTCTATGAGTCTTTGAAGTCGCAAATAAAATAAAATAAAATAAATAAGTCTTTCTTTTCTGTAGCTTTTTGTTTCCTTTATTGTTTTTGCATTTTTAAATGTATTTTTTAAATGAATTCAACTAATATTGGTAAACCTAAACATTCCAACATATGAAGAAAAACCAGAGAGAAGTATATATCCCACTGTAGACTTTTTACCAGTAATGGTTTTGTTTAAACTTCAAATTAAATTTAATACATTGCATCTTATTTGTTTTAGTGAATGATATTTGTGCTGGAGTTAATTTTATGGCTACAATAATTAGAGTGGAGAATGTTAGGAGCAGGTAAAAATTGTCTAGAAGAGATGAAGGTGATATTGATAAATATAGAGTTGGTCAATTAAAATTTTATAAGCAGAGTAAAATTTGGTTTGTTTTTTAAAATCAAGCTATTTGTTAGGGTGTATAGCTTTCAAGTAGAAAAATGTGTTTTTTTTTTTCTGGCACTGAATTTCTTTTCAGGAATAAAATAGTTAAAAGTCTTGGGAAATATTGCTAGTTATTAGTTTTTTCTCCCTACTTTTGTTTTTCTGTCTCAGAGTCCATTGCCTTTCTTATATGTTTAGCCTTAGTAGGCAAAAAGTAGACATCTCTAGATGCTATTTCTTTTCTATTGTGAAAAGGAATTCGGTTTATGCTTAGGCAGATATTTGAGTTTTGTCCTAGAATGCTGTGCAGTGCAGTTTTCCTTTAAAATGAATGTTTTTTTTTTTTTTCCAAGGTAAACAATTTTCTGTACTGTTCTTGTTACACATTGTTAGAGTCATCCCAATTATTTTGTTAGAAGAGGTAACACACATACACACACTTTCATACTCAAACACACAATTATTGCTATGAACAAATGATTGCTTGATTAGCAATATTTCCTATCCCTTTCCCCATCTAGTTTTCTTTCCCATCCTCAATCTCTTTTATCTCTCTGAGTCATCACTGATATATGAGGATATGACTTGCAGAATTCATGTTCAGGAGGAGCATTTTAATGTTTGTATTACATATTAAAGAACCTTGGACTGGGAAGCACCAAATCCATTTTAGGAAGCAAAGGCTATTCTTTCTTTATTTCCTTCTTTCCTTTTTTTTCCTTTTCTTTCTTTTTGTCCTTCTTTCTTTCTTTCTTTCTTCCTTTCTTTTTCTTCCTTTCTTCCTTTCTTCCTTCCTTCCTTCCTTCCTTCCTTCCTTCCTTTTCTTTCTTTCTTTCTTTCTTTCTTTCTTTCTTTCTTTCTTTCTTCTTTCTTTCTTTCTTTCTTTCTTTCTTTCTTTCTTTCTTTCTTTCTTTCTTTCTTTTCTTCCTTTCTTATTTGTACCAATAGATGTAACCACAGACCTGACCATAATATTCTTTTTTTGTTAAGGTTTTCCCTTTTTCTTTCCTGAGAGATAAAATCATAAAAGAGTAATCCTTTTCAATTCCCTCCCTACAAATTTACATTTTATTTTTGGAGTTATTTACTTGAAGAATGTGTGACTATATGTGCATTTCTTATTCTTTAGTACTCAATTTTTGGGGAAATTAAGGTTAAATGACTTATCCAGAGTCACTCAACTTGTAAGTGAAGTTGGATTTGAACTTATATCTCTCTAACTTCAAGTATGGTGCTCCATCCACTGTACCACTGAGCTATCTTAGAGCTTAAATACATAAAACTATTATTATTAAAATTAGAAAAGCAGAAAGATACCAAATTTCCAAAAATTAAAATGGAACTTCATTGTTTATTTAGTGCAAATACTAGTTAATCTAAATCATCTTTTTGTATAAAATTGACTTTTTAAAATAGATCAGTAGTTGGGTGAATAATTGTTTAATTTAAAAAAGTGGTAAGAATTCAGCAGAAAGATGATCCATTCCCTTAGAAAAAAAGCTAGGGCAGTTTCTTTTAGTCTTCTCCTACCTCAACAAAAAATGACTGTTGCTGTTCTCTATGATTGTAGTTGAGGAAAGGGGTGGGATTCACCATAAATAACACATTTACAAATAGAGGACAGCAAGAAAACTAGAATTTATAAATAGAAATTTGTTGTTTGGAATTTTAAAAAAGAATAAAATTGGAAAGAATGAACTTTCATAGTATCTTTCCAAATGTTTCTAGTAAAGAGCAGTGATTTTTTTTTTTTTGACAGCCTATGCAGATTAAATAACTTGGGGAAAAATAAAACAAGGAAATAACTTTTACTTGGGAAAAATTATTATGATCTCAAAATAATTCTTTCTTTGATATGTTCAGGAAAAGAATGTCTGGTTTTTTTTTTAAAGATCCCCAAAAGCTTGACCTTTGAAATTCTGGTGCTGACCCTAACAAAAAAAAAGTGAAGATAGTAATAGCCAAGGAAATTGCAAATATTTCTAGAATATTAAGCATCCCCTTTGAATTCCTAAGGGTTAGGAAAGAAATTAAAGAGCTTATGAAAAATGAACACAGAGGGATAGCATGCTGAAAAGTCCCAGGCTTTTGAGGGTGGAGATAGGGAATGGGGAATATAGCCACAAAAAGTATTTAAGAGGGAGGCTCATTCTATAATTTGGATCCAGAAACTAGAGAATGAAGGAGCTATGGTTACAGAGGATACAGATACATGTTGAATAATTCAAACTTGAAAAATTGTTTTTTTTTCTTAAAAAATGTTGGGGGAAAATAGTTTTAAATGCAGATTTATTGAGAAGGGGCATTGGCAGAACAATGTCAAGGTATCACCTCATTCCTCACTCTTAAATATTCAATTTCATAAACCAATATATTCATGAAATTTTCATTATGGTTAGTTTTGACTGTATTTTTATAGATAAAATGAAATACACTTTAAATGTACATTTAACTTAGGGTTAGTCCTCATGAATTTTGCCTCAGGTAATGTTTCCACTTATTGAGAATAAATAAAATTTTGCTCTAGCCATAATATTTTCCTTTGATTTGCATTGGACAAAACTTTATAGTATTCATTAAGAGAGATGCTCTCTTTTATCTGTCAAAATGACAGATTTCCAACTTGTGAAAACTGCTTCACACCATAAAAGAAATATGTTTTACATACAGAAAAGCTTGTGAAAATGGGATTCCCACTTCCCCACTCAGCAAAATATATTGAGAAAGTTTTTGTTGAGCGAAGAGTTAGTAATGATGGATGGAAGTGGGAAGGTTTTATCCCATACAATATTGCTTCTAAATAGAACTGCTTATGTCCATCATTATATTACTATATTAGTGTTTGTTTTATTATCACAAATAAACTACCAATCACATTTAACTCCTTTTCCTTCAACAAAGTTCGCTTCCATATTATGAAAGTATGATGGATTAAATCTTATATTAAATCAATTCCATGAGAAAGACTCATTTCTTTACTTATGATCTAATTTTGCTATAGTACTTTGTTATAATTTTCTTTAGGTGATTAGAAAACACATTATTGATCTCTTTGGGGGCCAGAATTGAAGCAAAGCCCATTCCTCTGACAATATCTTTTGGAATAAGCCAACAAGTTATGGGAGAGATAGCAAGGCAATAAATACTTTAATTCACAAAATTTTCCTCTTCGAGACTTTGGCATTTTGTTCTTTATGACACTTGATTTGGATAGGAAATTATGATATTAAAGTGGGGGCTCAAAGCATTCTTAAGAGTTCACTTTTGTATTAGCAATACTACACAACCTATAGCCCCAAGTTGTAGAAAACCTATTAGATAAACAGGGACCAGAAAAAAAAAAATGATTACTATTGAGTAGTGAATTAAACAATGGGTTTAAAGTATGTGAGAACTGACTTGAAATGCTATTTCAGACTCTTATTATTAGTGTGACTCTAGACATTTCAGTAAATCTTTGCTTCACTTTCCTTATCTGTAAAATATGGAGACTGATCAAGATTTCTTTTCATTCTTTCATTGTCTTTTCACCTTTAAATTTATGGTCCTATGAAAATTAGAAGATTTTTTCAACTCATTTTAAATAGACCTGGCAAGTCCTATTATTATGAGTCTGCATAAGATTCTACTAAATCTATTTAATAATAATAACAAAGTATGAAACCCATAAATAGATATTGATGTTTTTCACTTCTTATTTCAATTTTTAGGTGAATAAATAATGAAAACTGTTATCAGGAAGATTTGAGTTGGCATAGAAGGGCCAAAATGGTGAAGAACAGACAGATCTTTGCCTTAGCTCTATCTGGTTTTCCTCAGAAGCAACACCAGATGAAGCCTCTGAATGGATTTTGTAGTAACAGAGCCCACAAATATTTGGAGTGTAACATAGTTCCAGGAGAAAATATCTTGGAAAGACTTCACAAAAGGTCTATATCAATCAGGCAGGAGGGGATGTGGCTCAGCAGAGGTGCAGTGAAGGAATGCCCAGGGCAGGGAGGCTCCACTTGCAGAGTTAAAATAGGGTAAATTATAAATAAATTATAAAATAAAAAAATATTAAAAAAATTATAAAATAAAAAATAAATAAATTATAAAATATAAAGAGGCAAAAAAGACCTATTAAAATTGAGGGAAAGAAAGGAGGGGCATGAACATTGTGTGAACATTAATCTGATCAGATTTGGCTTGAAGAAGAAATATCATCCATATTCAATTTGATATAGAAACTTGCCTTTCCCCATAGGGTAGTAGGAAGGAAAAGGAGAAAAGAAAGGAGAGGCTTATAGAAGGGAGAACAGAAGTAGAAGGGAAAATGATTTAAAAAAAAAAAAAGGAAATGGGCTGAAAAAAGGGAGGGCAGATTGAGTGGCCAAAGCAAAACTGGTGAGGAAGGAAAAGAGGAAAGAAAAGATACAAATATAACTTGGGGAAAATAGGATAATGGAAAATACAGAGTTAGTAATTTAAACTGTGAATGTTAATGGGATGAACTTTCCAATAAAATGGAAGCAGGCAGCAGAGTATATTAAAAGTCAGAATCCTACAAAATGTTGTTTACAAGAATCTCTTGAAACAGAGAGATACATACAGAGTAAAGTTAAATGGCTGGAGCAGAATTTTATTATTCTTCAAGTGAAGTAAAAAAAGCAGGGATAGCTATCCTGATCTCAGATCAAGCAAAAGCAAAATTAGATCTAATTAAAAGAGATAAGGAAGGAAACTACATCTTGCTAAATGGTATCATAAATAATGAAGTAATATCGATACTAAACATATGTGCACCATGTGATATAGCACCCAAATTCCCAGAGAAGTTCAAAAAGTTGCAAGAAGAAATAAATAGCAAAATTATACTGTTGGGGAATCTCAACCTTACTCTATAAGAACTAGATAAATTGAACCACAAAATAAACAAGAAAGAAATTAAGGAAGCAAATAGTACTTTAGAAAACTTAAGTATGATAGATCTTTGGAGGAAATTTAATGGAGACAGAAAGGAATATACTTCTTTTTCTCAGAAGGACATGGAACCCACACAAAATTTGACTATGTATTAGGGTATAAAAATCTCAAAAATCAAATGTAGAAAAGAATAAATAGTAAATGAATCTTTTTCAGATCATGATGTAATAAAAATTATTTTATTTTTATGTATATAATAAAGGATCAGGGAAATATAAAAAAATTAATTGGAAACAAAACAATTAAATCCTAAAGAATGAGTGGATGAAATAGCAAATCATATACACAATTGATTGCTTCATCCAAAGAATGGAAATTTATGGGATGCAGCCAAAGCCATTCTTAAGTGAGATTTTATATCTCTAGATGCTTATTTGCATAAAATAAGGAAAGAGATCAATGAATTGGTTATGCAACTCAAAAAAGCTAAAACCATAACAAATAGAAAATCCTCAATTAAATACCAAATCTTAAATTCTGATAATAAAAAGGGAGACTAATAAAATTGAAAGTAAGGAACTATTGAATTAATAAACAAATCTAAGAGTTGGTTTTGAAGCAACAAAATAAACTATTAGTTAATTTGACTAGAAAAAGCAAAGAAGAAAATTAAATTGCCAGTATCAAAAATGAAAAGGATGAACTCACCACCAATGAAGAAGAAATTAAAGCAACAATTAAGAGCTACTTTGCCCAACTGTATGTCAATAAATTTGATAATATAAATGAAATGGATGAATACTTATAAAAATATAGATTGCCCAGAGTAACAGAGAAGGAAGTGACTTACTTAAATAGTCTCATTTTAGAAGAAGAAATTGAACAAGCTATTAATCAACTCCTTAAGAAAAAAATCTCCAGGGCTAGATGGATTTACAAGTGAATTCTACCAAACATTTAAACAATTAATTCCAGTACTATGCAAACTATTTGAAAAAAATAGGGGATAAAGGAGTCCCTCTAAATTTATGACACAGCTATGGTGCTGATACCTAAACCAAGAAGAGTCAAAACAGAGAAAGAAAATTATAGACAAATTTTCCTGATGAGTATTGAAGCAAAAATCCTTAATAAAATATTAGCAAAGAGATTACAGCGAGTCATCACCAGGATAATACGCTATAACCAAGTATCATTTATACCAAGAATTCTGGGCTGGCTGGTTCAATATTAGGAAAACTATTAGCATAATTAACTATGTCAATAACCAAGCTATCAGAAATCAATCAGAAAAGGCATTAGACAAAATCCAACACCAATTCATATTTAAAACATTAGAGAGAGTAGAAATAAATGGAGTTTTTCTTATAATGATCAGCAGTATTTATTTAAAACCACCAGCAAGCATCACATGTAATAGAAATAAACTAGATGCATCCCCAATAAGATCAAGGATGGAACAAGGTTGTCTACTATCACAATTCCTATTCAAAATTGTATTAGAAATATTAGCTTTAGCAATAAGGAAAACCTGAGTTCAATTTCTCACTCAAGCACTTCCTAGCTATGTGATTCTGCAAAAATCATTTGACTTCTGTTTTTTTTTTCCAATTCTCTCTCTACAATGAAGATACAATAGCACTTACTTGCCAGTTGTATAGTAAGGATAAAATGAAATAATATTTGCAAAATACTCTTTATAATAATTTACATAGGAAAAATCACGTAATTACAAAAGCCTATTGCTTATCCCCTGCCACCTAACTTCATTTTGTAAACTTAAAAAATTCTCCCAGTTATACTAGATAGCTACTAGTCATAAAATCTACTCTAAAAGATTATATTTAAAGAATCAACATTGCAAGTTATCCAAAAGGCAATGCAGACTCCATATAATATTTGCCTATCTATCATCTATCTATTTGTCTCTTCTCTATCTGACTTTTTCTATTAGACTTGTGATTTCATTGATTTAGGAGGTGTCCAGTGAAGAACTTTGCTCCCAAATATTTTCTCTTTTAAAGTATAGTTTTATAAAGTATCTGATGAGTGACAATGAAAGGCTAAAAGACTTAATTAAGATCATACAAGTAGTATGTTTTAAGAAGAAGACTCAAAGTTATTCCTGCCTCCACAACCAGCTTTCTAGTCCACACTAGAGATCTATTTTTTACTGTACTATAAAAAACAGTGATCTATTCACAAAAATCAACATAAAACATACTCTACTAAAAATAGGCATGCCAAAAAGGAGGTAGGTTGATTATGTAAAGAAGAAGTGATAGTTTTGACTTAAAATTTTTAGGCATAGAAAGATAAAATACCAAGAGGAAATGCCTTGAGTATATGCTACATTGAAAATGTAGAGAAGAATATAAATTAAATTTCCATAGAATGAGACAAACTAGATAAATTTCATTTCAAAGTGAAAGCCTTCTCCAATGGAATCCCAGGTCTAAACAATTATTGCCACATATTTGCAAAATTTAGTGTAAGATTTAAAATAACTAACAATACAATAATAGCATAATATAATTCCCTGCTACTGGGGACATAATGTTTTTATTATAAAGTAAATGTTTTCATTAACTAGTTATAAGATCTTAGGTAAATTTCTCTGTGTTTCTGGGACCTGTTTCCATGAATATGTATTAAGAATATGTGTTAATATGTATTAAGAAGGTTGGACTAATGAACTCTGGAGTCCCCCTGCTCTCTCTAATGTTCTGATTTTGTCAGTTTGTCCTTCTTGCTCTAACCAGATATACCTACTCAAAAGAAAATATCCATTAAGTAGCATCACTATGGTTTAGAGTCATCACCTTTACCATTCCTATCTATATGACCTTGGGCAACTTATACCTCAACTGGCCCCTTTGAACTTTACTGTTACTTTGTAAAATGATGAAATGAGACAAGATGGCCTCCAAGGTCCCTTCCAGCACTAAACTAATAATCCCATGAACCCATGATCTATATGTAATGAATACCGTGAGAGAGATTTGGTGATGACTATTGCATCTATAACTCAAATGTATTTCATTTTATTTACCTCTAGACCTTTATTGTAATACTGCCCACTGGTGCTTGTTGTTTGTCCTTTGTTCTTGAAGATGATCATTACATCAGATAAATGATGCCATGCCACACAAGTGAATTGTATTTAAGTGAAGGAGGGCCTGTTTCACCTTTCCCTCCAGATTCATCTGTTCCAGTGGCAAGGTATAGATCTAGAGATGACCCTGAGTGATTTTTAAGAAAGACTGAGCAACCCCAGACACTCTACTAAAAAGTTATTAGAAACAATCCACACCTTCAGCAAAGTTGCAGGGTATAAAATAAACCCACATAAGTCATCAGCATTCTTATTATCACTAACAAAACCCAACACTTAGAATTACAAAAAGAAATTCCATTTAAAGTAGCTACTGATTGTATAAAATATTTAGGAATCTATCTGCCAAGGGAAAATCAGAAACTTTATGAGCAAAACTACAAAACACTCTCCACACAAATTAAGTCTCATCTAACCAACTGGAAAAATATTAAATGATCTTGGATTGGGTGAGCAAATATAATAAAGATGACAATACTACCTAAATTAATCTATTTAGCGCTATACCAATCAGACTCCCCAAAAACTACTTTGATGAACTAGAAAAAATAACAACAAAGTTCATATGGAAAAACAAAAGGTCAAGAATTTCAAGGGAATTAATGAAAAAAAAAATCAAATGAAGGTGGCCTAGCTGTACCAGATCTAAAATTATATTATAAAGCAGCAGTTACTAAAACCATCTGGTATTGGCTAAGAAATAGACTAGTTGATCAATGGAATAGGTTAGGTTCAAAGGACAAAACAGCCAATAACTTTAATAATATAGTGTTTGACAAACCCAAAGACCCCAGTTTCTGGGATAAGAATGCACTCACTATTTGACAAAAATTGCTGGGAAAATTGGAAATTAGTATGGCAGAAACTAGGCATTGACCCACACTTAACACCGTACACCAAGATAAGGTCAAAATGGGTTCATGACCTAGGCATAAAGAATGAGATTATAAATAAATTGGAAGAGCATATGATAGTTTACCTCTCAGATATGTGGAAGAGAAAGGAATTTATGACCAAAGAAGAACTAGAGATCACTATTGACCACAAAATAGAAAATTTTGATTACAAACAAATGCAGACAAGATTAGAAGGGAAACAATAAACTGGAAAACATTTTTACAATCAAAGGTTCTGATAAAGGCCTCATTTCCAAAATATATAGAGAATTGACTTTAATTTATAAGAAATCAAACCATTCTCCAATCGATAAATGGTCAAAGGATATGAACAGACAATTCTCAGATGAAGAAACTGAAACTATTTATAGACATATGAAAATATGCTCCAAATCATTATTAATCAGAGAAATGCAAATTAAGACAACTCTGAGATATCACTACACATCTGTCAGATTGGCTAGAGTGACAGGGAAAGATAATGCGGAATGTTGGAGGGGATGTGGGAAAACAGGAACACTGATACATTGTTGGTGGAATTGTGAACACATCCAGCCATTTTGGAGAGCAATTTGGAACTATGCTCAAAAAGTTATCAAACTGTGCATATCATTTGATCCAACAGTATTTCTACTGGGCTTATATCCCAAAGAGATACTAAAGAAGGGAAAGGGACCTGTATGTGCCAAAATGTTTGTGGCAGCCCTGTTTGTAGTGGCTAGAAGCTGGAAAATGAATGGATGCCCATCAATTGGAGAATGGTTGAATAAATTGTGGTATATGAACATTATGGAATATTATTGTTCTGTAAGAAATGACCAGCAGGATGAATACAGAGAGGACTGGTGAGACTTACATGAACTGATGCTAAGTGAAATGAGCAGAACCAGGAGATCATTATATACCTCAACAATGATACTGTTTGAGGATGTATTCTGATGGAAGTGGATCTTTTTGATAAAGAGAGCTAATTCAGTTTCAATTGATCAAAGATGGGCAGAAGCAGCTACACCCAAAGAAAGAACATTGGGAGATGAATATAAACTGCTTGCATTTTTGTTCTTCTTCCCGGATTATTTATACCTTCTGAATTCAATTCTCCCTGTGCAAACTGTTCGGTTCTGCACACGTATATTGTATCCAGGATATACTGTAACCTATTCAACATGTAAAGGATTGCTTGCCATCTGGGGGAGGGGGTGGAGGGAGGGAGGGGAAAAATTGGAACAGAAGTGAATGCAAGGGATAATGTTGTAAAAAATTACCCTGGCATGAGTTCTATCAATAAAAGGTTATTTAAAAAAAAAAAGAAAGAAAAACAGAGCAAATGAACTCACTTTGATCTTCAACTATAACCGCTCTTTAAATGATATAGTGATAACATTGTTATGGAAAGAAATAACAAATATAATCAGATAAAAAATTGAATATATATATAACATTTTAAGGTATTCAAAGTTTTCCTTGTAACAACTTTGTGAATTTAATAATATTATTATCTCCATTTTACTGGAGGAAATTGAGACTTGGATAAACTAAGTAATTTGTCCATTAGCTCTCATTTTTAATTAAAATTTTTTAATACAAAATCATGTCTTTTGATGTTAAGGGCTAGTTTCTTTACACTACATCAAACTGCCTATGCCAGAAATTTAGTTCCTAATCTTAAATAATTATATTCTTTTAGTTAATTAAAAAATATATACATTTAATGGGAAGAACAGTGCATTCATTGAGAATAGTTTCTAGGGACATAATATAGTTAGAAGAGTGTGAATGCTAGAATGCAAAAATAAAAGTTTTACTGGACATTAACACATTGTTGGTGGAACTATGAATGGGTTCAGCCATTTTGGAGAGCAATTTGGAACTATGCTCAAAAAATTATCAAACTATGCATACACTTTGGTCCAGCAATGTTTCTATTGGGCCTTTATCTCAAAGAGATCTTAAAGGAAGAAAAGGGACTCATATGTGCAAAAATGTTTGTAGCAGCACTTTTTGTAGTGGCAAGAAACTGGAAATTGAGTGGATGCCCATCAGTTGGGAGAATGGCTGAATAAGTTATGAATAATGTTATGGAATATTATTGTTCTATAATAAACAATCAGCAGGATGATTTTAAAGAGGCCTAGAGAGCCTTACATGAACTGATGGTGAGTGAAGTGAGCAGAATCGGGAGATCATCATACATTGCAACAAGATTATATGATTATCAATTCTGATGAACTTGACTCTTTCCAACAATGCTTGATTCTAGTTGCAGTGATTTTGTGGTGAAGTGAACCATCTACACCCAGAGAGAGGATTGTAGGAACTGAATGTGAATCACAACAAAACATTCCCACTCTTACTCTTTTTGTTGTTCTTCATTTGTATTTTGTTTCCTTACTCATTTTTCTTCCTTTTTAATCTAATTTTTCTTGTGCAACAAGAGAATTGTATAAATATGTTTATACATATTGGATTTAACATATATTTTAACATGTATAACATATATTGGATTACTTGTCATCTAGGGGAGGGAGTAGGTAGAAGGAGGAGAAAATCTGAAACACAATATGCAAAGGTGAATATTGAAAAATCATCAATGCATATGTTTTGAAATTTTTTTTTCTTGTGGCCTTCCATTATTTCAAGGTGCTCTTTATTTTTTTTTTAAATTTAATTTTATTTTATAATAACTTTATATTGACAGAATCCATGCCAGGGTAATTTTTTACAACATTATCCTTTGCACTCGCTTCTGTTCCTATTTTTCCCCTCCCTCCCTCCACCCCCTCCCCAGATGGCAAGCAGTCCTATATATGTTAGATATGTTGCAGTATATCCTAGATGCAATATATGTTTGCAGAACCAAACAGTTCTCTTGTTGCACAGGGAGAATTGGATACAGAAGGTAAAAATAATCCGGGAAGAAAAACAAAAATGCAAATAGTTCACATTTGTTTCCCAATGTTCTTTCTTTGGGTGTAGCTGCTTCTGTCCATCATTTATCAATTGAAACTCAATTAGGTCTCTTTGTCAAAGAAATCCACTTCCATCAGAATACATCCTCATACAATATGTTGTCGAAGTGTATAATGATCTCCTGGTTCTGCTCATTTCACTTAGCATCAGTTCATGTAAGTCTCTCCAAGCCTCTCTGTATTCATCCTGCTGGTCATTTCTTACAGAACAATAATATTCCATAACATTCATATACCACAATTTACCCAGCCATTCTCCAATTGATGGGCATCCATTCAAGAAAATATATATATTTTTTAAAATAAAGAAAATTACCTATGCATATGTTTTGAAAATAAAAAGCTTTAATAAAAAAAGAAAAAAGAGAGAAAATCACGATTTTGGTCTAGGGTTTAGGTGTTTCTGGTCCTGAATGGATGAATCATCAAATCACATCTTATATAAAATTCCCTGACCAGCCTAAAGATTAACATTAACCCAGAGAACACAGGAAATTGCTTTTCTAAGACACCTGCCTTAATGAAAGATATATAATTAAAAAAGAAAAATTCTGTGTTTTGCAATTATATACATTAGATATCCAAATTATATCATTTATTTGGCATTTTTACTGGATTGCCTATGTTGTATTAGAATGAAGATAAAATCTTTCTTTCACTGAAAAAAAACAGCATTAATTTGTGCATTAATTAAGCAATTCAATAGTTCATATGACA
Organism: Antechinus flavipes; assembly: GCF_016432865.1. Taxonomy (NCBI): domain Eukaryota; kingdom Metazoa; phylum Chordata; class Mammalia; order Dasyuromorphia; family Dasyuridae; genus Antechinus; species Antechinus flavipes. The sequence continues at coordinate 487,889,861 of NC_067398.1, read as the reverse complement.
GGAGAAAAATACTGAATGACTTTGTCTATCATTTAAAAGAATGGATTGTAAATACAATATTCTGACTTTTTAAAGAAAAAAAAGTAGCACAATATATTTCCCAATTTATCTTAGAAAAGAAAAAGGAGAATCACAGAAATTTAAAATTTGGTAAGGATCTCTAAGATCATGAAATCTAAATCCCTCATTTTATTAATTAGGATGTCAAGACCCCAGAATTTTGAGGGACTTGTCCAAAGTCCCAAAGCTAGTATTCAATGTAAGATTCAATCCTAAATTTGCTTGGTTTTAAATTCAGCACTGTGCCACATAAAGTATGCATGTGATACAATTAGTGATAACTCATAATGTGGGACATATCATTAAGTGTAGCATGAATTTTTATCCATGTTTTAACAAAAGATTTTTTAATTATGAGATTTTCCTTATAGAATATAGTTTTATGAAGAAGACCTATTACAATATTCATTTCATTCTGTTCTACCTAATTTTAGGGGGACATCTGTAGACTTAAATAATGCTTGTTAAGTACAAATACATTGAGGTAAGGAAAATATATATTCTTTATAATATCCGTGACTACTTAGAGTTACCTTGTTTTATGATTATATTCTGACTCTCTCTTTGAAAATTAGAGAATAAGGGGCAGCCAGATGGCAGAGTATATAGAACACTGGTCCTGGAGACAGAAGAACCTGAATTCAAATCCAGCCTCGGACACTTAACCATTTCCTAGTTGTATGATCCTGGGCAAGTCAATTAACCCCAAATGACTTGCAAAAGAGAAAGGGAAAAAAAAAAAGAGGAAATTATAGAATAAGAATAATTAAGTTAGAGCTTTAGAGCTAAAGAGAATATATTGTCTTGCTCTGTCCTTTAGTCAGAACCCTACATAATGCTCAGCACAGAAAGATCATGCAATCAATATTGAGCCAGCTTTGGAGTCAAGAAGAACAATTGTCATCCTGCTTCGGACACATGATTGTGTGACTTTTGCCAAGTCACTTGACTTCTCTGTACCCCTAAAATCTTCTAAGAGGATAATTTTCTGAAAAAAATGTCAATCAGTCATTGATAGAAGAAAAAGGTAACTGGGGACATACGTATAAAATACACATGATATATAATTTAATATGCAATATATCTATCTCTGTAGAGGGAATATTTGTTTAATATGTATGTATGTGTGTGTATGTTAAACAATTGTGACAATGAAAAATGTACTGAAAGATTAGGCATTTCTCAGCATTAACACAAGATAAGAAGATTTTAAGCTCAGAAGGATTTAGAGATTTTAAGCATTCTAACCTTTTCAGTTTCAAATTGTGGAGACTATCTGAAGGAATTTAAATAACTTACAAATAGTCACATAAGTTTCAGACCCAGACTGTAAATTCAGACCTATGACCCCAGATTCAGAAGCTTGTCTCCAGGGCCATAACTAAATCAGGCCCTCTATGACTTTTACCCAGACTATCAAATTGGGGAAATTTTTTTCTTCCTCTCTACCATTTTCTATTCAGTCATTGCTCTGTATTTGTCCACTACTGTGGACTCTATCTACTTTTTTCCCTTCCTGCTTGCCATGAATTCTGTCCTCTGATAATCATTTTCCTTCATCCTCTGCCTTCTTGAAGTGTTATCCAATACAAGTTCATTTTACTGAGGCATGTTGAATTTTGCTATGCAACTCTCAGATAAATGTTTCACAAGCATCATAATTCTTAGTCATGGCTCTGCTTTTCTACTGCATCAAGCTATATTTACTTTTACATGTTTTCTCAGTTCTTTAGGCTGAATTTATCCAAGTTCCATTTACCATTGTTGCTACATTTTTTTTTCTTCTCTTTATCTCTGAATCTTATTTGTGCTTTTCTACTAAATCCCCTCTGATTTCTTGATATTTGTCTTAAATTAAAGAACCCAGGGATGGAAACAAGGATCTGACTTTTTCCTGAGTTTAAGCAGGGTTATTGAAACTTTTGTAATGATTGACTTATCTCTGCATGATATGAAAATTTGAAAAGTTGTATATATCCTTATCTAAGTATATTTTCAAGTTTCAGCAATTCTACTTTTAAGGATAAACTTTGATTTATGTTTCATACTGGCCCATCAACACAGTCTTTAAAAGAGATCTGCTATTTGTCCTCTTGTAGTAGCTTCACTATTTCCCTTTAAATCTATTGCTATAGAAGATGATGACATTGTACAAATCCATACATGATGTTCTGAACTTTTGTTTATAAGAATAGTTTGTGTTTATATTTGATTTTTTAAAATTTCTGTTCTCATTACATTATTAGAGATATAACTATTGAAAATTACTGGTCTCTGATATCAAAGTAAAGACAAATAATTGGAGGTAGTAAAGTACTAAGAACAACATGTATATATTTGAGTATGTATTCATATATGTAAAATATATTCTCATGTATACATATGCATAAATCCATTTGTATAAAACATGTACAATTATATGTGTATATAAGTATACATATGCATATATTTACATGTGGGAATATTTACCCAGTCATGAATTACTCAAATCTTTACTTTAAAGTTTGTTATGCAATCTTTTCTCAAATTACACTGCAGATATGGCTGATGCTATGGAAAGTTATGTTATGGAGTTCAAGACTGTTCTAACTTTTTCTCTTTACTATTAACACAGTCAATAAGAATTGAAAAAATAATTTTTTCACATTATTAATCAACAAGCTTTTATTATATGCTTACAATGTGTCAGATACTAAGGTAGTGAAGGCTTATGGTAAACTAAAAAAAAAAAATAATGACTATGGATATACAAACAATAGCCTTCTGTAAACCCTGGTTGCAACTCTCCAGATGACAGTTTTTTACTAGTGAATAGTGAGGAAAGACAAGTCCTCCTCCATATAATATCATGGATATATCACCCAAGCGGTATGTGGACTAAACTACATGATATTGTATCTGAGTCCCTGGAAATCTTTGCATTTTTTGTGTTTCCTTTCTTGAGTAGGTTATCAAAGAACAATGAATATCTATGAACTTATGAAGTGACATTGTGAGTCTGAAAGATATGAAGGCTTGTAAATAGGATTAAGAAGGCATTCATTGGAACAATGATATCAGTCTTACTTGGAGCAGTTGATTGGGAGCTTATAGCAAAAGAAATCATTAAAGATGGATGATAGTATTTCAGTCGCCATGGGTCCAGCTGTTCTAGTGTGAGGTTAGTTACTGATAAGAAATTAAAAGTGAAGTAGCCTCTACTATCAAGGAGCTTCCATTCTATCAGGACACAACTATAGCTAAGGTACCTTAGTGTGTCAATATTTCAAAATGTTCATTTCTTTATAGATAAATCATTGCTATGAAAAAAAAAAACTGATGGAGGAGAAAAAGTTTTGAAGTATTTATAAAGAAATAAGAGTTTGGGATAATTTTATTCTGCCAAGTGAAGCAAATTGAGGATGCTGTCAAATTTATATTGCTGCTAATTTTTTTCTGCATCAAAAGTTTGTGGGCTGATCCTGGGCTGCATTCTCAGTTTGATCTCTCAAACCCTGGTCTTGGTTCCAACATTCTCTGGGAATCATTTGCCACTATACTTTTCAACTTCTGGTTTCTTAGTATACTACACCAATCAGTGCTGTACTTATTAATTTATTTTCTAATTGAGCAGGAACTTTCAGATTTCATTTCTTTTCTGGTAATCAAATCAGTGTGCTTCCACTTATAACTTGAAGTTTTTTAACAAAAGTCTGCAGAAAGTCAGGGGATGGGGGAGAATATATATTAATTAGCAATATTTGTCACTGTCACTGTCCTAGCAAGGTTGTAGAGGTTAGTATATATTTTGAATGATGCTCAAAGAAAGCTTAATGTGTTGGTAAGCATCAAATTAGAATGTGGGATATAATTTTAACAGAAAAGATATTTATAAATTTGTGTTTTGAGGAAATTAGCTTTATTTTAGAAATCAAATGAATAATAATAACAATAACAATAACAATAAAACAAATATCTGCTGTTTTACCAAAAATATTTTTGGTAAATGTGAATGAATATTTATAAAGATTTATTTTTATGACAAAAACTATATTTGAATGAGCCCAAAACCTTTGATCTGCAAAGGCAACACAGTGGGAACACTAACAAACTACACATATTCATTTCACAATTATCAAAGAATTGAGAGGATGAAGCTAAATTAGATTATTCCCATTAACACATAAAATGACTAACTGACTAGGTCTTGTACTCACATGAATATGAACTGAATTTTTTTTTATTTGAGAATACATCTTGTCTTCTCTCTCTCTCTCTTTTTTTTAAATTTTATTTTATTTAATAATAACTTTGTATTGACAGAATCCATGCCAGGGTAATTTTTTACAACATTATCCCTTGCACTCGCTTATGTTTCATTTTTTCCCCTCCCTCCACCCCCCCCCCCAAGATGGCAAGCAGTCCTATATATGTTAAATATGTTGCAGTATATCCTAGATATAATACATATTTGCAGAACCAAACAGTTCTCCTGTTGCACAGGGAGAATTGGATTCAGAAGGTAAAAATAACTCGGGAAGAAAGTCAAAAATGCAAATAGTTCACATTCGTTTCCCAGTGTTCCTTCTTTGGGTGTAGCTGTTTCTGTCCAACATTTATCCATTGGAACTCAGTTAGGTCTCTTTGTCATAGAAATCCACTTCCATCAGAATACATCCTCATACAATATCGTTGTCGAAGTGTATAATGATCTCCTGGTTCTGCTCATCTCACTTAGCATCAGTCCATGTAGGTCTCTCCAAGCCTCTCTGTATTCATCCTGTTGGTCATTTCTTACAGAACAATAATATTCCATAACATTCATATACCACAATTTACCCAGCCATTCTCCAATTGATGGGCATCCATTCATTTTCCAGTTTCTAGCCACTACAAACAGGGCTGCTACAAACATTTTGGCACATACAGGTCCCTTTCCTTTTTTTAGTATCTCTTTGGGGTATAAGCCCAATAGAAACACTGCTGGATCAAAGGGTATGCACAGTTTGATAACTTTTTGGGCATAATTCCAGATTGCTCTCCAGAATGGTTGGATTCATTCACAACTCCACCAACAATGCATCAGTGTCCCCGTTTTCCTGCATCCCCTCCAACATTCGTCATTATTTTTTCCTGTCATCTTAGCCAATCTGACAGGTGTGTAGTGATATCTCAGAGTTGTCTTAATTTGCATTTCTCTGATCAATAGTGATTTGGAACACTCTTTCATATGAGTGGTAATAGTTTCAATTTCATCATCTGAAAATTGTCTGTTCATATCCTTTGACCATTTATCAATTGGAGAATGGCTTGATTTTTTATAAATTTGAGTCAGTTCTCTATTTATTTTGGAATTAAGGCCTTTATCAGAACCTTTAATTGTAAAGATGTTTTCCCAGTTTGTTGCTTCCCTACTAATCTTGTTTGCATTCGTTCTGTTTGTACAAAGGCTTTTTAATTTGATATAATCAAAATTTTCAATTTTGTGATCAGTAATGGTCTCTAGTTCATCTTTGGTCACAAATTTCTTTCTCCTCCACAAGTCTGAGAGATAAACTATCCTATGTTCCTCTAATTTATTTATAATCTCGTTCTTTATGCCTAGATCATGGACCCATTTTGATCTTATCTTGGTATAACTGAATTTTTCTTTACTGACTATATGGGGATATGGATAGAAGGTGGATTTGTGATTTTATTAGTATATAGCATTCACTGAAGAGGAAACTGCCAATGAAAGCAAAAACCTTCTGTACAACTTACAGACTCAGTTAATGAGAGCCCTTAGATTTGCCACATGATCAAACTATATTAGAAATTAAATTTGAACACAGATCTTTTTGAATCTGAGCCTGCCACTCTATCCACTAGATCAAGCTGCTTTAGCCATCAACTATGTAGGCATAAAAATTTCTGAATTATTTATTAAAATTTCCCAACTGAATGCTTTATTAAGATTAAAATTATTGTAAGCAGCCATATGGAGCCTTAGGAAGGAATTTGCATTTTAATTAATAACTAGCCTTCATATAATAGATCTGATAAATATATCAATTCAAAAGTAACTCTTTTTTTTTAACAAAATCACATCTTAGTTATGATTAGTTCTGAAAATTATAACACATATATTATTTTCATGTGGCCACATTAAAGCCCTATTGGAAATATTGGCTGTTTATCAAAACATATGGTTTTTCTTAAATCTGACAGAATTATTAGGCAAGCCTAGTCTTCTGTAGAAATTACAACCAGGTTCTCTATTGTAATCTCCTTTGTCAGATTGTGAAACTTAAAAAAAAAAATCACATCAGATTTCTCAGTAAAATAATGGCCTTAGGAATAAAAGGAAATATTTGCTTTCTAATAATATCATCTTTCTGAGCCAATTATTTAGAGTGCTATGAACAGATGGCTTAATCAGACAAGTGGAACCAGAAGACTAGTCCTATATCCTGACATAGCAGTATGACAATACATTACTTCATAGATTTAAAAAGACTCCTTGGATTATTGACTTATGATCTAGAAATCCTGAGGTACAGAAATAGTTACTCTATATTTGGAGGAAACCAGATTGTTGGCGGCTGCTGCTGATTTAGCATGTCTCTCTTCAGGTTTTGCTTTTGCTGTATCTATTTTTGAAGAGGTGAGAGATCATGCTATCTAAAGTATTTTTGAAATCTAAAAGGTCTTATGAGGCAAATGTAAACTTCAGTTAAGCCTGGTTTATTCTAATCTGGTTTTAGACTAGGAATGTTCACGGTCAAATTTAATTAAAACTCCTTATAATAATTCCCCTCCACCAATTCCCATATTCAATTTCCATTCCTAGATGACTAGCTTTATAACATCGGTTTCACTTCTTTAAAAATATTTCTTCCTATTTAGTATTTATGACACTTACACATTATTAAACTAAATGTGTATACCTTTAAATTAGACAACTACATGGGAAGAATATATATATATATATATTAGAAACTGTTAGTGAACTTAACTTATACTTGAAAACACTGGGTCCAGTAATAAGTTGATTTACAAATGACTTATTTTCAGTAGTTAACTATGTTTTGGAAGATGACTGTGACTCAAATGCTTCTTAAGTGAACTTGTCTATCCTAAAAGAAATATTTATGATAGCTGCATTCATATTAATTTAGCTTGTTTTAATTAAAAAAAATACGTGTATATCCTTTTACTGGTTCACTGAAAATGAAATATTAATATTATATGTAAGGAAGTACATTAGTTTCATTAGTGAAAAGTCACCAAATAATTGTCTCTGATTCACAATCTCTATTTTCTTTTTTTACACAACAGGCCAATGAAGCATAGTATAGCAATATTTCCATCATAGGCCACTTAATGTTTTTGAATTAATTTGTGCTCTGAAAATAAATTCAATCCTAATTTCCTTTCCCTTCATCTGCATGAGATTTCTCCTAAGTTTTAAAAACCAAAGAACATAATTCACTAATGAAAAAAGACACTTTTGAGGAAGATAAAAATCAACAATCATGACATCATAAAGCATTTCTCAGTCTCACAAAATCTAGAATTTTTAGAGCTAGAAAGGACGTTTGAGATTGTCTAATACAGCCATTTCATTTATGGCTGAAGACATTATACTTCAAAGGTTTTACTATTTGCTCAATGCCATATGGCCTAAAAGTAGAAAAGCCCCAATTTCATAAGATTATTAAGGTCAGAATAGCACTGAGAGTACATTTTTAAAAAAAATTTTACAACTAATGAAACTAAGGTGCAGAGAGATTAAATAAGATTCAAGATCACTCACATAATGAGTGGTAGTTAATGTTTGTATTTAAGTTCTCTTCTTCCTCTAGAGGCAATTCTCTTTTTTCAATGTTTTCCAAGTTTTGTGATATTTTCAAATGTATTTCAACTTTTGGATTTGCATCTTCAATAAGATGAAGACTAACTAAGAGAACTTCTAACTTTTATTTTCATAGCTCAGCGATAAGCAATATGATATCTTTGGATTATTTGTTCTTTGCAGTTATCAATAATGACCATATTAATATTTCCAAATTTGTATAGAGTAATTTTTCAACAAACCTAAATTTTATCTTTTTACTTTTCCTTTATTTTTTTTGATTTGCATTTAGTTTCATAGAGCATTTTAAATAAAAAATAACACAGAGATTAAAGAGATACATTAAAACAGTGGGAGAAAGACTGATAGGAACTGAAAAAAAAGTTTTTTTTCATAATATGGAACACTTTTATGGATTCCATTGACAATATAGTAAACTTTATAGACTTCTTCCTCAGAATAATGTTTTAAATGTATAAAATGAAATATAAACACAAAGGAGATAAAATGTATTAAGATAAATAAACATTTTTCTACTTCTAAGTTCACACAGCCACTTGAAATCCTTTCAGTCTTCCTTAGGGGTGACCCCAAGTTAAGAAAGCCTATATAGAGAAAAAAGCAATAGATTAGGAATCAGAAAATCAGTTTTCCAATTGGTAGTTATCTGCATGGCCTTGGTAAAATTAATTTCCTTTTTAATGCTCAATTTTTCCCATCAGCTATCTTTGATCTAATTTAGCCAATGTGCTTGAAGCCATAGGTGAGAGTTGAGTGAAAGATAAATTCCGTAGGTGGATGAACAGCCCAGAAAAGAGTAAATCTTCATGTAAGAAGTTCCAGTTGAGGACTCAAACCCAAATGTGAATCAGAGGGTTGTTTATCCCAAGCATGTAAAGACACCCCTGGTAAAATGGGAAAATATGAACAATATATTCCAATACCCATGAAGGCAGCTGAAACAGGCATTGTGGAACATTTGAATGTTTGGATGGCATTAAAGACTTTGAAAATGTCAAGGTTGTCTACTGAATCCTGGGCTATTACAAATCATTATGACTTTTGTCTTGCCATTGGACTTCAATGACTCTGGAAGAAAAAGTAAGGTTGACAACTTTGTGCAAATTTGTCTTACTTAAATCCAATTTGCACATGAAATCAAGACATCATCTTGTAATAACATTGGTTCTGGTTGAAAAAAGGACCAATAATCATAACTCAGTTTCCCCACCTAAAATAAGGCAGCAAGCCCAGATGACTTTTAAAGACCACCCTCCTCAGTTCTAAATTAATGATCCTTTGATTCTAGGTGTGGATGATTTCTCTCTTTCCTTTATATCTTACCTATTGATAGTCTAAAAAGAAAGGTTTTTTTGTTAGAAAAGAGGTATTTGAAGAGAAAAAGTACCAAGGAATTCTGCCCCAAAATTTCAACTGAAATATCTAATAGGGCTCCCATCTAACTAAGTACACACTCGCAGTCAATTTAGACTTGCTAGACTTAAAAAAAAAAGAAAGATCTGGTTTAGACCCTTCTCTGACCACTTTTCCTTTTCTGCATTACCTTTATTTTAGTGTTTGAAGAATGTTTACAACTTATTTTCAATGGCTTTTAAATTGTTTAAGTTGTTCTTGTTATATTCAAAGTTTTATTATTCTGCTCTCTTAGTTCTTTGGCTTTTAGTTTTATGTCCACAGTGGCTTTTTTGTTGTTTGAGCTGGACTTTACCTTTTGCTTTTAGTGCTTTTGTCCATAATTACTTTTTAATATTTTAAGACTTTGTTATTCTTGTTTTTAATCTCTCCTAGAATGTTGTTGGAGCAAAATGTCAATTTCTTAAATATGACTCCTGGCTTGGATGTAGTGCCAGCAAACCTCTTACTAGAAGAAGGATTGGGAGGGTACTTGAGTTCAAAGTCCAAATCTCCATTAATTCTCAATGTGGTTTCCAGAAAGAAAACAAATAACTTTCAAGGGTTCTGCTTCCTCATGTATGCAATAAAAATATCAAGCTACACTGTCTTCTCTATAATTCATCTCTGAGTATATCATGGAACTTGTCCTAATAATAAATTAAGATTATATCTGCATGCTAGGGGGGAAAAAAGGAAAATAGATCAAAAATATCTATTAGTCTGAGAAAGAGAAACCTCAGTTCCCCTTATCTGAATGAAATACCTCCAGGTCATAAATGTAGCTTTAATCTTTCCTATGGATCATATTAGTCACCAAAACACCATTTGATCTGCATTTATCGATCTGTTTTTATTATTGATGGATTTAATAATCTATAATTAGAAGGCAAAAAAGATTAGCCAGAACAGAATTTAGTGTATATATCATCAAAAAGAAAGAAAAAAAAAATTGAAGAAAGTGGCAATCAAGGAAGAATCTCCAAATTGCTTAAGAGATCAAAACAAATGTTTAAATATCGTAATTAAGACTTGAAAAGCTTTAAGAAAAAAAAAAAAGAATTTTATTCTTTTCTTTAAAAAAAGCGTTTAAATAGTATAAATTGTGTTTTAATATCACATATAATCATGCCTTCGAAATCACAGAATCACATTCTTTTTTATTTATTTATTTATTTATTTATTTATTTATTTATTTATTTATTTATTTAAATTTTATTTTATTTAATAATAACTTTGTATTGACAGAATCCATGCCAGGGTAATTTTTTACAACATTATCCCTTGCACTCGCTTATGTTTCGTTTTTTCCCCTCCCTCTCTCCACCCCCCCCCAAGATGGCAAGCAGTCCTATATATGTTAAATATGTTGCAGTATATCCTAGATACAATACATATTTGCAGAACCAAACAGTTCTCCTGTTGCACAGGGAGAATTGGATTCAGAAGGTAAAAATAACTCGGGAAGAAAACCAAAAATGCAAATAGTTCACATTCATTTCCCAGTGTTCCTTCTCTGGGTGTAGCTGTCTCTGTCCATCATTTATCCATTGAAACTCAGTTAGGTCTCTTTGTCATAGAAATCCACTTCCATCAGAATACATCCTCATACAATATCGTTGTCGAAGTGTATAATGATCTCCTGGTTCTGCTCCTTTCACTTAGCATCAGTCCATGTAGGTCTCTCCAAGCCTCTCTGTATTCATCCTGCTGGTCATTCCTTACAGAGCAATAATATTCCATAACATTCATATATCACAATGTACCAAGCCATTCTCCAATTGATGGGCATCCATTCATTTTCCAGTTTCTAGGCACTACAAACAGGGCTGCCATAAACATCCTGGCACATACAGGTCCCCTTCCCTTCTTTAGTATTTCTTTGGGATATAAGCCCAATAGAAACACTGCTGGATCCAAGGGTATGCACAGTTTGATAACTTTTTGGGCATAATTCCAGATTGCTCTCCACAATGGTTGGATTCGTTCACAACTCCAACAAAAATGCATCAGTGTCCCCATTTTCCCGCATCCCCTCCAACATTCATCATTATTTTTTCCTGTCATCTTAGCCAATCTGACAGGTGTGTAGTGATATCTCAGAGTTGTCTTAATTTGCATTTCTCTGTTCAATAGTGATTTGGAACACTCTTTCATGTGAGTGGTAATAGTTTCAATTTCATCATCTGAAAATTGTCTGTTCATATCCTTTGACCATTCATCAATTGGAGAATGGCTTGATTTTTTATAAATTTGAGTCAGTTCTCTATATATTTTGGAAATGAGGCCCCCATCAGAACCTTTAATTATAAAGATGTTTTCCCAGTTTGTTGCTTCCCTACTAATCTTGTTTGCATTCATTCTGTTTGTACAAAGGCTTTTTAATTTGATATAATCAAAATTTTCAATTTTGTGATCAGTAATGGTCTCTAGTTCATCTTTGGTCACAAATTTCTTTCTCCTCCACAAGTCTGAGAGATAAACTATCCTATGTTCCTCTAATTTATTTATAATCTCGTTCTTTATGCCTAGGTCATGGACCCATTTTAATCTTATCATGGTATATGGTGTTAAGTGTGGGTCCTTGCCTAATTTCTGCCATACTAATTTCCAGTTATCCCAGCAGTTTTTATCAAATAATGAAATCTTATCCCAAAAGTTAGAATCTTTGGGTTTGTCAAACACTAGATCGCTATAGTTGACTACTCTGTCTTGTGAACCTAATCTTTTCCACTGATCAACTAATCTATTTCTTAGCCAATACCAAATGGTTTTGGTGACTGCTGCTTTATAATATAATTTTAGATCTGGTACAGCTAGACCACCTTCATTTGATTTTTTTTCATTAATTCCCTTGAGATTCTCGACTTTTTATTGTTCCATATGAATTTTGTAGTTATTTTTTCTAAATCATTAAAATATTTTCTTGGAAGTCTGATTGGTATAGCACTAAATAAATAGATTAGTTTAGGGAGTATTGTCATCTTTATTATGTTCGCTCGGCTTATCCAAGAGCACTTAATATTTTTCCAATTATTTAAGTCTGACTTTATTTGTGTGGAAACTTTTTTGTAATTTTGCTCAAATAATTCCTGACTTTCCTTTGGTAGGTAGATTCCCAAATATTTTATGCTATCAACAGTTATTTTGAATGGAATTTCTCTTTGTATCTCTTGCTCTTGGATTTTGTTGGTGGTGTATAAAAATGCTGAGGATTTGTGGGGATTTATTTTGTATCCTGCTACTTTGCTAAAATTATGAATTATTTCTAATAGCTTTTTAGTAGAATCTCTGGGGTTCTCTAGGTATACCATCATATCATCTGCAAAGAGTGATAGTTTGGTTTCCTCATTGCCTACTCTAATTCCTTTAATCTCTTTCTCGACTCTTATTGCCGAGGATAGTGTTTCTAATACGATATTGAATAATAATGGTGATAGTGGGCAACCTTGCTTCACTCCAGATCTTACTGGGAAAGGTTCCAGTTTTTCCCCATTGCATATGATGCTTACTGAAGGTTTTAAATATATGCTCCTGACTATTTTAAGGAAAAGTCCTTTTATTCCTATGCTCTCAAGTGTTTTTATTAGGAATGGCTGTTGGATTTTATCCAATGCTTTTTCTGCATCTATTGAGATGATCATATGGTTTTTGTTTGGTTGGTTATTGATATAGTCAATTGTGTTAATAGTTTTCCTAATATTGAACCAGCCCTGCATTCCTGGTATAAATCCTACTTGGTCATAGTATATTATCCTGGGGATGATTTTCTGTAGTCTTTTTGCTAATATTTTATTTAAGATTTTAGCATCAATATTCATTAGGGAGATTGGTCTATAATTTTCTTTCTCTGTTTTCAGCCTACCTGGTTTAGGTATCAGTACCATGTCTGTGTCATAAAAGGAGTTTGGTAGGACTCCTTCAATCCCTACTTTTTCAAATAGTTTATTTAGCATTGGAGTTAATTGATCTTTAAATGTTTGATAGAATTCAGATATAAATCCATCTGGTCCTGGGGATTTTTTCTTAGGGAGTTGATTGATAGTTTGTTCTATTTCTTTTTCTGAGATGGGAGTATTTAGGATATTTACTTCCTCCTCTGTTAGTTTAGGCAAGTTATATTTTTGAAGGTATTCTTCTATTTCATTTAAGTTGTCGAATTTATTGGCATAAAGTTGGGCAAAGTAGCTCCTAATTATTGCTCTAATTTCCTCTTCGTTAGTGGCGAGTTCTCCCTTTTCATTTTTAAGACTAACAATTTGATTTTCCTCTTTCCTTTTTTTAATCAGATTTACTAAGGGTTTGTCTATTTTGTTGTTTTTTTCATAGAACCAACTCTTAGTTTTATTAATTCAATAGTTTTTTTTACTTTCAATTTTATTGATCTCTCCTTTTATTTTTAGAATTTCAAGTTTAGTTTTTGACTGGGGGTTTTTAATTTGTTCCTTTTCTAGCATTTTTAGTTGCCAGCCCAATTCATTGACCTTCTATTTCTCTATTTTATACAAATAGGCCTCTAGAGATATGAGATTTCCCCTTATTACCGCTTTGGCTGCATCCCATACATTTTGGTATGATGTCTCATTATTATCGTTTTCTTGGATGAAGTTATTAATTATGTCTATAATTTGCTGTTTCACCCAATCATTCTTTAGTATGAGATTATTTAGTTTCCAATTATTTTTTGGTCTACTTTCCCCTGGCTTTTTATTGAATGTAATTTTCAATGCATCGTGGTCTGAAAAGGATGCATTCACTATTTCTGCCTTACTGCATTTGAGTTTGAGGTTTTTATGTCCTAATATATGGTCAATTTTTGTATAAGTTCCATGAACTGCTAAAAAGAAGGTATATTCCTTTCTGTCCCCATTACATTTTCTCCAGAGATCTATCATATCTAATTTTTCTAGTATTCTATTTATCTCTTTGACTTCTTTCTTGTTTATTTTGTGGTTTGATTTATCTAATTCTGAGAGTGCAAGGTTGAGATCTCCCACTATTAACGTTTTGCTGTCTATTTCTTCTTGCAGCTCTCTTAATTTCTCTTTTAAGAATTTAGATGCTACCCCACTTGGTGCATATATGTTTAATATAGATACTGCTTCATTATTCATTCTACCCTTTAGCAAGATATAGTGCCCTTCCTTATCTCTTTTAATTAGATCAATTTTTGCTTTAGCTTGATCTGAGATCAGGATGGCTATCCCTGCTTTTTTGACTTCACCTGAAGCATAATAGATTTTGCTTCAACCTTTTACCTTTAACCTGCATGTATCTCCCCGCTTCAGGTGTGTTTCCTGTAAACAACATATTGTAGGATTCTGGCTTTTAATCCATTCTGCTAACTGCTTCCTCTTTGTGGAGGAGTTTACCCCGTTCACATTTATGGTTAAAATGACCAATTCTGTATTACTTGCCATCTTGTTAACCCTGGTTTGTACTTTTCTCCCTTCTTACTCCCTTACCCCCCTTCCCAGTATTAAGCTTGTGAGCACCACTTGCTTCTCACAGCCCTCCCTTTTTTAGTATCCCTCCCCCTCCTTAGAGCTCCTCCCCCTATCTTACCCCTTTCCCTCCCAGTTACCATATTCCCTTCCACTTAGCTTATTCCTTCCCTTTTCACTTTTCCCTTCTCACTTTTCAATGAGGTGGGAGAAGTTTCACCATAGATTGAATATGTCTAAAATTTTTCTCTTAAAGCCAATTCTGAACACAGTAAAATACTCACTATATTCATCCCTCTCCATTCTTTCTCTCAGATATAATAGATTTCCTATGCCTCTTCATGAAATGTAGTACCCCCACTTTCCCCTTTTTCTGGTACAATGTCCTTTCCACATCTAGTTTCTAGAACAAGGTATATCTGTATTCTTTATACATCTTTATAGCCGAAATATAGTTCCCAAGATTAATCTTTACCTTTTTAGATTTCTCTTGAGTTCTGTACTTGTAGATCAAATTTTTTGTTAAGTTCTGGCTTTTTCATCAAAAATAGGTGAAATTCGCTTACTTCGTTGAATGTCCATCTTCTTCCCTGGAAAAAGATGCTCATTCTCGCTGGGTAAGTTATTTTTGGTTGCATCCCAAGTTCCTTAGCCTTTCAGAATATCATATTCCAGGCCCTTCGATCTTTTAGTGTGGATGCTGCCAGATCCTGAGTGATCCTTATTGTGGCTCCTTGATACTTCAATTGGGTTTTTCTAGCTGCTTGCAGTATTTTTTCCTTCTTCTGAGGGTTTTGGAATTTGGCCACTATATTTCTTGGTGTTTTGATTTTAGGAT
The DNA here is from genome assembly GCF_016432865.1 of Antechinus flavipes. Classification (NCBI taxonomy): domain Eukaryota; kingdom Metazoa; phylum Chordata; class Mammalia; order Dasyuromorphia; family Dasyuridae; genus Antechinus; species Antechinus flavipes. The sequence goes on along the minus strand of NC_067398.1, from coordinate 487,874,290 downwards.
CCCTTTCAGTAGGGGATCGATGAATTCTTTCAATATCTATTTTACCCTCTGTTTCTATGACTTCTGGGCAGTTCTCTTTGATAATTTCCTGGAAAATAGTGTCCAGGCTCTTTTTTTCATCATACTTTTCTGGGAGTCCGATGATTTTCAAGTTGTCTCTCCTGGATCTGTTTTCCAGGTCTGTTGTCTTCCCCAGAAGGTATTTCACATTCTTTTCCATTGTTTGATTTTTTTGGATTTGCTTGACTGATTCTTCTTGTCTCCTCGAGTCATTTAATTCCATTTGTTCGAAACTGATTTTCAGTGAAGTATTTTCTTCACTCACTTTTTTAAGATCTTTTTCTAATTGTCCAATTGAGTTCTTTTGTTCTGTGGAATTTTTTTCCATTTCGCCAATTTTGTTTTTTAGAGAGCTATTTTCTGTTTCTAGTTCACCAATCCTATTTTTCAAGGATTTGGTTTCTTTATCCACTCTCTCTTTAACTGACTTCTCCAGGCTCTTTTCCCAAGCCTCCCTCTCCTTTTCCCAAGCCTCCTTCTCCTTTTGCCAAGCCTCACTCTGCTTTTCCCATTTTTCTTCTAGCTCTCTTGTGAGAGCCTTTTTAATTTCCTCCATGAGATTCATCTGTACTGAGGAAGATATGATCTCCTCCTTTGGGGATTCACCTGGGGACTGTTTGTTTTTAGTCTCCTCAGGATTTAGAGTCTGCTCTTTATCTGTATAGAAGCTGTCAAGGGTTAAAGTCTTTTTCAGTTTCTTACTAATTCTGTCTAATAATCAAAGACAAACTAGCCAAGAAACAGAAGGAAAAAAACCCTTGAATGAAGCTGCTTTCTTTGGGGGAGGGGCAGGGTAACAGTGAGGCACTAGCAGGACTGTGCTGCGCCTGCGCTCTGAGATCCGAGAGCGTGCTGAGACACTGTGGGGGAGGGGTGGCCAGGTCCCGAGAGACTCCAGCTATTTGGGGTTGTATTCTTCACCCTCGGTGTTTTCAGCTTCTCTGCTGGGCTGCTGACTTGCTGCCGGAGCAAAGTATCCAGTCCTGTAGCGAAGCTCTCCCCTCAGAGACGGCTGCGATCACACCCCACCCCCTCTCAGCTCTGCTTGGCTCAGAGCTGCTTTCCATGCTCTTGCTGTAGCTGTTGCCCGCAGGCTGCTTCTGATCTAATAACCGTCCCCGCCCTCGAGGAAAAACAGACCTTTCCGGACGAGTCTCAAGGATGGTTTCTCTTGGTAACTAGTTGTATGTTTTTTTTCAGTCGAGCATTAATTCAGAGGCATGAAATGAAATGGATAGTGAGAGAAGAACACGGAGGTTACACAGCAGGGTGCTTCCTCTCCGCCATCTTGGCCAGAAGTCAGAATTACATTCTTATATCAAGTTTCAATAGCTTTCCAATCTAGCCCAAATCTTCTTCCCTACAATGTGATCAACAAGTAGTCATATAGCTTTTGTTTGAAATGCTCTACTCCCTCCTGAAGCAACTAATTCCATCTTAAACAGCTGTAACTGTGAATTCAATCCTACATTTTTCTATCATTAGATGAGGCCTTGAAGACTATAAGCAGAAGAGACATTGAAGATACACCTTGATGATTTATTCAAACACATGAACTAAAAACATCAAATGGTCAAAATTTTATATATATATATATATATAACTTTTTATTGACAGAACATATGCCTGGGTAATTTTTTACAACATTATCCCTTGCACTCACTTCTGCTCTGACTTTTCCCTTCCATCCCTCCACCCCTTCCCCTAGATGGCAAGCAGTCTTATACATGTTAAATATGTTATAGTATATCCTAGATATGATATATGTGTGCAGAACCAAACAGTTCTTTTGTTGCACAGGAAGAATTGGATTCAGAAGGTAAAAATAATCTGGGAAGAAAAACAAAAATGCAAACAGTTTACACTCATTTCCCAGTGTTTCTTCTCTGGGTATAGCTGCTTCTGTCCGTCATTGACTGATTGGAACTGAGTTAGATCTTCTCTTTGTCAAATATATCCACTTCCATCATGTTGAAGTATATAATGATCTCCTGGTTCACTCATTTCACACAGCATCAGTTCATGTAAGTCTCTCCAAGCCTCTCTGTATTCATCCTGCTGGTCATTTCTTACAGAACATTAATATTCCATAACATTCATATGCCACAATTTACCCAACCATACTCTAATTGATGGGCATCCATTCATTTTCCAGTTTCTAGCCACTACAAAAAGGCCTACCACAAACATTTTTGTGCATACAGGGCCCTTTCCCTTCTTTAATATCTCTTTGGGATATAAGTCCAGTAGTAGCACTGCTGGATCAAAGGGTGCACAGTTTGATAACTTTTTGGGCATAATTCCAGATCTCACTCCAGAATGGTTGGATTCATTCACATGGATGCATCAGTGTCCCAGTTTTCCCGCATCCCCTCCAACATTAATCATTATTTTCTCCTGTCATCTTAGCCAATCTGACAGGTGTGTAGTGGTATCTCAGAGTTGTCTTAATTTGCATTTCTCTTATCAATAGTGATTTGGAACACTTTTATACAAGTGGAAATAGTTTCAATTTCATCATCTGAAAATTGTCTGTTCATATCCTTTGACCATTTAGTAATTGGAGAATGGCTTGAATTCTTATAAATTAGAGTCAATTCTTTAGATATTTTGGAAATGAGGTCTTTATCACAACCTTTAATTGTAAAAATGTTTTCCCAATTTGTTGCTTCCCTTCTAATTTTGTTTGCATTGGTTTTGTTTGTTCAAAGGCTTTTTAATTTGATGTAATCAAAATTTTCTATTTTGTGATCAATAATGATCTCTAGTTCTTTGGTCACAAATTCCTTCCTCCTTCCCAAGTCTGAGAGGTAAACTATCCTATTTTCCTCTAATTTATTTATGATCTTGTTCTTTATGCCTAAATTATGGACTCATTTTGATCTTATCTTGGTATATGGTGTTAAGTGTGAGTCCATGCCTAATTTTTGCCATACTAACTTCCAGTTTTCCCAGCAGTTTTTGTCAAATAATGAATTTTTATCCCAAAAGTTGGGATCTTTGGGTTTGTCAAACAGTAGATTGCTCTAGTTAGTGACTATTTTGTCTTGTGAATCTAACCTAGTCCACTGATCAACTAGTCTATTTCTTAGCTAATATCAAATGGTTTTGGTGACTGCTGCTTTATAATATAGTTTTAGATCAGGTACAGTTAGACCACCTTCATTTGATTTTTTTTTCATTAATTCCCTTGAAATTCTCCACCTTTAGTTCTTCCATATGAATTTTGTTGTCATTTTTTGTCATAATTTCTTGGGAGTCTGATTGGTATCACACTAAATAAATAGATTAGTTTAGGGAGTAATGTCATCTTTCATGTATTTGCTCAGTGTATCCAACAGCACTTAATATTTCTCCAATTATTTAATTCTGACTTTATTTGTGTGGAAAGTGTTTTGTAATTTTGTTCATATAATCCCTGACTTTCGTTTGGTAAATAGATTCCCAAATGTTTTAAGCTATCGATGGTTATTTTGAATGAAAATTCTCTTTGTATCTCTTGCTGTTGGATTTTGTTCGTGTTGTATAAAAATGCTGAGGATTTATATGGATTTATTTTGTATCCTGCAACTTTGCTAAAGTTATGAATTATTTCTAATAGCTTTTTAGTAGAATATCTGGGGTTCTCTAAGTATACCATCATATCATCTGCAAAGAGTGATAGTTTGGTTTCCTCATTACCTAATCTAATTCCTTTAGTCTCTTTCTCAACTCTTATTGCCCAAGCTAGCATTTCTAATACAATATTGAATAATAATGGTGATGGTGGGCAACCTTGTTTGATTCCAGATCTTACTGGGAAAGGTTCCAGTTTTTCCCCCATTGCATATGATGTATACTGACAGTTTTAAATATATGCTCCTGACTCTTTTAAGGAAAAGTCCTTTGATTCCTATCCTCTCAAGTGTTTTTATTAGGAATGGATGTTGGATTTTATCAAATGCTTTTTCTGCATCTATTGAGATGATCATATGGTTTTTGTTAGTTTGGTTATTGATATAGTTGATTATGTTAATAGTTTTCCTAATATTGAAACAGCCCTGCATTCCTGGTATAAATTCTACTTAGTCAAAGTGTATTATCTTTTTGCTACTTTTTTATTTAAGATTTTTGCATCAGTGTTCCTTAGGGAGATTGGTCTGTAATTTTCTTTCTCTGTTTTCAACTTACCTGGGTTAGGTATCAGTACCATGTCTGTGTCATAAAAGGAATTTGTTAGGACTCCTTCAATCCCTATTTTTTCAAATAGTTTATATAGCATTGGAGTTAATTGTTCTTTAAATGTTTGGTAGAATTCACATATAAATTCATCTGGTCCTGGGGATTTTTTCTTAGGGAGTTGGTTAATAGTTTGTTTTATTTCTTTTTCTAAAATAGGACTGTTTAGCCTATTTACTTCTTCCTGTGTTAATCTGGACAAGCTATATTTTTGAAGGTATTCTTCCATTTCATTTAAGTTATCAAATTTATTGGCATAAAGTTGGGCAAAGAAACTCCTAATTATTGCTCATATTTCCTCTTGTTAGTGGTGTGTTCTCCATTTTCATTTTTAAGACTAACAATTTGATTTTCCTCTTTCCTTTTTTTAATCAGATTTATTAAGGGTTTGTCTATTTTGTTGTTTTTTTTCATAGAACCAACACTTAGTTTTATTAATTAATTCAATAGTTTTTTTTCTTTCAATTTTATTGATCTCCTTTTATTTTTAGAATTTCAAATTTCCTGTTTGACTTGGGGGTTTTAATTTGTTCCTTTTTTAGCTTTTTTAATTGCAAGCCCAATTCATTGACCTTCTCTTTCTCTATTTTATGCAAGTAGGCCTCTAGAGATATGAAATTTCCCCTTATTACCACTTAGGCTGCATCCCACACATTTTGGTATGATGTCTCATTATTGTAATTTTCTTGGGTGTAGTTATTTATTATGTCTATGGTTTGCTGTTTCACCCACTTATTCTTTAGTATGAGATTGTTTAGTTTCCAATAATTTTTTGGTCTATTTTCCCCTGGCTTTTTATTGAATGTAATTTTCACTGCACTGTGGTCTGAAAAGGATACATTTACTACTATTTCTGCCTTACTGCATTTGACTCTGAGGTTTGTATGTCCTAATATATGGCAATTTTTTGTATAGGTTCCATGAACTGCTGAGAAGAAAGTGTATTCCTTTCTGTATCTATTTAGTTTTCTCCAAAGATCTATCATATCTAACTTTTCTAGTATTCTATTTACCTCTTTGACTTCTTTCTTATTTATTTTGTGGTTTGCTTCATCTAATTCTAAGAGTGCAAGTTTGAGATCTCCCACTATTAACGTTTTGCTGTCTTTTTCTTCTTGCAGCTCTCTTAATTTCTCTTTTAAGAATTTAAATGCTATATCACTTGGTGCATAGATGTTTAATATTGATATTGCTTCATTATCTATACTACTCTTTAGCAAGATATAGTGTTCTTCCTAATCTCTTTTAATTAGATCAATTTTTCCTTTTGCTTGATCTGAGATCAGGATGGCTACCCCTGCTTTTTTGACTTCACCTGAAGCATAGTAGATTCTGCTCCAACCTTTTACCATTACTCTCCAGTCCCCCTGCTTCAGGTGTGTTTCCTGTAAACAACATATTCTAGGATTCTGGCTTTTAATCCAGTTTGCTAATGGCTTCCTCTTTATGGGGGAGTTTATCCCATTCACGTATATGGTTAAAATTGCCAAGTCTGTATTATTTGCCATCTTGTTATGCTTTTCTCCTTTCTTTCCCCTTTACCCCCTCCCCATTATTAAACTTGTGAGCACCACTTGCTTCTCACAGCCCTCCCTTTTTAGTATCCCTCCCCTTACCTTACAGTTCCTCCCCCTATCTTACTCCTTTTCCTCACAATTTCTGTATTCCCTTCTTCTTAGCTTACTCCTTCCCTTTTCACTTTTCCCCTCCCACCTTTTAATGAGATGGGAGAAGTTTCACCATAAATCAAATATGTCTAATATTTTTCTCTTTAAGCCAATTATGATGGCAGTAATATACACACTATGTTCATCTCCCTCCATTCTTTCTCTCAGATATAATAGGTTTCCTTTGCCTCTTTCCTTTGCCCCCACTTTACTCTTTTCTGGGTACAATTTCCTTTCCACCTCTAGTTTCTAGAACGAAGTATACATGTGGTCTTTATATATCTTTATAGTAGAAATATAGTTCCCAAAATTTCTTTTTATCTTTTAGGTTTCTCTTGAGTTCTAGATTTCTAGATCATACTTTTTGTTTAGTTCTGGTTTTTAATCAAAAATAGATGAAATTCACTTATTTCTTTGACTGTCCATCTTGTTCCCTGGAAAAAGATGTTCATTCTGGCTGGGTAAGTTATTTTTGGTTGCGTACCAAGTTCCTTAGCCTTTTGGAGTATCATATTCCAGGCCCTTCAATCCTTTAATGTGGACTCTGTTAGATCCTGTGTAAGTCTTATTATGGCTCCTCTATATTTGAATTGATTTTTTCCTAGCAGTTTGCAGTACTTTTTCCTTCATCTGATAGTTCTGGAATTTGGCCACTGTATTTCTTGGTGTTTTGATTTTAGGATCCCTTTCAGTAGATGATTGATGAATTCTTTCAATTTCTATTTTACCCTCTGTTTCTATAACTTCTGGACAGTTCTCTTTGATAATTTCCTGGAAAATAGTATCCAGGCTCTTTTTTTCATCATATTTTTCAGGGAGTCCAATAATTTTCAGATTGCCTCTCCTAGATCTATTTTCCAGGTCTGTTATTTTCCCAAGAAGGTATTTGACATTTTTTTCCCATTGTTTGATTTTTTTGGTTTTGCTTGACTGATTCTTGGTGTCTCCTCAAGTCATTCAATTTCATTTGTTCGATTCTGCTTTTCAATGAAGTATTTGCTTCACTCACTTTTTTTATGTCTTTTTCTAATTGTCCAACTGAATTTTTAAGTGAGTTGTTTTGTTCTATGGAATTTTTTTTCCATTTTGCCAATTTTATTTTTTTAGAGAGCTATTTTCTTTTTCCAACCCACTAATTCTGTTTTTCAAGGATTTGATTTCTTTCTCCACTCAATCTTTAAATGAGTGGGATGATTTATCCAGACTCTCTTGCCAAGCTTCCCTTTCCTTTTTCCATTTTTCTTGCTCTCTTGTGAGAGCCTTTTTAATTTCTTCTATAAGAGTCTTGTGAGGACCAGATCATATGCCCTTTTGGGGATTCATCTGGAGACAGTCTGTTTTTAGTCTCCTCAGGGTTTAAAGTCTGCTCTCTATCCATGTAGAAGCTAGCAATAGTTAGGGTCCATTTAAATTTTTTGCTCATTTTGTCAGAGCAGAATCAAAGAAGACAAACTAGCAAAAAACAACAACAACAACAACAAACAAACAAACAAAAAAATGCAGTCTGCTTTTTGTGGAGGGGTGGAGGTAGATGTTATTACCGAGCTTCCTCTACAGACTGGGGAGGGGTGCAGCAGTAGGGCACTAGCAGGACAGTAATGGCTGTGCTGTGTCTGTGCTCTGAGACTCTGAGAGCATGCTGAGATGCTCTGGGTGGGTGTGGCCAGATCCTGAGAGACCCTAGCTTTTGGGGGTTATAGTCTTCATCTCCTATGTTTTTAGCTTCTCTGCTTGTCTATTGGCTTGATGCCAGAGCTAAGTAGCCAATACTGTAGTAAAGCTCTCCCCACAGAACCGACTGAGATCACACCCCACCCCACTCCAGTCTGCTCAATGTGAGCTGCCTGCTGAGCTCTCACTGCTGCTGCTTGCCTTCAGCCTGTGCCTGGTCTAACTGTCCTTAACCTCAAGCAAAAACAGACTTTTTCTGGTGAATTTCAAGGATGTCTTCTGTTGGTAATTATTTGTGTTTTTTTTTTTTTTTCAGTCAAGCACTAATTCTGAGTCTTGTCATGATATAAGTTATTCTGAGAGAAAAGATGGAGTTTAAGTAGATGTGTGTGTCCTCTCCACCATTTGGCCAGAAGTCCCAAATGGTCAAAATTTAAAACAATGCAAAACAAAAAAAATAAAATAAAGAATTATTTGAAGATATGAAGACCCTTTTAAGGACTCCAAAGAATTATCAGTTATTTGTGGCCAAGTGTTTTGATTAGGAAAACAAAAATGTTCATTGGAATTTCTGATTATGTCTCCTCAGAAGGACGATAACTTCTCCAAATTATAGCAAATAAAAAGTATTAACCAAAAAAAGTCCAAATCCTTTTTAAAGACCACACACAAACATGTCTTTATATGTATATACACATGTACATATACCCACAAACTCACATATATGTACATCCATGTGTATATGTTTGTGTATGTATGTGCACACATATACATGTACATACATATATACATATAGGTACACATTCATACATACATTTACATTTACAACTACCTCTTTCTCTCTTTCTGGAGGACTGAGTTTGGGAAGCTCCTCCCAAATCTATCATGCTCCCAATTTAGATACTTCTCCTGTACCTCATACTTTCCTTTCTATATTGTCTTCTTTTCTTAGACCATAAGCACTTTAAGTAAGGAGACATTGTTTGTTTGTTTGTTTTTTTTAACACACAGAAGTATGTTTTAACTATGTGTTTTAACACATAGTACAAAGTAGGTATTTAAAGATTGTTCATCAACTAACTTATATGATCTAAAGAGATTATTTAGTTGTTGCTGTGCAAAACTTCCTAGTCTCCATTGTATAAACTTTCTTGTTGTTTGGGTTGGCATACACACATTTTTAGTTTCAACCTGAAGTGTCTTTCTTCCACTGAAATCAAGTACTTCTTAAATCTCAAGGTAAATCAAGAAGTTTGGGAATGCTCACTATAATTTCCTACCCAAGGTAAAGTTTTTACACATGTAAAACTTATTTTGTTTCAGTCTGAATCTGAAATGAACAACATCTTTCTCAAACTCATAATACTCTGAACATATCGAACTATTATATACTAAGGCTGCATGGTTAATAAGGTTTCACTAGCTTGAGGTTCTTTCTACCTAAGTTCCCTTTAATCTGTGAAAATAATCAATAAAGAAATGCTGATCCTCACACTTACTGGAATTTTGCCTTCTGAAAAGTTAACCCTCTGCACACTACATAACCCACAAAGTACTCACCTGCAATATGATTTGAATAAGAACAGGGACAAAGCTCAAAATCATTTTGTTTGTTTAAATGAAGATTGACTGTGCCTTTCCAATTTGCCTTAATCTGTATGCAGCTTCATGGGACACCTTCCTGTGCCATGGTTTAGCTTGAAGTCATAAGGCTTATGACCCTGCCCACCCAGCATACAGTCTAGAATTATCACCAACTCTTCAATTCTGATGCATCTCAGAGTGAATTTTGTTGAAAGCATTACCAAACTAATGAGACACACCAAGGGGTTAAGATTTGAACAAGCACTTAATCTTTTTAATGAAAGAGACTGCATGAAAACATTCCCCAAAATAGACACAACAAACAATCCTGTGTATCCTAATTAGAATGGAAATAAAAAGAAATGGGTAAATCTTACAATTTGTTACTCACATGAATTGTGTTAAAAACTTTTAAGTTACCAGAAACCATAGAAACTCTTCCAATTGACCATTATCATTTTTTTTCCAGATCCATAAATGCTACCTGGGTAACACTCAGGTTAGCTCAAGATGTACAGTATAACATCTTTTAATTGTAATGTGTGTTTATGTTTGTCCAAGAAATCCTCATTAAGTATATTCTTTAAATTTGTATAACCTTTACATGAGCTCACAATTTTTTGGTAGCTAAGAATATTTTTTACATCTTTTGGTAACCTTGAAAGCATTTGTTCTATACTAATTAGGGGATTTAACAAAATGGACTAGACTACTACTTATTATTTTAAATGTATTTTGTGCATAGGGATGTGTGTGTGTGTGTGTGTGTGTGTGTGTGTGTGTACATACTTGCCTTGGTGTACTCTCTTATCATCCTGAAGTTTTATTTGTTTGGGCCACTATAATCTACAAGAACTACGTCTATCTAAGAAATAGTATAGGAAGGATCAAAAAGAAGAAAAAACAGATGCTTGAATTAAAATTGTCAATGAAGAAATGGGATTAGTTTATTTCAACATTAATCTTTATAAAAGAGGGGCCAGATGGTGTGCTTAATTCATCTGATGGCCATCACCTGAATTTATTAAATTCTTTTAAAGAAAAAAAAAATAGAAACTCAAGAGGTTTAAACTAAGGAAATTCAAAATTTTTGGATGGAGCTACAAACACTAATGTCACATACTCTCTTTAATTTCTTCAAATATAATGGACTAATTATTAGTTATCATTATTTTTGATTAATGATATCATAATACTGTGACACAGTATGCACTAGAGTAACACTAATCTATTCTTTCATTTTTTACACCATCTGCTTGAGTTTAATATTTAGAGTGTTTTGTAACTGCATCTACTCCAGACATCACCATGGTATTTAACAAACCACAACTGTGTAATTCAATTTCTCTTTGAAGGAACTCTAGAATCTGCTGTAAATCTGTCTAATGAAGTGCTACATTCTAATGTGTCATTAGTATAAAAGGTATTCAGGCTACCTCACAGTGATAGAGCCTTTGAAATAAGTCATTACAAAAGTAATCCAAAATAGGGAAACTAATTTAACTTATAGGTTAAACTATTGAGGTAGAGTTTTCATAGGATCAGAGATTTAGAGCCTTAAAGGAACTTTGAGGCTATTTATTGCTAACCCCTGTTCATTTTGTAAATTAGAGAACAAGCACCAAAGATGAGTGACAACATACTTGTCTCATAGATAGTAAATGGAAAGTTTGCTTTAGAACTCAGATCAATTAATCTGAGATGATATACTCCTTCAAATCTATGAGACAAGTAGATTTTTGTTTTGTTTATAGAATAAACCAATACTACTACCAGAAGGGTATTGACAATGAAAAATTAACACCACTGAAGGTCATCACATTCTTTATTTTTTTCAAGATATATTTTGTTGATGACTTTTGTCTTTATATCACAGTCATTTCTTGAGAAAAAAAAATAAAATTTCTTAATTCTTCCAAATTAATACCTTCCACTTGAGTAAAAAAGGAAGTCAGTTAAACCATTATTGAGTACCTATTATATTACAGACACTGATAAATACGTAAGCATCACTTGATATGTCTGCACATCTGAAAATACATGTAATTCTATTCTAACTTTTCTGTCATGAGAAGAACTGATTCATTTTGTATTTTCCAGACCAATTATTGGATTTCTAATCATGGAGATTTCTGACTCTTCATAAAAATATAATTATTTTCTTTGTAGTTATTTTATATATTATTGTTTTGGTTCTCATTTCACTATGTATTAATTCACGCAAATCTATGACTTTCTGAATCTTTCATATTAGTTATTTTTAGCTGCATGAAACTATCCTGTTATATAACACACCATATTTTAGCTGATACACAATTAATTGATGTTTATTTATCTAAGGAGACCAAATCTTTTCTATCACAAAGATTTTGCCATGAATATTGGTATGCACAGTCTTGGTGTGTGTGTGCGTGTGTGTGTGTGTGTGTATGTGTGTGTGTGTGTGTTTCTGTGTGTCTATGTCTCTGTGTGTAAAATTTATATATTTATTTGCTCAGTAGGAAGACTAGCTAGACAAAAAAAAATGATATTTGGCTTAAATTATTTGTATTCCAAATTCCAAACTGACATGCAGAATCATTGAAACAATTCACAGCTCCATTATTATGGCTGTCTTCTTACAGCATCTAGAAAATTGACTTTGACTCTTATTTTACAGAGGAAATTGAAGTAAATAGATATAAGCTACCTCTTTTTTGTTTCTCTTCATTCTATAACCTTTGACTTATTTACAATTCTTTCCTTCTTTCCTCTGGTCTTTAAAGAAAGTAACCCTTTCTTTCTTTTTTTTTTTTTTTTCAAATTGTTCAGTTCCTTTACAATTCCTACCTCGTACTTTCTAAAGCAAATATGAAAACTCTGTCACTCTCTATCTCTGATTGTCTGTCTCTCTCTCTGTCTCTGTCTCTCTCTGTCTGTCACTGTTACTGTGTCTGTCTCTCTCTCTCTCTCTCTCTCTCTCTCTCTCACACACACACACACACACACACACACACACACACACATACACACACACACGGATTGTTTTCTATTAACTTAAACTAAAAGGTGGTGCTAATACTTGAGGCTCTCAAGTATAATGTTGACTATAATAGGGACATGGTATATATAACTCTCTTCTACTTTTCCCAGTGCTACTCTCTTGTGATCTCTTCTTTCTGACATAGACTTTCATTACTCCATAAAGTAAAAGCAAAAGTCTAGTCTTGAATTTATGGGCATGAGGTATCTTATTATTTTACAAAGGAATGATAGAATATTTTTTTTTGCAATTTGATGTATTTTTCTTTCTCTCACTTTTTCAATTGCATAGGTATTTCCTCTTTGTGATTATTATTATTTTTAAAATAATTTTCCTCTGCTGTATTTGCTTCATTTTGACATGTGTTTTAAGTTTATTTGTAGTGATGGAGGGAGAGCTGAACTTAAGGTTCCATCAGCTGTCTTTCCAAGCCTACATCCTTTAAACAAATTCTTTATATCATTTATAAATGTTTTCTTGATCCTTCACTCGGTAAAGAAAAATATATAGTCACAATGTAAATCTATTGCTTTATAAGAAGTAATGTGGTAGAAGAAATTTTGTTTTAAATATTTCAAACTAAAGTTCTAATTGTGAGTGGATTAATGTGAAATTCTAAGTAGCAAATATGATTGGCATCTCTATTGTAAGTACCTTTGACCTAATATAAACTTACTGTAGAATTAAAAAGAAGATATTTTCATGACCAGAATGATATCAGAGTCCCATTTATTATATCATTAGATTAAATCCACTGAATCTATTAATTCCTTGGAAAAGTTAACTTATCTCTCATAAATTGGAATTTGTTTCTAAAACAAAACAATTAATATTAGCATCCACTAGATTTCATTGCTTAAACTGTTTCTTCTAGTACTTGCTATACTTACATAGGTCTGTATAATCATTAATCTGATACTTCATCTACCAATGTGAATCAGTTTCCTAATCTACAAAACAAATATAATTATATGTGCATTCACAGGATTGTTGCCCAGTCAAATGCATTTTAATTTTTAAAGTGATTTATAAACGTAAGTTAATAAAACGATTTCACAGTTTGCCAAGTTCCTTCATTCCATTGATGTAATGCTAGAAATCTTCCTGAGAGACTATTCAGAACACTGGATGTCTTCTTTTAGGTCTTTAATTACTTTTTGGTGTGGGGGGCTAACTCTCAAGTTTTTCTTTCTGATTTATGTAGTAAGTCTTAAAATTTAGAATAGCAGGATGTCTTCCCACCTTCACAGCAGATGATAAGCTCCTTTTCATTTATAGACACATGTACTTAATGATATATCTTCATTGACTTTTCAACTATTATTGTTTATATAATATAAAAATGCCAACCATTTATATAATTGTTTATATAATTAAACAATTATTTATGCAACATATAAATAACTACCATGCCTCCTTACCCCCAACTTCTATTGATCAGTGTTCTAAAACTTGGACCCAGATAGCATGATCAGAAAATATTGGTGTTAACAAAGATAAGTGTGGCAAGGTATTAGTTGGAATCATTCAGACAATGTCATAATAGATATAATGTTAGTCTTGGAATTAGAAAAAGAAGAATTCAAATATGACATTAGAAAATATGTGTATGGCCATGAGCAAGTCAATTAACCTCATGTCTGTCTCAGTTTAGTCATAGGTTAAAAGGTAATAATGACAGTACCTACCTCCTTGGTTTGTTGTGAAGATCAAATAAGATATCAATTGCAAATTCTTTAAGAAAGTGCCTGGTACAAGGTAAATGTATATGAATATTGCTATTATTATTAAATACTATTCTTAGCTTAAACTTTTAGTGCAGCTGATTTTCTGTCTGTGATACCCAACATATCCTTACTGACATACTAACTCAGTATATTTCTTATTCAACTGCATGTCAGAATCTGAATAATACGTGTTTTCTATGACCTTTGTTTGTTTGTTCCTTCGTTTCATGTGTGGAAGGTTATGTCGATTTTTTTTCTATTGACTGTGAATTTCATTAAAGAGCCCCTATAGTATTTCAGAGCTTGATGTAATAACCAAAAATGTCATCAGTGAGCAAGAGCGTCTAGATAACAATCCCATGAATAAGAAATATTTCTATTTATACTCCATACAAAATGTCCTTTGTCACACTGGAGAACACCATAAGCAAGTTTACATCTCCCTGTTCCTTTTAACCCCCTCATTTGATGGTTTTATTCAGTATCTCTTACCTTCTCTTTCTTTGTGGTTATGTCTCTCAAGGAATTTTGCAAGATTTTTACATATGCAAGGGAGGAAACTTTTTGGGGTCTTTATGGTTTTGTTTTGTTCTATTAAATTCATATGTACTTTCTGATCAACCTATATATATATTACATATATATATAACATATTTCAATAGGTTGTCTCACTATGAAGATTTTTTCTGCAACACAAAATCATATGCAAATGTCTCCTTTTCTTATCTAATGTTTTCATCCAAAATTCTTTCAATTAATACATAGTTCATTCTTTCTGAGATCTTATAGAGATGAGAAAGTGGGCATATGTTGAGTTGTTGCTGATCTCTTCACAGTGGCTTTTTTGTGTGTGTGTGTGTGGTAAAAGTACCATCTGTTATCTTTTCCAATCTCTGGGGATGTTTCCCTCTTTGCAATAGCTTAAAAAAAATCAATCTCTGAGCCTTTAAAATTGTGTTATCACTGGCAAAGATTTTTTCTACATGCATTTGGTCACAACCAGTTACTTTATCCAATTTCATTTATTAAATGTCATTTCAACTTCTTTACAGAATATATTACTTAATATATACATGACATAAAAGAATTAGATACTAAAGTATTCCTTCTAGTTATTAGACTTGTAAAAGATGAATATTTGGGATAATTAGTTCCTTTTAGTCTGGAGTTAGAAAATGACCCCCAAGGTTCATGTGATTTTGTCCTCTGTGTCTTTAGGAAATACATCATAGGCAAAAAATGTTGAGTTTAGTAAAAATTGCTATAGGCCACTCTCCTATATCTCAAATAGGAAAATTCATAATAGGTAGCTATTGGGCTCTTTGTCAATTTGTATTTATATCTATCTCTAACTCTGATTAATTCTTGGATTCTTTGTGCTTCAGGTAATATTCAATTGGTTATCCAAAACAAATTAGTATATTATAGTGTCTATGGATAGATAATCACAGAAAGAAGTTAGAGAGAAAGCAGACCTTTCTAGGAACTTTTCTCACTTAATACTAGTACTTACACTGAAGGCATTAGCTCAAAATGCCTATAGAGCTAAAGACTCTCCTCTACATATCACTTTTCTGCTACAACTCATTCTTTCTTTTTCTCCCTTTACTGGTTGACCAAGGATGAATAGTTCTCAGATCACCTTTGTAATACCCTAACTCCTCCTTATCACTTTCAGAATTCAGAATTACTGTCTGAATCTGAGATAGGTAATTCAATTTGTTAAATTCCATAGGCATGACTGAGTCTCTAACAGACAAGTCTTGATTGATTCAAAAAATTTTACAGGCCAAATTAAGACACAATTCTGATTGACTGACCCAAACAAGACTCTTATCTAAAAAAAGGAATTACTTTTGTAGAAGCAGCAGCCACAGCAGCCGCAGCAGCAACAGTAGTAGTAGTTTGCCCTTTATTTTATTAACTTCAGGGAGGTGATGCCATGACATGCAAATGAACTGGATTTAAATGAAGGAGGGCAGTACAAAGTCACCAGCCTCATCTCTCTCTCTCCCTCGCTCTCTCTCTCTCTCTCTCTCTCTCTCTTTCTCTCTCTTATTGTTATTATTATTATTGTTGTTATGGCTTTTTATTGAGAAAACATATGCATATGTAATTTTTCAACATTAACCCTTGCAAATACTTCTGTACCAACTTTTCCCCTCCTTCCCTCCACCCTCTCTCCTAGATCCAGTAAGTCCAATACATGTTAAATATCTTAAAGTATAAAGTAAAGTACACACACAATATATGTGTACATATTTATATAGTTATCTTGTTGCACAAGAATTGGATTTAGAAAGGTAAAAATAAGCTGGGAAGAAAAACAAAAATGCAAGCAAACAATAATAGAAAGAGTGCAAATCTATGTTGTGGTCCACACTCATTTACCAGTGTTCTTTCGCTGAGTGTAGCTGGTTCTGTTCATCACTTATCAATTGGAACTTGAATTGTATTCTCTCATTGCTGAAGACAGCCACTTCCATCAGAATTGATCCTCATATAGTATCATTGTTGAAGTGTATAATGTTCTCCTGGTTCTGCTCATTTCACTCAGCATCAGTTCATGTTAGTCTCTCCAAACCTCTTTGCATTCATCCTGCTGATCACTTCTTTCAGTATAATAATATTCCATAACATTCATATGCTATAATTTACTCAGCCATTCTCCAATTGATGGACATCTATTCAATTTCCAGTTTCTAGCCACTGTGAAAAGGGCTGCCATAAACATTTTTGCACACGTAGGTCCCTGTCCCTTCTTTAGTATCTCTTTGGAATATAAGGCCAATAGTAACATTGCTAGGTGAAAGGGTATGCATATTTTGATAATTTGTTGAGTATAGTTCCAAATTGCTCTTCAGAATGGTTGGATCCATTCACAACTCCACCAACAATGCATCAGTGTCCCAGTTTTCCCACATCTCCTCCAAAATTCATCATTATCTTTTCCTATCATCTTAGCCAATCTGACAAGTGTGTAATGGTGTCTCAGAGTTGTCTTAATTTGCATTTCTTTGATCAATAGTGATTTGGAACACTTTCATATGAGTGGAAATAGTTTCAATTTCGTCATTTGAATATTGTCAGTTCATATCATTTGATCATTTATCATTCGGAGAATGGATTGATTTCTTATAAATTAGAGTCAATTCTCTATACATTTTGGAAATGAGGCCTTTATTAGAATCTTTAATTGTAAAAAATGTTTTCCCAGTTTCTTGCTTTGCTTCCCTTCTAATCTTGTCTGCATTGGTTTTGTTTGTACAAAAGCTTTTTAACTTGTTATAATCAAAAAATTTCTATTTTGTGATCCATAATGACCTCTAGTGCTTCTTTGGTCACAAATTCCTTTTTCCTCCTCAAGTCTGAGAGATAAACTATCCTATGTTCTTCTAATTTATTTATTATCTCATTCTTTATACCTAAACCATAAACCCATTGTGATGTACACTGTACAGTGTTAAGTTAAGCTAAGCCTAGTTTCTGCAATACTAATTTCCAATTTTCCTAGCAGTTTTTGTCAAATAGTGAATTCTTATCTCAAAAGCTGGGATCTTTGGTTTTGTCAAACACTAGATTACTATAGTTATTGGCTATATTGTCCTGTGAATCTAACTTATTCCACTGATCAACTACTCTATTTCTTTGCCAATACCAAATGGTTTTGGTGAGCATTGCTATATAATTTGGTTTTAGATCAAGTAGAGCTAGGCCATCTTCATTTTTTTTTTTCATTAGATCTCTTGAAAGTCTTGAGCTTTAGTTCTTCCAGATGAATTTTGTTGTTATTTTTTCTAGGTCATTAAAATACTTTTTTTAGGAGTCTGATTGGTACAGCACTAAATAAATAGATTAGTTTAGGTAATATTGCCATTGCTTGACCTATACAAGAGCACTTAATAGTTTTCCAATTGTTTAGATCTGACTTTATTTGTGTGGAAAGTATTTTGTAGTTTTGCTCATATAGTTCCTGACTTTCCTTTGGCAGATAGATTCCCAAATATTGTATACTATTGAAATTTATTTTAAATAGAATATCTCTTTGTGTCTCTTATTGTTGGATTTTGTTAGTGATGTATAAAAAAGTTGAGGATTTACATAGATTTATTTTGTTCCTGCAACTTTGCTAAAGTTGTAGATTATTTCTAATAGCTTTTTAGTAGAATCTCTGGGGTTCTCTAAGTATACCATCATATCATCTGCAAAGGGTGATAATTTGGTTTCTTCATGACCTAATCTAATTCCTTTAACCTTTTTTTCATCTCTTTTTGCTGAAGCTAACATTTTAATACAATATTGAATCGTAATGGTGATTGTGGGCAACCTTATTTCATTCCTGATTTTATTAGGAATGGTTCCAGTTTATCCTCATTATATATGATGCTTACTGATGGTTATAAATAAATGCTACTGACTATTTTAACGAAAAGTCTATTTATTCTTATAATCTCTAGTATTTTTTAATAGGAATAGGTGTTTGGATTTTTTCAAATGCTTTTTCTTTTGAGATGATCATATGATTTTTGTTAATTTGGTTATTGATATAGACAATTATGTCAATAGTTTTCCTAATATTGAACCAGCCCTGCATTCCTGGTATAAACCCTACTTGGTCATGGTGCATTATCCTGGGGATGATTTTCTGTAATCTTTTTGCTAGTATTTTATTTAAGATTTTTGCATCAATGTTCCTTAGGGAGATTGGTCTATAATTTTCTTTCTCTGTTTTCATCCTACCAGGTTTAGTTATCAGTACCATGTCTGTATCATAAAAGGAATTTGGTAAGACTCTTCAATCCCTATTTTTTCAAATAGTTTATATAGCATTGGAGTTAATTGTTCTTTAAATGTTTGATAGAATTCACCTGCAAGTCCATCTGGTCCTGGGGATGTTTTCTTAGGGAGTCAATAAATAGCTTGTTCTATTTCTTTTTCTAAAATGGGATTATTTAATCAATTTACTTCTTCTTCTGTTAATCTGGGCAAGCTATATTTTGAAGGTATTTATCCATTTCATTTAAGTTATCAAATTTGTTGGCATAAAGTTGGGCAAAGTAACTCCTAATTATTGCTCTAATTTCCTTTTCACTAGTGGCAAGGTCTCCCTTTTCATTTTTAAGACTAACAATTTGATTTCCCTTTTTCCTTTTTCTAATCAAACTTGGAAGGGTTTATCTGTTTTATTTTTTTCATAGAACCAACTCTTAATTTTATTAATTAATTTTTTTTAACTTTCAATTTTATTAATCTCTCCTTTTGTTTTTAGAATTTCAAGTTTAGTGTTTAATTGGGGATTTTTAATATGCATTTTTCTAGCTTTTTTAAGTTGAATTGATTTTCTCTTTCTCTATTTTATGCAAGTAGGCCCCTAGAGATAATCAATTTCCCCTTTTTACTGCTTTCGTTACATCTCACACATTTTGGTATGTCGTCTCATTATTGTCATTCTCTTGGGTGAAATTATTAATTATGCCTATGATTTGCTGTTTCAACCAATCATTCTTTAGGATGAGATTATTTAGTTTCCAATTACTTTTTTTTTAATTTAAATTTTATTTTAGTTAATAATAACTTTGTATTGACAGAATTCCAATTACTTTTTGATCTATTTTTCCTTGGCTTTTTATTGAATGTAATTTTCACTGCATCATGATCTGAAAAGGATGGATTTACTATTTCTGACTTTCTGCATTTGAATTTGAGGTCTTTATATTTTAATATATGACCAATTTTTGTATAGGTGTCATGAACTGCTGAAAAGAAAGTGTTCTCCTTTATGTCTCCATTTAGTTTTCTCCAAAGATCTATCATATCTAAATTTTCTAGTATTCTATTTATCTTGTTGACTTCTTTCTTACTTATTTTGTGGTTTGATTTATCTAATTCTAAGAGTGCAAAGTTGAGACCTCCCACTATTATAGTTTTGTTGTCTATTTCTCCTTCCAGCTCTCTTAATTTCTCTTTTAAGAATTTAAATGCTATACCACTTGGTGCATATATGTTTAATATTGATATTGCTTCATTATCTATATAGCAAGATATAGTGCCCTTCCTTATTTCTTTTAATTAGAAGAAATTTTTGTCTGTGTTTGATATAAGATCAGGATGTCTACCCCTGCTTTTCTGATTTCACCTGAAGCACAGTAGATTCTGCTCCACCCTTTTACCTTTATCCTGCATGTACCACTCTGCTTCAAGTGTGTTTCCTGGAAATAATATATTGTAGGATTCTGACTTTTAATCTAGTCTGCTATCTGCTTCTGCTTTATGGGGGAGTTTACCCCATTCACATTTATGGTTAAAATGATTAATTCTGTGTTTCCTGCCATCTTGTTAATCCTTACTTATGCTTTTCTCTTTCCTTTTCCCATTCCCCCCCTCCCCAGTATTAAACTTTTAAGTCCCACTTGCAACACGCAGCCCTCACTCTTTAGGATCTTCCCCCTTAAAGTCCCTTCCCTTTCTTTGAACCTTTTCCATACAATTTCTGTATTTCCTTATATTTAGCTTACTCCTTCCCTTTTTGCTTTTCCCCTTATACTTTTCAATGAAGTGGGAGAAGTTTCTATGTAAATCAAATATGTCTAATATTTTCTCCTTGAGCCAATTCTGATGAGATTAAGATTCATACTATGTTCATTCCTCTCTTTTCTTTCCCTCAGATATAATAGGTTTCTTTTACCTCTTTGTGAGATGTAGGACCTCCACTTTTCTCTTTTTCTGATACAATATCCTTTCAACCTCTAGATTCTTTTTTATATTATAACAGAAAACCAAATTATACATGTACGCTTTATATATACTCATAACAAAAATATAGTTCTCAAGATTTCTTGTTATCTTTCTATGCTTCTCTTGAGTCCTATATTTGGAGGCCAAATTTTTTGTTTAATTCTGCTTTTTTTATCAGAAATAAATGGAATTCACCTATTTCATTGAATATCTATTTTCTTCCCTAGAAGAAAATGCTCAGTGTGGCTGGGTAAGTTATTCTTGGCTGCATACCAAGTTCCTTAGCCTTTTTGAATATCAGATTCCAGGCCCCTTTGATCCTTTAATGTGGATATGCTGCTAGATTCTAAGTGATCTTTATTGTTGCTCCTCTGTATTTGATTTTTTTTATTTTTTATTCTGGCTGCTTGTAGTAATTTTTTTTTTTTTTTTGGTTTGATAGTTCTGGAATTTAGCTGCAATATTTCTTGGAGTTTTGATTTTGGGATCTCTTTCAGTAGATGATTGATGCATTCTTTCAATGTCTATTTTACCTTTTGTTTCTATAACATCTGAGCAGTTCTCTTTGATGATTTCTTGAAAAAAATAATGTCTAGGCTCTTTTTTTATCATGATTTTCAGGGAGTCCAACAATCCTTAGATTATATCTCCTAGATTTATTTTCCAGGTCAGTTGTTTTCCCAAGTAGGTATTGAACATTTTTTCTATTTTTCTTTTGTTTTTTTTTTTTTTTTTTGTTTTTTTTTTTTTTTTTGTTTTGCTTGAGTGATTCTTAGGGTCTCCTTGAGTCATTCATTTCCATTTGTTCGATTCTGATTTTTAATTAATTATTTTCTTCATTTACTTTTTAAAAAAATTATTTTGGTTATTGTCCAATTGAGTTTTTAAATGAGTTGTGTTGTTCTACAGAATTTTTTTTCCCATTTTGCCAATTTTATTTTTTAAGGAGCTATTTTCTTTTTCCAATTCATTAACTCTGATGTTCAGGGAGTTGATTTCTTTATCCATTCTATCTTTTAATGAGTAACATGACTTATCCAGACCCTCTTGTAAAGCTTCCTTTTCCTTTCCTCATTTTTCTTCTAGCTCTCTCTTAAGAGCCTTTTTAATTTCTTCTATGAGAGCTTTGTGTGATGGGGATCAGGTTATATCACCATTTAGGACTTTATCTGGAGACAAGTTGCTTTTAGTCTCCTCAGGGTTTGAAGTCTGCTCTCTTTTAGTATAGAAGCTATCTATACTTAGAGCAAACTTTGACTTTCTACCCATTTTAACAAAAAAACCCAAAAACCAAATCAAACCAAAACAAAAATGTAGTCTGCTTTTGTGGTAGTGTAATGTTACCAAGCTTCCTCAATAGACAATGGGAAATAGCAGAGAAGCAACAATGGAACAGCATTGGCTGTGCTGGGATCAGCATCTGTGATGGGTTTAGTATCTGTGCTGTGATCAGTGGTTGTGTGCTGAGATCCCACTGGGTCCTCCCAGTGCTGGGTGAGTATGGCCAGGTCCAGAGAGACTCTAGCCTTTTGTGGTTATAGTCTTTACCCCTTGTGTTTATAGATTCTCTGCTCATCTACTGGCTTGTTGCCAGGGCAGAGTAGCTGATATTGTAGTATAATTCTCCATACAATTCTCCAAGCAGATTTTCCACTAGCAAAGACCACATCCCACCTGGCTCCAGTCTGCTCAGCATGAGCTGTTCCCCATGTTCTCACTGCCTATCTGCCTGATTCTGTGCCTGGCCTAACCCTACTCCATCTGTACCCATAAGCAAAAGCAGACCTTTTCTGGCAAATTTCAAGATCATCTTCTGTTGGTAATGTATTGTACTCCCAATATTTGTGGGTTTTGATAACCAAGCACTAATTTTGAGGTTGATTTTAATAAAAAATAGTTTGAGGGAAAAGACAGACACATGTTCTCTCTGCCATTTTGGCTCCATCCCTGCTCATCTTCTCTTTTGGAGCCATCTGGATCCAGTGGCAAAATATAGATCCTATAGGAATGGTGCTACATTTTATCAAAAAACTTTTATAATATCCATTGAGATAATCATAAATGTTTTGGTTGATTTCATTATTGATGTGGTCAATTATGTAGAACCACATCTGAGTTCTTGATATATATCCCAACTGGTCGTATTGTATAATACTTGTGATATATTGCTGTAATCATTTTGCTAGTATTTCCCTCAAAATTTTTGCATAAATTTTCATTTGGAAAATAAGCTCACAAATCTCTTTCTCCATTAGGTCTTCTTGGTTTAGGTATTAACACCACATTTGTAGCATAAAAAAGAATTTGGAATATGTTCTTTGACTATTTTTCCAAATATTTTATTATTGGAATTTATTGTTCTTTATGTTTGGTAGAATTTACTCTTGAAAACATTTGGCTATAGGGATTTGTTTCATAAGAAATTCATTGATGAAATTCATTAATGGCTTCCTTTCTAAGATTGGGTTGTTAAGTTTTCTATTCCCTAATCTGTTAATGTAGGCCATTTTAATAAATATTCATCAATTTTGTCAGATTGTCAGATTTATTGGCATATGAGGGGCAACATATTTCCCAATGATGCTCTAATTTCTTTATTGGTGATAATTTCACCTTTTTATTTTTGACACTGGATATTTGGTTTTCTTCTTTTAAAAAATCAAATTAACCAATAACTTTATTTTTTCTAACATAAAACCACCTACTAAATTTATTAAACCAATTATAAAAAGTTTTTTTGTTTGTTTCTTTGTTTCACTTTTAATCTTATTAATTCCTGTTAGAATTCTTACAAAGTGTTAAGTCATTAGAGTTGATAGAAACAATGCTTGTGTTTACACCTTTAAGAGTTTACACATTAGAGGTCACACATTAGAGCTCACACACTGGAGTTCACAAGTATGGGAGACACACAAAGTTAACTTTGTAACTTTGTGAATTTACACCTCCCATAATCCCACTCTTGGAGGAGGAGTCAACCTTTGAGTTTACAGCTCTAAAAGAGTATAAAAAGAGTCAGGAGAAGTCAGTTGAAAAAGATTGAAAGCCAGAAGTCAGTGAGTTCCGAAGATTCCCAGAAGTTGGAGTTGGAGATAGGCAGAAGCTGGAAGAGCTAAAGGACTAGCAACAAGAGCTCTTAGAACCAAGGAAAGCTTACTGGGTTATTTTGGAGAAAACAATAAAGAACTGGATTTTAACTCCTGGCTGTATTTGAGATGATTATTACTTGGAACTGAAACTAAGGCTGCCTCCAGAAAACCTCCCCAAGAAACCTGTTCCCAGAGAGAACAATTATATTTTAGAAAAAGAAGAACACTACAAATCCCAACCTTTGATTTTCAAGATTTACAATTTGGTGCTGTTGGAAATTTTTAATTTCTTTTTTTATTCAAATTAGTTGCATGCCAAATTTATTAATCTATTTTGTCCCCCCCCCCATTTTGTTGGTAAGAATTTAAAAAAATAAAATTTCCCCTAATTATTGCTTTGACTACATCTCATAAATTTTTGTATGTTGTGTATAGTTGTCATTCTCTTTAATGAAATTATTGATTGCTTATATGATTTGTTTTTTTTTCTTTGATCAAGTTATTCTTTTTTAATGTTTTTTATTTTCAAAATATATGCAAAGATAGTTTTCAACATATACCCTTGTAAAATCTTGTTTTCCAAATTTTGCTTCTTTCCTTCCTCTCATCCCCTTCCCTAGACAAGTAATCCACTAGATATTAACACTGTGTAATTCTACTATACATTTTCCCACATTTATCGTGATGCTCAAGAAAAATCAGATCACAAAGGGGAAAAAATGAGAAATAAAAAAAAAGGCAAGCAAACAAAGTGAAAATACTATATTGTGATCCACATTTACTCCCCACAATTCTCTTTCCAGAAACAAATGGTTCTCTCCATTACAAGTGTATTGGAATTGGCCTGAATCATCTCATTGTCAAAAAGAGCCAAGTCCATCACAGCTGATCATCACATATTCTTAATGTCGCTGGTATAATATTCTCAAGGTTCTACTCACTTCACTTAGCATCAAGGCATGTAACTCTCTCCAGGCCTTTCTGAAATCATTCTGTTGATCATTTCGTACAGAAAAAAATATTCCCAAACGTTAATATACAACTTATTCAATCATTCTCCAACTGATGGGTATCTACTTAGTTTCTAGTTCCTTGACTACAAAAAGGACTGGTACAACGAACATTTTTGCACATGGAGGTCCTTTTCCCTTTTTAAAGATCTCTTTGGGATATGGACCCAGTAGAAATATTGCTGAATAAAAGGGTATACATATTTTGATAACTTTTTGAACATAGTTCCAAATTGCTCTCCAGAATGGTTGGATCAGTTCACAACTCCACCAACAATGTACTAATATCCCAGTTTCCCCACATACTCTCTAACATTTATCATTATCTTTTCCTGTTATCTTAGATAATCTGAGAGATGTGTAGTGGTACCTCAGAGTTGTCTTAATTTGCATTTCTCTGATTAATAATGACTTGGAGCATTTTTTTTTCATATTACTAGAAATGATTTTAATTTCTTTATCTGAAAATTGTCTGCTCATATTCCTTGACCATTTATCAATTGAATAATGGCTTATAGTCATAGAAATTTGAATCAATTCTCTTTATAATTTAGAAATAAATTATTTGTTCTCTAGTTTTCTGCTTCACTTCTGATCATTGCATTTATTTCTAATCTGCATTGGTTTCATTTGTACAAAACCTTTTTAATTAAATGTAATCAAAATGATCCACTTTGCATTTCATAATATTTTCTAGTTTTTCTTTGGACACACACTCCTTTCTTCTCTACAGATCTGAGAGGTAGACTATCCCTTATTATCCCAATTTGCTTATACTATTATCCTTTATGTCTAAGTCATGAATACATTTTAACCTTATCTAAATATAGAGTATTAGATATTGGTCAATGCCTAGGGTTTCTGCCATATTATTTTCTAATTTTCCCAGCAATTTTTGTCAAATAGTGTATTCTTATCCCAGAAGATAAAGTCTTTGGATTTATCAAGCACTAGATTACTATGTTCATTTACTATTGTGTCCTGTGAGCCTAACCTAGTCTATTGACCAGTCACTGTTTCTTAGCCAATACAAAATGGTTTTGATGGTCACTGCTTTATAATTTAGTTTTAAGTCTAGTACAGCTAGGTCATCTTTGTTTGCATTTGTTTTTTCATTAATTCCCTTGAAATTCTTGACCTTTTGTTCTCCCAGATGAACTTTGTTATTTTTTCTAGCTTTATAAATTAATTTTTGGCAGTTTGATTGTTATGGTCCTGAATAAGCAAATTAAGTTAGATAGAATTGTCATTTTTATTAGCTCAGCTTATCTATGAGCACTTGTTATTCTAAGTTATTCTTTAGAATTATATTATTTAATTTACAATTAATTGTATTTTAAATTTTATTTACTCTCATTAATATTGGCTCAAAAAGGAATAATATACATAATCATTTGAATGCAAAAATCTGACACAACAGAAAATTGGGGGTGGGTGGGAAGGGATCTTTTTTATTCTGACCTTTGTTGAATATAATTTTATTGCATTATCATGGAAAAATAATGCTTTCAATATTTTTGCCTTTTTGCATTTGATTTCTAGGCTTTTCTGCGTTATTACATGGTCTTTTTTTTTTTTTTAATCTAATAGTAGATTCTATCTACTGTGGAGCAAAAGACATATTCTTTTCTGTTCTCATTCTGTTTTCTCCAAAGTTCTGTCTCATCCAACTTTTCTGATATAATTTATTTTCATCTTCTTAGCTTGTTTCTTGTTTATTTTTTGTTATATTTATTGATTTCTGAGAGAAGACAGTTGAGGTTCCTCAGTAGTATAGTTTTGCTATTTATTTCTTACTATAACTCACTTAAATTCTCTTTTTAGAATTTGGATGCTACACCACTTATACATTTATGTTTAGCATTGATATTGCTTCATTGTCTATAATACCTTTTAGGAATATGTAGTTTCCTTCCTTATCTAGTTGAATTAGAACTGTTTTTGCTTTTACTTTATCTGAGATTGGGATTGCTCCCCTGCTTTTTTTTTTTTTTTTGTTAACTTCAGCTTAAGCATAATAGATTCTATTCCAGTCCCTTAACTTTACTTTGTGTGTATCTCTACTTCAAGTGTATCTCTTTTAAACAACATATTCTGGAATTTTAAAAATTCATTTTGCTCTACACTTCCATTATATGGAAGAATTCATCCCATTCATATTCCCCGTTATGATGATTACTCATGTGTTTCCTTTTATTCTATTCTTCCATCTGTTTGTTTTCTTTCTAATTTTTCCCTTTCCCTCCTCACCAATTTTTTGCTTCTATGTACCACATCCCTGATCAATGATCCTATCTATCAGCCTTTCTAGTCTCTTTATTTATTCCTTCCCACCCACCCCCACTTTTCTGTTGTGTCAGGTTGATTTTTACATTCAAATGATTATACATATGATTCCTTTTTGAACCAATACTAATGAGAGTAAAGTTTAAGCAATGCTCATTTCTAACCTCTCATCTTCCCTTATACTTTCATGCCTCTTCTATCTCCCCTTTATTTCTGCACTTGGTGTACTACTCTTTTTGATGCCTGATTTTTTAAAATGTCATTCCCTCTAATTCATCTTGTACATGTACCTTGTATCTATGTATATTTTTATTAGTTGTAATTTTAGTGATACAATTATTAAAAATAACAAGTATCATTTTCGTATCTGGAGATGTAAGTTGTTTCTCTCTGTTGAATCCCTTGTGTTTTCTCTTCCCTTTTTACATGTTTGTGTTATGGGCCAGAACTTTGAACTGGAAACAAGAATTTTTACAAGGTGCTAGCTAACTCAGTGGAATTGATGAGACAATGGTTATCTAATTTAGCATGGTGATTAATCGTTTTCTAAGTTCAGTTTGATTGATTTAATCTTGCAACAATAATGGTTTCCTAATGATATAATGATTAGTTTATACTCAGTGTAGAGCATATAAATTGGGATTCAGAGCCAGAAAAGACAAATGGACTGGAGGCAGAAGCTCAAGCCAAGGAGAAACAGATTCATTCCATTGACTATCTTTGCGGTGGCTGAAGGCTGAAGCCAAATCCTCGGACTGACAGCCAGAGACAGAGTCAGAAGGGCTGGGAGAGAGACTCAGAAGGGCCATACACAGACTCAGAATGGACTCAGACTTGGAGCCAGATTCATTCACTCCATCTCACACCACTGTGTGGCAGGCTCTCCTTCACTTCTTCACTGAAACCAAGACTCTGGAAGACCTCTAAGAAAGCTAGCAGGGCCCCAGGAAAGGAAACTAGATTGGAAGGAGATAATAAAGGATTTGGACTTTAACACTTGGCTATTCTTGTGGTGATTACTGAAACAAAGGCTGCTCCAAAGATTTCCAGAAAACCAAAGGAGTATACTGTATGTTTGTGCTCTTAGATTTTGATATAAAAAGTCAAATTTTATTATTTAGTTGTGATCTTTCTTTCTGGAAGCTTAAAGTCCTTTTGTTTCATTGAATGAACATTTTCCCCTTGAAGTATTATTCTTATTTGGACAGGTAGGTGAATCTTGGTTGTTTTTCTAGCTCCTTTGCCTTCCAGAATACCATTTTTCATGATTTCTAGTCTTTCAATGGTCCCTTAAGGCTATCAAGGTAAGGCTATCAAGACCTGTGTAAGCCTGATTATGACTCCCCAATGTCTGAATTGTTTCTTTCTGGCCACTTGTAGTATTTTTCCTTGACCCAATAGTAATGAAACTTAACTATAATGTTACTTGGAGCTTTTTTTTTTAATTTATATATAGAATATCTTTTCTGGGGTAATCACTGAATTCTTTCAATTTCTCTTTTGCCATCTGGTTCTAGATGATTAGGGCAACTTTATTTGCTAAATTCTTGAAAGCTGCTATCCATTTCTATTAAAAAACAAAACCAAAAACACTGCAGAGCATAGGAATAAAGGGTGTGTTACTTAAAATGATAAGCAATATCTCTCTAAAACCATTAGCAAACATTATTCATAATGGGGTTAAGCTAGAAGCCTTCCCAATAATTAAGTGGCAAATCAAGGCTGCTCATTATCACCACTATTATTCAATTTAACTCTAAAAATTTTAGCAATAGCAATGAGAGAAGGAAACACAATTGAAGGAATTACAATAGGCAATAAGAAAACAAAATTATCACAAGAAATTTGTAGATAAAATGATAATATACTTAGAGAACTCTAGAGCATTATGGGGAATAGAGAGATAAGGTGAAGAACTTACAGGGATGTATGAATTCTTTTTCTTTTTCTGTATTTTATTTTTATTATTTCTATGTCTCTATGACCTGCATGAGTATGGTGCTACATCTATCTGATGGAGCTAGAAAAAAATTAACAACAAAATTTATCTAAAAGAACAAAAGTTCAAAAATATTAAAGGAACTAATGAAGAAAAAAATACAAAGAGCAGTGACCTAGCAAAACCAGATTTCAAACTCTGTTTTAAAGCGGTAATCAAGATAAATTCTGAGAAGATGGCAGAGTAGATCAGAAAATTCCAAACAGTCCACAAACATAACAAAATTATGTCTCGGTGCAAACATAGGTGAAAAACAAACAAGACTTGGGACAGAACAGAGGTCCTCCAGGGACAATTGAAGTAGACCTGAAGAAAGATCCCATGATTAGTGTTGTGAATTGTAAACACCTCCAACCTAGCTTCATAGAAATAGCAAGCCAGTAGCCCTAAGGTTGGCTTGATTTGGAAGGGATCTCACCCCAAACCAGAAGAACTTTCACCTTCTGTACAATATGGGGAGTCATGGGTCTGAGTCAGGGAAGATTGAGAGAACCTCTGCTGATAAAATATACTAGCCTCAACCATGCCACACAGACTCCAAACACTGCTGGATATAGGCACTAGCAGGAGTGTGGAACTTTTGATTGGAAGTTTCAGAATAGAGGGGACTACTGAAATGAAGCCATAAGCACCATGCCCCACCCCCAACCCTAGAATTAAAGGTATTTACATTAGTTGTCATTAAAAAAACATAGGCAAAAAAGAAAAAAAATCAATTGTAGAAACATGATATGGGATGGGGAGACTGGGGATTCATCTTCACAGAAGAACATTTAAGTAAAAGAAAAACTTTTCCACCCTAAAGAGTAATATTAAATGACTGCTTGTCTAGAAAAAAATGTAGCAGTCAAGACTTTAAAACTCAAATAAGAAGTTTATTAATAGCTTATTCGATTTCTTTTTTCTAAAATACAATTATTTGAGTAATTTATTTCTTTCTCTTATTCTAGACAATCTGTATTTTTGTAAATATTCATTCATTTCACTTAGGTGATCAGATTTGTTGTCATACAGTTGGATGAAATAACTTCTAATTATTGCTTTAATTTCTCCTTCATTGGAAGTACACACTTTTCATTTTTGATACATATAATTTAGTTTTCTTTTTTTTTTCTAAACATATTCGATGATTATCTTTTTTTTTAATAAAATCAATTCTTAGTTTTGTTTATTACTTTAATTTTTCTTTCCTTGCTTTAAATTTTAGTGATCTCTCCTTTTATTTTCAGAATTTCAAATTAAGTATTTAATTGGGGGGTTTAAATTACTTCTTTTACTGGCTTTTTTAGTTGCAAGTCCAATTCATTGATCTTCCCTTTCTCTATTTTATTCATGTAAGTATCTAGAGATATAAAATTTCCTCTAAGAATTGATTTGACTGTATCCATAAATTTTGGTATGTTTTCTCATTATTATCCTTCTTTTGGATGAAATGGAACAAGTATTAATAAACTCATTAAGAGAAAAACAAATGTCCAGGGCCAAATGGATTTGCAAATAAATTCTACCAAACATGTAAAGAACAATTAATTTCAATACTATACAAATTATTCAGAACAATAGGGAAAGAAAGAGTTCTGTCAAATTTCTTTTATGTCACAGATATGGTGCTGATACTTATACCAGAAAGGGCAAAAACTGAGAAAAAAATTATAGATCAATTTCCCTAATGAATATTGATGCAAAAATCTTAAATAAAATATTAGCAAAAAGATTACAGAAATTTGTCATCAGGATAGCATGCTATGACCAAGTAAGATTTATAACAGGAATCCAGGGTTAGTTCAATATCAGGAAAACAATTGGTATAATTATCTGTATCAATACTAAAACTAACAGAAATCATATGATTATCTCAATAGATGAAGAAAAAGTATTTGACAAAATACAACACCCATTCCTATTGAAAACACTAGAGAGTATAGGTGTTGGAATCCTTACTAACTGCTAAGTAATTAGAGTTGATCTAATCTTACAAGAAGTTGTTTTGGCCAGAACCTGAAACAAGGTACTAAGTAGAACTAATCAAGACAAGGCTTGTGTTCCCACCTTTACTCAAAGTCCACACCTTAAAGCTCTTTGGGCCAGAGAGCACTATGGGAGAAAACCCATAATCCCATTCTCTCAGAAGGTTCAGATATAAGGCGAGACAGCCATTCCAGAATACACCTTTTTTCCTCTTGGCTGGCTGATCGCGCTAGACTCGAGAGAAACGACTCTGCTGCAGAGAACACTTTTGACGGACTTCAGTGGAGCTACGCCAGAAGCCCTCTCTCCGCGGCAAGTGTGGCTGGGCTCCCCAGAAGGAGATAAGAGAGATCTTCCATCTCTGTTGGAGGCAGAAGAAAACAGAGGCAGAGGCTGAAGGACAGAACCTTTGGATTTGGAGACATCCGAAGGGCTCTAAGCCTCTAAACCGGCTGTGCCCTGAGAAGAACAAACTCCAACATTTGAACTCTAACATTTGGCGCCCAAGCGTGGGAACCAAGGACCCTACTTTCACTGAAGAAGTCTCCAGTGACCAGGAACTGAGTGAGTACAACCTTTTTTGGCTGAAATGGGACAGATCCTAGGTAAAGATTCTCCATCCCCCACCCCAACCCCAGACCCACCCAAGAGTGGTGCTATAGAAAGCCTGCTTAAGCTGATAGAAGATCAAGGGCTACTTGTAACTTGGGGACAGACAGCTAGACTTCTGGCTACATTAAAACGCACCTCCCCTTGGTTCTTAGAGGAAAAGCAAATCTCTCTAAAAAACTGGGCATTGGTTGGTCAACAGATGTCTGCATATAACAATGAAAACAGTCCTCCTTCAGTTTCCATTGCAGTGTTCTATTTATACAATACAATACAGATGGCCTTAAAATACCAGGATAGCCAAAGGGGGAAGCCTGAGATAAAGGAGGAAGACAAAGAACAGATTAATGGCCATATCCCCACAGGGCAGGGAGACTTAAATGAGGCTCAAGGGTGGGGTGAATCTGAGGCAGCCTCAGCCCCACCTGAGGAGCAGGTAATTGACTCTCCTTCATCAACTCCACCCTCCGGGATGGAGGGAGGAGGGGTAGTGGGGGGGGCAGTGACAGCACCAGCACCTCCCCCCCAGCATCTAGCACCTTCCCCCCAGCATCCAGCACCTCCTCCCCAGCATCCAGCACCTCCCCCCCGGCATCCAGCACCTCCCCCCCAGCATCCAGCACCTCCCCCCCAGCATCCAGCTGCTCCTTTGAGTAGATTGCAAAAGGGACTAATTAAGGCCAGAGAAGAAGGGAAAAATGTATTAGAATTTCAACACCACATTTTTCCTGTAATTCAACAGTTTAATTCTTCAGGTCAAGAAAGTAGAAGATACTCACCTTTTGATATAGAAATCCTCAAAGACCTGAAAAAAGCTTGCACTCTTTATGGGGCTACATCAGCTTATGTTAAGATGCTATTGCAAAATTTGTCTTTTGAAATCTTGACCCCTAATGACTGGAAATCGATAGCAAAAATATGCCTAGAACCTGGACAGAACTACTTGTGGCTTTCTGAATATAGTGAGCTCTGTAGGATACAAGCCCAACAAAATATTCAAAGTGGAGTTCATACTGCAATCACCTGTGACCTACTAACAGGTACAGGTCCTTATGCAGATGTCGCAGCACAAATTGGTTATTCTGTAGCAGCATATCAGCAAATTGCTGATAATGCTATCAAAGCGTGGGCTTCTCTTCACAATAAAGACGACAAAGGGGGGGCCTTCACAAAAATAACACAAGGGCCAAATGAACCCTTCGCTGACTTTGTGGGATGCTTGCAGACAGCTATCATAAGAACAAATGGAGAAAATGCAATAACAGACATCTTGATAAGGCAACTTGCTAAGGAAAATGCTAATGAGGTTTGCAGAAGAATTATACTAGGACTGCGCAAGGATGCTCCTTTAGAGGAACTCATAAGACGCTGTGCCACAGTGGACACAGGTGCCTTTTATAGCCAGGCTATGATGCAGACTTCCCAAAATCCAAACATGAGAAGACAGAATCCCTCTTGGCAAGGGACTTCCAGAGAGACTCGTAGATGCTTTCAGTGTGGAAAAGTAGGACATCTGAAAGCTCAATGTTGGTATAGAGATAGAATGGGAAGACAAGGTGGGAGAACAAGACCCCAAACCCCATGTCCAAAATGCAACAGAGGCTTCCATTGGGCCTCAGAATGCAGACAGATTCAGGGAAACGGGATGAGGGGCCCAGCCCCAGGGCCCAAGGCAAAAAACACTTGGGGCATGATGGCAGCCAATGGTGCACCCAGAGAGTGCCTAGAAGTCCAGTACCCAGACATGACCAATCAACCAGAAAGCCATATGATGGGAGAAGGGGATTACACAGTCAACCAGCCAGGAAGCAACCTGATGGCAGAAGGGAATTACAATTGGGGAGAATAGAGCTGTATGCAGCTGGGACAACTGAGATACCCCCTGGAGAGGTGAAATCTGTTCCTCTCCAGCCTATGGATCCCTTACCTCCAGGCACAGTAGGCTTGACCATTTCACCTCCTTGTATGTACAAAACAGTGTCTATCCACACACTGATGTGGGAAACTGGGGAATGTGTAGATAATATCCCAGTCACTAATACAGGTAGACAATGTGTGACTTATCACCCAGGAGACGTAGTAGCATCAGGGTTACTCATACAGGATCCTAATAAGCAGCCTCGTGATAGTCACCCAGGTTCTGACTCCAGACCACAAAAACCAGAAATATATTGGACAGCAGCAGTAACGGCTGACCGACCTATGCTCACTATCTATATAAATGGCCTACCATTGGAAGGATTGGTAGACACAGGTGCGGATCGTACAGTTATTAGAGGTGCCAGTTGGCCCAGTCACTGGCCAAAGATTAAAGCAGATACCTATATGTCTGGAGTAGGAGGATCAATAGCAGCTGAAGTTAGTGCTGCCCCTATGAGATGGACTTTTGAAGGCAAAACAGGAGTTTTTACTCCTTTTATAGTTGAAAAAATCCCCATCAATCTGTGGGGAAGAGACGTTTTACAACAATTGGGGTTAAAAATGAGTACTTCGGTTTTTTAAGCAGGGCTGCTGTTGAAGGCCTGCCAACACTTTCACCTATTCCTATCCAATGGAAAACTGATACACCAGTGTGGATAGAACAGTGGCCCTTAAGTAGCAATAAAATTCAGGCCTTATTAGATATAGTACAGGAGCAGCTTGAACAAGGGCATTTACAACCTTCTCTAAGTCCTTGGAATTCCCCAGTGTTCGTTGTAAAAAAGAAATCAGGAAAATGGAGGATGCTCACTGATTTAAGAAAAGTGAACGAACAGATGGAAACTATGGGAACTCTTCAGCCTGGACTTCCATCTCCTACTCAGCTTCCTAGAGAATGGCCTCTTTGGGTTATAGACATCAAGGATTGTTTCTATTCCATTCCTCTGGATAAGGAGGATATGAAGAGATTTGCCTTTTCAGTGCCCAGTGTCAATTTAGCTGAGCCTTATAAAAGATATGAATGGACGGTTTTGCCACAGGGTATGAAGAACAGCCCCACTATGTGTCAAATGTATGTTGCTGCTGCTCTTGCTCCAATAAGAAAAGCATTTCCAAAAGTTATGCTATTACACTATATGGATGATATATTGGGATGTGCATTGGAGGAACAAATTCTAGAAGCATGTCTACAAAAAACCATAGAAACACTAAGATACTACAAACTTCATATCGCTACAGAAAAAATTCAAAGGCATGCTCCTTTTCAATATTTAGGATATGAAATATATCCTAAGGCACTTACACTACAAAAACTGTCTTTAAGAACAGAGAGGTTGAACACCTTAAATGATTTCCAAAAATTAATAGGAGATATCCAATGGATGCGTCCAGTATTAGGTTTAACTACCAATCAATTGCAACCCCTATATGACATTTTAAGGGGAGACACTGCTTTAAATTCACCACGCCGGCTTACAAAAGAAGCTCAAGAGACCTTGAGAGAAGTTGAACTGGCTTTATCCAATGTAGTTGAGAGAGTAACTCAAAAACCCTTGGAAATATCGGTTTTTGCTACGAAAGAAGCACCCACAGCAGTCCTTCATCAAGGAGACAATGTGATAGAGTGGGTGAACCTCCCAGCACAACCAGAACAAAGCCTTACGCCTTACCCAGTGCTTGTGGCTAGAATTCTATTAAAGGCTATTAAGCGAGCAGTACAATTATCTGGGACAAGATCTGACAAGATATATACCTTCTACACAAATGCACAAATTAATGCATGCTGTGAAACCATCCCAGAGTGGCAGATTTTATTGGCCATGGCTCCAAATTTTGCACATGGATCTCCATTAAAGATAACCAGACTACTGCATAATTGGCAATGGATTTTTGAAGAGAAGGTTTCTAAGGTTCCTCTTGAAGGACCAACCATCTTTACAGACGCAGCCAAACAAAATATTTGTGCTGTATACTCTCATGATCTAACTGTAAAAAGAGTAGTCAGAACTCCTTTTCAGTCCACTCAGCAGAACGAATTATATGTGATCATGCTAGCTCTCACTTATTACCCAGGAGACATAAATATAATATCTGATTCAGCCTATTCAGTAGGTGTGGTACAAAGAATTGCCACAGCCCAAATAAAATTTGCAGCTTCTAATATATATCAGCTCTTTAAGGAACTTCAAGAGCAAGTGAGAAAGCATCCAGGAAAGATTTATATCCTGCATGTCCATTCACATAGTGGACTTCCAGGTCCTATTTTTGATGGAAATTCAAAGGCAGATAGCCTTTTAACTATGTTGGCCAGTACGCCTTTATTTCAGGAGGCCCAGGAATCCCATTCTAAATACCATCAGGCTGCTCGAGCTTTGCGTTTACAGTTTGGGATTACAAAAGAAGAAGCTAGGAGCATAGTGAAAAGCTGTACAGCTTGCCTTCCCTTCCACGCTCCTACACTGCCTCCAGGGAAGAACCCTCGTGGTTTGAGACCCAATGAAATCTGGCAAATGGATGTGACTCATTATAAATCTTTTGGTCGTCTGTCTTTTATCCACGTTGTGGTAGACACCTTTTCAGGATTCACTTTTGCCATACCAGCAGCAAAAGAGACAGCCCGAGTGGTCACTGAATTCCTCATTCAAGCATTCGCAATTATGGGTGTGCCACAAGAAATAAAAACAGATAATGGACCGGCATATACCTCCAAACATTTTGAACACTTTTGTGCACAGTATAAGATTCTACACACTACTGGCATACCCTTCAATCCTCAAGGTCAAGCAATAGTAGAAAGAAGAAACAGAGACATTAAGACACTCCTCCAAAAACAAAAGAAAGGAGGAGCCACGGGTAACCCTAGAGAACTTCTAAATTTAGTTCTCTATACCATTAATTTTTTAATCTTTGATAAAGATGCACTGGCTCCAGCAGACAGGTTTTATAACCCACCAGAAGAGCAGTGTCCAGTGCGAGCAGCTCCACTATCTTTAGATAATCGCCAGGTGATGTGGAGAGACCCAGAAAGTGGTGAATGGAAGGGACCAGATAGGCTAACTGCTTGGGGGAGAGGATTTGCTTGCATCTCTACAGGTGGAGAAGGAATCAGATGGGTGCCTACGAGCCGCATTCGCCTTGTCCATCGCAGAAAGATGGAGCAGACCCTTGAAACAAAGGAGAAGACCCAAGAAATATCGGGTGGTTCTGTTGCTGATTGTGCTCATAAGAATTATTAGATTCCTGGCACATGAAGTAATGGACAATGGAATCCTATTGGACTGTTTCTAGGACTTATGGACATGTGTAAATTTTCAGATTGATTCTTGTTATTTGTTACATTACTACTAGCCTGTGTTATATTGCTATGTGCTCATGTAAATTATGTATAATGCCTCCCATATTGATGGATTTATGTATACCATGTATATCTGTTACAAAGTTCTGGCCCATATTGATGGATTTATGTGTACCCCCTCAGAAACCCCCTATGTTTTAAAACAAAAGAAAGGGGGAGATGTTGGAATCCTTACTAACTGCTAAGTAATTAGAGTTGATCTAATCTTACAAGAAGTTGTTTTGGCCAGAACCTGAAACAAGGTACTAAGTAGAACTAATCAAGACAAGGCTTGTGTTCCCACCTTTACTCAAAGTCCACACCTTAAAGCTCTTTGGGCCAGAGAGCACTATGGGAGAAAACCCATAATCCCATTCTCTCAGAAGGTTCAGATATAAGGCGAGACAGCCATTCCAGAATACACCTTTTTTCCTCTTGGCTGGCTGATCGCGCTAGACTCGAGAGAAACGACTCTGCTGCAGAGAACACTTTTGACGGACTTCAGTGGAGCTACGCCAGAAGCCCTCTCTCCGCGGCAAGTGTGGCTGGGCTCCCCAGAAGGAGATAAGAGAGATCTTCCATCTCTGTTGGAGGCAGAAGAAAACAGAGGCAGAGGCTGAAGGACAGAACCTTTGGATTTGGAGACATCCGAAGGGCTCTAAGCCTCTAAACCGGCTGTGCCCTGAGAAGAACAAACTCCAACATTTGAACTCTAACATATAGGAATAAATGAAATTTTCCCTAAAATGATGAGTGGCAACCACCTAAAGCCATCAGCAAGCATCATATATAATGGAGCGAAGCATTCCTAATAAAATCAGTGAAACAAGGTTGCCCACTGTCACCATTACTATTCCATATTGTATTAGAAATGTTAGCTTTAGCCATAAGAGAGATTAGAATAGGTAACAAGGAAACAATATTAACACTCTTTGCAGATGATATGATGGTATACTTAGAGAATCTTAGAGAACAAGCTAAAAAAAGCCACTAGAAACAATGAACATCTTTAGAAAAGTGGCAGGATATAAAATAAATCCATGAAAATCATTGGCATTTCCATGTGTTACTAACAAATTTCAGCAAGAGATAGAAGGAGAAATTCCATTTTAAAATAACTGTACATAATACACAATATTTTGGAGTTTAACTGCCAAGATATAGCCAGGAACTATATGAACATTTTTCAAACAAATAAAGTTATAACTAAACAAGTGGAAGAATATCAAGTGCTTGTGGGTTGACTGAACTAATAAAATAAGAATGAAAATTGTGCCTAAATTAATCTACTTATTTAATGTCATAACAATCAAACTGACAAGAAATTACGTTATAGAGATAGAAAAAAATAATAACAAATTTCATCTGGAAGAACAGAAAGTCAAGAATTTCAAAGAAATTAATGGGAAAAAATAGAAATGAAGGTGGCCTGGCTATACCAGATGTAAAACTATATAATAAAGCAGCAGGCATCAAAACCATTTGGTATTAGCTAAGAAATAGAGTAGTGGATCAGTGGAATATATTAGATTCACAAGACACAATAGTCAATGACTATAGTAATCCATTGTTTGATAAACCTAAAGATTCCGGCTTCTGGGATAAGAACTCAAGATTTGAAACAAAAATTGCTGGGAAAATTGGAACATGCTATGGCAGAAACTGGGCACTGATCAACTTTTACCACAATATGCCAAGATAAAGTTAAAATGGGTTCATGATCTAGACATAAAAAATGAAATTATAAGCAAATTAGGAGATCAAGGGATAGTGTACCTCTCAGATCTGTGGAGAAGGGAAAAAAAAATACATCCAAAGAAGAACTAGAGAGCATTATAACATGAAAAATGGATAACTCTTAGTATATTAAATTTAAAAAGTTTTTGTACAAACAAAACCAATGCAGCCAAGATTATAAAGGAAGCAGAAAATTGGAGGAAATATAAGGTTTCTGATTAAGGCCTGCCTCATTTCAAAGAATCACAAATATACCTGCATTTCTTAATTGATAAATAATCAAAGTTTATGAACAGACAATTTTCAGAAGAAGAAATGAAAGCCATTTCTAATCATATTTTAAAAATATCTGAATCATTATAGATTAGAAAAAATGAAAATTTAGATAACTCTGAGATATTACTTTATATCTCTCAGATTGGTTAAAAGGACAGGTGGGGATATGAAAAAAACTGAGACATTAATACATTGTTGGTGGAATTGTGAACTGATCCAATCATTGTGGAGAATAGTTTGAGAATGTACTCAAAGGGCATACTCCTTCATCCAGCAGTATCTCTATTGAGTCTGTATCCCAAAGAGATCATATAAAAGGTAAAAGAACCTAATGTGTAAAAATATTTATAGCAATCCTTTTTGTAGTGGCAAGGAACTGAAAACTGAGTGGATGCCCATCAATTAGGGAACAAGTCATGATATATGAATATAATGGAATATTATTTTTCTATAAGAAATGATTAACAGGCTGATTTCAGAAAGGCTTGAAGAGATATAAAGTGATGCTATGTGAAGTGACTAGAATCAGGAGAACCTTGTACAGAGCAACAAGATTATGTGATAAGCAACTGTGATGGACTTGGATCTTTTCAACAATGAGATGATTCAGGCCAATTCCAATGAACTTGTGAGGTAGAGAGCCATCCAAGAAAAGACTATGGGGACTAAATGTGGATCACAATATGGTATTTTCACCTTTTTTGTTGTTGTTTGATTGCTTGTTTTTTTTTTTTAATTTCTTTCCCTTTTCATCTGATTATTCTTGTGCAGCATGAGAAATATGGAAAAAAGTTGAGAAGAACTGCACATTTTTAACCTATATTGGATTGCTTGCTTTCAAGGGGAGAAGTCAGGGCAGGGAGAAAAACTTGGAACATAAGGATTTTCAAGGCTGAATGTTAAAAACTATCTTTGTATGTATTTTGAAAAATAAAAAGCTCCTATTTTAAAAAGTCAAATAAGTGGGATTGAAAAAAAAAACTAAAAAATATAAGAACCATCCAAGAACAAACAAGAAAATTATGAAGAAAAAATTATTAACCAGCTAGAAAAGGAGATAGATAGTCTTGAAGAAGAAAATAATTTTTTGAAAATTAGAATTGGACAAGGAGAAGCCAATGGTGCTATAAAATACCAAAAACTAATAAAACAAAATATTTAAAAAAGGAAAAAAAAAGAGAAGAGAATATGAAACCTAAAAAAAAACCCAACAAATCTAAAGAACAGCTCAAGAAAAGAAAATATAAAAATAATTGGACTACCTGAAAATTATGCCCAAAAGAAGAACCTTTACAGAATAATGCAAGAAATAATCAAATAAAATTGTCATGGAGTGATAGAACAAGAGGAGGAAATAGAAAAAAAATCCACCAATCACCACCTCAAGGAAATCCTAAAAGGAAATCACATAGGAAAATTTTTGCTAAATTTTAAAACCCTTAATTCATTTTTATAAAAAACAAACAAATACACAAACAAAGAAACAATTTAGATATGCTCAAGCTACAATTAGGATTATACAAGATTTGTCAGAAGCTACAATAAAGAACTGTAGGTCCTGGAATAATATGTATTGACAATCAAAAGAATTAAGTCTATGGCCAAAAATATCATATTCATCAGAACTAACTATAAAATAGAATGAAAAAAATGAACATTCCACAAATTTGCAGTGCTCCAAACTTTTTCTCAACCAAACCTGAGCTTAATAGAAAATTTAATATATGAAATTACATCAAAGATTAATTTCAAGGCACTCAACAAGCACAAAGTAGAAATCCAAACTATATGTTTAAAAGTGACATCAATAATTTGGTAGTTCAAAAGAAAGATTGGGGCAGCTAGATGGTGCAGTAGAGTAATGGTCCTGAAGTCAGAAGAACCCGAGTTCAAATTTGATCTGACACTTAACACTTCCTAGCAGTGTAACCATGTGCAAGTCACTTAATCCTAATTGTATCACTAATGAAAGAAATAAGATTAAAAACAATAACAACAATAACTATGAAGAGAGTTTGGGACAGAGCTGAAAATGATATGACTCTAAAAAAGCAAAAATGTCTAAGAAAAGGTAAAAATAGTAATTACACTATGCAAATGAGGTGCATAGGAAGAACTGACACAGCGGTATTAGAGGAAGAGGACTGGTAGTTCCAGTCTGAAAACCTACTCACACCAGGAGTGTTTAATAGGGAACAAAATCTGTAAAGAAGCAAAGAGTAAGCAATAGGATAAGACAGGAATAGAATGCTTTGTAGATTTATGGTAGCGGGATAAGATGTATAGATTAAAAGAAAAGGGATAAAGAGGGACGGAAAGAATGGCATAAGATAAGGTGGGTTACAGGAGAGAGTTTAGATTAATAAAAGTGGTATAAAATCTATAGATTAATGGGTATGGAATAAAAAGGGAGAGGAAGGGGTGGGGGAGAAGATAAGGGAGGGATTCATGGGTGGGGAGAGATTAAGTAATAGCAGAATGAGTTAAGGAATAGAATTAAAGTGGAAGAGTTAGCAGGGCTAGGAAATAAGTGCTATATACAAAAACCATAACAAGCATCAGAAGTAGAATTATTAGAAAAGAATAGGACTAGTAATCATTGATTTCAGACAAAGTCAGACTTAAATATTCAATCAAGAGAGAAATATCCATTATATGTAAACCAGATTAATATTGTTTTAGATGAATGTTTACATACATGTAAATGAACCCATATGTATATGTGTATATATCTATATAAATATATGTATGGGTGTAACTATACCTCTGGGTAACTATAGTGTGCTTGGGAGTGGCGGGATGTGGGAGGATGAGAAAAAATAGTTGTGTATAATTTCTTCTATTATTATTAATGCTTTCTTGAGATGGACATTTTTTATTACATATTTTAAATTTTCCGGATATTCTGCTGGACACATGACAGTAAAGCAGTATTAATTTTTTTTTTTTGAATTTAAAATTTCTGGGATTGGCTAAGAAATAGGATCATAGATTAGTGGGATAGATTTGGGACACAAAACACTGTAGTACATGATAACAGTACTTGATAAGTCCACAGACACCATCTTTTGAGTTGAGAATTCACTAGGAAACAAACATATGAAAATGTGAAATCAATAGGACAAAAACCACTTGATCAATATCTCATACAGTATAACAAGAAAAATTCAAAATGGGCACATGATTTAGACATAAAGGGTAATATCATAAACAAGTCAGAAGAACAAGGAATAGACTATTAGATATTTGGTAAAATTCATGACCCTTTCTAGGGATAGAGAGAGAAATATGAATGCAAAATATATAATTTTGCTTATATTAAATTAAAAAGATTTTATATAAATAAAACCAATGTAATCATGATTAGAAAAGAAGCAGAAAACTGGAAAACAATCTTTACAGAAATGTCTCTGATAAACATCTCACTTCTCAAATATATAAATAACTAAATCAAATTTATAAGAATGCAAGTCATTCCTAAGCTGATAAATGGTCAAAGGATAAGAATGGGAAGTTTTCAGATAAAGAATCCAAAGCTTTTTATAGGCATATGAAGAAATGTTCTAAATTACTTTCAATTAGAAAAATGCGAATTAAAACAACTCTGAGACATTATTTCACATTTATCATATTAGCCAGTATAAAAAAAGAAGGTGGGGATTTAGGTTTTTGTTTTATTTTGTTTTGTTTTTCCTCCCTATTACAATGACTCAAGATAAGATGACCTGGAATGGGGATAAAATGATATTCTATACAGGTAAAAAAAGTATCCATAAATATGTTTAGGTATGGGAAATATAGTGCAATTAAATTTCTATAGGAAATACTCAATGTTCTCATCTTGAGCTAGTTTGACATGGTAAATAGAATGCTGGACTTGGAATCTGGCTTTGAATTCTAACTTAATACTTAGTAAATACCCCTAGCAAATCTCTTCATCTCTCAACTTCCATTTTCTCACATGTTTATGTATATTCACACATATTTATATACACACAAATACTTGCATTTATAATTAAATTAGCAAATAATTGGATAGGAGAAATTATAGAGAGACCATGATTTGAGTCACAGCACTTTATTATATTTCAGCTTCAAATTGAGTCATCAATTGGACATGGAAGGCAAATATAATAATCACAGTAATATTAAGTTATCTATCAATAAATAAATATTTGTTAAAAAACGTTGTATTTGCCAGCAACTAAATTAGAGACACAAAAAGAACTAAGAAAACAATGCCTGTAGTAAAAGAGA
This sequence comes from Antechinus flavipes, assembly GCF_016432865.1. Classification (NCBI taxonomy): domain Eukaryota; kingdom Metazoa; phylum Chordata; class Mammalia; order Dasyuromorphia; family Dasyuridae; genus Antechinus; species Antechinus flavipes. The sequence goes on along the minus strand of NC_067398.1, from coordinate 487,831,121 downwards.
ACTTGCATTCTATTAGAGGGAGATATTATGTTATGAATTACATACATAGTCTATATATATACATACATATATCTGTATGCACACGCACATGTATACACACATGTATGTGTATATATGTGTATGCATGCACATGTATTTGTGTGTATGTATGTGTGTATGTACATGTAGAAATTGGTGTTTATACTGGGTCTTGAGGCAGAAGTGGGGAGGAAGGAATTCCAGGCATGGTGAACAGTTCAAAGACATGGAAATGAGAGAAAATTAAACAGTAGATTGTGGTACCAGCAACAGTATATAATGTTGAAGACTAGACTAGTTCAGGAAAACTAAATAAAGTTTATATTTCATCTTAGAGGCAAAAACTGAGCCATTTGAGTTCATTAAGTATGGGAGTTAAATGCTCAGATCTTTACTTAAGGAAAATTATTCTGGCAGCTGTGAGGAGAATGGATTAGATCAAGGAAAGACTGAAATTAGGGAAAATAATTATAGAACCATTACACTTGTCTACATGAGAAGTAATGAGCCCCTCAACTAAAGTAGCTGTGTGAGTACAGGTAAAGGTTCTGATACATGATATGTTATGAAGACAGAATCCTAAGATTGTCCCAATTATCAGGGGATGGGCAGGTAATTTTCAGTCCTTTTTAATACACAATTGTTTTATGAATCACGTTGGGAGAGAAAAGAGGAAAACAACCAAAGAGAAAAAAAAAAGCAGAAAAAAGAAGTGAATATATTGATTTAACATGTGTTGATTTACATGTAATAATTATATTTCTTTTTCTGTTTGCAAATGGAATTTGCTATCCAAAGTTTATTGGGATTGCCTTGGATCACTGAACCATTGAAAATAATGAAGTCTTTCATCATTGATCATCGCACATTCTTGCTGTTACTGTGTACAGTGTATTTCTGGTTTGTTTAACTCAGCATCAGTTCATGTAAATCTTTCCAGACCTTTCTAAAATCAGTTTATTCAATCTTTTTAATGAATCAATAATATTCCATTATCATTACATACCCCAATTTCTTCAGACATTCCCCAATTAATGGATACCTACTCATTTTCCAAATGTTTTGCTACCACAAAAAGAACTGCTACAAAAGGACATGTGGGTCCTTTTCCCTTTTTTATAATTTCCTTGGGATAGAGACCCAGTAGTGGCACTGATGGGTCAAAGTGTATGCAAAGTTTTATACCCTTTTGGGCATAGATCCAAATTACTCTCCAGAATGGTTGGATCATTTCACAACTTCATCAACAATGCATTAGTGTCCCAGTTTTTTCACAGCTCCTTCAACATTTATCATTATCTTTCCCTGTGATCTCAGCCAATGTAAGGTGTGTGTTATAACAGTTACAAATGCCTGAAATTCTTTTAATGTGTGATTTTCCCCAGCATACTCCAGAATGACTGGATGTTCCAATGAATTATTATTGCCTAATTTAGGATGTGTCAATGTCAGATTAGAAAGTCCTATGAAGATTATCAGAGTCAAATATTGCATCTACAGATTTTTTCTTTAATTAAACAAATGAAATCCAATCTCATGAAAGAAAATGTGGCAATGTCATCCATCAATTAAACTTTAGATATAGTGATGTGACCTTTCACACTTGTCCCGCAAAATATATTTGTTTATCTTTTACTTTGTAAATTTGCAATATGAATTAGAATAGAGTAAGAGCTGAGCCATGATTGCATTTTTTTTTAATTTTGCAATTTCATAATAATGGTCAATTAAAAAAAAAAAACAATTGCCCAATGACCCCTTTTCTGTTGATTAGAGGGAGCACCAGATAAGTTAGAGATACAAATTTCAAAATGAAATCTTCCTATACTATATCTGACTTAAATTGTCAAAACATTTTAAATGCTCTTCCCAAAGCCTTCTTTTGTACCAATAGGGATTATATATGGGGAACTCAATGTTCTGCCCTTAGGCTGACATATATAACTAGCTATTGTAATATCTGAAAATAGTATGAAAAAAGCATGAATTATTTTTTTCCAATTGGCATGCATGTCCTAACTGTGCAGCAAGTGGGGAAAGGACATAGGGAAGGTGGCTAGACAGATGGCTCATTTGTAGAATTCTTCCTGCTTCTCACCATGATGTACTGCAGTAGTGTCAGGCCAAAAAAAATTTTCAGAATTTCCATAGAATCAGTATCAGAGTTAGCAGGGAGTTTAGAAGTCAGGTAAATACATCAGTATTTAAACAAAATTTTCAAATACACATATATGTGTGTATATATGCATGTACATATATATATATATGGATTGCATATATAGACATAAAACCCATTTTTAGTGATATAGTGTATAAATATATATTTTGTGTCCCTTTGTGTTTGCGTGTGTGTAACATAATGAATATATATATATGCCCACTATTCTAGATGTAAGCTAAGGAATGCATTTATATGAACAAAAGAATGAATAAGTATTAAATAATTTCTTTTTCACTTGCTGTGAACCAAAGTTGTGGGAATACTTAGAATAGTAAGGCAGTCCTTTGCCTCAAGTAGCTTATTTCTAAGAAAGAAATACAACATATAATGCTGAATAGGAAAGGATAGATGTAATGACCGCGTATTTAAAATCAGCCGGAGTCAGGAATTCAGGTTAAGGGAAAAATCTTCAATCTTTATTGAAGTGAAGAGGTGAATAAGGATTGCAATAGCAAATATGGGCAGCTGCGACAGGAAGCCAGCTAACAGAGGGGGAATCTGAGCTGAAAGGTCGTCGCAATGGCAAAAGCAAGCAGTCTCTCCTCCCCTTCCTTTTCCACTCCCCTGCCTCCACCCACCAAAATCATCATTTCCTATACAACACATCAGGACTTGCACAAAGAGTGGGCGGGGGCCATTCTTTCTCTAAGCTTATATATTAATAGAGTATGGTCCAATTACTATTTAGCCTCATGTACTTGGGACCTCAGTGCATCATCTCAAGTCTCAGCCCATTACAGATAGAGGGTTGTATGAATAAGATTACATGGTATGAAGTTCTCCAGGAAATTGAATAAAAGCCTGGCTTGAGGAAAGATAAAGTGTACATTTACCTATCAGAATTCAAAGTAGTTCCAGAAACAGAGTTCTATGGTAGGGAATGAAGAAGGCCAAGGGAGTGATCAGAGTGTAGATAGAATGTTTTTAACATGGTGGCTCTGAAGTGATAGAGAGAGCTGGTTGTCAACATATAAGGACATTAAATGGTACAGGGGATGTATCCTCTTTATACCTCTCATAAAAGAATTCCCATTAAGGAAATATTTATATGCTTCTACTTCTCACACTTGAGGAACTGAGCTCACTTTCCTGGAAATTTATTGTTTTCATTCACTTCTATTATAGATTACAACAACAATAATGCTGATGTACCAAAGTTCATTGAAACCTGTCAATCTGATCATTTTGAAACTTGGCTTGCCTTTTGTTTCTTGATAGAATTCAATGTAATTTGATCAATCAACAAACATTTGAGTGTCTCTAGTGTCTCAGGTAACATATTAGGCACTGAGAATAAAAAGGCAAAAATGAAAAGATTCTTTAACATAAGGGAATTTATATTCTACTGAGTGAACTCTTGAGTTATTGAACTTATCATGAAAACCTTTGATTGTGCAAAATGTTAGGAAAAAGCATATAATTTTATTCATATTATGGGAAAAATAGAGAAGTGTAATGGCTGAAGCTCGAGTTGATGCACTGAGGTCCCAAGCACAAGGCTCAATAGTAATTGGACCATACTCTAGTAATATATATGCTTGGAGAAAGAATGGCCCTCGCCTACTCTTTGTGCAAGTCCTGATGTGCTGTATAGGAAATGACAATTTTGGTGGGTAGAGGCAGAGGGGTGGAGAGAGAGGCGGAAAGAGACTGCTGGCTGGTTCCTGTCGCAGCTTTGACCTCCACAAAGAATAAAGATTGAAGATCTTCCCTTAACTTGAATTCCTGACTCCAACTGATTTTAAAATATGCAGTCATCACAGAGAAGCACAAAGTTCCAAGGAATCAAATTTAAATGTATGTTTGATGCTAATAATAGGATAAAGATTAAATATTAGGAAACTGAAATTGTCTAAAAAAAACACCCTTAAATCATGTGTTGAAAAGTTTAGAAAATATTCTTGGCTTTATAGGACTGACTTTGTATGTTTAAATATGGGTGAGAAAGTTCTACACCAGAAATTGTTTTTGGGATTGTAGTATCTTGCTGTGAATTCACATTGCTTTATTTGATTAAAAAAAATTACTTTAAAAGATTGTGTAGCTATGTTACATTTTCATCTAAATGTAAATATATGCAACTAAGTAAAGAAACTAATCATAAGCATCAAGGAAAGAATAAGATATTAATCATGTATAAGAACATAATGCTTTTAATACACAATGAAATCCAAAATGCACAATCTTTTTTTTTTTTTTTTTGGCATCTCTCCCTCTTCCTCTCTCTCTCCTCCTTTCCTCTCCCTTCTTCTTCCCTTCTTCTTCCCTCCTCTCCCCTCCTCTCCCATCTCCTCTCCCATCTCCTCTCCCATCTCCTCTCCCATCTTCTCTTCTCTTCTCTTCTGTTCTCTTCTCTTCTCTTCTCTTCTCTTCTCTTCTCTGTTTCTGTCTCTCTCTGTCTCTCTCTCTCTTCTTTCTCTCTTCCTCTCCCTTTTTCTCTCTTTTTCTCCCTCTCTCTCCCTCTGACTCTATGTGTGTATGTGTGTGTGTGTGCATCCATGTCCATATCCACACACATATGTATATATGTATATATTCCAAGAAAGTAGGTTATACAATACATGTATCTTTGAAATCAAAGGAATTTCATATTTATAGGCTTGGAAAACACCCAACAAAAGAGAGACTATTATAATGAAAATTATATCTAATACAGTAGATAGATAGAAAGATTCTAAATAACAAGAGCATGAAAAAAATTGCATTTGAATTAACAATTTAAAAGACACTTATAGTGTTTATTTTCATTGACTCCTACTTATTGAAATATTAAATAGTGAATATAAAACTAACAGTAATAACATTAACACTTTGAGATTTATAAAGGATTTTTTTTAGCAAAACAGAATTATTCTAGATGCTTTCATATGTATTATCTTTGATTAAACAAGATGACTAGGAGAGTCTCTGGCACTTTTCCTAGTCTTTCCTTGCTTTAATTTTGTTGATACTCCAACCAACAGATTTTTATTGAAAGGACAGCTCTTTTCCAATAGAAAAGTAACCATTTTCCTCAGGAGATACAAGAAATTCCTCTGATTTTGTATTCATTGACTATAAATGATATTACTTTAGAAGTTCTAGTCATTGGGCCCTCAGGAGCCAGACTGTTCAGAGGAATGCTTATCTCTGTAATTTCTGAAAGTGAGTTATGAAATAATTCAGTCCTTTTAGTTATTTCCAATTCTCCCCTCTACTCATATACTTTCCCTTGAAGTGCTAGACTGCAATTTCATAAAGATAGGAAGCAGATAAGAGATTACCTATTTGACTGAATACAAGTCTCAATTTCCCTGGGACTCAGTTTCTTTTTCTGTAAAACTTAATGGACTAGACCATACTGTTTCTGAATTTTTTTTTTCCATCTAAAGATACATGATCTTAAGAAGACTTCAAAAATATTATGTGACAACTTGAGGATAGATTCAACATCACAAGAACCCAGAATATCTGCACTTTGTCAGACAATTAGAATATTGTTCTAAGTTGCTAGAATAGTTGAGGTAAAACTTGAATGGAAAAAAAAATAGCAGTCATTCAAGGATTTTTTTTTTTTCTTTTTGAAAGGAGTTTGATCAATCTACTTATAATTTCACTAATCAGGTTTCTTGAATTAATTTGTGAGTCTTTGCATCTATGCATTTTCTGTGATAGGAAAAATGAAAGCTGTTTCATACCTAATATTCATAGTGAAAAATGATTACCAATAATGGAGGAGATAACTGTTACCCATGCACAGAAAGACCTAAACATAAACCATACCTAAGTTAAATTTGGAAATTTGTAAAGTTTATCAATGATATAAAACTTTTTGAGGTGGAAGATAGTTCCTTGAAAAAAAAAAAACACATGCTGATTCTAAATGGCCTTGATAAATTGGAAGCATGAGTGAAATTATATGGAAAAAATCAAATATGGAAAATAAAATTAAACTTTATGATAGAATCTACTAAAGGAAACTTAGCCAAAATGTATCTGACTTTTGCAGCAAGGTAAATGTGATACTGCTTATATATGTAAGATTTGGATAATAGTAACTATCTTAGAGGCCTACTGAGATATGTAAACTGTATAATATTTAGAAAGTATTTAAAACAATATAGAAAAATCTATTATTAATATTATATATTAAAAATTATAATGAAAACATAACAATAGTTTTACAAAAAACTAATATCACTTGTGAAAAAGTAAGGTCTGATAACAATTATACATAACATTTGATTTGTTAAATATAATTGCAATTGACTTTTATCCTTCAGATCATGAAATGACAGATATCCAAGATGAGTCAACAGGTTATCATCGGGCAACATGAACATGAAAACAGTCAATGTATTGAAAAGAAGGATAAATGAGTGAAATATGCATTGTATATATATGTGTACATATGTGTGTGTGTGTGTGTGTGTGTGTGTATTGCAACAGAAAAAATTTATGATGACAATTCAGGACAAGTTCAATGACATTAGAAATAAGAGGTCTGGGACTTCCGGTTAAGATGGCGGAGAGGAGGCTCACAGTTGCATAAGCTCCGCGCTTTCTCTCACTATCCACTTCATTACAAGCCTCTGAATCAATGCTTGACTGAAAAAAACACACAAATAGTTACCAAGAGAAGCCATCCTTGAGATCCGCCAAGAAAGGTCTGTCTTTACTGGAGGGCTGGGGCGGTTTTAGATCGGGCGCAGGCTGAGGGCAGCGGCAGTGAGAGCACGGGAGCAAACTGGAGAGGGGGTGGGGAGTGATCGTAGCCGTCTCTGCGGGGAGAGCTTCGCTACAGGTTTGGAACCTGCAGCAAGTCAACAGCCCAGCAGAGAAGCTAAAAACACCGGGGCTGAAGAACACAACCGCAAACAGCTGGAGTCTCTCAGGACCTGGCCGCCCCCCCTTCCCCCCCCTCAGTGACTCAGCACGCTCTGGGATCTCAGAGCGCAGGCACAGCACAGTCCTGCTAGTGCCTCACTGCTGCCCCTGCAGTCTGTAGAGGAAGCTCGATAACACACCCAGCCCCCCCCCAAAGAAAGACTCCAGTTTTTTCTGTTTTTCTTTGCTAGTTTGTCTCTGATTAATAGACAGAATGAGCAAGAAGCTGAAGAGGACTTTAACCCTTGACAGCTTCTATACAGATAGAGAGCAGACTCTAAATCCTGAGGAGACTAAAAACAGACAGTCCCCAGGTGAATCCCCAAAGGAGAGCATCTGTTCCTCAGCACAGATGAACCTCATAGAAGTGATTAAAAAGGCTCTCACAAGGGAGCTAGAAGAAAAGTGGGAAAAGAGCCTGGAGAAGTCAGTTAAAGAGAGAGTGGATAAAGAAGTAAAATCCTTGAAAAATAGGATTAGTGAACTGGAAACAGAAAACAGCTCTCTAAAAAACAAAATTGGCGAAATGGAAAAAAATTCCACAGAACAAAAGAACTCAATTGGACAATTAGAGAAAGATTTTAAAAAAGTGAGTGAAGAGAATACTTCACTGAAAATCAGACTTGAACAAGTGGAATTGAATGACTCGAGGAGACAAGAAGAATCAGTCAAGCAAATCCAAAAAAATCAAACAATGCAGAAAAATGTGAAATACCTTCTGGGGAAGACAACAGACCTGGAAAACAGATCCAGGAGAGACAATCTGAGAATCATTGGACTCCCAGAAAAACATGATGAAAAAAAGAGCCTGGACATTGTCTTCCAGGAAATTATCAAGAGAACTGCCCAGAAGTCATAGGAACAGAGGAAAAAATAAACATTGAAAGGATTCATCGATCACCCACTGAAAGGGATCCTAAAATCAAAACACCAAGGAATATAGTGGCCAAATGCCAGAACCCTCAGATGAAAGAAAAAATATTGCAAGCGGCTAGAAAAACCCAATTCAAGTATCAAGGAGCCACAATAAGGATCACCCAGGATCTGGCAGCATCCACATTAAAAGATCGAAGGGCCTGGAATATGATATTCCGAAAGGCTAAGGAACTTGGTATGCAACCAAAAATAACTTACCCAGCGAGAATGAGCATCTTTTTCCAGGGAAGAAGATGGACATTCAACGAAGTAAGCGAATTTCATCTATTTCTGATGAAAAAACCAGAACTTAACAAAAAGTTTGATCTACAAATATAGAACTCAAGAGAAATCTAAAAAGGTAAAGATTAATCTTGGGAACTATATTTTGACTATATAGATGTATAAAGAATACATGTATACCTTGTTCTAGAAATTGATGTGGAAAGGACATTGTACCAGAAAAAGGGTAAAGTGGGGGTAGTACATCTCATGAAGAGGCATAGGAAACCTATTATATCTGAGAGAAAGAATGGAGGGGGATGAATATAGTGGGTATCTTACTGCCTTCAGAATTGGCTTTAAGTGAAAAATCTTAAGACATATTCAATCTATGGTGAAACTTCTCCCATCTCATTGAAAAGTGAGAAGGGAAAAGTGGAAAGGGAAGGAATAAGCTAAGCGGAAGGGAATACGGGAACTGGGAGGGAAAGGGGTAAGATAGGGGGAGGAACTCTAAGGGGGGGGAGGGACACTAAAAAGGGAGGGCTGTGAGAAGCAAGGGGTGCTCACAAGCTTAATACTTGGAAGGGGGGAAAGGGGAAAGAAGGGAGGAAAGCATAAACCGGGGTTAACAAGATGGCAAGTAATACAGAATTGGTCATTCTAACCATAAATGTGAACGGGGTAAACTCCCCCATAAAGAGGAAGCGGTTAGCAGAATGGATTAAAAGCCAGAATCCTACAATATGTTGTTTACAGGAAACACACCTGAAGCGGGGAGATACATGCAGGTTAAAGGTAAAAGGTTGGAGCAAAATCTACTATGCTTCAGGTGAAGTCAAAAAAGCAGGGGTAGCCATCCTGATCTCAGATCAAGCTAAAGCAAAAATTGACCTAATTAAAAGAGATAAGGAAGGACACTATATCTTGCTAAAGGGTAGCATGGATAATGAAGCACTATCTATATTAAACATATATGCACCAAGTGGGGTAGCATCTAAATTCTTAAAAGAGAAACTAAGAGAGCTGCAAGAAGAAATAGACAGTAAAACTATAATAGTGGGAGATCTTAACCTTGCACTCTCAGAATTAGATAAATCAAACCAGAAAATAAATAAGAAAGAAGTCAAAGAGGTAAACAGAATACTAGAAAAGCTAGATATGATAGATCTCTGGAGAAAATGTAATGGAGACAGAAAGGAATACACTTTCTTTTCAGCAGTTCATGGAACCTATACAAAAATTGACCATATATTAGGACATAAAAACCTCAAACTCAAATGCAGTAAGGCAGAAATAGTAAATGCATCCTTTTCAGACCACGATGCAATGAAAATTACATTCAACAAAAAACCAGGGGGAAGTAGACCAAAAAATAATTGGAAACTAAATAATCTCATACTAAAGAATGATTGGGTAAAACAGCAAATCATAGACATAATTAATAACTTCACCCAAGAAAACGATAATAATGAGACATCATACCAAAATGTATGGGATGCAGCCAAAGCGGTAATAAGGGGAAATTTCATATCTCTAGAGGCCTATTTGTATAAAATAGAGAAAGAGAAGGTCAATGAATTGGGTTTGCAATTAAAAAGGCTAGAAAAGGAACAAATTAAAAACCCCCAGTCAAACACTAAACTTGAAATTCTAAAAGTAAAAGGTGAGATCAATAAAATTGAAAGTAAAAAAACTATTGAATTGATTAATAAAACTAAGAGTTGGTTCTATGAAAAAACCAACAAAATAGACAAACCCTTAGTAAATCTGATTAAAAAAAGGAAAGAGGAAAATCAAATTGTTAGTCTTAAAAATGAAAAGGGAGAACTCACCACTAACGAAGAGGAAATTAGAGCAATAATTAGGAGTTACTTTGCCCAACTTTATGCCAATAAATTCGACAACTTAAATGAAATAGAAAAATACCTCCAAAAATACAGCTTGCCCAAACTAACAGAGGAAGAAGTAAATATCCTAAACAGTCCCATCTCAGAAAAAGAAATAGAACAAACTATCAATCAACTCCTAAGAAAAAATCCCCAGGACCAGATGGATTTACATGTGAATTCTACCAAACATTTAAAGAACAATTAACTCCAATGTTATATAAACTATTTGAAAAAATAGGGATTGAAGGAGTCCTACCAAACTCCTTTTATGACACAGATATGGTACTGATACCTAAACCAGGTAGGCTGAAAACAGAGAAAGAAAATTATAGACAAATCTCGCTAATGAATATTGATGCTAAAATCTTAAATAAAATATTAGCAAAAAGATTACAGAAAATTGTCACCAGGATAATACACTATGACCAAGTAGGATTTATACCAGGAATGCAGGCTGGTTCAATATTAGGAAAACTATTAGCATAATTGACTATATCAATAACCAAACAAACAAAAACCACATGATCATCTCAATAGATGCAGAAAAAGCATTTGATAAAATCCAACATCCATTCCTAATAAAAACACTTGAGAGCATAGGAATAAATGGACCTTTCCTTAAAATAGTCAGGAGCATATATTTAAAACCATCAGTAAGCATCATATGCAATGGGGAAAAACTGGAACCTTTCCCAGTAAGATCTGGAGTGAAGCAAGGTTGCCCACTATCACCATTATTATTTAATATCGTATTAGAAACACTAGCCTCGGCAATAAGAGTCGAGAAAGATATAAAAGGAATTAGAGTAGGCAATGAGGAAACCAAACTATCACTCTTTGCAGATGATATGATGGTATACCTAGAGAACCCCAGAGATTCTACCAAAAAGCTATTGGAAATAATTCATAATTTTAGCAAAGTAGCTGGCTACAAAATAAATCCCCATAAATCCTCAGCATTTTTATACATCACCAACAAAACCCAACAGCAAGAGATACAAAGAGAAATTCCATTCAGAATAACTGTTGATACCATAAAATATTTGGGAATCTATCTACCAAAGGAAAGTCAGGAATTATATGAGCAAAATTATAAAAAAGTCTCCACACAAATAAAGTCAGACTTAAATAATTGGAAAAATATTAAGTGCTCTTGGATTAGCCGAGCGAACATAATAAAGATGACAATACTCCCTAAACTAATCTATTTATTTAGTGCTATACCAATCAGACTTCCAAGAAAATATTTTATTGATCTAGAAAAAATAACAACAAAATTCATATGGAACAATAAAAAGTCGAGAATCTCAAGGGAACTAATGAAAAAAAAATCAAATGAAGGTGGCCTAGCTGTACCTGATCTAAAATTATATTATAAAGCAGCAGTCACCAAAACCATTTGTATTGGCTAAGAAATAGATTAGTGGATCAGTGGAAAAGGCTAGGCTCACAAGACAGAATAGTCAATTATAGCAATCTAGTGTTTGACAAACCCAAAGCCCCTAACTTCTGGGAAAAGAATTCATTATTTGATAAAAACTGCTGGGATAATTGGAAATTAGTATGGCAGAAATTAGGCATGGACCCACACTTAACACCATATACCAAGATAAGATCAAAATGGGTCTATGACCTAGGCATAAAGAACGAGATTATAAATAAATTAGAGGAACATAGAATAGTTTATCTCTCAGACTTGTGGAGGAGAAAGAAATTTGTGACCAAAGATGAACTAGAGACCATTACTGATCACAGAATAGAAAATTTCGATTACATCAAATTAAAAAGCCTTTGTACAAATAAAACTAATGCAAACAAGATTAGAAGGGAAGCAACAAACTGGGAAAACATTTTCACAGTTAAAGGTTCTGATAAAGGCCTCATTTCCAAAATATATAGAGAACTGACTCAAATTTATAAGAAATCAAGCCATTCTCCAATTGATAAATGGTCAAAGGATATGAACAGACAATTTTCAGAGGATGAGATTGAAACTATTACCACTCATATGAAAGAGTGTTCCAAATCATTATTGATCAGAGAAATGCAAATTAAGACAACTCTGAGATACCACTACACACCTGTCAGATTGGCTAAGATGACAGGAAAAAATAATGATGAATGTTGGAGGGGATGCGGGAAAACTGGGACACTAATGCATTGTTGGTGGAGTTGTGAACGAATCCAACCATTCTGGAGAGCAATCTGGAATTATGCCCAAAAAATTATCAAAATGTGCATATCCTTTGATCCAGCAGTGTTTCTATTGGGCTTATATCCCAAAGAAATACTAAAGAAGGGAAAGGGACCTGTATGTGCCAAAATGTTTGTAGCAGCCCTGTTTGTAGTGGCTAGAAACTGGAAAATGAATGGATGCCCATCAATTGGAGAATGGCTGGGTAAATTGTGGTATATGAATGTTATGGAATATTATTGTTCTGTAAGAAATGACCAGCAGGATGAATACAGAGAGGCTTGGAGAGACTTACATGAACTGATGCTAAGTGAAATGAGCAGAACCAGGAGATCATTATACACTTCGACAACGATATTGTATGAGGACATATTTTGATGGAAGTGGATTTCTTTGACAAAGAGACCTGAGTTTCAATTGATAAATGATGGACAAAAGCAGCTACACCCAAAGAAAGAACACTGGGAAACGAATGTGAACTATCTGCATTTTTTTTTTTCTTCCCGGATTATTTATACCTTCTGAATCCAATTCTCCCTACGCAACAAGAGAACTGTTCGGTTCTGCAAACATATATTGTATCTAGGATATACTGCAACATATCCAACATATAAAGGACTGCTTGCCATCTAGGGGATGGGGTAGGGAGGGAGGGGAAAAAAAAATCGGAACAGAAATGAGTGTCAATGTAATGTAATTATTAAATAAAAAATAAAAAAAAAAAAAAAAAAAGAAATAAGAGGTCTGCTTAAGATTCTTAGACTTAGCATCTATATTTCTATCTATCTATCTATTATCTATATGTGTGTGCATATATATATATTTATAATTTATATATATATATATATATATATATATATATATATATATATTGCAAGGAAAAGGTGGAAACAGTGTAACTCATCAATGAATGATGGAAAAAAAAAAACCTGCCCAAAATCTAATACATAGTATAACACATAACCTGATGACTGGAATTATGCATCAGAAGAACAGTATCTTTAATAGAATGACAGACAACAAATTCTTCTTTAGCAAGCAGAAATACAAAAATATCCTGGAGAATTCAGTCAATCCACTTCAATAGAACTAGATCATTATAACTAACCAAGGAAGTGCACAGGGATAATAATGATTCATCAAAAAAAAATTCAGAATAATATTTTTAATAAATGCCACCATCCAAAATAAATATATTCCCAAAACTACATGCAAAGAAATGCTTACAAAAGTTAAACACCTAGCAAAGGAGATCAAAATCTTTTGGGGACAGGATGAAGTACATGTAATCTTTTTATTCTGTCTGTCATTGGAAATGTAGTAATAGTGCTTTAGTGAAATGAGAGAGTATGGTTTTATATACTCATACTATTAGTTTTTTTTTTTTTTTCCTTTCCTTTGTCTTTAATTACAGGGGTCCAACTTTTGCAGGAGGTCCAGGAGGTTGGGCAAGAGGAATAGGGTCAGCATCAATGGAAGATAGGATTCATGGGGTAGTTTGAGTGAGGAACTGATAGAAGTGATGCTCCCACTTCTCTCAGGCTCCTTCAGACTTTATTTTATACTATATCATGATCATATACTTTTCTTTAGGTCAACTGTCTTCAGAAATGTGTCTGACTTATTGACCTTTATATGTTACTACATTTGACATTTACTATTTGAATAAGTTTTTTATGGTTAAGTGTTAATTATTGATTATATTACATGAAGCCAATAATGAAAGGTAAATGTTATACAAGGTTAAATGTCAGTGAATTTTGTTAGTTTACTTATGTCTTCTTTGTCAGTTCTATGGATTGTTTGTTTCCTGATTTGAAACCATTGGTTTTCATTGGTACATTGGTATTTAGGGCAATTCCAAATTATACCTTAACCATATTTTGGTTCCTAGATATACTGATCTTTTCTGAGTCTAAGTTGGTAAACACCATTATTTGGACCTTTGGATTCTCTCCCATAGTGACAATGTTTTCCATAGTGTTCTCTCCTTTATCATTTGTCTCAGTGAGAGATTAGTTTTATTAGGACAGAAATATGCATATGAATTGTTTCTAGTTAACTTGCCTAGATTCCCCTCATCACCAGATTTTTTAAGATAATGTTTTAGTGCCAATCAAGCCAATTATAAATAATATAGGAAATAGTAGTCCATTAATGAGAATCATAGAAGGAAATGTTCCTGCATGAGTGCTATGCACATTTGATCTCAGTGCTGAACTTTGCCAATTAGCTTAGAGATTGCAGCTTTCAACATTTAATGTTACTTAATATTTTCCTTCCTACAATTATATATAAAGACAACCCTAACATTCTTTTCAAATTTTGAGTTCCAATTACTTTCTCTACATTCAAAAGACAAGCAATTTGATTTAAGTTATACATATTTAGTCATGTAAAACACATTTCCTTGTAAATCATTCTAGGAAAGAAAGCATAAACATGAAATTAGGAAAAAAATGTAAAGAAAACATATCTTTAATTTAATAGAGCAAATCGAACAGGGTAGCATAAAGGCTCTGTTATGGGCCAGAACTCTGAAACAAGGTGTTAAGTTAGTGGAATTGATACAATAGTTATCTAGTTTAGCATGGTGATTAATAGTTCTCTAAGTTCAGTATGATTGATTTAATCTTACAACAAATAATGGTTTCCTAGGTATAAAATGAAGGGTTTATTTTCATTGTAGAGAATATAAGCTGATGAAGAGTCAGCTGGGATGCAGAGTCAGATTCATTCAGAGCCAGACAAGAGAAGAGGACTGGAGGCAGGAGCTCAAGCTGTCAAGCAAGGAGAGACAGATTCATTCACCCCATCTCACAAAACCTTGGTGGCAGGGCTGTCCTACTTAGCTTCTCCACTGAAACCAAGACTCTGGAAGGCCTCTAAGAAAGCTAGACCAGTCCCCAGACAAGGAAACTAGATTGTGAAGGAAATAATGAAGAATTCGGACTTTAACACCTGGTTATTCTTGTGGTGATCAATCAACTGAAAAGAAGGCTGCTCCTAAGACCTACGGAAAACTAACGAAGAACATTACATTTTGGCACCTGGACATGGGACTAAGAACCTACATCTGTGACCCAGAAATAGGGTAAGTACAAAAATAGACAAGAAGGAAACTTTGTTAAGGGCTAAACTAGTGCTTCAGCTGAAATGGGACAAATATTTAGAAAGGAGCCTTCTTTTCCATCTCAATGAAAATGTGTCAAAAGCTTGGTTAGACTGATAAAAAACTAAGGTTTGATTGTAACTTAGATGCAGATCATTAAACTCTTTGAAATATTAAAATACACATCTCCTTGGTTCTCTAAGGAAAAAGAATTAGATCCAGACGAGTGCAAATCAGTAGGAGAGCAACTATGTGAATACTATAATGATAATAGCCCTGATTCAATGCCCAAAGAAACATTTTATACATATAACTTAATACAACTGACTTTAAGGAATTATATAAATATTAGAATAAGAAAAAAAGAAGAAAGTGCAGGAGGGGGAGGATACTGACAAACTAGGTGAAAAGGATGAAGAATTTGACAAAAAAGGACTTAAGTACAATTCTGATGAAATTAAGGAGTATGGTCCTTCATAGCAGGAGCCATTAGGGCATTCCCCAATCCTGGACCTACCCTTCTCAATTAACCCTTCATGAGTGGAGGGAGAAAGAGGAGGGGAAGGGGCAGTGACACTATCAACACCACCCATATAGGAGCTTTGTCCACCCCCATGACAAAATTAGAAAAGGCACTAGTTAAAGCTAAAAAAAAGACAGTATATATCTGATTTGAAAAATGCATACACTGTGATTGAAGAATTTGATTCTTCAGATCGAGCCAGGTGAAGATACACTCCTTTTGATCTGGATATTATCCAGTGCTTATTGGTTCACACATTAGAGCAAATCCTTACAAGGTGTTAAGTCACTAATATTGATAGAAACAATGGTTAAGTTAACACCTTTGAGAATTCACACATTAGCTCACACATTAGTTCACACAGTTGGGAGATTTAAGGGTTCAGTATGAGATATCCAAATTCATACCTCCTATAATCCCACTCTCCGAGGTGGCATCAACCTTTGAGTTTACACCTCTAAAAGAGCATAAAAACAGCTGAGCTCAGTCAAGAGAGTTTGGTTGAAAAGACTGAGAGCATCAGGTAGAAATTGAGAAGCCATAAGAGTTGAGCTACAGAGAGAAGGTGGAAGAGCTAAAAGACAAGCTGCAAGAGCTCTTGGAACCAAGAAGGGAGATAGGCCTCTAAGAAAGCTAACCAGGCCCAAGGAAAGAGACAAGACTTGGAAGGAGAAAACAAATGTTTGGATTTTAACAGCTAGCTGCATTGGGGGTGATTATTAGGTTGAACTGAAACTAAGGCTGCCTCCAGAAACCTCCCCAAGAAACCTGCTCCCAGAGAGAAAGATCATATAGAAAAGAAGTCAGGGAGAGTGTGACCACCTTCTTTTTATGGTGTTTTCACTTCTTTTTTGAGCAGTCAGGGAAGGCATGATCACCTTCTTTTTGGGGTTCTCACCTCCTTGAAAAGTCAGGGAAGTCATGACCACCTTATGTTCTAAATAAAAAGAAAGTGAGAGATGTTAGAATCCTAGTGTTAACTCAGTGGAATTGATAAAATGCTTATTGGTTCACACATTAGAGCAAATCCTTACAAAAAAATAAAGTGATTTGTTAAGTCACTAATATTGATAGAAACAATGCTTAAGTTAACACCTTTGAGAATTCACACATTGGCTCACACATTGGAGTTCACAAGTACAGGAGATACACAAAGTTAACTTTGTAACTTTGTGAATTCACACCTCTCATATTCCCACTCTCAGAGGAGGAGTCAACCTTTGAGTTTACACCTCTAAAAGAGCATAAAAAGAGCTTCAGTCAGTCAGTTAGTCAGTCAGTTCGGAAGATTGCCAGGAGTCAGAGTTGAGCTAAAGGCAGAAGCTGCCAGAGGCAAAAGATTAGCAACGAGAGCTTTTGGAACCAAAGAAAGCTCAAGTGAGTTCAGTTAAGGAGATTGAAGAACACCACACCAAATGAACCTTTTGCTGATTTTGTGGGACATCTGCCAACAGCTGTCATATGAATGATTGGAGAAAATGAAGTTACAGGAATTATGATCAAACAACTTGTTAAAGAAAATGCTAATGAGATTTGTAAAAGAATTATATGGGTACTACACAAAAATGCTCCTTTAGAGGAGATCATAAGATGCTATGCTACAGTGAGCACAAAGGCCTTTTATATCCAGGCTATGATGCAGAACAAGTCCCTCTTGGCAAGGGACCCCCAGAGAGATAGTCAATGCTTTCAGTGTGGTAAAATAGGGCATCTGTAAGCTCAATGTAAGCATAGAGATAGAGTGAGAAAACAGGGTGAGAGAACAAGAACCAAAACCCCATGTACAAAATGCAACAAGGACTTCCACTGGGCCTCAAAATGTAGATTGACCTAGGGAAATAAGAGGCAGGGCCCAGCTCTAAGACCTCAAACAAAAAACAGGTGGGGCATGATGGCAGCAGAATTTACACCCAGAGAGTCTTTAGTGCAATACTCTGATATGATCAATTGGCAGAGAAGCAATCTGTTAGAATATAGGGATTGCATGATCAATCAGCCAAAAAGCAATCAGATGGGAGAAAAGGATTATAACAGGAGAAAATATAGGCTTTTTACCCCAACAGAAGGGCAGTATCCAGTGCAAGTAGCTCTAATGTAATTGCCAGGTGATGAGGAGAGATCTAGAAATGGTGAATGAAAGGGACTAGATAGGTTAACTGCTGGGGAGAAAGGGTTTGCTTGTATTTCTACAGATGGGGAAGGAATCAGATGGGTGCCAACAAGTCATATTCTCCTTGTCCATCAGAGACAGAAAAAGAGAAAAACCTTGAAACAAAGAAGACCTAAGAAACATCTGACACTGAAAGAGCATGGCTGGTAATAACTGTTGCAGAATTTCAAAACTTTTTAGGAATCATTGGATTTCCTGAGATAAAAAGTTGTTGATAAGACTATTGCAGAACTTCAAAACCTGCAGGAATCACTGTATTCCTTGAGATGAAAAATTGTTGATAAGACTGTTGCAGGACTTCAAAATCTGCAAGAATCACTGGATTTCTCTAATATATGATAAGACTGATACAGGACTTCAAAACTTGCAGGAATCATTGGATTCCTGACATATGAAGTAATGGACAATAGATTGGTTTTGGACTATTTCTAGGATTTACAGACATATGTAATTCCTCATGTTGATTCATGTTGTTTGTTTGTAATACCTCCCATGTTGATGGATTTATGTATATCTGTTTCAAGTGAGACCCTTCAGAAACCCCTAATCTGATTTGACCCATTTTCCTTTGGTTTTCATCTCCCTTCCTGAGACGTCAGGGAGGGTGTGATCACCTCCTTTTTTGGTTTTTCAACCCTTTTTTGAGGAGTCAGGGAAGGTGTAATCACCTCCTTTTTGGGGTTCTCACCTCTTTGAGAAGTCAGGGAGGGTGTGGCCATCTTATGTTCTAAAACAAAAGAAAATGGGAGATGTTTTTCTTTAGAGATGTACAGCGTCTTTCATCATAACTCCTATAGAATCATCTTGGACAACTCTAAGATACCACTAAATAGCTCTCAAGTTGGTTAAGATGTCAGGAAAAGATAATGATAAATGTTGGAGGGAACGTGAAAAAACTGAGATACTAATGCATTGTTGGTAGAATTGTGAAATTATCCAACAATTCTGCAGAGCCCCAAAGGCTATAAAACTGGACCCTTTAAATCAGCAGTATCACTTTGGAGTGTATATACCAAAGAGATTATAAAAGAAGCCAAAGGACCCACATGTGCAAAAAAGTTTATAGCAGCTCCTGTTGTGGCAAGGAACTAGAAATTGAATCAATGCCCATCAATTTAAGAATGACCAAATCTGATATTTATTGTTCAGCATAACAAATATGGAAATATGCTTAAAAGAATTTCACATGTTTAACTTATATTCTTGTCTTGGGGTGGGGGGAAGATGGGGAGAAAAATTTAACTTAGAATAATTGCTGTCTTAAGGGGGGGAGAGGCAAGGAAGGAAGGTAGAAAATTTTGGAAGGCAAAGTTTTACAACAATCAATATTGAAAACTATATCTTTACATGTATCTATTAAAAAACATTATTAAAAAAAGACTTGCCTTAGGTCATTGTATTGCAGAGAATATATGCATCATTCATAGTGTATAATCATACATTATGGCTATTGTTGTATAGAATAGAAGTTCTAGTTCTCTTCATTTCATTTTATATCAGTTCATATAAGTCTTTCCCTCTTTTTTTCTCTCTGAAAACATCATGTTTATCATTTCTTTGTAAATTTTTATTTATTTTATTAAAAACAGAATAAGAAAAACAGAAAATTAATAGAAAACAAAACAGAACATTGTCATGGGCTCACCAGAACATCAGGGAAGATTCAAAATTCATAATACATTACCAGTTCAAGAAAGGATATATAATAGTAGAATAAATTATATTCATTGAGTCCATCTTTACTTCCTTCTAGGTTGTTCTTTTGTTCTCTGCTGCATATATTTTTTTATTTTATTCTTTTTGTTTCCCCCATCTCCCCACTTTCCTCAAGCAGGCTATAGCTAAGCAAGGATATATTTATGTATACACATACACACACACAGAGATAGATAGACTCATACATCTATCACACATGGACACATGTACACACACAAACGTACACACATACACATAGCTTTCCTTTCCTGCTGATTCTGCTTTCATAGAGCTTCTTAACTTACTTTGTTATTACTGCCCGTGGTGGCAGCTTCCTGAGGCCTTACCTTACAGGAAATACCTTTATTAGTGGTGAATAAGGCCACTAATGCTTTAATACACTAGATCTTACAGCAACACTCTTTAACAATTCCAGGACAGAAAAGATTGCTTGTGGTCAAGTGCCTAAAAGGATATCTGAAAACAACTGCACAAAATCCCTGAAACCTGGGACAGTGCACCTTTCATTCTGGAAATGGAGTCCTGCTTTAACAAAGGGCTAAAAACCAAGTAATAGACTAGGAAAATGAGCAGACAAAAAAAAAATTTCTGACCATTGAAGATTATTATGATGACAAGGAAGATCAAAACATACACACAGAAGAAGATAACAAAGTCAAAGCTCCTATATACAAAGTCTTTAAGAAAAATAAGAATCAGTCTCAGGTTACGGAAGAACTCAAAAGGAATTTTGAAAATCAAGTAAGAGAGATAGATGAAAAATTAGGAAAATTAAGAATTATGTCAAAGGAAATACAAAAGAGCTAATAAGGAGAAGAATGCCTTAAAAATAAAATTAGCTAAAGGAGAAAGGAAGTACAAAAGGTCACTAAGGAAAATAAATCCTTAAAAATTAGAATTGAGCCAATGGAAGCTAATGATTTTTTGAGAAATCAAGATACAATAAAGCAAATCACCCAAAGGTGAGATATTTCATTGGACAAATAATTGGCCTAGAAAATAGATACAGGAGACATATTTTTTTTTTAAATTTTTTTATTTAATAATTACATTATATTGACACTCATTTCTGTTCCGATTTTTTTTCCCCTCCCTCCCTCAACCCCCTCCCCTAGATGACAAGCAGTCCTTTATATGTTGGATATGTTGCAGTATATCCTAGATACAATATATGTTTGCAGAACCGAACAGTTCTCTTGTTGCGTAGGGAGAATTGGATTCAGAAGGTATAAATAATCCGGGAAGAAAAACAAAAATGCAGATAGTTCACATTCGTTTCCCAGTGTTCTTTCTTTGGGTGTAGCTGCTTTTGTCAGTCATTTATCAATTGAAACTCAGGTCTCTTTGTCAAAGAAATCCACTTCCATCAAAATATGTCCTCATACAATATCGTTGTCGAAGTGTATAATGATCTCCTGGTTCTGCTCATTTCACTTAGCATCAGTTCATGTAGGTCTCTCCAAGCCTCTCTGTATTCATCCTGCTGGTCATTTCTTACAGAACAATAATATTCCATAACATTCATATACCAGAATTTACCCAGCCATTCTCCAATTGATGGGCATCCATTCATTTTCCAGTTTCTAGCCACTACAAACAGTGCTGCTACAAACATTTTGGCACATACAGGTCCTTTTCCCTTCTTTAGTATTTCTTTGGGATATAAGCCCAATAGAAACACTGCTGGATCAAAGGGTATGCACATTTTGATAATTTTTTGGGCATAATTCCAGATTGCTCTCCAGAATGGTTGGATTCGTTCACAACTCCACCAACAATGCATTAGTGTCCCAGTTTTCCCGCATCCCCTCCAACATTCATCATTATTTTTTCCTGTCATCTTAGCCAATCTGACAGGTGTGTAGTGGTATCTCAGAGTTGTCTTAATTTGCATTTCTCTGATCAATAATGATTTGGAACACTCTTTCATATGAGTGGTAATAGTTTCAATCTCATCCTCTGAAAATTGTCTGTTCATATCCTTTGACCATTTATCAATTGGAGAATGGCTTGATTTCTTATAAATTTGAGTCAGTTCTCTATATATTTTGGAAATGAGGCCTTTATCAGAACCTTTAACTGTGAAAATGTTTTCCCAGTTTGTTGCTTCCCTTCTAATCTTGTTTGCATTAGTTTTATTTGTACAAAGGCTTTTTAATTTGATGTAATCGAAATTTTCTATTCTGTGATCAGTAATGGTCTCTAGTTCATCTTTGGTCACAAATTTCTTTCTCCTCCACAAGTCTGAGAGATAAACTATTCTATGTTCCTCTAATTTATTTATAATCTCGTTCTTTATGCCTAGGTCATAGACCCATTTTGATCTTATCTTGGTATATGGTGTTAAGTGTGGGTCCATGCCTAATTTCTGCCATACTAATTTCCAATTATCCCAGCAGTTTTTATCAAATAATGAATTCTTTTCCCAGAAGTTAGGGGCTTTGGGTTTGTCAAACACTAGATTGCTATAATTGACTATTCTGTCTTGTGAGCCTAGCCTTTTCCACTGATCCACTAATCTATTTCTTAGCCAATACCAAATGGTTTTGGTGACTGCTGCTTTATAATATAATTTTAGATCAGGTACAGCTAGGCCACCTTCATTTGATTTTTTTTTTCATTAATTCCCTTGAGATTCTCGACTTTTTATTGTTCCATATGAATTTTGTTGTTATTTTTTCTAGATCAATAAAATATTTTCTTGGAAGTCTGATTGGTATAGCACTAAATAAATAGATTAGTTTAGGGAGTATTGCCATCTTTATTATGTTCGCTCGGCCGATCCAAGAGCACTTAATATTTTTCCAATTATTTAAGTCTGACTTTATTTGTGTGGAGACTTTTTTATAATTTTGCTCATATAATTCCTGACTTTCCTTTGGTAGATAGATTCCCAAATATTTTATGGTATCAACAGTTATTCTGAATGGAATATCTCTTTGTATCTCTTGCTGTTGGGTTTTGTTGGTGATGTATAAAAATGCTGAGGATTTATGGGGATTTATTTTGTAGCCAGCTACTTTGCTAAAATTATGAATTATTTCCAATAGCTTTTTGGTAGAATCTCTGGGGTTCTCTAGGTATACCATCATATCATCTGCAAAGAGTGATAGTTTGGTTTCCTCATTGCCTACTCTAATTCCTTTTATATCTTTCTCGACTCTTATTGCCGAGGCTAGTGTTTCTAATACGATATTAAATAATAATGGTGATAGTGGGCAACCTTGCTTCACTCCAGATCTTACTGGGAAAGGTTCCAGTTTTTCCCCATTGCATATGATGCTTACTGATGGTTTTAAATATATGCTCCTGACTATTTTAAGGAAAAGTCCATTTATTCCTATGCTCTCAAGTGTTTTTATTAGGAATGGATGTTGGATTTTATCAAATGCTTTTTCTGCATCTATTGAGATGATCATGTGGTTTTTGTTTGTTTGGTTATTGATATAGTCAATTATGCTAATAGTTTTCCTAATATTGAACCAACCCTGCATTCCTGGTATAAATCCTACTTGGTCATAGTGTATTATCCTGGTGACAATTTTCTGTAATCTTTTTGCTAATATTTTATTTAAGATTTTAGCATCAATATTCATTAGGGAGATTGGTCTATAATTTTCTTTCTCTGTTTTCAGCCTACCTGGTTTAGGTATCAGTACCATATCTGTGTCATAAAAGGAGTTTGGTAGGACTCCTTCAATCCCTATTTTTTCAAATAGTTTATATAACATTGGAGTTAATTGTTCTTTAAATGTTTGGTAGAATTCACATGTAAATCCATCTGGTCCTGGGGATTTTTTCTTAGGGAGTTGATTGATAGTTTGTTCTATTTCTTTTTCTGAGATGGGACTGTTTAGGATATTTACTTCTTCCTCTGTTAGTTTGGGCAAGCTGTATTTTTGGAGGTATTTTTCTATTTCATTTAAGTTGTCGAATTTATTGGCATAAAGTTGGGCAAAGTAACTCCTAATTATTGCTCTAATTTCCTCTTCGTTAGTGGTGAGTTCTCCCTTTTCATTTTTAAGACTAACAATTTGATTTTCCTCTTTCCTTTTTTTAATCAGATTTACTAAGGGTTTGTCTATTTTGTTGGTTTTTTCATAGAACCAACTCTTAGTTTTATTAATCAATTCAATAGTTTTTTTACTTTCAATTTTATTGATCTCACCTTTTACTTTTAGAATTTCAAGTTTAGTGTTTGACTGGGGGTTTTTAATTTGTTCCTTTTCTAGCATTTTTAATTGCAAACCCAATTCATTGACCTTCTCTTTCTCTATTTTATACAAATAGGCCTCTAGAGATATGAAATTTCCCCTTATTACCGCTTTGGCTGCATCCCATACATTTTGGTATGATGTCTCATTATCGTTTTCTTGGGTGAAGTTATTAATTATGTCTATGATTTGCTGTTTCACCCAATCATTCTTTAGTATGAGATTATTTAGTTTCCAATTATTTTTTGGTCTACTTCCCCCTGCTTTTTTGTTGAATGTAATTTTCATTGCATCGTGGTCTGAAAAGGATGCATTTACTATTTCTGCCTTACTACATTTGAGTTTGAGGTTTTTATGTCCTAATATATGGTCAATTTTTGTATAGGTTCCATGAACTGCTGAAAAGAAAGTGTATTCCTTTCTGTCTCCATTACATTTTCTCTAGAGATCTATCATATCTAACTTTTCTAGTATTCTATTTACCTCTTTGACTTCTTTCTTATTTATTTTGTGGTTTGATTTATCTAATTCTGAGAGTGCAAGGTTAAGATCTCCCACTATTATAGTTTTACTGTCTATTTCTTCTTGCAGCTCTCTTAGTTTCTCTTTTAAGAATTTAGATGCTACCCCACTTGGTGCATATATGTTTAATATAGATAGTGCTTCATTATCCATGCTACCCTTTAGCAAGATATAGTGTCCTTCCTTATCTCTTTTAATTAGGTCAATTTTTGCTTTAGCTTGATCTGAGATCAGGATGGCTACCCCTGCTTTTTTGACTTCGCCTGAAGCATAGTAGATTTTGCTCCAACCTTTTACCTTTAACCTGCATGTATCTCCCCGCTTCAGGTGTGTTTCCTGTAAACAACATATTGTAGGATTCTGGCTTTTAATCCATTCTGCTAACCGCTTCCTCTTTATGGGGGAGTTTACCCCGTTCACGTTTATGGTTAGAATGACCAATTCTGTATTACTTGCCATCTTGTTAACCCCGGTTTATGCTTTCCTCCCTTCTTTCCCTTTCCCCCCCTTCCAAGTATTAAGCTTGTGAGCACCCCTTGCTTCTCACAGCCCTCCCTTTTTAGTATCCCTCCCCCCACCTTAGAGTTCCTCCCCCTATCTTACCCCTTTCCCTCCCAGTTCCCGTATTCCCTTCCGCTTAGCTTATTCTTTCCCTTTCCACTTTTCCCTTCTCACTTTTCAATGAGATGGGAGAAGTTTCACCATAGATTGAATATGTCTTAAGATTTTTCACTTAAAGCCAATTCTGAAGGCAGTAAGATACCCACTATATTCATCCCCCTCCATTCTTTCTCTCAGATATAATAGGTTTCCTATCTCTTCATGAGATGTACTACCCCCACTTTACCCTTTTTCTGGTACAATGTCCTTTCCACATCAATTTCTAGAACAAGGTATACATGTATTCTTTATACATCTATATAGTCAAAATATAGTTCCCAAGATTAATCTTTACCTTTTTAGATTTCTCTTGAGTTCTATATTTGTAGATCAAACTTTTTGTTAAGTTCTGGTTTTTTCATCAGAAATAGATGAAATTCGCTTACTTCGTTGAATGTCCATCTTCTTCCCTGGAAAAAGATGCTCATTCTCGCTGGGTAAGTTATTTTTGGTTGCATACCAAGTTCCTTAGCCTTTCAGAATATCATATTCCAGGCCCTTCGATCTTTTAATGTGGATGCTGCCAGATCCTGGGTGATCCTTATTGTGGCTCCTTGATACTTGAATTGGGTTTTTCTAGCCGCTTGCAATATTTTTTCTTTCATCTGAGGGTTCTGGCATTTGGCCACTATATTCCTTGGTGTTTTGATTTTAGGATCCCTTTCAGTGGGTGATCGATGAATCCTTTCAATGTTTATTTTTTCCTCTGTTCCTATGACTTCTGGGCAGTTCTCTTTGATAATTTCCTGGAAGACAGTGTCCAGGCTCTTTTTTTCATCATGTTTTTCTGGGAGTCCAATGATTCTCAGATTGTCTCTCCTGGATCTGTTTTCCAGGTCTGTTGTCTTCCCCAGAAGGTATTTCACATTTTTCTCCATTGTTTGATTTTTTTGGATTTGCTTGACTGATTCTTCTTGTCTCCTCGAGTCATTCAATTCCACTTGTTCAATTCTGATTTTCAGTGAAGTATTCTCTTCACTCACTTTTTTAAAATCTTTTTCTAATTGTCCAATTGAGTTCTTTTGTTCTGTGGAATTTTTTTCCATTTAGCCAATTTTGTTTTTTAGAGAGCTGTTTTCTGTTTCCAGTTCACTAATCCTATTTTTCAAGGATTTTACTTCTTTATCCACTCTCTCTTTAACTGACTTCTCCAGGCTCTTTTCCCATTTTTCTTCTAGCTCCCTTGTGAGAGCCTTTTTAATCACTTCTATGAGGTTCATCTGTGCTGAGGAACAGACGATCTCCTCCTTTGGGGATTCACCTGGGGACTGCCTGTTTTTAGTCTCCTCAGGATTTAGAGTCTGCTCTCTATCTGTATAGAAGCTGTCAAGGGTTAAAGTCCTCTTCAGCTTCTTGCTCATTCTGTCTATTAATCAGAGACAAACTACCAAAGAAAAACAGAAAAAACTGGAGTCTTTCTTTGGGGGGGGGGGGGGGCTGGGTGTGTTATCGAGCTTCCTCTACAGACAGCAGGGGGCAGCAGTGAGGCACTAGCAGGACTGTGTTGCGCCTGCGCTCTGAGATCCCAAAGCGTGCTGAGTCACTGAGGGGGGGGGGAAGGGGGGGGCGGCCAGGTCCTGAGAGACTCCAGCTGTTTGGGGTTGTATTCTTCAGCCCCGGTGTTTTTAGCTTCTCTGCTGGGCTGTTGACTTGCTGCAGGTTCCAAACCTGTAGCGAAGCTCTCCCCGCAGAGACGGCTACGATCACTCCCCACCCCCTCTCAGCTCTGCTCCCGTGCTCTCACTGCCGCTGCCCTCAGCCTGCGCCCGATCTAAAACCGCCCCAGCCCTCCAGTAAAGACAGACCTTTCTTGGCGGATCTCAAGGATGGCTTCTCTTGGTAACTATTTGTGGGTTTTTTTCAGTCAAGCATTGATTCAGAGGCTTGTAATGAAGTGGATAGTGAGAGAAAGCGCGGAGCTTATGCAACTGTGAGCCTCCTCTCCGCCATCTTAACCGGAAGTCCCCTACAGGAGACATATTTAAAAAAATATTCATCTATCTGAGTTATGATAAAAAAAGGACCATGGACATCAATACCAGAAATTATCCAGGAAAGCTGTTCTGATATTCTAGAACCAGAAAATAAAATAGAAATGTAAATAATCAACCAATCACCTCCTGACAGAGATCCCAACATTAGAACTTCCAGACATATTATAGTCAAATGACAGAACTCCCAAATCAAGGAGAAAATATTGTAAGCATCAAGAAAAAAGAAATTCAAGTATAGTGGAATCACAGTTAGGATAACACAAACTTGAGCAGCTTCTACATTAAAGAATCAGAAGGTTTGGAATATGATACACCAGAGAGAACTGCAACTAGGATTACAACCAAGTATCACCAAGAAAAAAACCTGATAATGATGATAATCCTTCAGGGGAAAGGGTGATCATAAAATGAAATAGATTATTTTTCAAGCATTCATGATGAAAAGACCAGAACTTAATGGAATATAATTTTCAAATACAGGATTCAGGAGAAGCACAATGCAGTAATCAGTAAAGTGATATCAGAAGGAACTTATTAATGTTTACATTCCTACACGGGATGTTGATAATTGTAATGCATTAGCACTTTATCATTATTATAGCAGTTTGAAGGAGTATATATAGACATAGGACATAGGTGTGAGTTGAATATGAAGGAATAATATTTTTTAAAAAATAAATGTAAGGAGTTAGAGAATGTACTAGGAGAAAGGAAAGGGAGAAGTAGAATGGTGTAAATGATCTGTCATAAAAAGAGACAAGAAAAAGCTTTTATAGTTAACAGGAAGAGAATGAGTGAATGAATCTCACTCTGCTCAGAATTTGCTGAAAGAATATATAACATACACATTCAATATGGGTATAGAAATCTATGTTACCTGACAGGAAATAGAAAAGGAATGAATTACAGGAAGGGGGGAGGATGGATAAAAGATAAGGAATAGTGGGGGATGGAGTGATCAGTAGCAAAATACTTTTGAGGAGGAACAGGGTGAAAAAGATGAGTGAATAGAATAAATGATGGGATATATAGTAATTATTTAAGTAATTGTAATAGCAAATTTAAAAAAGAATTTTGAAGCAAGCTTCTCTGATAATGCCTCATTTCACAAAAACAGAAAAAAATTGAATCAAATTTATATGAAAAAATAGGAGCTATGCCCCAGTTGATAAATGATCAAAAGATATGATCTATGTCCAAAGGGTTATAAATTAATGAATATCCTTTGATTTAACAATATCACTACTAGGTATGAATACCAAATGAGTTTTAACAAAAGGAAAAAGAACCTATATATGCAAAAAATACTTGGAGTAACATTCTTGTCAGAACAAAAAATTGGAAATTGAGGGAATATCCATAAATTGGGGAATGGCTAAATAAATTATGTCATGTAATTATAATGGAATGTTACTGTCATGTAAGAAATGATGAACAAGATGCTCTTGGACAAAGACCTGCAAAGTAGTGCAATAAAGTAAAGCAAAATGTATCATGTACAAAATAATAACAGTATTTTGGGATGACTAGCTATAAATGACTTTGCTATTCTCACCAGTACAATGAGGCACAACTACTCTGAAGGACTTATGATTAAAAATCGTATCCATACCCAGAAAAGGAATTGATTGTGTCTGAACACAGTTTGAAACATGCTCTATCTTTTAACTTTATTTTTCTTGAGGGTTATTTCTTTTCCTCATTAAGGTAGGAGATCTATGTTTTCTTTCACAACATGACTTTTATGGAAATGTTTTGCATAACTTCACATGTGATTTCTTAATTGGGACTGGGTTTGGGAAAAGGGAATCTGGAACACAAAAGTTTTAAAAACAAATGTTAAAAATGATTTTAAACATAACTGGGGCAAATATTTTGAGAAAAGAGGGCATATAGCATCTTTTCCTTAAAAGAGTTAAAGTTAAGATTAAGTATTTATCTTTTAAGAGATTACTTGAAGGGGACTGGGGATTAGAGCAGGAGATCTTTCAAAATCCTGCCTAGCCCCTATAATTCTACTTATTTGTTTTTTTTTTCCCATGTTCAGATATGGCAATGATGGATAGATGCTGTTTTATGCAATGAAATATCCCTAGATAGGACTCAGACAGAGTTTTTAATAAACTAGATTCTTTATTTTTCACATCTTGGTTCTCAATTTATTTAATAAAGACTCTTGATAGTTGAAATTTTATTTAATAAGCAGTTAGTCATTTGTCAGAAATATATTATCTTGAAAAAGAAAACGATGGAAATAGCCTTGTTTGAACTATGAAACACATCTATTTACCCTGATTTTAGATCCAGAGCATCTCTAAATCAGAAGTATAAGTTCCAATCAATACATTACCATATAAGCCAAACCCCTGGCTTCTTTATTTCTTTGTTATGCTTTAGCCTTTCCATTTGAAATCAGGTTACTTTCTCCTGCCCCATCTGCTGCCTAGAAGTAATTAATTTTATGGTATACTTGGCACTGGTTGTTTTGAGAACATTAATGAAGATAGTATTTTGACTTTTTTTATGTTGTTGTTTTAAGCTATTTCTTAATTAACCAAGAGGTATGATGTTTGGATCTATACTGAGTACATATACATTCCTTTGTGTTTTGTCTGTTGCGTTTTCTAGGGTTGTATGGCATTTTGAAGAGGAATAACTGTTAGAAGGAGAAAAAAAATAAAAAGATAAGAAAAAAAAGGTTCACAAGCTATTTTCCTGAGTATCTATAGTAACGCTCAATTTTAATTCTGCAAAGAAGCCAACTTAAAGTAGCTAGGTATTTGCTAAAACTTTTGAAGATACTATTGTAATTATAATCCATTTCTTCTACTGGCATTCCTTTCCCTGTGATACTTTAATACTATGCTTATTGCTATAATAATCACATTTTAAACTCTTCTATTACTATCTCCTTCACCTTATTTTTAATATCCATACATAATTTTGATGTCTGGAAAATGAAAGTGTTTTAAAGAAAAATAGAACTGGCCTCCTTAAACTGTCCCACGAATATCAATCACTATTCTGATGTCAATGATAGTGGTATTGATCTCCCTGATATAATGGTGTCTGTGTAGGACTTTAAATGATGACTTTAATCAAGATTTTAAAAATCTTTAAGGTAGACTATTCTTTCCTGAGTGTTCAGAATTTATAGAGTAAGGTTTGGTGTTTTTTTTTTTTTTTTCCCTGTTTTGAGGATCTCTTCCCCCATACACTCTTTGATTTAAAAGGAAATGAATGAAAACTATATTACATAGTCACTCATGTTTTAAGACATATAGCCCATATCTAAAATTTAAATGAATAATTATTCTATGTTAGATAGCTTTATAGACTGCACAATCTTCCAATCAATTCTCTCTCATCATTCTCCTCTTCTCTATTGGTATTGCCACTACCTTAGTATATACTATATTTATATGTATATTGATACTCCTAAAAGGAATTATTGCCTCCATCATCTCAGCTTCTTAACTTCTTGTTGTCACCCTACTACAAAAGATATAATGTTCTACACTTTCCCATTTCTGTACTTTTTCACTCATGTTATCTCTTATGAATTGTTATTTTTTTTTGTCTTCATTTACTCTTCCCTGCTATAGATTCCAAATTCTGTATTAAAGACTAATTTTAAAGTCATTGTTTCTAGAGGTCAGAAGATTTCATTTATTCTACAATATGGAAATGAACTTCTCAAACAAAAATACATAAGGCAATTTATTGGGACCTATTCCAATGAAGTTACCTTATGTTTCTTTGTATTATAATTATAATCATTTGTACATTATATCATCTAAAGAATTTAAACAAAAAGAGGGAGTGTTCAAATAGCAAATACACACATGGTTTAGCATAGGTAAATATATGCATATTATATGTATATATTTATGTATACATTATATATGTACATATATAGATATGTTTGTGTATATTGTTTTCTATATGTATATACACATGCAAACATATATCTATATATTTTAATACTGCTTAGCAGAGTAGGTAATTAAAATATTTGATAAATTTTATTGAATTGACTCATTGAAATCTAACATTTTTTTTTATTTTAATAGCCTTTTATTTACAGGTTATATGTATGAGTAACTTTACAGCATTGACAATTGCCAAACCTCATGTTCCAATTTTTCCACTCCTTCCCCCTACCTCCTACCCCAGATGGCAGGATGACCAGTAGATGTTAAATATATTAAAGTATAAATTAGATACACAATAAGTTACTGGACTAAACTGTTATTTTGCTGTACAAAAAGAATTGGACTCTGAAATATTGTACAATTAGCCTGTGAAGGAAATCAAAAATGCAGGTGGGCAAAAATATAGGGATTGGGAATTCAATGCAATGGTTCTTAGTCATCTACCAGAGTTCTTTCGCTGGTTCAGTTCATTACTGCTCCATTGGAACTGATTTGATTCATCTCATTGCTGAGGATGGCCAGGTCCATCAGAATTGGTCATCATATAGTATTGTTGTTGAAGTATATAATGATCTCCTGGCCCTGCTCGTTTCACTCAGCATCAGTTCGTGTAAGTCTCTCCAGGCCTTTCTGAAGTCATCCTGTTGGTTATTTCTTACCGAATAATAATATTCCATAACATTCATATACCACAATTTATTCAACCATTCTCCGATTGATCGGCATCCACTCAGTTTCCAGTTTCTGGCCATCACAAAGAGGGCTGCCACAAACATTCTTGTACATACAGATCCCTTTCCCTTCTTTATGATCTCTTTGGGATATAAGCCCAGTCGTAACACTGCTGGATCAAAGGGTATGCACAGGTTGATAACTTTTTGAACATAGTTCCAAACTGCTCTCCAGAATGGCTGGATGTATTCACAATTCCACCAACAATGTATCGGTGTCCCTGTTCTCCGACATCCCCTCCAACATTCCGCATTGTCTTTCCCTGTCATTCTAGCCAGTCTGACAAGTGTGTAGTCGTATTTCAGAGTTGTCTTAATTAGCATTTCTCTGATTGATAATGATTTGGAGCATCTTTCCATATGGCTAGACATAGGTTCAGTTTCTTCATGTGAGAATTGTCTGTTCATATCCTTTGACCATTTATCAATTGGAGAAGGGCTTGATTTCTTATAAATTAGAGTCAATTCTCTATATATTTTGGAAATGAGTCCTTTATCAGAACCTTTGACTGTAAAAATATTTTCCCAGTTTATTGCTTCCCTTCTAATCTTGTCTGCATTAGTTTTGTTTGTAAAAAAATTTTCAGTTTGGTATAATCAAAATTTTCTATTTTGTGATCAGTAATGATCTCTAGTTCTTCTTTGGTCATAAATTCCTTCCTCTTCCATAGGTCTGAGAGGTAAACAATCCTGTGTTCCTCTAATTTATTTATAATCTCATTCTTTATGTCTAGGTCATGAACCCATTTTGATCTTATCTTGGTGTACGGTGTTAAGTGTAGTTTGATGCCTAGTTTCTGCCATACTAGTTTCCAATTTTCCCAGCAATTTTTGTCAAACAGTAAGTTCTTATCCCAAAAACTGGAGTCTCTGGGTTTGTCAAACACTAGATGGCTATAATTATTGACTGTTTTGTCCTTTGAACCTAACTTATTCCACTGATCAACTAATCTATTCCTTAGCCAGTACCAAATGGTTTTGGTAACTGCTGCTTTATAGTATAATTTTAGATCTGGTACAGCTAGGCCACCTTCATTTGATTTTTTTTCCCATTAATGCCTTTGAAATTCTTGACCTTTTGTTTTTCCATATGAACTTTGTTGTTATTTTTTCTAAGTCATTAAAATAGTTTTTTTGGGAGTCTGATTGGTATAGCGCTAAACAAATATATTTGTTTAGGTAGTATTGTCATCTTTATTATATTTGCTCACCCAGTCCAAGAGCATTTAATATTTTTTCAGTTGGCTAGATCAGACTTAATTTGTGTGAAAAGTGTTTTGTAGTTTTGCTCATAAAGTTTCTGATTTTCTCTTGGCAGATAGATTCCTAAGTATTTTATACTATCAGTAATTACTTTAAATGGAATTTCTTTTTGTAACTCTGACTGTTAGATTTTGTTAGTGATATATAAGAATGCTGATGATTTATGTGCATTTATTTGGTATCCTGCAACTTTGCTAAAGGAGTTGATTATTTCTAATAACTTTTTAGTAGAATTTCTGGGGTTCTCTAAGCATACCGTCATATCACCAACAAAGAGTGATAATTTGGTTTCCTCATTGCCTACTCTGAATCCATTAATCTCTTTCTCACCTCTTATTGCCAAAGGTAGCATTTCTAATACAATATTGAACAGTAATGGTGATAGTGGGCAATCTTGTTTCACTTCTGATCTTCTCGGGAATAGTTGCAGTATTTCCCCATTACATATGATATTTACTGATGGTTTAAATAGATGCTGCTGATTATTTTAAGGAAAAGCCCATTTATTCCTATACTCTCACCTGTTTTTAATAGGAATGAATATTGGATTTTATCAAATGCTTTTTCTGCATCTGTTGAGGTGATCATATGGTTTTTGTTAAGTTGATTATTAATATGGCCAATTATACTGATAGTTTTCCTAATATTGAACCAGCCCTGCATTCCTGGTATAAATCCTACTTGCTCATAGTGTATTATCCTGGGGATAATTTTCTGTAGTCTTTTTGCTAATATCCTAGTTAAGATTTTAGCATCAATATTCATTAGGGAGATTGGTCTATAATTTTCTTTCTCTGTTTTCAACCTACTTGGTATCAGTACCATGTCTGTGTCATAAAAGGAATTTGGTAGGACTCCTTCATTCCCTATTTTATCAATTTATATAGCATTGGGGCCAATTTTTCTTTAAATGTTTGATAGAATTCACATGTAAATCCACCTGGTCCTGGGGATTTTTTCTTAGAGAGTTGATTAATAGCTTGTTCTATTTCTTTTTCTGAAATGGGACTATTCAAACAATTTACTTCCTCCTCCTTTAATCTGGGAAGCCTATATTTTTGGAGGTACTCATCCATTTAGGTTATCAAATTTATAGATATAAAGTTGAGCAAAGTAACTCCTTATTATTTCTCTAATTTCCTCTTGGAAAGTTGTCCCTTTTCATTTTTAAGACTACTAATTTGATTTTTCTCTCTCCTTTTTCTAATCAGATTTACCAAAGGTTTATCAATTTTATTGTTTTTTTTTCATAAAACCAACTCTTAGTTTTATTAATTCAATAGTTTATTTTTACTTTCAATATTATTAATTTTTCTTTTTAATTTTAGATTTTCAAATTTAGTATTTGATTGGGGATTTTTAACTTGCTCTTTCTCTAGCTTTTTAAGTTGCAAGCCCAATTCATTGATCTTTTCTTTCTCTATTTTATTCAAATAAGTCTCTAAGGATATAAAGTTTCCCCTTATTACTGCTTTGGCTGCATCCCACAAATTTTGCTATGATGTCTCATATGAGTGAAATTATTAATTGTGTCTATAATTTGCTGTTTCACTCAAATCACTCTTTAAGATGAGATTATTTAGTTTCCAATGATTTTTTGGTCTACTTTCCCTTGGCTTTTTGTTGAATGTAATTTTCATT
Organism: Antechinus flavipes; assembly: GCF_016432865.1. Lineage (NCBI taxonomy): Eukaryota > Metazoa > Chordata > Mammalia > Dasyuromorphia > Dasyuridae > Antechinus > Antechinus flavipes. Next base: position 487,796,312 of record NC_067398.1, on the reverse strand, counting down.
GCATTGTGGTCTGAAAAGGATACATTTACTAGTTCTGCCTTACTGAATTTGTGTTTGAGGTTTTTATGTCCTAACATATGGTCAATTTTTGAATAGGTTCCATGAACTGCTGATAAGAAAGTATATTCCTTTCTGTATCCATTCAGTTTTCTCCAAAAATCTATTATACCTAGTTTTTCTAATAGTCTAATATACCTTTTTAATTTCTTTCTTATTTATGTTGTGCTTTTATTTGTCTAATTCTGAGAGTACAAGGTTGAGATCTCCCACTATTACAGTTTTGCTATCTATTTCTTCTTGCAACTCTCTTAACTTCTCCTTTAGGAAGTTAGATGCTATACCACTTGGTACATATATGTTTAGTATTGATATTGCTTCGTTGTCTATGCTACCCTTTAGCAAGATATAGTTTCCTTCCTTATCTTTTTTGACTTCACCTGAAGCATAATAGATTTTGCTCTAGCTTTTTACCTTTACTCTGTATGTATCTTCCTGCTTTAAATGTGTTTCCTATAAACAACATATTGTAGGGTTCTGACTTTTGATCTAGTCTGCTATCTGCCTCCTCTTTATGGGAGAGTTCATCCCATTCTCATTTATGGTTAAAATTACTAATTCTGTATTTCCTGCCATCCTAATAGCCCCAGATTATGCTTTTCTTTTTCTTGCCTTCCCCAACCCTCTTTCCCCGTTTTAAACTTATGTGCCCCACTTGTATCACGATGCTCACCCTCTTTAGAATCTCTCCCTCCCCCCTTTGAATCTCTTCCCCTTTCTTGTACCCTTCCCTTATTACTCTTTTTCTTTTCCCTTTCCTCTCCCCCTTTTTAATGAGGCAAGAAAGGATTTTCTCTAAAACAAATATATCAATTATTTTCTCTTTGAGCCAACTCTGATGAGAGTAAGATTCATACAATGTTCCTCCCCCTCTCTAAATTCCCTCAGATATGATTAGTTTCCTTTGCCTCTTCGTGGAATATGGTTTCCCTCTCTTTATCACTCTTTCCCCCCTTTTCTGACATTATCCATTTTCCATATCTACTTCCCTTTTTTATGTTATATCAGTAAAATCAAATTATACATGTAGTCTTTTTGTATATCCACAAAAGAAATACAATTCTCAAGAATTCCTTTTACCTTTTCTGCATCTCTTGAGTCCTATGGTTGGAGATCAGATTTTTTTGTTTAATTCTGTTTTTTTCCTTAGAAACAAATGGAATTCATCTGTTTCATTAAATGATCATCTCCTTCCCTGGAAGAAAATGCTCAGCTTATCTGGGTAGTTTATTCTTGGCTGCATTCCAAGTTCTTTTGCCTTTGGGAATATCAGATTCCAGGCCCTTCTATCCTTTAATGTGGAGGCAGCCAGATCTTGGGTGGTCCTTATTGTGGCACCTCAGTATTTAAATTGTTTTTTTCTGGTTGCTTGTAAATTTTTTTCCTTAATCTGATAGTTCTGAAATTTGGCCACAATATTCCTTGGAGTTTTATTAAGGGATTTTTCAGAAGGTATTTGATGAATTCTTTCAATGCCTATTTTACCTTCTGATTCTATTACCTCTGGACAGTTCTCTTTGATGATTTCTTGTAAAATAGTATCCAGGCTCTTTTTTTCATCATAATTTTTGGAAAGTCTAATAATCCACAGATTATCTCTCCTAAATCTATTTTCCAGGTCTGTCGTTTTTCCAAATAGATATTTCATGTTTTTTTCCAGTTTATAATTTTTTTGGTTTTGCTTGACTGATTCTTGCTGTCTCAATGAATCATTAATTTCTATTTGTTCAGTTTTGATTTTTAATGAATTATTTTCTTCATTAGCTTTTTTTTTTTTTTTTTTACTTTTTTCTGTATATGTCCCATTGAGTTTTTAAATGAATTATTTTGCTCTATGGAATTTTTTTCGATTTCACTATTTTTTTTTTTTTTTAGTGAATTATTTTCTTTTTCCAATTCACAGATCATATTTTCTTGTGAGTTCTTTATCTTTTTCAATTCACAAATCTTACTTTCCAGAGATTTTTTTTTACTTTTTCCAATTCACAAATTTTGTTTCCTTGCACTTCCTGGGAATTTTTTATCTTTTCCAATTCATATTTCAGGAAGTTGTTGCTCTCTTGCAAAGTTTCTCTTTTCTTTCCCCAATTTTCTTCTAAGTCTCTTTTGAGACTTTTAATGGTCTCTTCTATGAGAGCATTATGTTAAAGAAGACAGGTAATATTCCCCTTTGGGGTGTTGTCTGGTACCTGCTTGCTATAACTCTCTTAGGGGTTGCAGACCTGCTCTTTTTCTATATAGAAGCTGTCAATTACCCTTTTTGTTGTTTTATTCATTTTTCAAAGCCTTTAGGTATGCCTTCAGGGCAAGGGTGTTACCAGCTTCCTCTGCAGAGCAGGGAGAGATGTAAGATGGCTTCTGGCTCTGAGGTATGGGAGTGCTCTAAGTGAAAGTTTCCCCTTCCCCCAACTGGAGGTGATTTAGCACTGGGAGAGCTAGGGAAGTGTCCATTTGAGATGTGCGGTTTAATGACTACCCTAAGGTTAGAGATTAAGCAGTGAAAGTGTCACTGCCCCAGGCCAGAGGCAAAGGGAACAAATCATATCTGAGGGAATTTAGAGAGGGGGAGGAACATTTTACTCTCATCAGAATTGGCTCAAAGAGAAAATAATTGACATACTTGTTTTAGAGAAAATCCTTTCTCACCTCATTAAAAAGGGGGAGAGGAAAAGGGAAAAGAAAAAGAGTAATAAAGGAAAGGTGCAAGAAAAGGGAAGAGATTCAAAGGGGGGAAGGGAGGGATTCTAAAGAGGGTGAGTTTTGTGATACAAGTGGGGAACATAAGTTTAAAATGGGGAAAGAGGATTAGGGGAGGGCAAGAAAAAGAAAAGCATAATTTGAGGATATTAGGATGGCAGGAAATACAGAATTAGTAATTTTAACCATAAATGTGAATGGGATGAACTCTCCCATAAAGAGGAGGCAGATAGCAGACTAGATCAAAAGTCAGAACCCTACAATATGTTGTTTATAGGAAACACATTTAAAGCAGGGTTGTGGGTATTAGTAGCTGACTGGCTGATAGCCCTGCTCCACCAGAAGTCTCTGCCTGGAAGCAAATCGCCTTGCAAAAGCTCTATTTCCCCAAGCTGAGCCCCACACCATGCAGATTATAGGCTTCCCTGGGCTGTGCCCCCCTGCAGTGCAGCTTCACAACTGCCCCAAGGAAAAGCCCCGTACTGAGAGCTTGTGCTGTGATCTGTGCTCTCACCTCCAGTTTGGGGCTCCACTGTTCCAATCCTCTCCTTGCTTGCACTGATCTTCTCCCCCGCCCCAAGGACAAACCTTTTCTGGCAAAACTCCAAATTATTTTCTGCTGGTGAGTTGTTATACTTCTAATCTTTAGGTGTAGTAGCAGTCAAGCCTATTTTTGAGGCTGAATATAATATTGATAATGAGGGTAAGAGCCTGTGCCTTCTCTGCCATCTTGGCTCCGCCCCCAGAGAAATCTAACAATTATGACACTGCTCAATTTTAATTGATTTTCTGACACTACACTTGGATTTTTGAAACATTTGACTTTCCTCAAGAAGAAATGAGAAATTGTTGACTTTTGGTGATAGACTGAACATTGAGACAATTTAAAATCTATTTAGTTATACATTCAGTAAGATGGAAGAGGGAAAGTTTGAAAAAGTAGTTATTCTCCACTACTTCTTTAAAGCTAGAAGATGATCAATTATTTTTTTTTATTCTGTATATCTTTTTATTATTATTATTATACTTTTTTATTTACAAGATATATGCATGGGTAATTTTTCAGCATTGATCCTTGCAAAACCCTCTTTTTTCAACTTTTCCCCTCCTTTCCTCTACCCCCTCCCTTAGATGGCAAGCAGGCCCATACGTGTTAAATATGTTAAAGTATAAGTTAAATACAATAGATGTATACATATCCATACAGTTATTTTGCTGCGCAAGAAAAATTTGACTTAGACATAAGGTAAAAATAACTTGAGAAGGAAATAAAAAATGCAAGCGGACAAAAAAAAAAAAGGGGTGTGGAAATGCTATGTTTGATTCATATTCATTTCCCATAGTTCTTTCACTGAGTGTAGCTGGTTCTTTTCATTGTTGAACAAATGGAACTGATCTGGTTCATCTCATTGTTGAAAAGAGCCATGTCCAAAGATGATCGATTATTAACAACAAACAAACAAACAAACAAAAAAAAAAAACCTCTATCTCCCTTTAAAGGAATAGAAAGAAAACAATCTCCAAAAGAAAATTATTTGCTGAGGGAAAAAAGAAAACTTACTGATCCAAAGCAGTATTAAATAAACATCCTAATAAAATGAAGGAAACAAGTAGTGTAACAGAATTATAGAGAAAATATAAAAATTGAGGAAATAATTCTGCTATAATTATAACTGGAATGCCGAAAATAAAAAAATGGAACTATTGTAAGAATCCTCAGAGTGAATGGAATTTACTCCATTAGACCCTCCATTAGAGTAATTCCAAAAAACAAACAAACAAGCAAAAAAAAAAAAAACCTAAAGAGAAATATATGTTTTACGACAAAAATGTAAAAACTAATAAATTCCTCAATTGACATATGATGAAATGATATAAATAGGAAGTTTTCAGAAGAAGAAGTCACATAAACTTGCTCTAAATCACTAATAATTAGAGAAATGCAATATAACACAACACCGAGGTATCATCTCACACTCTTTAAATTGTTTAAAATAATACAAAAGAAAAAGGACAAATGTGGGAAAATAGATACATTAATAAATTATTGTAAATTGGTCCAACCATCCTGGAGAAAAATTTGGAACTAAACCCAAAGAACCACAATCCTATGTATGCTCTTTGATCCAGTAACAACACTATTAGGCCTACATCCTCATAATATCAAACACAAGGGAAAAGGATCTATATCTACAAAAATATCTATAGCAATTCTTTTTCAGTGGGTTTGAGGGTATATCCATCATTTAGGGGCAATGGATAGATTTATGGGCCTGGAATCAGGAAGATTCATCTTTCTGAATTAAAATTTGTTCTCTCTGGGCAAATTACTTAACTCTGTTAACCTCAGTTTCTTCATATGTAAAATGAGCTTGAGATGGAAATGGCAAAGTACTCCAATATCTTTACCAACAAAAGTCCAAATGAGGTGACAAAGAGTCAGATGTGATTAAAAATGACTGAACAACAATAACAGTAATCAATGGGAATGGAAAAATAACTTATCATATATTACCATGATCAAAGGCTATTGTGGTATATGAAATGATGAATGGAATAGCTGCAAAAAAATTTGGGATGTGTTATATGACCTGATGCAAAGTGAAATGAGAACAGGAGAATACTGTATACAGTAGCAACAATACTGTAATCAGAACCAATTTTGAAAGATTTAGCTACTTTGAGACAATCAAAATTCTATCCACTTTCAGAGAAAGCTAATGAACTCTAAGTAGAGATTGAAGTATTCTTTTTTGTTGGTTTGTTTATTTTATTTTTCTTATGTGTATCTATGTATGTGCATCTGTGTATTTTAAAACATGGCTAATCTAGAAATATCTTTTGACTTCACTTGTATAATTAATATTATATTGTTTGCCTTCTCAATGAGAAGGGAAGCGATAAGAAGGACGGAGAGAATTTGGAATTCAGATTTTTTTTTATGAATGCTAAAATTTAAACAAACACATGTATGAAATATTTACCAAAATAATTTTTAAAATGAATGTAAAGAACCTTACTGAAGTACTTGGAAAATGATGGAAAATTATTGTAATTAAGAAATTCTGATATAAGAATTTATTTTTATTTTAAAAAGCAAAATAGGAACATATGGAATAAAAATTGTAAAAACTCACCCAGGAAACTGGGCTTAAAGAGAAAACATCAACATCCTAAGCCTCCCTGCTGTCGGTCAGAGAATATGGGTTAAATTCTGAGTGTCATATACACATACACACACACATATTTTTATACATAATAGATACACACATATATAAATTTTGTTTAAAATGGTTTTATCTATACATTTTTATAACAAACACAAGAAAGAAATCTAGCCAATTAATCAACATACAGATTGCTGCTAAATGATAAGATATAGTGGTGCTTCAGTATTCATTATTAATTGGTTCCAAAAGGCTCCCTGAGTGGCAAAAATGATGCATACTGATGGATTTTTTCCTATAAAATCTCCAGTCCACAGCCTACCCATTCCTCCCCACCCAATTCCCAGAAGGGGCGATTTAAACTTTCAGCTGTGGAGAAACAATCAGTTCAGACCAGTCCAGTTGGGACACTGCATTCTTGACCCAATTCACTGTCTGAGAGGAACAACCATCTTTATACTCTATTCCCACACCATGAAGTTCAAGCTTCCTTGTTGGGGGAAGGGGGTACTAGATGATGGCTGATGATAGTCATCATGCTCTCCACTTGGGCTGCTGCTGTTGCTATCACTGATAGTACTCCTCTTCCTGCTGCTTCTCTCCTACTGAGCATTCTCAGTTGAACATTCTCCTTCTAGTATACTGTTTTGGGAGCAAGGTGACTATACAGTATAGCTACATCATCTTGAAGGAAATACCCCTTTACCTGGTCACCAACCCACACAACCTCAGCATTGTGGGCTCCAACCTGATAGTCTTGCACATGCTGCATGTACTGAGGAAGAGTTTCCCACAGCATATGTCAAAGCAGGGGTGACAGGGGCTGGACAGTATGGCTTGCCACCTTCACATCCCTATTGCTTTATCAAGACAACAACCAAGTATGATGAGTGCCAAATAAGTGTCAAGTGCTAAAGCACTTTCTTTCTTGTAGAAATGCTTCAATTACCAAATTTGACAAGTTTCAAAGAAGATAAGTGCTGAAGTATCCTTGTACTTTGTTAAGCTTGGAATCTAAATAACATACAGATATTTTGCCATGTATACAGTTAATTGTATATTTTTCCATTTTGTATATATACTTTGAACATATCTATTTTTCTGTTTCAATTATACAATGAAAGAATATATGAGCATGCATATATATATATATATATATATATATATATATATATATACACAACCATATATCATATATATAGATATATACATTATATGTATACATCTATCTATATATACACACACAAACATACAACCACATACATTCTCTCTTTCTTTGTCTCTCTGTTTCTCTTTTTTTCTCTTTCTTTTTTATATAAGTGTGTACGTATGTAGGACCTAGGAATTCAACTAGAAGCTTCTGACAATCAGAAATGTGATGACCAAGTTCTATATCCAGTATGCAAAAAGGAAAAAAAATATTTCAAGAAACCAAATATTTGAAATACCAAATAATTCCATTAGCTATAGGGTAGTCAGTGTTTCTTAAACTTTTTCATATCCCCTTTCACCCGAGAAAGTTTTACATGACCCTTGGTATATAAGTATACAAGTCAAACATTTACTGATAATAAATAATTTTGTGACCCCTACATTCAGTTACAAAATCCTATATGGAATCAAGGACCATAGTATAGGAAGCTGGGATGTAGATGACTTATGATAAATGATAAATAAAAGACTCAAATATGATTTATACCAAAAAAAAGTTAATAAGAATAACTATAGTATGGCTATCTAATGCTAAGTTGTTAATCATCACTTTATCCTGTGTCTTACCCCAAAACCATTAGACAATTGATTTTGGAGGAATAATAGAATATATATGGGGTAGAGCCTCTCAAATAACAAAAGAATGTTACAGAATGGATTGGGAAGTAAAACTACAAAGAATCACAATTAAGGGAAGTAGAAGGAATTCACAAAGAATTGAAAATAAAAAGTAAAATGAACAGAAATCTATATTCTCAAACATATGCCAATTAGATTAAAAACCTAAGTGAAATAGATTTTACAAAACATAAAATATCTGAATTAATATAAAAACTGAAGAACTAAATTTCAGAACTTGAAATGAAATAAATGATAAGTGAACTTCCCAACATTGATCTTGATGTGTTTATAAAAGTGAATATTTTTAAATGTTTAAGAACAAATGCCACTGAAAGTATATAAAAATATAACCAGCAAACAAAAGTTCAACAGATGTAAATACTATCCAGAATAAATGTAAATAGCAATCATCTTTATGAAATCACTAACAACTGACAAATACAATTGAAAATAACTCTAAACTTGTATTTTCTATCTTCAAATAAGGAAAAGTAGAAAAACTCATTAATTAGATTGTGAAAAGCTAGATACACATTCATTGAAAATGTGATTGATAATTGGTTCAACCAACTGTTGTGGAAAACAGATCTGAATAATTAAAGAGAAAATTATTTGTTACTTCTCTTTGATCATAGCATCTAAAAATAGAACTATATTAAAAATTATATTGATGAGGAAAGAGAACAAGAATTTTATATAGTATTTACTATGTGCTAGGTTATGTGCTAATTGCTTACAAAAAAAAATATCCTATTTGATGCTCATAAAAAAACTGCAAGGTAATGATAATTAGCCCTGAAGCAGACTAGGGTTAAATTATTTGCCTGGAGTCACAAAGTTAGTTGAGGTCAGATTTGAACTCAGGTCTTACTGACTTCCTGGTTCAGCATTACAACCAAATGGAATTAGAAAAGGAGGAGGGGGAAAATGAGAAAATTTTAATCATGCAAGGGGAAAAGATAACTTTGAGCAATCTAGGGTGAGGTTATAAAGGGCTTTAAAAGGCATACAGATGATATTATATTTGATTCTAAACACAAACAGGAAAATGCACTCACTGTTTTTTGCACTTTGGCAGGGAGGGTAAGGTGATAACATGGATTTTGAATGGTCATTTTCTTAGCTCTTCATCAAAAAAAAAAAAAAAGAATGCCTCCAAAACTAGACAACACCAAGTAGCATTATATTTCAAGGTCATTTTTGTTTAAATAATGTCAGGTTTTAAGAACCTAATATTCTGTCAGGGACAGTGTGCTAAACTCTTGGGATCTGGAGAAAGAAAAAAACAAATGCCTAAACAAATAGCAAAATTACAGAGAACAACAACAACAACAACAAAATATAATCCACAGTTTCAGCTCTCAAAGAGCACATAATCTACCAGGGAAAAATAACAACATGTTACCAATCTAGAAACAAAATGTAAATGGAGTAAATTGGATTTAATCTTAGAGACAAGGCATTAAGATTAATAAGAACTACAAAAGGCTTCTTACATCAGGTAAGTTTTTTTTTTTTTTTTTTTTTTTTTTTTTTTTAGCAGAGTCTTAAAAGAAATCTGAATGATAAAGATGAGAATGGAACTAGTTCAGGCTTGAGATACAGCCACTGAAGTAACTATTATTTATTCACCAGAAGTCCATGAATGTTTTTAAGGCCTTTTATGTGAAATTCACTCTTCCATTATGTATACACACACATACACATAAATATACACACACACATAAACGTATACATACACAAATATACATATACATATACATATAAACATATGTGTTTATGTAATATGTACTTGTGTATACATAATGTCTCTTCAAGAAGTTGGCATTTCATATGTTAAAAATGTAATGGCTAAACTAAGAGAGCCTTATCTTGTGTCCCAGAAGGGGAGGGAGAGAAAACAATATTAATAAATTAGAATTCTGATTGTGTGCGTGTGTGTGTATTAAACAGAAGGAAGAGACAAAGACAAACAAATACAGAAATAGAAACAGAGACACAGAGAGAGTCAGGGAGAGAGAGAAACAGGCAGAAAAGTAGAGAGACAGAGGCAGAGAGACATACACATACACACAGACAGACAGAGAAAGAGAGGTGGTTAGAGACAGAAACAGAGACAAAGACATACAGAAATGGTGATAAGTGATGGGCAAATAAACAGATGATAGACAGGTAGAATAAAAAAGTATTTATGGAACACTTAACTATGTTCCAGACACTATGTAAAATACTTGGAATACAAATAGAAGCAAAAAGAAAGAGTCTCAGTTTTCAAATTTGCAATACTTCTAGAAGTTTTTCAAAACCTTTAGCTGGGTTAAGTTACCTTCTGCTTTATCTTAGAGCCAGACCATTCACTATTGCCAGCCATTTTCAAATTATGAAGCAGCATGGATATCTCCTATACAACTCACCTTCTCTTCCCTAGCTCCCAGTTATGTGTTGTCTTTTCTCAGGAGGTATGATCTTTGATAGCATGGACTCCCATACTTATTTTTATATCCTCAGGGTTTGGCAAAATGCTTGCCATGCCTGTCATTTAATATGTGCTAAATAAAGGCATTCTAATTGATTCATTCATTCAACATGTATTAAATATAAACTTTAAAATTATTAATAGACACTATCCACCTTAGTGAAAATAAGCATGTTAAAACAAAAATAAAATATAATTCACTGTTTGTTATATGAAACCTATTTATCTAATAAACTAAATGTAATACAATTAATATAAAGTTTAAAATAGATAAACACTATATATATGCATATGCACATGCATATTCACATGTGTGCATGCATATAAACATATATTTACATATAGACAATATGTATCTGTATTTTAATATTTATGATAATATTGCTGTTTTAGTTTAGCAGATAAATCTGTTTCAGATAATCTTTCATATTTTTTTAACAATAGCTATTTTCAAAATATATGCAAAGATAGTTTTCAACATTCACCCTTGCAAAACCTTGTGTTTGAAATTTTTCTTCCTTCCTACCCTACCCCTTCTCTAGGTAGCAAATAATCCAATATAAAAAAAAATGGGACATGTACAATTCTTCTATATACATTTCCACATTTATCATACTGCACACACACACACACACACACGCGCACACACACACACACACACACATACACACACACACATCAAATCAAAAGAAAAAAAAATGAAAAAAAAACCAAAAAGCAAACAAACAACATATAAGGTGAAAAAAAAATGTTTTGATCCACATTCAGTCCCCATAATGCTCTTTCTGAATGCAGATGGTACTCTCCATCACACATCTATTGGAAATGGTCTGAATCACCTCATTGTTGAAAAGACCCAAGTCTGTTAGAATTTATCATCATGAAGTGTGTACAGTGTTTTCTTGAAGGTTCTACTTATTTCACTTAGCATCAGTTGATATAAGTCTCTCCAGTCTCTCTGAAATACTGCTGATCATTTCTTATGGAACACTAATATTACATAACATTCATATACCATAATTTATTTAGCCATTCTCCAATTTTTGGGCATCCATTCAGTTTCCAGTTTCTTGCCATTACAAAAAGGGCTGCCACAAACCTTTTTGAACATGTGGATACTTTTCCTTCCTTTATGGCCTCTTTGGGATACAAGCCCAGTAGAAACACTGCTGGATTGAAGGGTATGCACATTTTGATAACCCTTTGGGCATAGTTCCAAATTACTCTTCCAAATGGTTGGATTAGTTCACAACTTCACCAACAATGTACTAGTAACCCCATTTCCCTACATCCCTTCCAAATATTCATCATGATCTTTTCCTGTCATCTTAGCCAATCTGAGAGGTGTGTAATGAATGGTACCTCAGAGTTATCTTAATTTGCATTTCTCTGATCAATGTTTAGAGCTTTTTATCATATGACTATAGTTTTAATTTCTTCATCTGAAAATTACCTGTTCATATTTTTTGACCTTTTATCAATTGAAGAAGGTCTTGCATTTTTATAAATTTAAGTCAGTTCTCTATAAATTTTAGAAATGAAGTTTTTTATCAGAATCCCTGAATATAAAATTCCCCTCAGTTTTGTTTCCCTTTTAATCTTGTCTACATTGATTTTGTCTGTTCAAAAACTTTTTAATTTAATATAAACAAAATTATTCATTTTGCATTTCATACTGTACCCTAATTCTTTGGGCATAAATTCCTTCCTTCTCCACAGATTTGAGTTCTCCACAAATCTGAGACATACATTAGCCCTTGTTCTCCTAATTTGCTTATGTTATCACTCATGTCTAAATCATGAACCTATTTGGATCTTATTTTGGTTTAGAGTGTCAGGTACTGATTATTGCCAACTTTCTGCCATACTATTTTCAATTTTCCCAGCAATTTTTGTCAAATAGTGAGTTCTTATCCCAACAAGCTTTGGATTTATCAAACACTACATTATTATAGTCATTGAATATTGCATCTTGTGAACCAAACCTATTCTAACTCATCAACCACTTTCAAATGGTTTTGATGACCACTGTTTTATAATATAATTTTAGACCTGGTACAGCCAGAACATCTTCATTTACATTTTTTTCATTAATTCCATTGAAATTCTTGACTTTTTATTCTTTCAGATCAATTTTGTTATTAATTTTTTTCTAGCTTTGTAAAGTAGCTTTTTGGCAATTTGATTGGTATGGGACTAAATAAGTAGATTAATTTAGGTAGAATTGTCTTTTTTATTATGTTAACTTAGCCTACCCATGAACACTTGATATTCTTCTAATTGTTTAGATCTGACTTTATTTGTGTGGAAAGTGTTTTAAAATTGTGTTTATATAGTTCCTGACTTTGTCTTGGCAGAAAGATTCCCACATATTTATATTATCTACAGTTATTTTAAATGGGATTTCTCTTTGTATTTCTTGCTGCTGGACTTTGTTCTATATGTGTGTAACATATAGAAATGATGATGATTAATAAATAAATAAATTAAAGATAACAATAGCATTGCTAACTTCCTGATACTAAGGTTTTGAATATTGAAATCTGTTTTAATGCAAGAGAGCTTTTTGCAGAAAGTAATTTGTTATAAGAAAAATTCAAGCATATTGATGCTATATCCAGATGATAAATAATAGTATTACCAAAGGTAAAATTAGCACCCCAGATGATATTTTTCCTTACAGTGCATATATCTTAAAATATATAATAATTTGGGAAAAGTTCTGCTGTTTTTAAGAATCAGAGAATGTATTTTTTTTTTCCATACTAGGAAGTGTTTATAATAAAGCTTATTGAAGCAGTTTGTATTACCAGAATCATATATTGTCATCTCAGTAATGAAGAAGGTAGGAAGTATGGCAGAAAGGAAGGAAAGAGAGAGGGAGGGAAGGAAGGAAAAAAGAAAGAAAGGGAGGGAGGGAGGGAGGGAGGAAGGAAGTAGGAAGGAAAGAAGGAAGGAAGAAAGGAAGGAAGGAAGGAAAGAGAGGGAGAGAGGAAAAGGAGGGAGAGAAGGAAGGAAAGAGAGGGAGAGAGGAAAAGGAGGGAGAAAAGGAAGGAAAGAGGAAGGGAGAGAGGGAGGAGGCAGGGAAGGAGGGGGAAAGAGAGGGAGGGAGGGAAGGAAGTAAGGTAGGAGAGAAGGAGGAAGGAAGGAGGGAAGGAAGGAAAAACTAAGAACACGGGGGCCCTATAGTTAGAAAATTATATGAAAACTTATTCCTACCTTATTTCTTAATGACCTTTAGATAGTGCAACTGTCCAGTGCCCAAACACAGTGCATTTGCTTTTCATTATCCTTATTGATGAAGAGAAAAGCTCCACAACCTTCTTAAGTAATAGAGTTGGTGTGAAAATATGAGAGAAAAAAAGACCTTATAGCAGCTTATTCTTCTCCTCTTCCCCCTCCTCTTTTTTTTTCATCCTCTTCTTCTTCCTCCTCCCTTTTCTAGTTCTCCTCATTCTTTTCCTGTTCATTCTCCTCCTCCTTCTCTTTCTACTCCCTTTCCTTCTCTTTTTTTCTCTTCCTTCTCCTCCTCCTCCTCCCTAATCATAAAGCATTCATGTATCTTCTGTTTATATCTTGCTTCTTCAATGTATCTTCTATTAAGACCATGGAAGATTGATCTTATGTGATATTTCTGCTATGATACCATAAACTCAACATCAAGGAAATGGCATTTTTTAAAAATTGCCATACTTAATATACTTTAGGAAATTAAACTAAGTTGTGCCACTAGTCAAGTAATATTCTTAAGGTGGTTTCTAATAGAAGGGGAAAATTGAGGAATAGAATGATAAAATAGAATAATCCACATGAATGTTGTACATTTTTCCTTATGTATGAAATTCCAATAAAGTAGAATTTTAGGTTTTGTAGATTGAGTATCAATTGAATACAGGTTTTTAAAGACTATATTGCTTCATATATTTGGAAATGATAACTATGTTTTAAAAGGATGGGGTGAGGTGATTATGGAAATAAGCTAGATTGTTAATTTGAACGTTAATAAACTTTCAATCCACTCTAGGGAAAATATTCTTGTTGAGAAGGAAGCAAATCAAAATAAAAGTCATTAATCAGATAATGCTGTGATGGCCAACGTTGGAATGAGGAGAAAATAGACAATATTCAGTGATATCAAGCTAAAATGAAGCCTTGAAATGTGTTTGTTACTTTTGGTTCCATAATGAAAATGAAGCATTAAAAAAAACAAAAAAGAAAGAAAGAAAAGAAATGATGCTTTATGTTGATTTATGTTTTCTCTTGAAACTTTGCTAAAGTTGTTAATTGTTTCTAGTAGTTTTTTTAGTTGATTCTTTAAGTATACCATCATATCATCTGCAAAGAGTGATAAGTTGGGTTCCTCATTATTTTAATTCTTTAATTTCTTTTTCATCTCTTATTGCCAAATTAACATTTCTAATGCAATACTGAATGGTATTGGTGATAGTGGACCACCTTATTTCACACCTGATCTTATCAAGAATGCATCTAATTTATCCCCATTACATATGTTGCTTGCTAATGGTTTTAGATATATGCTACTAATCATTTTAAGGAAAACTCCATTTATTCTTATGCTCTCTAGTGTTTTTAATAAGAAGGGGTTGTCATGCCAGAGAAACTGAGCAAGATAGCAGTTAGAGAACAATTTAATAATTTATTTAAAAGGGAGAGATTTACTGGGACCAAATGGATCCATGGTGTGATCCCAGGGATGAATGAGACTATTGCCTCAAAGAATCCAGCCGTGAATGTCAGATACAAGAATCTTTTTATAGGGTAACAAGAACAATGACATAATGGGAGAGGTACCTAGATAGGAATGACATAATGGGGGGAGGCCCCTAGGATGAGGATGACATAATGGAGGCAGGCATCTAGAATGACATAATGGGAGGTACTGGAGAGGCTCCTGATATTCTAATGATGTCTAAAATGGATAAAGACCTTTATCCCATTAAACATTAAGAGGGAATGGTTATAACCTGAGACAGAGTAATTGAATAGGACAATTAGGGAAACTGGGTCAGGACATTAAAAGAGAACTGTGGCACAACAGGGTATTGGATTTTGTCAAAGGCTTTTTCTGCATCTATTGAGATAATCATGTGATTTCTGTTAGTTTGGTTACTGATATATTAAACTATACCAATAATTTTCCTAATATTTAGCTAGGCCTGCATTACTGGTATATATCCTGCTTGGCCATGGTGTATTATAATGACAATAACTTGCTGTAATCTCTTTAATAACATTTATTTAAGATTTTTGCATCAATATTGATTAAGGAAATTGGTTTATTATTTTCTTTCTCTGTTTTTCCCCTACGTGGTTTAAGTATCAGCACTATATTTGTGTCATAAAAGGAATTTGAAAGACTCCTTCTTTCCTATTTTTCTTTCTTTTTTTTTTTTAAATTTTATTTTATTTAATAATAACTTTATATTGACAGAATCCATGCCAGGGTAATTTTTTTACAACATTATCCCTTGCACTCGCTTCTGTTTCAATTTTTTCCCCTCCCTGTCTCCACCCCCTCCCCTAGATGGCAAGCAGTCCTATATATTTAGATATGTTGCAGTATATTCTACATACAATATATGTTTGCAGAACCAAACAGTTCTCTTGTTGCACAGGGAGAATTGGATTCAGAAGGTAAAAATAACACGGGAAGAAAATAAAAAATGCAAATATTTCATATTCATTTCCCAGTGTTCTTTCTTTGGGTGTAGCTGCTTCTGTCCATCATTTATCCAGTGAAACTCAGTTAGGTCTCTTTGTCAAAGAAATCCACTTCCATCAGAATACATCCTCATACAATATCGATGTCGAAGTGTATAATGATCTCCTGGTTCTGCTCCTTTCACTTAGCATCAGTTAATGTAGGTCTCTCCAAGATTCTCTGTATTCATCCTGCTGGTCATTCCTTACAGAACAATAATATTCCATAACATTCATATACCATAATTTACCCAGCCATTCTCCAATTGATGGGTATCCATTCATTTTCCAGTTTCTAGCCACTACAAACAGGGCTGACACAAACATTTTGGAACATACAGGTCCCTTTCCCTTCTTTAGTATCTCTTTGGGATATAAGCCCAGTAGTAGCACTGCTGGATCAAAGGGTATGCACATTTTGATAACTTTTTGGGCATAATTCCAGATTGCTCTCCAGAATGGTTGGATTCGTTAACAACTCCACCAACAATGCATCAGTGTCCCAGTTTTCCTACATCCCCTCCAACATTAATCATTATTTTTTTCCTGTCATCTTAGCCAATCTGACAGGTGTGTAGTGGTATCTCAGAGTTGTCTTAATTTGCATTTCTCTGATCAATAGTGATTTGGAACACTCTTTCATATGAGTGGTAATAGTTTCAAATTCATCATCTGAAAATTGTCTGTTCATATCCTTTGACCATTTATCAATTGGAGAATGGCTTGATTTCTTATAAATTAGGGTCAGTTCTCTATATATTTTGGAAATGAGGTCTTTATCAGAAACTTTAACTGTAAAGATGTTTTCCCAGTTTGTTGCTTCCCTTCTAATCTTGTTTGCATTAGTTCTGTTTGTACAAAGGCTTTTTAATTTGATATAATCAAAATTTTCTATTTTGTGATCAGTAATGGTCTCTAGTTCATCTTTGGTCACAAATTTCTTTCTCTTCCACAAGTCTGAGAGGTAAACTATCCTATGTTCCTCTAATTTATTTATAATCTTGTTCTTTATGCCTAGGTCATGGACCCATTTTGATCTTATCTTGGTATATAGTGTTAAGTGTGGATCCATGCCTAATTTCTGTCATACTAATTTCCAGTTATCCCAGAAGTTTTTGTCAAATAATGAATTCTTATCCCAAAAGTTAGGATCTTTGGGTTTGTTAAACAATAGGTTGCTATAGTTGACTATTTTGTTTTGTGAACGTAACCTATTCCATTAATCTATTTCTTAGCCAATACCAAATGGTTTTGGTGACTGCAGCTTTATAATATAGTTTTAGATCAGGTACAGCTAGGCCACTTTCATTTGATTTTTTTTTTTCATTAATTCCCTTGAGATTCTTGACATTTTGTTCTTCCATATGAATTTTTTGTTATTTCTTCTAGATCATTAAAATATTTTCTTGGGAGTCTGATTGGTATAGCACTAAATAAATAGATTAGTTTAGCGAGTATTGTCATCTTTATTATAGTCGCTTGGCCTATCCAAGTCTGATTTTATTTGTGTAGAGAGTTTTTTGTAATTTTGCTCATAGAATTTCTGACTTTCCTTTGGTAGGTAGATTCCCAAATATTTTATGCTGTTGACAGTTATTTTGTATCTCTTGCTCTTGGATTTTGTTGGTGGTGTATAAAAATGCTGAGGATTTATGGGGATTTATTTTGTATCCTGCTACTTTGGTAAAATTATGAATTATTTCTAATAGCTTTTTAGTAGAATATCTGGGGTTCTCTAGGTATACCATCATATCATCTGCAAAGAGTGATAGTTTGGTTTCCTCATTGCCTACTCTAATTCCTTTAATCTCTTTCTCGATTCTTATTGCTGAGGCTAGCATTTCTAATACAATATTTAATAATAATGGTGATAGTGGGCAACCTTGCTTCACTCCAGATCTTACTGGGAAAGGTTCCAGTTTTTCCCCATTGCATATGATGCTTACTGACAGTTTTAAATATATGCTTGTGACTATTTTAAGGAAAAGTCCATTTATTCTTATATTCTCAAGTGTTTTTATTAGGAATGGATGTTGGATTTTATCAAATGCTTTTTCTGCATCTATTGAGATGATCATATGGTTTTTGTTAGTTTGGTTATTGATATAGTCAATCATGCTAATAGTTTTCCTAATATTGAACCAGTCCTGCATTTCTGGTATAAACCATAGTGTATTATCTTGAGGATGATTTTCTGTAATCTTTTTGCTTAGTATTTTATTTAGGATTTTTGCATCTTAATGTTGTGTCCTAAAATGAATTTGGTAGGGCTGCTTTAAACCCTATTTTTTCAAATAGTTTATATAGCATTGGAGTTAATTTTTCTTTAAATGTTTGGTAGAATTCACATGTAAATCCATCTGGTCCTGGGGGTTTTTTCTTAGGGAGTTGGTTAATAGCTTGTTCTATTTTTTTTTCCTTAAAATGGGACTGTTTACTCTTATTTACTTCTTCTTCTGTTAATTTGGGCAAACTATATTTTTGAAGGTATTCTTCTATTTCATTTAAGTTGTCTAATTTATTGGCATAAAGTTGGGCAAAGTAACTCCTAATCACTGGTCTAATTTACTCTTTGTTGTTGGAATCCTTACTAACTGCTTAATGTTTAATGGGATAAAGATCTTCATCCATTTTAGACATCATTAGAATATCAGGAGCCTCTCCAGTACCTCCCATTATGTCATCCTAGGTGTCTTCCCTCATTAGGTTATCCCCATTCAGGTACCTCCTCCATTATATCATTGTTCCTGTTACTCTATAAAAGAATCTTTCCACCGTCTGGGCTGGATTCTTTAAGATGATAGTCTCATTCAGTCCTGGGACCAAACATGGATCCATTTGGTCCAAGTAAATCTCTCCCATTTAGTAAATTTTTGAATTGTTCTCTAATATCTATCTTACTCAGTTTCTACAGCATTATACTTAACATATTGGGGATCTGTTCTCCAAAATTTCTATTTGAGAAAGTACCTAGAGTCCTTATAATTATTTCTAACTTTTACTATTTAGGCTAATTTTCTGCGACATGCCCCAGATAAGATAACTTTCCTTCGATCTTTTCCAGCTCTTTTTCGCTTTTCCCCCCTCTTATTAGAATTTAAGTTTCTGGAGGGCTGAAACTATCTATCCTTTTATTGGTATTTATATTCTCAGCATTTAATATTGTCTGAGTTAAATATCTTTTCTAGACTATGAAGTCTTATGATCCCAGTATTGATTGTAATTTTTTTGCATTATGATCTGTAAAGATTGTGTTAACAATTTCTGCCATAAAAATTATTTTGCAAAAACAAAAGTTCATTGTGATGAGACAAATTTATATAATGCTCTTTTTCAGAAGACCCCCTGATTCTTGCTGTTCTAAATTCTCTGTCAAACTGTTGATTTGTTAACTTTATTTTTTATCTTTTTGTTATATTTTTCTGACATAGAAAAATGAACATTGTTGATTTATTTTTTATAATTTAGTTAATTCTTTTCATCTGTAAAATGAGCTGGAGAAGGAAGTAGCAAGCCATTCCAGTATCTTTGCCAAGAAAACCCCACAGGGGGATCATGAAGAGTAGGGAATATTTGAAAGAACTGAAAAACAAAATGGTGTAATTGCAACTCCTGCTTTTTAGAATAATATTTCAAATAGATATTTCAAACTCTCATTTTGATTTTTTATTATATTTAGCATATATTTCTTTTAATTCAACAGACTGTAGGATTATTATTTTTTCATCCATTCTGCCGCCTTTTTGATTGCTTATTTAATGCAGTCTCTTCTTTAAAGTCATGACAATTAGGCTTCTGTTTTTTCTCCATTTGATTCTTCTACTTTTTTTTTTTTTTAAGATTTTTAATCAAATTCTTTAAACTCAAACCTTCCTACCTGCAACTATGTACCTACAGGGTTTATCATCCAGGCTTTGGATTTCTTTTACTTACTCATCCATGGTTTTTTTTGTTAGTTAATTATCTGTTTATTCTTTCCTTTCATTTTCCTATCTTAGTCAAGTGCTCATTTCAAAATTTCCTTAACATCTTTTCTGTACAAATTCATATCCTTATGTTTTCTTTTTTACTGCAACTTTTCCTAAGAGTTTTTTTTTTCATTGTTATCTTCTAAGTTATTCTGAATTAATGGATCATCTTAAAAATAATTAATAAAGAACTTTGTGATAAACACAAAGTATTCTTTTTTAACTAAAAAGAGTAAATTAGCCTTTAGCCAGTTTGATTAAAAAGGAAAGAAAGTAAAATTAATGAAAATAAAATTTAAAAAGTAAAAACATAACAAAGAAAAAAATTTAAAGCTATGTCATATTCTATTACTAATTATATGACAAAAAGTGAGAATTTAAAAAGAAAAGAATTAGTTATAAAAATAAAATGAATAACAATACCAAATATACATCTTAAATAATCTAATTTCAGAAAAACAAATTGAGTTTTGTTTCTGGTCTTTTTGTATGGGAGCCTTTAAAGAAATTTTTGTTTGTGTATTACGCAACTTAATAAGGCAAACTCAGCAATAAAACAAAAACAGAGTTTAGCAAATGATAAACCAAAGCAATGACATGGGGTAGATAGAACTGAATTCCTGAATTCAAACTGCATGTGAATTTTATAAACAAAAGAAAACAACTTTCATAAAAGGGAAAGACAACTCTGATTGGTACAAGTTTCAATGAAGATATGGAATTAGTGTTGTCTCAGCTTCTCTTCTTTTATAACATCAAAGGGAGATGAGGTAGGTGCCAAAATGATAGGATCATTGGGCAATTCACAACTCTTTCCTGTGGGCTATTTGCCATTTACCCCAAAGGGCACACAAAGTTAAAATATGGATAGACTAAATGGTCAGTAGTGAATAACTCTGCAAAAGAGAATTCTATCAAACTTTAAAAGAACTAAAACTACAAAATTCATTAAATATTGAGAAAGCAAACACCCTCCCTAATATCTTTATAAATAAATATAATCAGATACTTAAATCTTGGAAAGATAAAGCAAAAAAAGGAACTAGTAAATAAAATCCAGTCTTTTCCAATACATATTTAAGTATTAACTATGATCCTGATGGATTTATACCAGGGATGCAAAAAGATTTTGTTGAGGGGTGAGGTACCCTAACAGCTTTGGTTGTCCCCAGGCTTGTGTAGCAGGTTTTGCAAAAGAATTCAGTCTCAGTCTGCAAATGAGGTTTTTGGCAAAATGGATTTATTCTCACTGAGAAACTCCTTCTCTCAGTGGGCTGCTTCCTGATTAAGAAGATAGAGAAAACTCTGGGGTACAGAGTTTTGATTTTATCTAGCCTTCTATGGCTTGGAGCTAGGGATTGATCTCCAGATGAATTGAGGGACTAATTTCCAGGTCAGTAATGAGTAGTGATTGTTTCCCAGACCAAAGAGATTCCAAGATCAATTGGAAGTGGGAGTTTCAAAACTCCCAGGGGAACCAGGTAGGAGAGAGGGATGCTCCCTGAGGCTTAGAGGGGTTGAGATTCAGAGTTTTTCCAACCTAGAGGCCCCCAAAAGATCAGGATGTCACAGTTCTATTATCATCCCCCCTCAAGCAGTCACCCCCAAATCCATTTGAGGCAAAGAGATGTCATCTTCTGGAGCTGCTTCAAGATGACAAGGGCTATAGAGCTATCCCAAAGCTCAATGGAGGTTCAGGCCAGGAGGGGAAGCACATGATTTGAAGATAGCAGCAGCAACATTTAGGGGATATTGACTGTCCAAGTCAGTTTTCCCATGATCTTCTGACTGAATGAGTAGTTGGAAATTCATAGCATGGAGCCTGGAGGAAACAAATCGCACAGGCAGGTTAAAAGTGGGGTGGTATCCAGGGGGGAGATGGAGACATTTGGGAATGGGGCCTTTGCATCAGGTCCCATTTGTGGGATGCCTTTGAGATGCTGAGGGCAGATCCAAAAATCCTGAATGCCCTCATTGCCTACTCCATAGTTTGAAAGGCTAAGAAGGAGTTAACACCCTACTGGCATAGGGCAACAAAATGACATCAAGAAAAGCCTGAGAAAAAATGCTAGGAGCAAAGTTCTCATCCTTGGAGGGGGATAAAGTAAGGAAGAAGACTAAAGTAAGAGAAAAGAAGACAGACAATTTCATCTTTCTTTCTCCAGAGTGGTATCAGGGGTCCTGCAGAAGAGGAGCTTCAGTTCCTCTCTGGGTTCACAGGAATATTCTGAAATATCTAAGGGAGAAGTAACAGAAGCAGCATTTTTAATCCTGGAAATATGAGTCCAGCTGGGGAACCTTTCCAGTTTAATTGATGTTGGAGTAGTCAGAATGACCTTATATAGTCCTTTCCATTTTCTACCTGAAGGGTCAGTACCTTGAGGCTTCCAAGACTTCAAGTATGTCATGTCCCTAGGTTTCCAGGGGTGATAGTGTGAGTATGAGCATCTGTAGGTTTAGGGAGATGCTCAATTACATATTCAGAAAGGGTTTTCTGGACTGCACCAAGTTGTGTGGCAAACTGAGTGACCAGATGCTGTTTTGGACCTACAAGATCTTCAGAGATTAGGAAGACCACCCATACAGAAGTTCAAAGGTGCTCAGCTTAATGTTCTCCTGGAATACAATGAGGACTCTAAGAAGACCTACTGGGAGATTCTTCATCCAATCCTCTCAAATCTCTAAGCACATTTTAATAAGGACTTGCTAGAAGGTGTGATTCATTTTCTCCACCTTCCCAGAAGCCTGAGGACACCAGGAAGAGTGGAGGTGGTAAGTGATTTAAAGTGCCTTGGCCACATTTTGGTTACCTGAGAAGTGAAGGCCAGGCCATTGTCCCTTTGCAAGGAGCTAGGTATTCCAAAGCTAGATATGATCTCTTTCAGTAAGCACTTTGGTATCTCCTGAGCTTTCTCAATCTTGCAAAGCTTCTAACCATTAGTAAAGGTGTCAACAAAGACCAAAAGCAATTTGAAACCTTTACAAGGGGGCATGTGAGTAAAGTCTATTTGCCAATCTTCCCCTAAGCATGTGCCCATTCTCTGAACAGGCTTCAGGAGAGGGGGAGGTTTAACACCCCCTTCAATATTTACTTAGGCATAAACCAGGCAAGCTTGGCAGTCCTGTCTGATCATTTCTTGCAACCAGTAAAAAATTAAAGGGATTAAAGAGCATTTCTTCCCAAGTGGATAGTCTGGTGAAGACCGAAAATAAGTTTCCCCCGATTTGCTTCTGTGATTAAAAGTTGGTTTGAGGGTGTTTGAAACCAGCCAGAAGGAGAAAGTATCCCCCTTTTCTACAAGGGCTTGTTCCTGTGAGCTATATGAAAGGGAATAAGAATCAGGGAGTGTTAGGGACCATGCCTAGGTGAAGGGGCAGGTCAATTCTCTGAGAGTCTCCACACTGTGAATCATGGCATCTGAAGAGCTTGCAAAGCAGGCTTTACTGACACAGGTGTTGCTTGTGAACTGGAAATGAAATAAATTGGAGGCAGAGGGAAGAGGAGAAAGAGGTCAGAGAACAACAACTGCCTCTCAGTCTCCTTGTATTATCATCATCCTCTCACATGAAGAGATCCATTCTACAGGTCTGTTATACCTCCAGCAGCCACTGGCAGGTGGCTCCCATATCACCACAGAGGAGCTGGGGAATTAAAGGTTCCATAGTCAGGGTTTACTGAGCAGCAGCTTGAGCAGCTGAATCTGAAAATTTATTCCCCTTGGCCTAAAAGTGAATCTCCCTTCTGGTGTCCTTTACAAAATATTACTGAAACCTCTCTGGGAGATACTAAAGAAGGAAAAGGGACCTGCATGTGCCAAAATGTTTGTGGCAGCCCTGTTTGTAGTGGCTAGAAACTGGAAAATGAATGGATGCCCATCAGTTGGAGAATGGCTGGGTAAATTGTGGTATATGAATGTTATGGAATATTATTGTTCTGTAAGAAATATCCAGCAGGATGAATACAGAGAGGCTTGGAGAGACTTACATGAACTGATGCTAAGTGAAATGAGCAGAACCAGGAGATCATTATATACTTCAACAATGATCCTGTATGAGGATGTATTCTGATGGAAGTGCATTTCTTTGACAGAGAGATCTAACTCATTTCCAACTGATCAATGATGGACAGAAGCAGCTACACCCAAAGAAAGAACACTGGGAAATGAATGTAAACTGTTTGCATTTTTGTTTTTCTTCCTGAGTTATTTCTACCTTCTGAATCCAATTCTCCCTGTGCAACAAGAGAACTGTTTGTTCTGCACACATATATTATATCTAAGATATACTGCGACATATTCAACATGTATAGAGACTGCTTGCCATCTGGGGGAGGGGGTGAAGGGAGGGAGGGGAAAAATAGGAACAGAAGTGACTGCAAGGGATAATGTTGTAAAAAATTACCCTGGCATGGGTTCTGTCAATAAAAAGTTATTTAAAAAAAAGTCCTCTTTCTTTACATATAGCCACATGAGCATAAAAAATATGAAAAGCATATTTTGGAGTCTACAGATGTTCACTCTCATTCCCTTTGCCAGTTCCAAACTCTGATTATGGCAATGAGTTCAGCTTTCTGGGCAGAAGATCCAGGGGACAGTGGCTTAGTTTCCAGGATGCTATTGAGGGTTACCACAGAATAACCTTTCTTTCCCCATTATCAAGAAAACTGAACCCATCAAGAAAACTATTCACCATCTGGGTTGTCAAGAATAATGTTCTTCAAGTCAGATCAACTGGAGTAGACAGAAGTTAAAGCTTTCTCACAATTATGAATGATGTCACCTGACTGAGTGTTGTCAGGGAGAAAAGTGGCAGGGTTAAGGGTGTGACACAGCTGGAGAGTCAGGTCGAGGGTGTCTAGTAGCAGAACCTGATATCTAGAAAGCTGCCCACTAACAAACCTCTGAAGTTCTTTGGCTTCCAAAATTCTCTGAACCCAATGAGGGATTAAAACCTCTAATGGCTGTCCTAGGAAGAGTTTTGAGGCCTCTTCAATTAGAAGGTCTATAGCAGCCACTCTCCACTGCTCTAAGGCATGAAGGTCATCCTAGAGAATCTGAGTCCAGTTTCTTTGAGAAGTAGGCAACCCATCTTGAATCAGGTCCCAAAGCCTAAATTAAGACCCCCAGGGCCTGGCCTTACCTTTCATCTACATACAGAGTGAAAGTCTTTTCTAAATTAGGTAGAGCCAGGGCAGGGGCAGAAGTCTATTTGACTTCAGGGACCCCAGTCAAGGGGAAGGCTAACCCTCTTGAATGGGGGTTAGCCCAAATATTTGACAGCCTAGCAGGCAATGTGGGCTTGGATAAGGAGACCCTATAGCCCCTAGAGGCCACAAAATTAAGAGTTTTTATAGCTGCATCTAGGAAAGCCTCTCTGGTGGAACTGCAGATAAAAATGTCATGCACATATTGGATGAGACTGCTCTTAAGCAGTTCCAAATCCCTTAAATCTTTAGCCAGTGCCTGTTTGAATATGTGTGGGCTATCTCAGAAGCTCTGGGGCAGAACTATCCATATTAATTCATGGAGACACACCCCTGGTTTAACTCATTCAAAAGTAAAAAAAAAAAAAAAATGTGAGTCTACATGCAAAAATATACAAAATAAAGCATCTTTAAGATCTAGAGTAGAAAACCATTTTGTGTTCCTTGGAATCTGAGTAAGCATAGTATAGGAATTAGTCAGGAATAATTAAAAAAAAGAGTGTTTAAATAACACCAACACCAAACAGGCAAGGCAGAGGGAAGGTCTCAAAACAGTTTTTAAGTCTCACTTCAGTCCCCATTATTCTATGTGGGGAAGAAGGGGTGAGACCAGAGTATTGACAAGAGACAGAAAGAGAGGCCCCTATATATATATATATTAAAAAAAAATTCAATGGTCTTACTGGCCACATCTGAGAATATTCAGAGTTCTGCTGTCATGATGGAGCAAGGGGGAGCCTGACCAAGCCCCAACCGAACTCTTGCCAGAGGGCAGGGCATTGGGGAGACAGCTTGTTCCCTGTGAGCAGTCTCTCTTCCAGTGCCCATCCTGGTTGCACATAGGGCAAGGATCAGGGGATTTCCTTCAAGGACAGTTGCAGGCCTGATGTCCTGTCCATTACACCTGAAACTGTTGTGCCACAGTTCCCTTTTGATGTACTGACCTAGCTTCCTTAATTGTCCTATTTAGTTACTCTGTGTCAGGTTTTGCTCTTTCCCTCTTAATGTTTGATGAGATAAGGTCTATCTCAGTTGTTCTCCCCCCCCCCCAACCCCAGGCTATAATCATTCCCTCTTAATGTTTGATGAGATAAAAGTTTTATATCTTTAGGCTATAATCATTCCTTCTTAATGTTTGACAGGATAAAGGTCTATTCATTTTAGACATCACTAGAATATCAATAACCTCTCCAGTACCTCCCTCCATTGTGTCATCCTAGGTGTTTCCCCACATTAGGTTATCCCCATCCAGGTACCTCCCCCATTATGTCATTGTTCTTGTTATCCTATAAAAAAGCTTTCTCTCTGATACTTAGTGCTGGATTCTTTGAGACTATAGTCTCATTCAGCCCTGGGATCAACCATGCATCCATTTGGTCTCAGTATATTTCTCCATTTAATAAACTTTTAAATTGTTCTCTAATCTCTGTCTTGCTCAGTTTCTCTGGCATTATATTTTGGAGCTCCCCACCAAGATAACAGAAACTGAGAATGGGACTAGGGGTTAGAGACATTTCAAGTCTCCACTTTGGGCCTAGAAACAGTTGTGGATCTGCGTACCAGCTGCGGCCACAGTGGATACTTTCTATTTGGCCAGGGGAGAATAAGACACAATCTTAGCACCTGAATTCTCAGAATAATAGAATGCTGATGGAATGATGGGCATTGAATTCTCAAAAGCTTATTTCAGGACACTGGATAATACCCTCAGGTTTTGTGTCTCCTAAATTTGTTTTTGTCTGTCTGTCTGTCTGTGTTTTGGCTTTGGTTTTGATTATTGTTGAACTGAACACAGTTGTCACTACTGGGTGTCTTTTTAAGACATCATTTGGCTTTGGTTTTGATTAGTGTCAAACTGGACATAGTTGACACTACCTGAGTGTCTCCTAAGACACATCTGGTTCTGTGTGTCAGTTGGCATAACTCTGGGCATTCCAGAGTATAAATCTGGGTATTTTTTTTTTTTTTAAGACACCATCTGGCAAAAAAAAAAAAAAAAAAATGGCAAGTTCCATTTGAATTATGAGAGGGGAGGGCAAACTAGAGCTGACTGACTGCTGGACAGCCTAGGTGTGTTTTGTGTTCTGTGTGATTTGTCTGTTTTGTTAATTTTAAGAACTCTGTTAAATTTAAGAACAATGATCAAATTTGAGAAATGGTTATTTCAATATTGATCTTTAGCTGAAGAAAACATTTGATTAGAAATTTTAAGATGATTCTAAATTTGGGAAATAAATTTTACTGTTGTTTATGCAGGCTAGAATTAGTTATCTTTAAGTACAAGATCTTAAAAGAACAATAGCTTGTTAAAGAAATTCTGTTAACTTGCCTGAAAGAGGTCATGTGCCTCTAATTAGGTAAAGTATATAACATAAAGGATCTGAATTTTCTGAAAGCTTCAACTCTGGCCAAGTTGGAGCTTAGGAGGAATCTATTGGGAATAATGGCCACATGGGGCCAGATGAAGAGAAAGAAAAACTATGCTGGTTCATTATTTGAAATATAATAGGAAAAGTAGTTTTATATAATTGGGAATTTAAAACTATTTTGGTTAACAGTTTGTTACCTATATAATAATATTGCAAGTTATGCTTTAAATAGACATGTGGGGTTTATGGAATCTTCCTCACCCCCACCCCTATTGATTTCTGCTACTTTAAATGTTGGGTGGGGTAGTGATCTTTTGTCTTCAAAAGTAAAGATTTAAACTCGAATCCCACTACTATTACTTCAGATATTGGAGCGTCTAGTTAGCCTGGAGTGAAGTTTAATTCGACTTCCCTCCCCCCCTGTCTCTTTGGTAGTGGAGTGGGGGGGAAGGGCAGCCACATGGAATCCTCTCCTCCACCCTCCCTCTAAACTGTTCCAGACTTCTTTTATCAAGTTGTAGCTACCTGGTTCTTGGATAAAAGCAGCAAACTGATTTGTATAGATACAAGGTAAATATCTGTTTAGGATTTGTTATTGGAGGTAAAATTTCTTGGGTTTGTAGTTACTATGTTATTGCATTTTTTCCTGCTATAACTGATTTCTATAATCAGAGTAATGGTCAATAAAAAATTGTTAATGCAATTCAATTATGTCATACCTTGCTGTTTTCAATCGGTTATTTGTTTTCTGTAATTATTATTTCCTAAATAGTTGAATAAAAAAAATATTTAGTCTGGCCATCTATAGGTTACTAGATATTGTGTCTGAATATTCAAATTGTTTTTTTTTTTTAAGGTTTATAACTAATGAGAAACCACATCTTGTAGCAGTCCTTGTGGACCAGTCTTTCTATCTTAGACTGTTCTAACTTTCCTTTGTTAGATCTGTTTTTGTTTCTAGATTTGATCAAATTACAGATATATTGACTTGCTTCTGGGACCTAGATCAAGCTTTGATAGTCAGCACGCCACACCATACCCAGCCTCCTCTCTGCCCATCTTCAGCAGGAAGCAACTTTTGAGAAAACCATTGCTCCTTCTCCTGATGTAATTTGGACTGATGGGGGAAGTGGGAAAGTGGTTGAATTGTTAGAATTTTAACTGTATTACTGTGTGGTTAAGGCTTGGGATGGAAATTGTTAAACTTGTGCTGTTATTTTTGAGGAATTTTTAGTCTTTTATATGCATGTTTTATGCATGATTTATATGTGGGATAGTTATTTGATGATTCCTTTCCATGTAAAAAAAAAGGAAGAAAGAAATATGAAATTGGGGAAACCTGGTGTATTTTCTTAGGCACTTCTGCCCTACCCCATATCTTACTAGTTCAAATTTAATTGGAAGTCCTTTAAACAGTCCTTATTATTTTTTACTCCTTGCTTAAATTTACTGGACTATGATTTGCTGGTTATGCTTTAACTTTGAAATCCCTTATTCAGTTGGAATTGCCATGGCAGACTCAGTTTGGGGGATTATATTTTAGAAACAATAAGAAATCGGATACCTGTCTTGGGAATGGCAGTCTCTGTGATTTGTTTCTCCACTCTTACCCCAGGTCCTTAATTAATATTTCAGTGTACTTAAAAGGACCTTGTAGCTGATGTAGACTCTAGCCTCTAAAAGTTTGGGGTTTGCCTTGGTCTAACTGTGCATACTCTGCTCAGAAATCTGATCCTTTCTGAAGCCCTGTTTGTTCCTCTGGGCAGGGACAGATGGAGCTACTCCAAGTCTCACTCTTCTCCCCTGGAGTAGGTTGCCCCTCTGAATGGGCAACACAACTGTCTGAGCCCTGCTGCTCTGTAAGCATAGGCTGAGTCATGCACAAATGACCACAGACCTAACTCACAGTGATGCTCTCCAATTGCAGAGGACCTGACATGAAAGAGCTTTGTGTATTGCTACACAACTTTATATTCCCTGGGGTTTATAATCCCTGGGGTTATCAGGGATAGACTTGCTCTTGCCATAAGTCCTTGCATTGCTCTAGCTTTATTTTGATTTTTATTTGGTCTATTTACTTCACACAGGGTTGGTCAAAATTATGGTGCTAAGATCTTCTAGAGGAAGGTAATTCAAAGATTTGAATAGTTAGAAGAGAGAGAATGTGGAATGTTGTGCCACAGTTCCCTTTTGATGTCCTGACCTAATTTCCCTAATTGTCCTATTTAGTTACTTTGCCTCAGGTTATGACCTTTTCCTCTTAATGTTTGATGAGATAAAGGTCTACCTCAGTTGCTCTGCCCCAAAATTCCAGACTATAATCATTCCCTCTTAATGTTTGATGAGATAAAGGTTTTATATCTTTAGGCTATAAATCATTCCTTCTTAATGTTTGACTGGATAAAGATTTATCCATTTTAGACATCATTAGAATATCAGTAACCTCTCCAGTACCTCCCTCCATTGTGTCATTCTAGGTGCCTCCCTCCCCCCCCATTAGGTTATCTCCATCCAGGTACCTCCCCCATTATGTCATTGTTCTTGGGAAGGGAGAGGAGACAGGAATAAAGCCTGCTCAATTGCTTCCTTTTAGTTGAGAGAAAAGTGGAGTAGATTCATGGTTTAGCTCATTTCCTATTTAACCAAGTCCCATATCCAAAGGTTTTGCTCTCCCTTTGCTTCCTGAGACCCTGACTGCTCAGGACTTCACTATTAGTTTGACTGCAAGATCTGGCCTGCTGTCCCTAGGTTCTGCGTTACCCATGACTCAAGTTCCCATGGGCCAGCTAGATGGCTCTTTTTGAATTCAAATCCTGTCTCAGATATTAGTTTTGTGATCCTGGGCAAATCATTTAACTCTCCTTGCCTCAGTTTCCTCATCTATAATACAATCTAGAGAAGGAAAGGGAAACTGTTCCAGTACTTTTGCCAAGAATAATAACTCAATAACAACAATAAACTCCCAGGTGAAAACTTTGACTCCAAACATGTAAACCTGAAAAACAAAACAGAGCAACAACAAATAAATAAAATAAAAACCTCAAAACTTTCTCAAACTGCATGGTCTAAGAGTCAGGAAAAGTGGATAGCAGTCTCTTCCTAGTCCCCTGGAAGAAGCATGAAAGAAAAAGACTCTTCATCATGTAAATATAAAGATCCAAGAAGTTTTATCTATTCAATTAATGAAAAGAGGCTACCCTCGGTTATGTGGGAGATCATTGCAGAATGTCAATTCATGAACAAGATCTGCTTCAAAGAAATTCTTGGTATTACCCCACATGGGTGCCTCTTTATAAAGGGGGTTGGACAATCTAAAAAGAGAGAGAATTTTAAGCTACTAAAAAATAAACAAATTTTTTAAAAAATCAGTTTCCATTTGCTTGTGATAACATCCTGAGGAATCATTAAAGAAACTAATTAAAACAAGAAGTAATTCTAACAAATCAACAAGCTATAAAGTAAAACCACAACAATCAACAACATTTCAACACAGTAATAGCAAGACACAACATGAGAATACTATAAAGTAAAAGTCCCACTTAAAATAACTAAAACAATGATAAAAATTCTGGCATTCATTTTGCCAGAGAACAACTCTATACGAAAAACAATAAAATATGGCTTACAGAAATAATGATTTAAATAGTTGGTTTGGAGAAATAATATATTCATTTTGGGCTGCACAAATGGAACAATATTACCAAAATTTATTTACAGATTTAATGATATACCAATTCAATTACTGAGGGAATATTCTACAGAACTAGAAAAAAAATAATTTATTTGGCTGAGTAAACAACTTATGATATTCTTATCAAGAAACAATAAAAATTAGGAATGAAATGGGAATAGAACTTTCATAAAACAAACTGTATTATATAAAGCAATGCTCATCAAAAGTATTCAGTAATATTTTAAAACAGAAAAAGCAGCATAACAAAACAGACTTGACATGGAAGAATCAGAATTAATTGAGCCCCAAAACCTAGAATTCTATAAAGTTTAAACAATTAAATCACCTAGATTAGAACTCCTTACTTGCCAAGAACTACTAGCAAAATTTGCACGGGATCTGGAGGCAATTTGGTTAAGACAAAAGTGAGCACCAAAAATCATAACACATTCAAAATGAATATATGATCTGCATAGTAAAATAAATTTAATTTTAATGTAAAAGTACCAGAAAGCATAAATTTCACTGTTAATTGATGTGGTGATTCTTCATCAAAAAGAATACATGGGTGATTCAGAAACACGACATAGATAATATTGATTACATGAAAATGAAAAGGTTTTTCATGAAAAAACAAAAACAAAAAAAAGGATAAAAAGGGAAGCAAGCTCTCTGGATGGGATAGGGCGGAGAACATTTAATTAGGCATCTCTGATATCAGTCAAACAAATTAGACATAGGCATCTAAGAGAAACAAAACAGCAAAATAGTCTTTTTCTTAGTAGATAAGGAGTCAAGTGATAGGAAGTCTTTTAAAAAGAAGAATCATAAATTATTAACATTCACATAAAAATGCTTCAAAAAGTGAAATGTCAATCAAAACATTTCTGTGGTTTCCCTTCAGAAAAGCATAATACAAAACATATAGAGCCAAAAGGGAACTTAGATGTTATTGAGATCAAATCCTATCATTTTTTAGATGAGGAAACTTATACTTAGAAAAACTTAAATGACTTAAATAGTGGCATAGCCATTATTTCAGTTTCTGAAGCAAAACTGTAGCACCTTCGTCTTTCCACTGCATCATGCTATGAATTATTAAAGGTGTACTATAGAGCATAGGTCTAGACATGGAGGAAAAAAAAAGAAACTTTACAAAGCATGTACTAAATGAATAATCATTGATTCAAAAATTATATTGCTAAACACATATTCCAAGGAGAATAATGATTAAAATAAAACAAAAGAACCCCCCCCAAAAAAACTTGAAGGTTCCATATATAACAACTTGTTTATAGTAATTTTTCTTTTTAATGGCAAAGAATTGGAAAGAAAATAAGTGTCATTGTGGTATATGAATGTTAAGAAATTTTACTATACTACAATAAAACTTGGATGGGATGAAAATTATATGAACAAATGCAAAGAGATATAAGAAGAATCAGGAAAACAATATATAAAATTATAATTGCAAGGTAAGTGGAAGGAAATGTATTAAAATTAAATGTTCTGAAGTGCTAATAAACCAAACTTGAAATGAAAGAAAAGATATAAGAAGTAACCTTTGTAAGTATCTTCCTTTGATTGGACAATGGATGTGGAACATTGAAGATAACATCTGCCATTTTGAACATGCTGTTTTTTGGGGATTTTTTCCTATTGTTCTTTGTTATAAGATATAATTCTCTATGAGAAATTGTGGTGAGAAATACATTGGAAAATTAGATATGTAAAGATAAAGTACATCACTGGGGATTTATTTTATAAAATTTACATTTCTTTTGTTAAAAAGCTTTTTATATTGAAAATATATGCACAGATAGCTTTCAATATTCACCCTTGAAAAATCTTGTGTTCCAAATTTTTTTTCTCCCTCCCTTCCCCCATCTCCTCCCTTAAACAGCAAGTAATTCAAATTCTATACATATTTCCACATTTATCATGTTTTAAAAGAAAAATCAAATCAAAAAGCAGAAAAAAGAAGAAAGAAAACATATAGCAAGCAAACAAAAACAAAATAAGTGAAAAATATGTTGTGAATGACACTCAGTCTTCACAGTCCTCTCTTTGGTATAAATGACTCTTTCCATCACAAGTCCCTTGGAACTGACCTGAATCACCTCATTATTGAAAATAACCACATTCATCAGAATTGATCATCATATAATCTTGTTGTTGCTGTGTACAATGTTTGTTTCTTTGTTTTTTGGTTCTACTCCATTTAGCATCAGTCCTTAAATCATTCTGCTGAATGTTTCTTATTGAATAATTTATAACATCCATATACCATAAGTTATTCAGCATCTATTCCCCAACTGAGGAGCATCCACTCAGTTTCCACTTCCTTACAATTACAAAAAGGGCTGCTACAAACATTTTTGCACATGTGGGTCCTTTTCTCTTGTTTATGATCTCTGGGATACAGGTCAAGGAGAAACACTGCTGGATGAAAGGGAATGCACAGTTTTTTTTTTTTGTTGTTTGTTTTTTTTTTTCAAAGTAAATAGGTCTTTTTTTTTATTTTAATTTTATTTTATTTTATAATAACTTTGTATTGACAGAATCCATGCCAGGGTAATTTTTTACACCATTATCCCTTGCACTCGCTTATGTTTCGTTTTTTCCCCTCCCTGCCTCCACCCTCCCCCCCAAGATGGCAAGCAGTCCTATATATGTTAAATATGTTGCATTATATCCTAGATACAATACATATTTGCAGAACCGAACAGTTCTACTGTTGCACAGGGAGAATTGGATTCAGAAGGTAAAAATAACTTGGGAAGAAAATCAAAAATGCAAATAGTTCACATTCATTTCCCAGTGTCCCTTCTTTGGGTGTAGCTGTTTCTGTCCATCATTCATTCATTGAAACTGAGTTAGGTCTCTTTATCATAGAAATCCACTTCCATCAGAATACTTCCTCATACAATATCGTTGTCGAAGTGTATAATGATCTCCTGGTTCTGCTCATCTCACTTAGCATCAGTCCATGTAGGTCTCTCCAAGCCTCTCTGTATTCATCCTGATGGTCATTGCTTACAGAGCAATAATATTCCATAACATTCATATACCACAATTTACCCAGCCATTCTCCAATTGATGGGCATCCATTCATTTTCCAGTTTCTAGCCACTACAAACAGGGCTGCCACAAACATTTTGGCACATACAGGTCCCTTTCCCTTTTTTAGTATCTCTTTGGGGTATAAGCCCAATAGAAACACTGCTGGATCAAAGGGTATGCACAGTTTGATAACTTTTTGGGCATAATTCCAGATTGCTCTCCAGAATGGTTGGATTCGTTCACAACTCCACCAACAATGCATCAGTGTCCCCGTTTTCCCGCATCCCCTCCAACATTCATCATTATTTTTTCCTGTCATCTTAGCCAATCTGACAGGTGTGTAGTGATATCTCAGAGTTGTCTTAATTTGCATTTCTCTGATCAATAGTGATTTGGAACACTCTTTCATATGAGTGGTAATATTTTCAATTTCATCATCTGAAAATTGTCTGTTCATATCCTTTGACCATTTATCAATTGGAGAATGGCTTGATTTTTTATAAATTTGAGTCAGTTCTCTATATATTTTGGAAATGAGGCCTTTATCAGAATCTTTAATTGTAAAGATATTTTCCCAGTTTGTTGGGAATACACAGTTTGATAGCTCTTTGGGCATGTTTCATATTGTTCTCCAGAATTGTTGGATCAGTTCACAACTCTACCAAAGATGTTTTAGTGTCCCAGTTTTCCCACATTTCCTCCAACATTCATCATTATATATTTTTTGTCATCTGAGCCAATCTAAGAGGTGTGTACTGGTACTTCATTTGCATTTCTCTGCTCAATAATGATTTAAAGCATCTTTTCATATGACTAGAAATTGTTTCAATTTCTTCATCAGAAAAATTGTCCATTCATATTCTTTGACCATTTATCAACTTGAGAATGGCTTGAAATTGTAGAAATTTGAGTCAATTCTTTATGTTTTTGAAATGATGCATTTTTATAAGCATTTTCACTACTGAATTTATTTCTCAGTTCAAAGGACAAATCTTTACTTGTGTAACTTAGTATTTTGACAACCAAAAAGATATATTGTCACCTTTTAATAAGCAGGTCTTTCTTTATAATTCACTTGTTCTTTGGTGTGGCTACTATTTGGCCTTGTAACACCTCTCAGTATCCTATAATAAAGAAATGAATATATAAACAAGAGAACAATAAAAGATCTTTCTCAGAGACTATGTGCTAGTTGGCCAATTCAATGGGAATTATTGGGAATATGAGCATCACAACACTGGCTCTCTAAAGTTCAGTCTTCTTTCACATTGTATTCAGCAAAGAAGAAGTTACATTAATTTTGTTGGAGACATTTTATATGTAAACTTATTTACAATAGTCAACTAAAGACTTTTCTTTACTATACAGGAAGGGGAAAAGAAATAATCATAGAATATCTATGTATAGGCTGAATCGGGGGCGGGGTCCCTATCATAGATACCAACATGCACTTGCTTGACCAATTCCTCAATTACTAAAGTATATTTACATAATATTCTTAGAGTAATAAGATTTATTTGAAGCCTTGAAAATTATGTTTGTGTCACAATTCCTTTTATCAAATAAAAAGTCATCTAATAAAACTTACTGAGATTTATTTTTATTATACAACTTTTGACTTCCAAATGTTGGTGTAAGCAGGGAAATCACTTTTCTGTTGATAACATTTCTTCATTTGATGTACTTTACAGATTTGATAAGTTTTTTTTTTTTTTTTTTAACTCAGACAAAAAGAAGATGCCACTCTTTTAAGTAACATTAGTTTTATTGCATGACTCTTGCTGACCTTACCACTTTTACTAGGAAATAAATATCATAGAACATATGTGAAAAAGCAATTTAATTTTAATTCATGGGCTAATAGAGATCACAGTATTCTAAGTAACCGATGATAAAATGTATCAAAAATGTTTAGAGTAGTTCTAGTTTTTTTTTTTTTTTTTTTTTTTTGTGAAATATTGCAAATGAATTAGCTAGACAAAACTGTAAGTTTTTACTATAAAAATATTTTAAGGGAAAAATTATATTTATATGACTAGTATTAAAAATGAAACATGAAATTACACAATCTCTAATCTAGCAAGTTCTACATAAATTTGCCCTCTATGAAGATATACCATAACTGTTATTTCCATGTGAAGGCACATTCTGTCAATCCTATTTCTTTATGCAAATGACAGGTGGAGATCACTACTTATTGCCAAGTATAGTGTGAACATGTACTTGGCACATTTACAAAAATAATTCTCCTTAGGATCATTAGACTTGTTTTTTCAACCCTCTTTTTCTCTTAAATGATGATTAAAAAGAGGGAAATGCATAACATTCAAAGATTCTTTGAATTCAAATTAGTAGATAAACATGACCAGAGTTTCCAAATGACACATATAATTGAGCTCCCTCCACTCCCAAATTAAATTTAATTTAGGTGCCAAGATGAAATGGATAATTTGATATGCCAATTCTGGCTTATCAAGAACCAATATTATGACTTTAAGGAATAGAAGCTAGAGGTATTCTAGATATACCCTACATTAAATACTTGATGTGTCCTTAGGTGTATCAAAAATATTTAAATGAATTGTGTGAATTGAATGCATTTTAAATGAATCAGGGAACTCATTATTTAAAAAAATCTATAGTGAATTAATCTTTTAACAACTTGGACATTCTCAATGTAGTTTTAAAACACTTTTATGTTATTTATTTATCTTTTTGGCTACTGATTTGCACACACTAATTATAATATATGATTAGGAAGAGTATTATTCTGGGAGGTAGACAGAAGATTGGGTTCCAGTCCAGCTGCTGCCATTAATTAGTAATAAAAGTGCTTTAGCAAAAAGAACACTGGATCTGGAATAATATTTCAAAGCTTTTGAGTACTTTTATATCATCAAATCTAATCTTCTTCTTGTAGAGAAAAAGGAAAAGAGGATCAAAAAGGTTGAAATGATTTGCTAAAAATTATGGAATTAGAAAGGAGCTCAGTGGAAAGAGTACTGGACCAGTGGCAGAAAGATATGTTTAAATATCAATATAGACCTTAACTATGTTACCCTGGAAAATATCATAAACTCTGAACACTTTAATATCTTCTTTGTATGTAAATGAAGATAATAATAGCACCCAACTTCCAGGGTTGTTATAAGCACAAAAATACAATAATATTTTTAAGGCACTCTTGTAAAACTTAAAAGTTAATAATGATGAGGCTGTGAGGATGTAGCAAAGACAGAATTTAATTCCAACCACAGAATGATGCTATGAGTAGTGGATTAAGCATCAAAAGACCTGAAATCAAATCATACATTTGCTTTTATAACATGTCTTAGCTTAAGTAAGTTACTTCCTTTTTAAGGTTACTGTTTCTTCACTTGTTGAATAAGAGATGGATGTGTGAAGGGATGTTAGAATAGCAAATTTTAAAAGCCTTTTTTGACCTAAAATATCTTGCCTATCTAATAATATTAATAATAATAATGAAGAAATCTGAGATGCTATATAAAACTGAAGATAAATTCATGTACTTAAGGAGTGAAATGCAGTGATCTTTGGGATAAGCATAACATAGGAAAAATAGAAATGACATTATATATGTCAGATTGATCTGTTAGTGCATCCAATAAATATTTCTTGAGAGAGTATAGGTTCCAGGAACTGTGCTAGAAGTACAAATTGTATAAGGCATTGCACTCATCTTCTTAGATTTGATTGTCTAAAAGGAGATATAAATTGTGGACAATTATAAAAAATGAAATAAAAATTATAAAAAGTGAAAAGCAAATGGTCAATAAGAGAGATACAAGTGAAATATCATTGGAGTTGAGAGGAGGGTTAAATTATTTTTGATTCAAAAGAACATGGGAAATCTAATGGAAAAGAGGGCCTTGGAACTTGAGTTTTATAAAATGTTAGGGTTTCTAGAAATAGTACTTTGGGAAAGGTCAAGGAAGTCCAGGTTGAATGGAGTGTAGATGAAACTTGTATAGTAATAGGAAACACAAATATACCAGCTAGGCTGTGACTAGTTAACTGAGGGAATCATAAAAACTGAAAGTCTGAGTTTTGATGTTGTTCTAACAAATATAAGCATGTTGGTCAATCATGTGACAAGTTTTTCAATTAATTAGCCAAATTGGGTTGAGTACCTCGCTAGACTTAATAGAGATTAATGAGTGTCTAAAATTCTGAAATATTATTAGAAGGATGATATTTATATTTATTTTGTGAAGTCCTAGAAACTAAAACTGTTAGATGATAGATTTTGGGAAATATTTATACTTTTCATTATTTTCCCAAAAGAAAATGAGATGTTTCATATAATAGTGAGTTCCCTATTATAAATAGAGGCAGGATGACTATTTGTTAGAGTTGTTGGGTGGTGATTTTATTATTAGGAGACATGTTAAATAAGAATATTAAATTGTCTTCAATTTTATTATTCCATAATTTTATCATGGTACTTTTGATTTATAGAATAATATCTGTGAACATTATATATCATCATCAATTTAAATCTAAATTATTGGTAAAAAATCTCATCCTCAAGTTTCTCCTTTAACACATTTTTGAATATTAGCTAGATTTTTGAAATTAAGAATACATTTAATGTAACAGAAGAAAAAATTTTAATTACCCTCAAAACAAAAATTTTAGAAGATAATATTTAATTACTCCATGCTGCTTTAACAGAAAGAAAATATAACACTGGATACTCTGCTGGAAGTCAAAGAAAGTTGAGTTCAAGTCCTAACTTAGGCATATATTGATACAAGACTCAGAGTAGACAAGTCTCACAAGGACCTAGACAACTATCTAAATTGTCATTTATCCAGCTCTTGTTGACTCTTGCAAGGACAATTTGCTATACAAAGAAAATCAAAAGTGTATACCAAAAAGGCTGCTCTATATCAGCAACAGTATCATAAAGTGTGTGTGGGGTGGGTCATTTCATAATGATTCTTTCTTTATTTCAAGAGACACAAGGACTCTAGCTGGAAAGGAGAGATCATTTGCCTTGAAAGTATCATTACAATGCATGTATAATGTAAGGTTTCATGTCAAGTGTATAAACCATAAACACTTGTATAATTAAAAGTATTACAGCACTTAGAGAAAAACAATAAAAGAGTGATTATTTAGAATGTGTTTATATACATATATGCATATAGCTATGATTCATTAATATTTAAGAAGAGATATACAAGAAGGAGTTATGATCAAAATGAGAATATATAACAATAAAACAAGAAACTCAGTAATCACACACAATTTTGAATTCGTGTTTTGGGGAACAATCATTTTTTTCATTTTGATTTGAAAATGTATTGGGTATTCAGTGGTGGGGAAAGTATTATAAAAAATCCCTTTGAACAACATTTAAAAAATGACAAAGATGAAAATGATTGCAAACACACATAATCTCAGTTTTGTGATTTAGTATCTTTGTTTTGCTTTTTTTCTATACTATAAGAGCAATAAATGGTATTTGTTACAGTAGCCGTTACTATTAATACCTCTCTTTTGGGAGAGGTGTTACAATACCTTTGCTTTTGAAATTTCAGAGAAAATTGTACATAAAGAGCAAAAATAAAACAATTACTAGTCATATTAACTTAATGACACATGTTATCAGGCAGACATATTTCAAAAAGTGGAACAAGATTTCAAGGTGAAAAATGAAGTCAGTTAAATGGGCCAGTGATAATAAAAAGTAGTTGAGTGG
This sequence comes from Antechinus flavipes, assembly GCF_016432865.1. Lineage (NCBI taxonomy): Eukaryota > Metazoa > Chordata > Mammalia > Dasyuromorphia > Dasyuridae > Antechinus > Antechinus flavipes. The sequence continues at coordinate 487,756,357 of NC_067398.1, read as the reverse complement.
ATGAACCTTTTGAGACAAAAAGGAAATAAAGCTCCAACCAATAGGAATATTTAACTATGGCAGATAGATTGAATCTAGGGAATCCAAATTGTGGAGACCTAGGACAAGTACAATGATTTGAAAAATAAAACTTCCATTGACACGGCAGTAGATACAGTATTGAATACTTATTTTTTAATTGAATTGAACTGAAAAAATCAAAGACTCTCAGAAGAAAGAATAGTTGGGGAAAAATCCTAATTAGGGGAAATAAAGAAAGATAAGGTTGAGGCCTTGAACTTTTGTTGAGATTTTTGTTGGGAAACCTAGGCAATATATTTCAGGCAAATTTAAAGTATAGAAGCTTTACTGAAAAGTACCCAGTAAGCATGTTTTGTTTACCAGATATTACTTATAGTCCGGGATGCAAAGAAAACAATTTCTCTCTTCAAAGAGATGGCATAGGTAAAAGGAACAACAGTGACACGTGTAAGTGTATGTATATTTATGTATATACATATACACACACATATATGTATAGGTGCTTAGGGAGTTGTTGATACCAGCACCAATAGGTATTAGAAAAGCCTTGGGCACTCTTCTATACTGCAAATACTTATAAGCCATCTTTATTTGAAATCTTTGCTGGCAATTCAAATCCAGAATGTCTGAAATTGAATTCATTATCTTTCTCTAGAATCCTGCTCTTTGATTCTGTCTTCACTATTCTTATCAGCAGTTCTCCCTTTTATTCAGGCTTCCATTTGAAAAACTTTGGTTTTTATCAATTTCTTTTCTCTCTCTTTCATATTCTGCATCTAACCAGTTGCCAAGTTTTATTTTTTTTTCCTATCTCAGCAATATCTCTAATGATCTCCTTTGTCTCAGTTCCCACTGTGATTATCTAGGACCTTGATTACCAATAGCCCATTCCCACTTTATCCCCTTCTCTGTCTTTCTTATCTTCCCTCTATAACTCCAATCTATCCTGCATACTGCAAAACTAATTTTATACATAGATTTAAAGTTATAACAAGATTTGAATATCTTTCTAATGACTAACACATACAATTTAACCTCTTTGTCACACTCTTTAAGACCTCTTCAAGACCTCTTCATAGTGTGGTTCCACTGCATCTTTTTAGTCTTATACTACTGTCTTTTATTTACTTTGAATTAATCAAATTGCACTGTTACAAAACCTACATTCCAGTTTTCCTGGTTGATGTTGTTCAAGTCTAAAATGTCTTTTTTTCATAATTATATATTGCAAAATCCTAATTCTTCTGATATCAGAAAACATACCTCCTTGAGAGAATCTAATTATCCAATTAGTTGTAACTTGACCCATATCTTGTATAGTGATACCTTGTTTTAGTCTCTCTTATTTTTATACCAGGCATTATTATTTTCTCTCTTAGTTTTTGTGTGTGTGTCACATCTCTTTTAAGCTTATTTCAATGGTGAATTGTCCTCAAAGTCTGGATCCAATAGAAATTTAATCTAGACTTACTTAACATTGAGTTTTGTATTCATTTATGTTATTTTAATATTTCATTTTACTCTACTATTCAAGTTAATATTGTTATTCCAATACCAAATGCCAATGAATTCCTATAGTTTTTAAAGCATATTTCATTTTAATCCAACTAAAACAGGATTTTAAAATAATATAATTCGTTTTAACTTTCTGGAAATTCAGAAGGCAACAACCACTTTTTGTCAATGATAGCAGGAAATTAAAAACCATTTTGTTAAGACATGAAATTTTCTTGAGTTTTATCAAGATTGAATGCATAGATCTAAAAAGCAATTTTAGCAAAGGATCTATTGAAAGCCATGTAAGGGAAATTCTTGTTCCAGCTTTACTTTGATGTCTAATTTCAATATTTAATTTTGTTAAATTGAGGAATAAAGTTTTCAGGGATGAGCATCTATGGTATGAGGACTTGCAGAGTACTTTACTGGGCTGTTCATTTACCTTTGGTGTCAACCTTCACTCAATTGAAATCTTTGACTTCAAAATTCCGTAGTATGCACAGACCACATGCCAGTAAAACCATTTCAACAAATGAGATAAATCAGGTTGAGTGTAACTGACAGACCTCAAACATATCTGCCTCAAGCATGTTAAGACTTCCCCCAGTGGAATGGGCAGATGAGTATAATTTGTTCCAATGGCCATGAAGCAGGTGTTGTGGAGTGCTTAGAGCTTGGTCAGATATTAAAGACACTAAGTCATCCAACATATCTTGGGTCATTGCCAGTTGACTTTTTTCCTGACATTCTACTTCAGTAACTCTGAAGAAAAGGAAGTTGACAACTTTGTGAAACTTTGCCTCACTTAGCTTCAATTTATGGGCAAGTCAAGACATCATCTCATGTCATCATTGATTCTTCAAACAGGAAGGATGAATGACACCACCATATATACATTACATAACCTGTACACATACATCCACACATAGATATATGATGTTTGTATGCATTTTTATATATCTATAATATCCATATACTTATTGCAGTAATGATGGGAAAGTGCCAGCTTTTAAATTGAGGAAGATATGGGTTTAAAAGTCACTTAAGGTGTGATTCAGGCCAAGTCACATAAACTATAAGTGGCAGAGCACATAGAAACCTACATAGGCAGATATAAATCCTTTCCTTAAGAATTCCCTATGCCCAAAAAAATGATAGACCTAACCCTTATCCTAGGATTTCTTCCCTTTAAATTCATCTATCTCCAACCTCTGTAGAGAAGAGGTTCTTCATTTAATGATGAATTTTCTCAAGAGTAATGATATCCTTAGAATCTTAGTGATTCCAGATTCCTATAGATCATTATGTAAACTCCATTCTTCAACTCTCAGATTTAATTTATTATTCCCATTCCCATCTTCTCTCCCACACAAATTTCAACCTAACACTATCCAGCATAGGCATCTGTTCCCTTTCCATCCCCTCTCTCCCATGCATGAACACACATCTTACTTTCAGATACCTGTCAACTAAGCCTCCTTGTGCTTGTTAGCTGATACTCTCAGGTGTTATCTGATGAAGCTTGAGGTGTTCAGCCCCAGGGCTTCCCACATGCTGTGTGTGTGTGTGTGTGTGTGTGTGTGTTTGTGTGTGCAAGCACATGCACACACACTTTTAAAGTGTCTTCAAAACCCCAAAGAATGAGTGTCCTGCATAAGCCTTGCAGGCACCCCAAAGGCAGCTGAGCCCAAAGGAGAAAGCTTTAGAATAGTAGTCAGGAAAGACTTCCATCCAACTGGCCTCTGACTTACAAGGAATGCAGTTTCGGGGGTAGTCCTTTAATTGGTTAAATCTCTGAGGCTCAGCATGGGGATAATGACAGCTACAAGGCAGATCTTTCAATTGATGTTTAGCTCAAAGAAGCCATTGGTTGTAAAGTGCTTTACTAACCTTAAAATCTTATATAAATGACCCTTGGTGTTATCATAGTGCAGCAGATGGGCTGGGCAGGGCTGGGAAGCTACTTCTGTCCCTTCCAGGGACACCACTTATTTACAGACCTACCTATGGGAAGGCCAGGGAGATGATGAGAATGGAGACCTCAGGCTGACCAGCCTCTACAATCTAAATAACTTCTTCATGCAGTGCCATGTCAGCTTCATCAATAAAGTTCAGAAGAAATCTTTGATGGATCCCAGGTACCAAGACATTGTACACTCTGGAATGCCTATTTCACAGATAACAAAGATTCCTATATCTTAAATCTTTTTTTTTTTTTTTTCTCTCACTCCTTCCATCTATTAGCTATTAATGAAACCTGACTCCCCTGCCAAAGATGTCTAGTCAAAAGCTCCCTATCCATCCTTTCCAATACTATTTGCACCTTCCTCCTTGTTTTACTAATTGAAACAATGAAGTTGGAACACTCCTTATTCCTTATTGCAGGATTTGTTCTCATTTCTTAAATACAACCTTTTTTTTTCCCCTTTGAAGTTCACACTATTCATCACTACCAACCAATCAAAATTCTTGAATCTATTCACCATAGACTCTTAAGTCATTCTCTTTTATTCCTCTATGAATCCAGCTATGAATTCATAGCTTACAATTTTTCCTGTTTCCTAGTTTATTATTTCTCCTTTCCACCTATTCACTTCCCATGTACTACTCCTCCATCCTATCTCAATTGCATACAAATATGAACATACCCTTAACCTTGACATATATCCCTTTCATATTCATATTTCATATTTAAGAATTTTGAAAGTTCCTTATCCACTCAATAAACTTTAACTATTAACTCTTCCTTCCCTTATATAACCTGTTAGAGTTCAAATGTTGGAGTTTGTTCTTCTCAAGGCACAGCCGGTTTAGAGGCTTGGAGCCCTTCGGATGTCTCCAAATCCAAAGGTTCTGTCCTTCAGCCTCTGACTCTGCTTTCTTCTGCCTCCAACCAAGACAGAGATGGAAGGTCTCTCTTATCTCCTTCTGGGGAGCCCAGCCACCAACTTGCCGCGGAGAGAGGGCTTCTGGCGTAGCTCCACTGAAATCCGTCAAAGGTGTTCTTTGCAGCAGAGTCGTTCCTCTCGAGTCTAGCGCGATCAGCCAGCCAAGAGGAAAAAAGTGTATTCTGGAATGGCTGTCTCGCCTTATATGTGAACCTTCTGAAAGAATGGGATTATGGGTTTTCTCCCATAGTGCTCTCTGGCCCAAAGAGCTTTAAGGTGTGGACTCTCTTGAAGTTAGAAAGTGTACTTTGTGAAGCTAGCATACTTGTGGACTCCAATGAGTAAAGGTGGGAACACAAGCCTTATCTTGATTAGTTCTACTTAGTACCTTGTTTCAGGTTCTGGCCAAAACAACTTCTTGTAAGATTAGATCAACTCTAATTACTTAGCAGTTAGTAAGGATTCCAACAATAATCTTCTTCTTCATCTACACCATAACTCTTAATCCCTTGATTCATCAGTCCCCTCACAGGCCATTACCTGAGACAGCCTTGAATCTTTGGTTTCCATATAAACTAATTAGGATTTACTTTTTTTTTTTTTAGTCAACTTAGCAATAAATATTATTACAAAATAATCATGGGAATTGTTAATAATTATTTTTAAAAGATTAGCCTTCAAAATAACTAAAGTGCTATCCTCTTAAAATAATATTACTTTATTTTTACAATTAGAAGGTAACTTATGGAGATGAGAACTAGGTTCATAGTCACACCAGCATATTTTGGAGACAGTGAGAAACCAACAGTGGTCATCATGTTAAGTTTGTACAAGCTCTAAGAAATAAATAAAAAAAAAAATCACCTCATTTCAAATGAGACAAATTTCTGATATGCATAAAGTCACAAAAATATGGAACTGTGTTTGAGGGACTAAGGACAATGTGTTTCACTTAAAGAACTTTGCATCTTGATTATTCTTTTATAATTTAGTTCATTGTAGGGAATATATAACTAATTTTATGTTCTGACTAGTTATCTCTCAAACCTAAAAGAAAGCCCCCAACTACAACAAAAACTCAATATTTTGGTAATTAGTAGACATGCAAAATATACATGTCCTAAGGGAAATGTTAGAATGTGTAGTTAATATACATTACTTTCTTATTTTAAATTGCATTTGTTGAATTATATATAGAATTTAGCTGCTTCTTTTCTGTCTTCCAAATTTCATTGTGGGGGCTAAGCCCACCTCTTTGGGTATGAGCATTTGAAATGCCAGAGTATGAATGACTGACTTTAAGCATAAGTAATTCTTCTGTCAAAGCTTTGACAAGTCATTTGTTGGAAAACCTATTCTACTGATTGCAATCTACATTTAACAGATGTGCTATCCAGGGATATGTCAGCTCTATACCAGAATACCAATTAAAGCCAGCTACAAGGAAGGAAGTAGTAGCTTTCAATACCCTTATTTAAAATGTTACTATAGAGTATATTTCCTTTGGTAGAAACATAAAAATTTTCACACTTCACTAATTCAAAGAGAAGCACATTTCTTCATCTTTATTGAATATATGACCTTTTCCAGATTTCTTCCTCCCAAATACTTCCTCCATGTTACTTTTTATTTCTTCCTTTGTTCTCTTTTGGTTTGTGACAACGTACTGCATTAATGTGCAACAGATTTATTATAACAAAAGGATATTCTATAAGTAATACCTTTTAAAAAGTTCATTACTAATAATTGCCTTTGTGATCTTCTACTCCAAAAAGAAACTCAGGAAAGAATATGTGGATTGCAATTTTTACAACAAAAACAAGAGGACTTATCATTTCTTTCCCTTTGTGGCAATGAAGGGATTAATATTCTAAAAGAAAATGTAAAGAATTACTCTAGTCTAAACCTACATTCTTCCTGTTAAGCCCTAGATGAAAATGGATGAGCTTAAGACACAAAGATTCCCACATATTCATGATCAGAGATACCTTGTGTTATTTTTGGCATTGCACAAAATTAGTTACAAAATGAAACAATAAGAAATGACATTCCCTCTCCTACCCTATGGAAAGGTTAGTCAATATATCAAAAGCTTACAAAGATTATTATACAAGTATATTTTATTTTATTATATATTTTCTATTTGTCTGAGAAAACCCTTTAAGAACAAAAGTTAAAAGTCACAAAAAGAAAACAGGTAAATATCAATAGATATAAATTTCAGTATAATCTATCTATATTTCCATTACTTCTACCTCTATCTTTCTATCATTTTCTTTCTATCTCTACTTCTTCCTCTACCTCTACACCTACATCTACATCTATATCATTTATATCTATTATCTACACCTACAATTACTTATCTATTACTATGTAATCATTCTATCTCCCTATGCACCTATCTGTGTATCTATCATTGATAAATTAAATAAGAGAGATAGCTTTGGTATTGTGGATAGAAAGTTAGCCATGGCATCAAGAAGAACAAGATTGAAATCTGTTCTCAGACACTTTTTAGTGTATGAATCTTGGCAAATCATTGAACCCAGAAATTGTCTAAGGTTTTAAATAGTGCCTGTCAATATTGGTAGAAAGAATTTTTAGTCTGGAACTTCCCAGCATCAATAAAATCATGTTTTCAATTCCCTTCTATCCTCTACCCATCCCCTCCAAAAAAAAAAAATGGAGGAATGGGGAAGCTAAAAAAAAAGGAGCAATATCCAGGAAATAAGGGTCTTTAATGGTACATTTACAGTGTTCTATTGCTAGTTTGAAAGACATATCATTCTACTATACTTTTGACATTGGTGAAGTCAAACGCAGCTTTTCTACAGTGACTATACTGTATCAGTTGTTTAAAATGAATTTGCATGCCCTAGTGGAATGACAGATGTTTAATGACAGAGAATATTTTTTTTTGTTTCTGTTTGGGGATTCTCCAGGACCGAAGTCTGGCAACTTTGCAATAAATTCTTCATTTGTTTTTTTGAGCTAGCAATCCAATTACACATATTTTGAGGATAAATGTAATGACCGTATATTTAAAATCAGCCGGAGTCAGGAATTCAGGTTAAGGGAAAAATCTTCAATATTTATTGTAGTGAAGAGGTGAATAAAGATTGCGATAGCAAATATAGGCAAGAAAGATTGCGATAGCAAATATAGGCAGTTGCGACAGGAAGCCAGCTAACAGAGAGAGATGCAAGCCGAGCCAATCGCAGCAATGGCCATCCCAAAAGTCTCTCCTTCCCCTTCTTTTTCCACTCCCCTGCCTCCACCCACCAAAATCGTCATTTCCTATACAACACATCAGGACTTGCACAAAGAGTGGGCGGGGGCCATTCTTTTTCCAAGCTTATATATTAATAGAGTATGGTCCAATTACTATTTAGCCTCATGTGCTTGGGACCTCAGTGCATCAACTCAAGCCTCAGCCCATTACAGATAAAAGCTGTCAGTAGGTCAACATTCCCCCTCCCCAGAAGAATTATTTGACATATATTAGATTGACTGGTTTCTCATCATCAAAAATGTAAACTTTCTACAGTAACAGAGTAGACCTATGCATTATTAAACATGGTATCTTTCAAAGACGTCTGGATATTTTACTTTCCTCTTGTCTGATAATTTGAGATTGGAAAACAATACAACTCCTCCTCTCCCGGCCCCAAACAAACAAAAACAAACAATTTGTGGTTACTGTGAAGGACACTGACATAATGCCATCTCAGTTCCCTATCTGTATTATCTTCATACCAACACAGATAAGGTTGGGGAGGATAAAAGAGAGATAGGGAGAGATTTGTCCTGCTTAAACTCCAAGATGTTTTCTAACCTTTTGAAACCTTTATTTATTTTCAATTCTTAAAATGGTCATTTTAAATATTTTAAACTACTAATATTATTAATTAAATCTCAATATTTATATCAAATCATTTAATTTGGGTTAGGAGAAAAAGTTAGTGATGAACACTTTATAAAATATGAATATGAAATTAAAAAATATTCAATGTGATATGAATTAAATAGGTCATTTGATTTTTTTCTTGTTATAGGATACAATACATATTTTTGATGTCAATTGTGGAATGGTTGAACAATTATAATATATAATTGTAATAAAACTATTATTGTGTTATAAGAATTGAAGAAAAATAAATTTTTAAAAAGATCTGAGAAGACATATGCAACAGTGGGGAGTGAAATGAGTAGAGAACAATTTCTTCTATAACATTTATATCATGAAAATGAACAATTTGGAAAGACCAACATATCTAATCATAGAAATAATTTTTTAAAAAAGTTTTTTTTCATTGTATTAATAAACAAAGTACTACCCATCCCATAAAGAAAGATATGGAGTAATGTGGAAAATAAGAAAAGCATGTATTTAGTATAGACTGTTCTTTTACAGAAGCCTTTCTTCCTTCCTTTTTTCCTTCCTTCTTTTTCTCCATCTTTCCTTTATTGCTTCCTTTCTTTCTGGGCAAAAGTAGGAGAGATTAAAAATATATGCTTGATATTTAAATTTTAAAATGAAAAAAAAAATAAGTTTTTTTTTTCTTTTTCCTAGTTATTGCTGTGATGTTAAAAGGATTTCTATAGGCTCACTACAAAGCATGAGTTTGTAACTCAGACTTATTTCAAATTACAAAACTATCATACATATCCAAATTAACTTTAATACATATACCTATTTGTTTCTGATGACAGCCATTTCTAGGGAAGAAAGGTCAGGGAGGGAGGAAACTGGGAAAAATTGATGTGATAATTTTGTTGTATATTTGAAAGGGATAACAAGTTGTGCATAATAGATTTACAATTTTATATGTAATTATCTGTTTATTGTACTATGCTATGGAAATGCTTGATTTATTCTTTAAATTTAAAAGTAAAAGAAATCATAATTGGATTATGTGATGTAAGATCAATATTTTCCCTTCCCTCCCTCCTAGAAAAATATAAAATTATACAGATGAGGTACTGATTTCCTAATGTATTGTATTTTGCATATAGTAGACATTTAATAGATACTTAATTGAATACAAATTATTAAAATAACAACACTGCTAAGTCTTATTTATACATGTAATTTGCATGAAATGATATCTCTCTAATTGTGATTTTTCCTCCATATGTAATATATTGAAAAAGAATGAGAGACAGGCACACAGATACACAGAGTCACACACAGAGAAAAACAGAGACAAAGACAGAGAGAAACAGAAAGACCAAAACAGAGAGATAGAGAAAGACACAAAAAGATAATGAGAAGGAGGAGGAGGAGAAAAAGGAGTGGGAAGAGACACAGTTAGGCAGAGTAAGACAGAGAGACAGGCATGAGACAGAGACAGAGGCAGAAAAAGGCACAAAGATAAAGGCATACAGAGAGAAATGACGACAGATAAAAGTAGGGCAAATTATATGTAATGTTCTGGTTAGTTTTTTGGAGGTCTCTGGACCAGCCTTCGTTTCAGCAAAGTAATTACTACAAGAATAGCCAGAGATAAAGTCCAAAAATCTTTATTGTCTCCTTCACAGTTTTGTCTCCTTGCCTGGGGCCTGAGCTAGCTTTCTGGAGGTCCTCCAGAATGTGTTTTGTTTTCTGTGGGGGAGGCAGGAGGACCACCACTATGGTCTCTGTCTTGAAGTCTCCCTGAGTCCAGGAGCTTGTGCTCCAGCCTGCAATCTTCTGTCTTCCTTGAGTCTGTTCCAGTCTCCTTCTACATCTGACCCTGACCTCTTAAATACTCTATTACAATTAAATCCATTCATCAAACTGAGTATAAGGCAATGGTTATATCACTAGAGAACCATTGTTTGTTGTAAGATTAATTCAATCATACTGAACTAGAGAACTATTAATTACCATACTAAACTAGGTAACCATGGTCTTATCAATTCCACTGAGTTAACACCTTGTTTAAATCAATCATAACGAGTTTCAGCCCTATACAGTTATATAAAATGAAATTTAATAATTATAAAGTTCTAAATTCTAATTAAAAAGAAAACCTCAAGTAAAAATATGGAATCAAATGAGCCATGCTCAGAAAGCAGCTCATTAAAAAATGGAGGGATTCATCCCATTTTAAACTCAGTATGATTAACAGAAGTCTGATACCTGTAGAATGAGATATATATTTTTGGATGTGGAGATTTTGAACATTTTTTTTTTTAATTGTAGTGTTCTTGGTTGGTTTTGTGGACATCTTGGGAGCAGCCTTCACTTCAGTAGAGTAATCACCACAAGAATAGCCAGTTGTTAATGTCCAAATAATTTATTATCACTTTCTAATCTAATTTCCTTGCCTGGGGCCCAGGCCAGCTTTGTTAGAGTCCTTCTGGAGTCTAGGTTTCAGTGGAGAAGTGCAGAAGGCCAGGCCAGCTACCACGAGGCTGATGAAAATGGAATGAATCTGTCTGTCCTTGGTTCCAAGAGCTTGAGCTCCTGCCTCTACTACGCTTGTCTTCTCTAGCTCTGACTCTCAGTTTATATGCTCTACAGAATATAAACCAATCATTATATCACTAGGAAACCATTATTTGTTGTAAGACTAGATCAATTATACTGAATTCAGAGAACTATTAATCACTACGTTAAACTAGATAAACATTGTCTCATCAGTTCCACTGACTTAATATCTTCTAAGGATTCTTGTTTCAGAGTTCTGGCCCATAACATCTCCCAATTTCTTTTGTTTTAGAACATAAAGTGGTCACACTCTTCCTGACATCTCAAGGAGATGAGAACTCCAAAAAGGAAGTGATCACACCTTCCCTGACTCCTCAAAAAAGACGTGAAAACACTAAAATAGGAGGTGATCACACCCTCCCTGATGTCTCAGGAAGAAAGATGAAAACACCAAAGGAACTGAGGAATCAAACTAGATTAGGTGTTTCTGAGGGGTCTTACTTGAAACAGGTATACATAAATCCATCAACATGGGAGGTATTACATAACAAACAACATGAATTTACATGAGAAATTATATATGTCCATTAGTCCTAGAAATTGTCCAAAACTAATTTATTGTCCATTACTTCATGTATCAGAGAATCCGATGATTCCTGCAGATTTTGAATCCTGTATCAGTCTTATCATATTTCAGGGAATCCAATGATTCCTGCTGGTTTTGAAGTTCTATAACAGTCTCATTATCTGCCATGCTCTTTCAGTGTCAAATGTTTCTTAGGTTTTCTCCTTTGTTTTGAGGCTTTTCTCTTTTTCTGTCTCTCTCCAATGGACAAGGTAAATACAGCTCATTGGCACATTTGATTCCTTCTCCATCTGTGGAGTTTCAAGCAAACCTTTTCCCCTAAGCAGTAAACCTATCTAGTCCCTTCCATTCATCACTTTCTGTATTTTTCTACATTACCTGGCAATTACATTGGAGCTGTTTGCATTGGACACTGCCCTTCTGTCGGGTTAAAAAGCCTATATTCTCTCTAATTGTATTCCCTTTCTCCCATCTGATTGCGTTTCAGCTGATTGATCATATCAGAGTAGTGAGCTTCTAAAGACTCTCTGGGTATAAATTCAACTGCCATCATGCCTCACCTGTTTTTTGTTTGAGGTCTTAGAGCTGGGCCTCACCTCTCATTTCCGTGGGTCAATCTACATTCTGAGGTCCAGTGGAAGTCCTTGTTGCACTTTGGACATAGGGTTTTAGGTCTTGTTCTCTCACCCTGTCTTCTCACTCTATCTCTTTGACTACATTGAGCTTTCAGATGCCCTCCTTTACCACACTGAAAGTATTGACCAGTGTCTCTGGAAGTCCCTTGCCAAGAGGGACCCTATCTTCCCATATTCTGCAACATGGCCTGGGTATAAAAGGCATATGTGTCCACCGTGGCACAGTGTCTTATGATCTCTTCTAAAGGAGCATCCTTGTGTAGTCCAGGAATAATTTTTCTACAAACCTCATTAGCATCTTCCTTAGCTAGTTAGCTTATCATAATTCCTGTGGCTGCATTTTCTCCAGTCATTAGTATGAGAGCTTTTTGCAGATTTCCCACAAAATGAGCAAAAGGTTCATTTGGACCTTGCTCTATTTTCATGAAGCTTCCCCTCAGTCTTGTTTTCCTGGGAGGCTGCCCCATGCTTTAATAGCAGCAGCAGCAATTTGCTCATATACTATCAAAGGGTAATTAATCTGTGCTGAAGTGTCTGCATACTGATCTTTATCTTCTAGTTGGTCAAAGGTGATTTGTATATTAACTCCAGTTTGCTTATTGTATTGGGCTTGTTTCCTGCATAGTTCACTATACTCTAAAAGCCACAACAAGTTTTGTCCAGGTTCTAAACATGTCCTTGCTATAGATTTCTAATTACTAGGGGTTAAAATTTCATAAGCCAAATTCTCTAATACCATCTTAACATAAGATGATGTAGTCCCATAAAGAGTTCAACCCTTTTTAAAATCTGATAATTTCCAGATCAAAAGGAATGTATCTTCTCCTGGCTTGACCTGAAGAATCAAATTCTTCAATCACAAGGTATGCATTTATGAAATCAGATATAGTCTGTCCTTTTTCTTTAGTTTTAACTACTGCCTTTTGTAATCTTGTCATAAGGGGTGGACAAAGATCCTAAATGGATGATGCTGATAGTGCCACTGCCCTTCCTCCTCCTTCTTCTCCCTCCACTCATGAAGGGTTAATTGAAGGGGGTAAGTCAGGGGATGGGGAATGCCCTAATGGCTCTTGCTGTGAAGCACCATATTCCTTAATTTCATCAGAATTGTTCTTAACTCCATTCTTATCTGATTTTTCATCCTTTTCACCTAGTTTGTCAGTATCCTCCCCCTCCTGCACTTTCTTCTTTTTCCTTATTTTATACCATATAATTCCTTAAAACCAGTTGTATTAAGTTATATGTATAAAATGTTTCTTTAGGAATTGAATCAGGACCATTATCATTGTAATATTCATTTAGTTGCTCTCCTACTAATTTCCACTCATCTGGATCTAATTCTGTTTCCTTTGAGACCCAAGGAGATGTATATTGTAATGTTTCTAAATATTCAATGATCTGCTCCCAAGTTACAATCAAACCTTGGCTTTTAATGAGTTTAACTATACTTTCAACATATTTTCCTTGAAGTGGAAAAGGCTTCTTTCTAAACATTTGTCCCATTTCAGCTGAAACACTAGTTTAGCCCTTTACAAAGTTTCCTATAGTTTTCAGTTATAAATGTTTTTGTACTGATCCTTCCCCTTTGTCTTAATCTCTCTGGGTCCCTGTTACTTTATCCCTAGTCCAAACTTTATATATAGTTTAGTGATTTAATGGATATAATTTCAAATAATTCTACAAAATGACTAGTATAGATCATTACTCTACTATCAATGAGTGTATCTCTTTCATTGCTGCCTCTCTGATTCTTCCCCTTTTTTTACTCCTTTTTGCCAACCTGATTTTTTTTTTCATGTATCAGCTGAGTTGCCATAATAAACATTTCTCTAATTCTTAGTGATAGAGCTTACTTTATGTTTTTGATAACTTGGATTTCTTTGCTCAAACACTTTGTATTCTTATTTTTGAATATCTACTTAGAATATTTTTTTTTGCTTTTGTAAATACAAATCCGTTCTGTATACATGTTGAATAAATAACTTTATTACAAAAACTACTATAAAAATAGTTTCGCAGTTTGTTTTCCTTCATAATTTTCTTCCTTATTTATGTTTTTCAAACTTTTGTATAATCAAAATTTTCTAATTTAACCTTTGCAATTCTTTTGCCATAGTACTCATTGAATACAGGCACAACTCTCATGATCTGTGAAAACCTGCTGTGATGGATTCATGTAATATATGCTGATATGAGGATAGCTTAAACTTAATTTCTTTCCACATAATTTAGCCAACCTCAATTGTCATATTCAATTTCTTATTAGTATAAGCACCTTATAGCACTAAATAAACTTAGAATGCATTGTAATCATTGAATCAATTGAAAGTGACTCAAAGGAAGCATTAATTATCATAACTCTAAAATAGTGTGTACAATTACCCTCCAGGAAGAAAATAGCCCACATTATCTCACTATCTACTCTTTTTTCTTAAAATCAATCATAGTAAGTAAAATGTCCATTCATGTCAGATAATATTTCAATTTTACTTTAAAAACAAAAAATAATTAGTATTTATTACATATAAAGATGAGGGTCTTTCTCTGAAAGGCACAAAATTTAGTTCTGAATTTAAGGTCTAGTAACCAGGTAAATAGAAAGGGGTATGGTTGGCATTTACACAGCCCTATAGAAATTGGTGTGAATATAAATCAAATAGAAATGTGTTTGTGGAAGAAAATTTTATTTATTTATTTATTTGCTATGGAGATTTCCTAGAAATGATATCCAATGAGACTGATAATTTAATAATATAATAGATGTCAAAAGCACACACTAAAATATTAATAATTACTTTGTGGTTATGATTTTCTTGCTTCTGTATAATATCTTATAGCTTTGGAAAAGAAGAATAAAATTTATTTATGACTCAAAGAAGGCTTCAATTTAAGAGGTCCTCTGGTCCTTGTGGAATGACATGCACAAAAGAGGCATAAAGAAATGATTCAAATCAGGAAATGACTGAAAAATTTGTTGTTGGTCATTTATTTTCTAAGAAAACTAAAGACATCATCCTTTGCATGTGAATTAGATTTAAGTGAGGCAGAATTGAACAGTCATCAGTTTCACTTTCTCTTCCAAAGACAAGACAAAAAATCAAGATACTTGATGATGACCCAGTGTATGACCTTGGTGTCTTTTAAATCTGATGCTGTCAGACCTAAGTCTTAGAGCTTGACTAAGTGTATCAACATGATGTAGCAGCTTAACATCTGCTGATAACTATAGCTAACTGTAGTTTTATCAAATGTAGCAACCATATATATGTAGCAATATTTTATCTGTGACAAGTATTTAGCCCTAGAAATTAATATTACTGTAATGCCGACCTGTTTTGCCTCTTTGTGGCACTCTGTGATTGAGACACTTCAATACAGGGTATTGGAATACCTCAAATAATTGTAACCAGTGGTATGGAACAATTCATGCTTACAGGATACTCTTTCAGATGATACAAAAGTTTTCTGTGTAAAGTTTAGAGTATGTAATATTTATCCTAAATCAAGAAAAGTGGGCTAGAAAAAACATACTCTGTGTAGTACCCAGTGTTGCTTGGCTGTATGAATGCAAATGTCTGAAAAAATTCTGGCCAACAGAAAATAGCTAATAACAGATGTTGTGTTAATTACAAAGTTATAGCATGTAAAGTCCAGGCAGTGCCAGATTTACACTGTTCTTGTAACCTGAGAGCCATGCCCATCTCAGAAACTCATCAACTGACAGTTGCCCTCAGACTTCTACTTTTGTTAAGATCCTTTAGAAATATTTAAAAATTAAAACAAATTCAAAATCTTATTTCCTCATGAAACAGAAAATGATCAATATTAAGATATTTATTTCTCCATACACAATCTTCTTTAATATCTTTTTTTTAAGCCTTTAAGTCTAATCAATGAAGATTAGACCTAAAAATATTTTGAAATCATATCTTCCAATTTATCAATCAAATTGCAAGCACCTATTATATGCCTATAGTGTCAGGAATTCTTTGACTTACTATGGGTATAAATATATAAATGATACTTCTTATTGTCAAGGAGTTTTTAATCTGCTGGGAAAAAACATTGGTGTGATTTTTTCAACTTACTTTTTCAAAAAAGTTCAACAAGAAATGAACTTATTCCTATGGTACAAATATTAAAATTAAATTCTATTTATTGATAATAATATAATATGCTTTCTCCTTCATAAAAAAAAAAAAAGTAAAAGTGAACAAGGAGTGTGAAGATACAAAATAAACAAAAAAGTACAAGGCAAAGATTCCAGTATTTACTCAGGTAGTTTCATAAGAAGATATACAAATCTTGGAAGAGAAGAAAATCAAACTTAAAGGAATTTCAAAAAATAGACCTTGACCTTAAGGCAGATTTTTGTCCTATCCAAAAACTTTTGTAATTCTTGACATGAAAGCAAATAATACTATTATCTTTCCAGCTATTTTAACACAAATGGTGCATTTGAAATTTCCAAAGTGTGTGTGTGTGTGTGTGTGCGCACACACACACACACACATTCATTTATTTATCTGAAACATAAAACCCCTGTTGCTTAAATACTAGTATCCCCATTTTTGTTGTTCAGCTATTTCAATTGTGTCTGACTCTTTGTGACTCCATTTGGGATTTTCTTGGCAAAGACACTGGAGTGGTTTCCCATTTCTTCTCTAACTCATTTTGCACATGATGAAACTAAGGCAAATAGGTTTGTGACTTGTCTAGGGTTACACAGCTAGTCAATGTTTGAGGTCAGAGTTGAACTCAGGAAGATGCATTTTTAAAAATGTTTATTTATTTTTCTCCAATTAGAGTCAAAATAATTTCTTTTACATTTCTTTAAAAAATGTTTCAGTTTTTCTTTCTTATTCCTACCCCAATTAAGAAACCACATGTGAAAAATATTTCCATAAAAATCATGTTGTGAAAGAAAACAAAGACCTGCCCTAATGGGAAAAAAAGTGTGTGTGTGTGTGTGTGTGTGTGTGTGTGTGTGTGTGTGTGAAAGAAAGAGACAGAGAGAGAGAGAGAGAGAGAGAGAGAGAAAGAAAGAGAGAGAGAGAGAATGAGAGAAGGCTTCAATTTGTATTCAGACATAATCAGTTCCTCCTCTGGGTATGTATAAGAGTTTTCATACTAAGTCCTTCCAAATAGTCAAGGCTCATTGTACTACCGAGAATAGCAAAGCCATTTAAAGTTGGTCATCCAAGAATGTTGCTATTACTACTTTGCACTACATGGAAAACTTTCCAAGTTTTGTTTTGTTTTGTTTTGTTTTTCCTGATAGCATCCCACTCATCATTTTCCATAGAACAATAATATTCCATCACAAACACATACCAAAATTTATTCAGTCATTCCTCCAATTGTTGATCACTCCCTAATTTCCATTTTTTTTGCCTTGATAAGAGTGCTGCTATAAATAAATTGTGTGTGTGTGTATGTGTGTGTGTGTAATTTTTCTTTTAAAATAAATCTCTTTTAGTATGCAAACCTAGTAGTGATGTTGTTAAGTCAAAGAATATGCATGACTTACAGCCCTTTGGATGTAGATCATATCTTCTGATCATTAATCAATTGGGATATTGCTCTTATTTTTTATAAATATGACTCATTAACTCTATTTTTGAGAAATGATGCCTTAACAGAGAAACTTGCTTCAAAATTATTTTTACAATTACTGTTGCTAACTGTATTTGCCCCCTTCATTCTATTCTCCTTTCAGCATGTCCTTCCTCAAAAGTATTTTGCAACTGATCACTCTCTTCCTAACATGCCCTCTCTTATCACCCTACCCCTTCCCATATCCTATTCTCCTCCTATTTTCCTGCAGTGTAGATTTCTACATTCATATTAAATATGTATGTTATTTCTTTTTCGACCCAATTCTGATGAAAGTAAAATTCACCCACTCTCCTTCTCCTCCCCTTTCTCTACTATTAAAACAAACAAACAAACAAACAAATTTTCTTTTGCCTCTTTTTTTGAAATGGCAGATAATTTACAACATTCTATGTCTCTTTCCCTTTCTTCTCTAACTCATTTTGCACATGATGAAACTAAGGCAAATAGGTTTGTGACTTGTCTAGGGTTACACAGCTAGTCAATGTTTGAGGTCAGAGTTGAACTCAGGAAGATGCATTTTTAAAAAATGTTTATTTATTTTTCTCCAATTAGAGTCAAAATAATTTCTTTTACATTTCTTTAAAAAATGTTTCAGTTTTTCTTTCTTATTCCTACCCCAATTAAGAAACCACATGTGAAAAATATTTCCATAAAAATCATGTTGTGAAAGAAAACAAAGACCTGCCCTAATGGGAAAAAAAGTGTGTGTGTGTGTGTGTGTGTGTGTGTGTGTGTGTGTGTGTGAAAGAAAGAGACAGAGAGAGAGAGAGAGAAAGAAAGAGAGAGAGAGAGAGAGAGAGAGAATGAGAGAAGGCTTCAATTTGTATTCAGACATAATCAGTTCCTCCTCTGGGTATGTATAAGAGTTTTCATACTAAGTCCTTCCAAATAGTCAAGGCTCATTGTACTACTGAGAATAGCAAAGCCATTTAAAGTTGGTCATCCAAGAATGTTGCTATTACTACTTTGCACTACATGGAAAACTTTCCAAGTTTTGTTTTGTTTTGTTTTGTTTTTCCTGATAGCATCCCACTCATCATTTTCCATAGAACAATAATATTCCATCACAAACACATACCAAAATTTATTCAGTCATTCCTCCAATTGTTGATCACTCCCTTAATTTCCATTTTTTTTGCCTTGATAAGAGTGCTGCTATAAATAAATTGTGTGTGTGTGTATGTGTGTGTGTGTAATTTTTCTTTTAAAATAAATCTCTTTTAGTATGCAAACCTAGTAGTGATGTTGTTAAGTCAAAGAATATGCATGACTTACAGCCCTTTGGATGTAGATCATATCTTCTGATCATTAATCAATTGGGATATTGCTCTTATTTTTTATAAATATGACTCATTAACTCTATTTTTGAGAAATGATGCCTTAACAGAGAAACTTGCTTCAAAATTATTTTTACAATTACTGTTGCTAACTGTATTTGCCCCCTTCATTCTATTCTCCTTTCAGCATGTCCTTCCTCAAAAGTATTTTGCAACTGATCACTCTCTTCCTAACATGCCCTCTCTTATCACCCTACCCCTTCCCATATCCTATTCTCCTCCTATTTTCCTGCAGTGTAGATTTCTACATTCATATTAAATATGTATGTTATTTCTTTTTCGACCCAATTCTGATGAAAGTAAAATTCACCCACTCTCCTTCTCCTCCCCTTTCTCTACTATTAAAACAAACAAACAAACAAACAAATTTTCTTTTGCCTCTTTTTTTGAAATGGCAGATAATTTACAACATTCTATGTCTCTTTCCCTTTCTTCCAGTATATTGCTCTTTTATCCCTTAATTTTATCACTTTTTTAGATCTTATCCTTTCATATATATCTCATATTAACCTATATCTCTGTCTATATATACTCCTTTTAACTGCCATAATAATGAGAAAGTTCTAAGTTACAAGTACCATCCTCTCATGTAGGAATGTAAACAGATAAACCTTATTAAGTCCCTTATAATACCACTTACCTATCTTCTTAGGCTTTTTTCAGAGTCCTGTATTTGAAAATCAAATCTTTCCATTCAGCTCTTCTCTCATCATAATGTTTGAAAATCATTTATTTCACTTAATGGCTACCCTTTCCTCTGAAGGATTATACTGTTTTGCTGGGTCGGTGATTCATTGTTCTCTAGAATATCATGTTTCAAGTCCTCCGGTGTTTTAACGTAGAAGCTGCTAAAACTTGTTATCCTGACCGTGCCTCCACTATACTTGAATTGTTTTTTCCTGAAGGCTTGGAATATTTTTTCTTTTACTTGGCAGTTCTGGAATTTGGCTAAAATATTTATGAGAGTTCTCATTATGGGATCTCTTTCAAGAGGTGATTGGTGGAGTCTTTCAATTTCTATTTTATCCTCTGGTTCTAAAATAACAAAACAATTTTCATTGATAATTTTTGAAATTAGATGTCCAACTCTTTTTTGATCATGACTTTCAAGTAGACCAAAAAAAATTAAATTATCTCTCCTGGATCTTTTTCTAGATCAGTTGTTTTTCCAATGAAATGCTACATACTTTTTTTCTATTTTTTTCCTTTTTGGACAGTTTTGCTTTATTGTATCTTGATTTTTCATGAAGTCGTTAGCTTCCATTTGCTCAATTCTAATTTTTAAAGAATTACTTTCCTCCCTGAGCTTTTGTCCCTCCTCTCCTACTTGGCCAATTTTGCTTTTTAAGGAAGGCATTCTTTTCCTCATTAGTTTTTCTTATTTCCTTTTGTACAAGTCTTAAATCTTTTCCTAATTTTTCTTCTACTTGTATCATTTGATTTTCAAATTTTCTTTTGAGATCTTCTATAGCCTAAGACCAATTCTTAATTTTTTGGAGGCTTTATATATAGGAACTTTGACTTCTTAACTTCTTTTTGATGTGTGTTGTAATCTTCCTTGTCACCATGGTGACTTTCTATGATCAGAAATATTTGTTTGCTGTCTGCTTGTTTTCTTAGCCTATTACTAAGCTTGTTAATTCTTTGTTAAAGTAGGGCTCTGTTTCTAGGTGGAGGGTGCACTGTCCCAGGATGTTTTCAGGGAGCCTTCTAGGTACCTAACCACATGCCATCTTTTCTGTCCTGGATGTGTTAAAAGTATCTGAGCTATAAAAGCAAATGTGCTAAAGTAATCGAGTCCTTCTTAGCTGGTGCTGGTGTTCAGCTAGGGCTGGGGCTGTGGTCTATACTAGAATGGCACCTGGTCTTCCACCATGTTGCCACAGACTTTTCTGCTGAACTTCTCTGAGTTGAGAAATCTCAAGCCACCAGTAATTCTGCTGATTCAAACTCCTGTTTAGCTAAAGCTAGGTTCAGGGCCAGGCTGTGCTGGGATGCACACTTATCCCAAATCTTTTCTCCTGAACTTCCAAGTAGTCTTTGATATCCCTGGACTGAGGTCTAGAAACCGCCAGTACTGATGTTCATACAGAGAGCTCTAGACTCATTCCTATTTTACTGGGGTGGGGCTAGGTCTGGGCTTAAATGGGGGAATGGGGTTGCACTGTTCTTTATTACTCTGGGACTTCACACTGGGTTCCCTCCCTGGCTCCACAGAACTATTCTGCTAACCTAATTTATCTTCCTCTGGAAAATGTTCTATTCCATCTTTTTGGGTGCTCTGATGCTCTAAAATTTGCTTAGAGTCATTTTTAAAAGGAATTTGGAGCAGTTTGGGAAGAGGTTGGGTGAGTTCTTGCTTTTACTCCACCATCTTGGCTCCACCTCCAAAAATATGAGTTTTACTGACTACAGGCGCAGCATTCTAGCCTCTGTGCCACATAGCTGCTTGTTTTACAAATTAAAAACAAAACAAAACAAAACAAAATCCCAAACAAAATTAGGCTGAGAGACATTAAATAAATTATCTGAGTTCTTGTAAATGATGACAGTCTAGGCAATGATTTGAATTCAGCTCAATCTGCCTCCAAATCTACTGTACTGTCTATCTCACTAAGTCAACTTTCAAGTCAAGACATCAAGAATTTACTTTGTGCTAAGCACCATGCTAAGAGCTGACAATAGAAACAAGCAAAATGACAGCCCCTGTCCAAAAGGAGCTGAGTTTGTAATCTGATGAAAAAGAACAGATTAAAACAGGCAGAAAAGGGGGATAAAACTGGAGAACTCAAAGTACCCTCACAGAGACATAATAAAATCCTGTGTAGATGAGTCATTACTACAGCTGTAATCTGCCAATACTATAGAGCTGAGCATATCTCAACTAAGAAATATCTGCTTTTATTTTTCCAACTTCTACACCTTCCCCATAGATTCATTTGATTCTTATATCTTGAATTAAAGGCATACACTCATCACATGGACACAGTCACAAAATTCATACTTTCCCTTTTTGGACTCTATTTCTTAAAACGACATGGCAAAGTATTCTGCTCAGCATGGATAATATATATCTGAACTTTCTTACCTATCTTTCTATTTGTCATCCATGTGGGAATTCAGCATATTCAGATCAAAGGAAAGGCATTATAGCAATATCTTCTGAAAGATGTGGCCCCTATTCTACCATAGATTTTAGATTCTATTTGTTCAAACCAGCTTTTAAATTAATAGCTCTTTTGTTTCATAATACTTCATATATTTTTCTATCAGTGCTAGTTAAAAACTAATCTAGAATGCCTTTCTTAAATTTTCAACTAAATAACTTAACCAAGACTTAACTGGATGAGGCAAAATGTGGATTTTTTTAGTTAGAACCTCATATTGTTGTACAATTATTTTCTCATTTTGTTGTCAAGGTAGCATCCTCCATTTCCAAGTCTCACATGAAGACATTAAGCTTTCCAATGTGTTTCCTAGAAGGCAAAGGAAGCAAAGCATTGATAGAAAATTAATTTTGACTGAAAACAAACACACATCTTTCTTCATAAACTAGACAGTTCATTAATTGTTTTATTTTATTTTGGGGTTGTTAAGTATTCATACATTGTATTTAATTAAATATCATCCATTTTAATTGATAATAGTAGGGAGGATTGTTCACATAATTCAGAAGAATGAAAATGTTTTATGACCTTTTCTTATGTTGTTCTCTGATGGCAAAACTTTGAGGGAAGACATTTCAAGATCCCTTTGAATGATAAAGTATCTGAAATTAGTTATCATTGTGCCTTAGAAGTATATAACATCGGACTTCTGGTTAAGATGGTAGAGAGGAGGCACACAGATGTGTAGCTCTGTGTTTTCTCTCACTATCCATTTCATTACAAGCCTCTGAATTAATGCTTGACTGAAAAAAAACCCCACAAATAGTTACCAAGAGAAGCCATCCTTGAGATTCGCCAAGAAAGGTCTGTTTTTCCTGGAGGGCTAGGACGGTTTTAGATCGGGCGCAGGTGGCGGGCAGCGGCAGTGAGAGCACGGGAGCAGACTGGAGAGGGGGTGGGGAGTGATCGCAGCTGTCTCTGTGGAGAGAGCTTCCTTACAGGACAGGATATTTGCCCTGGCAGCAAATCAGCAGCCCAGCAGAGAAGCTAAAAACACCGGGGGTGAAGAATACAACCCCAAACAGCTGGAGTCTCTCGGGACCTGGCCACTCCTCCCTTTCCCCACCCCTTCCACCCCCCCCTCCCCAGTGTCTCAGCAAGCTCTCGGATCACAGAGCGTAGGCACAGCACAGTTGGGCTAGTGCCTCACTGCTACCCCCGCAGCCTGTAGAGGAAGCTCGGTAATACCACCCAGCCCCTCCCCCAAAGAAAGACTCCAGTTTTTTCTTTTTTTCTTTGCTAGTTTGTCTTTGATTATAAGACAGAATGAGCAAGAAACTGAAGAGGACTTTAACCCTTGACAGCTTCTATACAGATAGACAGCAGACTCTAAACCCTGAGGAGACTAAAAACAGATTGTCTTCAGGTGAATCCCCAAAGGAGGAGATCATCTGTTCCTCAGCACAGATGAATCTCATAGAGGAAATTAAAAAGGCTCTCACAAGAGAGCTAGAAGAAAAATGGGAAAAGGAGAGGGAGGCTTGGCAAAAGGAGAGAGAAGCTTGGGAAAAGGAGAGGGAGGCTTGGCAAAAGAGCCTGGAGAAGTCAGTTAAAGAGAGAGTGGATAAAGAAATAAAATCCTTGAAAAATAGGATTGGTAAACTGGAAACAGAAAATAGCTCTCTAAAAAACAAAATTGGCAAAATGGAAAAAAATTCCATAGAACAAAAGAACTCAATAGGACAATTAGAAAAATATTTTAAAAGAGTGAGTGAAGAAAATACTTCACTGAAAATCTGAATTGAACAATTGAAATTGAATGACTCGAAAAGACAAGAAGAATCAGTCAAGCAAATCCAAAAAAATCAAACAATGGAAAAGAATGTGAAATACCTTCTTGGGAAAACAACAACCTGGAAAACAGATCCAGAAGAGACAATCTGAGAATCATTGGACTCCCAGAAAAGCATGATGAAAAAAAGAGCCTGGACACTATTTTCCAGGAAATTATCAAAGAGAAATGCCCAGAAGTCATAGGAACAGAGGATAAAATAGACATTGAAAGAATTCATTGATCACCCACTGAAAGGGATCCTAAAATCAAAACACCAAGGAATATAGTGGCCAAATGCCAGAACCCTCAGACGAAGGAAAAAATACTGCAAGTGGCTAGAAAAACCCAATTTATGTATCGAGGAGCCACAATAAGGATCACCCAGGATCTGGCAGTATCCACACTAAAAGATCGAAGGGCCTGGAATATGATATTCCGAAAGGCTAAGGAACTTGGTATGCAACCAAAAATAACTTACCCAGCGAGAATGAGCATCTTTTTCCAGGGAAGAAGATGAACTTTCAATGAAGTAAGCGAATTTCACCTATTTTTGATGAAAAAGCCAGAACTTAACAAAAAATTTGATCTACAAATATAGAACTCAAGAGAAATCTAAAAAGGTAAAGATTAATTTTGGGAACTATATTTCGGCTATAAAGATGTATAAAGAATACATATATACCTTGTTCTAGAAACTGATGTGGAAAGGACATTGTACCAGAAAAAGGGTAAAGTGGGGGGTAGTACATCTCATGAAGAGGCATAGGAAACCTATTATATCTGAGAGAAAGAATGGAGGGGGATGAATATATTGGATATCTTACTGCCTTCAGAATTGGCTTTAAGAGAAAAATTTTAGACATATTCAATCTATGGTGAAACTTCTCCCACCTCATTGAAAAGTGAGAAGGGAAAAGTGAAAAGGGAAGGAATAAGCTAAGCGGAAGGGAATACGGAAACTGGGAGGGAAAGGGGTAAGATAGAGGGAGGAACTCTAAGGAGGGGAAGGGATACTAAAAAGGGAGGGCTTTGAGAAGCAAGTGGTGCTCACAAGCTTAATACTGGGAAGGGGGGTAAAGGGGAAAGAAGGGAGAAAAGCATAAACCGGGGTTAACAAGATGGCAAGTAATACAGAATTGGTCATTCTAACCATAAATGTGAACAGAGTAAACTCCCCCTTAAAGAGGAAGTGGTTAGCAGAATGGATTAAAAGCCAGAATCCTACAATATGTTGCTTACAGGAAACACACCTGAAGCGGGGAAATACATGCAGGTTAAAGGTAAAAGGTTGGAGCAAAATCTACTATGCTTCAGGTGAAGTCAAAAAAGCAGGGGTAGCCATCCTGATCTCAGATCAAGCTAAAGCAAAAATTGATCTAATTAAAAGAGATAAGGAAGGGCACTATATCTTGCTAAAGGGTAGCATGGATAATGAAGCACTATCTATATTAAACATATATGCAACAAGTGGTGTAGCATCTAAATTCTTACAAGAGAAATTAAGAGAGCTGCAAGAAGAAATAGACAGTAAAACTATAATAGTGAGGGATCTTAACCTTGCACTCTCAGAATTAGATAAATCAAACAACAAAATAAATAAGAAAGAAGGCAAAGAGGTAATTAGAATACTAGAAAAATTAGATATGATAGATCTCTGGAGAAAATGTAATGGAGACAGAAAGGAATACACTTTCTTTTCAGCAGTTCATGGAACCTATACAAAAACTGACCATATATTAGGACATAAAAACCTCAAACTCAAATGCAGTAAGGCAGAAATAGTAAATGTATCCTTTTCAGACTACGATGCAATGAAAATTACATTCAACAAAAAGCCAGGGGGAAGTAGACCAAAAAATAATTGGAAACTAAATAATCTCATACTAAAGAATGATTGGGTGAAACAGCAAATCATAGACATAATTAATAACTTCACCTAAGAAAATGATAATAATGAGACATCATAACAAAATGTGTGGGATGCAGCCAAAGCGGTAATAAGGGGGAATTTCATATCTCTAGAGGCCTATTTGTATAAAATAGAGAAAGAGAAGGTCAGTGAATTGGGCTTGCAACTAAAAATGCTAGAAAAGGAATAAATTAAAACCCCCCAGTCAAACACTAAACTTGAAATTCTAAAAATAAAAGGAGAGATCAGTAAAATTGAAAGTAAAAAAACTGTTGAATTAATTAATAAAACTAAGAGTTGGTTCTATGAAAAAAACAACAAAATAGACAAACCCTTAGTAAATCTGATTTTAAAAAAGGCAAGAGGAAAATCAAATTGTTAGTCTTAAAAATGAAAAGGGAGAATTCGCCACTAAGGAAGAGGAAATTAGAGCAATAATTAGGAGTTACTTTGCCAACTTTATGCCAATAAATTCGACAACTTTAATGAAATAGAAAAATACCTCCAAAAATATAGCTTGCCCAAACTAACAGAGGAAGAAGTAAATATCCTAAACAGTCCCATCTCAGAAAAAGAAAAAGAACAAACTATCAATCAACTCCCTAAGAAAAAATCCCCAGGACCAGATGGATTTACATGTGAATTCTATCAAACATTTAAAGAATAACTAACTCCAATGCTAAATAAACTATTTGAAAAAAATAGGGATTGAAGGAGTCCTACCAAACTCCTTTTATGACACAGACATGGTACTTATACCTAAACCAGGTAGGCTGAAAACAGAGAAAGAAAATTATAGACCAATCTCCCTAATGAATATTGATGCTCAAATCTTAAATGAAACATTAGCAAAAAGATTACAGAAAATCATCCCCAGGATAATACACTGTGACCAAGTAGGATTTATACCAGGAATGCAGGGCTGGTTCAATATTAGGAAAACTATTAGCATAATTGACTATATCAATAACCAAACAAACAAAAACCATATGATCATCTCAATAGATGCAGAAAAAGCATTTGATCAAATCCAACATCCATTCCTAATAAAAACACTTGAGAGCATAGGAATAAATGGAGTTTTCCTTAAAATAGTCAGGAGCATATATTTAAAACCATCAGTAAGCATCATATGCAATGGGGAAAAACTGGAACCTTTCCCAGTAAGATCTGGAGTGAAGCAAGGTTGCCCACTATCACCATTATTATTTAATATCATATTAGAAACACTAGCCTTGGCAATAAGAGTCGAGAAAGATATTAAAGGAATTAGAGTAGGCAATGAGGAAACCAAACTCTCACTCTTTGGAGATATGATGGTATACCTAGAGAACCCCAGAGATTCTACTAAAAAGCTATTAGAAATAATTCATAATTTTAGCAAAGTAGCTGGCTACATAATAAATCCCCATAAATCCTCAGCATTTTTATACATCACCAACAACACCCAACAGCAAGAGATACAAAGAGAAATTCCATTCAGAATAACTGTTGATACCATAAAATATTTGGGAATCTATCTACCAAAGGAAAGTCAGGAATTATATGAGCAAAATTATAAAAAACTCTACACACAAATAAAGTCAGACTTAAATGATTGGAAAAATATTAAGTGCTCTTGGATAGGCTGAGCTAACATAATAAAGATGACAATACTCCCTAAACTATTCTATTTATTTAGTGCTA
This sequence comes from Antechinus flavipes, assembly GCF_016432865.1. NCBI lineage: Eukaryota > Metazoa > Chordata > Mammalia > Dasyuromorphia > Dasyuridae > Antechinus > Antechinus flavipes. The sequence continues at coordinate 487,728,823 of NC_067398.1, read as the reverse complement.
TACCAATCAGACTTCCAAGAAAATATTTTAATGATCTAGAAAAAATAACAACAAAATTCATATGGAACAATAAAAACTCGAGAATCTCAAGGGAATTAATGAAAAAAAAAATCAAATGAAGGTGGCCTAGCTGTACCTGATCTAAAATTATATTATAAAGCAGCAGTCACCAAAACCATTTGGTATTGGCTAAGAAATAGATTAGTGGATCAGTGGAAAAGGTTAGGTTCACAAGATAGAATAGTCAACTATAGCGATCTAGTGTTTGACAAACCCAAAGCCCCTAACTTCTGGGATAAGAATTCATTATTTGATAAAAACTGCTGGGATAATTGGAACTTAGTATGGCAGAAATTAGGCATGGACCCACACTTAACACCATGTACCAAGATAAGATCAAAATGGGTCCATGACCTAGGCATAAAGAACGAGATTATAAATAAATTAGAGGAACATAGGACAGTTTATCTCTCAGATTTGTGGGGGAGAAAGAAATTTGTCACCAAAGATGAACTAGAGACCATTATTGATCACAAAATAGAAAATTTTGATTACATCAAATTAGAAAGCCTTTGTACAAATAAAACTAATGCAAACAAGATTAGAAGGGAAGCAACAAACTGGAAAAACATCTTCACAGTTAAAGGTTCTGATAAAGGCCTCATTTCCAAAATATATAGAGAACTGACTCAAATTTATAAGAAATCAAGCCATTCTCCAATTGATAAATGGTCAAAGGATATGAACAGACAATTTTCAGAGGATGAAATTGAAAGTATTACCACTCATATGAAAGAGTGTTCCAAATCATTATTGATCAGAGAAATGCAAATTAAGACAACTCTGGGATACCACTACACACCTGTCAGATTGGTTAAGATGACAGGAAAAAATAATGATGAATGTTGGAGGGGATGTGGGAAAACTGGGACACTGATGCATTGTTGGTGGAGTTGTGAACGAATCCAACCATTCTGGAGAGCAATCTGGAATTATGCCCAAAAAGTTATCTAACTGTGCATACCCTTTGATCCAGCAGTGTTACTTCTGGGCTTATATCCCAAAGAAATAATAAAGAAGGGAAAGGGACCTGTATGTGCCAAAATGTTTATAACAGCCCTGTTTGTAGTGGCTAGAAACTGGAAAATGAATGGATGCCCATCAATTGGAGAATGGCTAGGTAAATTGTGGTATATGAATGTTATGGAATATTATTGTTCTGTAAGAAATGACCAGCAGGATGAATACAGAGAGGACTGGCGAGACTTACATGAACTGATGCTAAGTGAAATGAGCAGAACCAGGAGATCATTATACACTTCGACAACGATGTTGTATGAGGACATATTTTGATGGAAGTGGATTTCTTTGACAAAGAGACCTGAGTTTCAATTGATAAATGACGGACAAAAGCAGCTACACCCAAAGAAAGAACACTGGGAAACGAATGTGAACTATCTGCATTTTTGTTTTTCTTCCCGGGTTATTTATACCTTCTGAATCCAATTCTCCCTAAGCAACAAGAGAACTGTTCTGTTCTGCAAACATATATTGTATCTAGGATATACTGCAACATATCCAACATATAAAGGACTTTTTGCCAGCTAGGGGAGGGGGTGGAGGGAGGGAGGGGAAAAAAAAATCGGAACAGAAACGAGTGTCAATATAAAGTAATTATTAAATAAAAAATTAAAAAAAAAAAAAAAGAAATGACCAGCAGGATGAATACAGAGAGGACTGGCGAGCCTTACATGAACTGATGCTAAGTGAAATGAGCAGAACAAGGAGATCGTTATACACTTCGACAACGATATTGTATGAGGACATATTTCGATGGAAGTGGATTTCTTTGACAAAGAGACCTAACTGAGTTTCAATTGATAAATGACGGACAGAAGCAGCTACACCCAAAGAAAGAACACTGGGAAACGAATGTGAACTATCTGCATTTTTGTTTTTCTTTCCGGGTTATTTATACCTTCTGAATCCAATTCTCCCTGTGCAACAAGAGAACTGTTCGGTTCTGCAAACATATATTGTATCTAGGATATACTGCAACATATTTAACATATATAGGACTGCTTGCCATCTTGGGGGGGGTGGAGGAAGGGGGCGGAAATCGGTACAGAAACTAGTGCAAGGGATAATGTTGTAAAAAAAAATTACCATGGCATGGATTCTGGCAACATAAAGTAATTATTAATTTTTTTTTTTTTAAAGGAAGTATATAACATCGCTTACTGTATCATTCTACTGAGGTACCTGGGCACCTTTAAAAGGTTACTAACAATTTCCTAATCAAAAGAAATAGTAATATGCTGTCTTGATCTTTTTTGGCCCCATTAAGTACTGTGAAATTCCTCCTCTTGAAAGTCTTTTTTTCCTCTCTGCTTTTGTCATACTATTGTGATTTAACTACTATCTTTTTTGTCATTCTTCTCTCTCCTGCTTCCCCCTCTCCCTAGCTCCTTCACTGTCTTTTCTTTTTAATTTCTGATTTATCTTCCATATCTCTCTGCTTTTATTCTCAGGGAACCTTTCACTCCCATGTCTTCACATGCTCTCTGGATGATACTCAGATCTATATCTCTAATTTCAGTATCTCTCTCAGGCTTGAGATTAATTTTTACTGCACCCAATATCAAAATAAACAAACAGATTAAATCCTTCATCTCTCTTCTATTTCAATAACAATAGGGAATAAATCAGTGATTTCATGGGTAGAGAGAATTCTCAAATGTTGAAAATGTTTAACAATCTAGATTATCACTTTCCTTATAAATTAAACTTTTAGAAAGGTGTATAGAGCACAGATGCTAGAAATGGTTTGTTTAAAGCAACATAGGCAGGATAGATAAGAAATAAGACTTGAACCTATCTTCCTTACTTTGAGACCAGCTTTCTATATACTGTGCCATGGTCATTTCTTTCTGGATAACAATTAACCAAACATTTAAGTAAAGAAAAAGTGTTGTTTTCCCCCATCCACATATGCTTGGAATGTTTTCATTCTTCATTGTTGCCTCAGAATCTCTGGTTTCTTTAAAAAAATCATTTCAAACATATAGCTTGCAACTGAAACCTTTTAACTCTCACAGTGACCAGTGCCCTTTTTTTCAAACCTATCTTGTATTCATTCCCTATATGTTTTCTACTTATATATTTGTGTGTATTGTCTTCACCATCAGAATGTAAATTTCTCAAGGGAAAGATCTATTTTACTTTTGTCCTTGCATTCCAGATCGTAATAAAGTGCCTTACACATAAGATAGCATATAGTTGTTGATTGATATTTCCAAGCTCAGCATCGTGACATTATTCAGCCAAATCCCATAAGAAATGGTTTCCATTTTACCACCATTGTTTCCTTCTTTTAGATATATTATGGCTTACCAATTTCCTTCTAACAATTCCTTCAGTATAATCTCTCCTCATTAGGTCTACGTTTTTTGCCTACTTAATCTTAAATTCACTGCTCAATTATTCTTCCTAATTCCCAGACAAGAAAGATTCTTTTTTCTCTGACATCTCAAGCTATCTTGTTTTAGACTCTAGACTATTTTCTGACTAACCCAATTTCTCTGCCATTGCTTTGGACCTAAAAGCTTTTTTTTTTTTTTTACCTCTTGCTTCATGCATGCCTTCTTTAATTTGAGCTGGTTTGCCTTCAGCAAAATTCCCTCAATAAAATTACATCAAATGGCTCATTCCATTGGGCTTTCTTGCCTCATTAACCTTTTATCCCAGACAAGTGTTGACTCTTACTGCCCTGGAAACACAAGGCTAGGCCTCACTAATGCTTATGTTGAATCTATCTTTCCTCATTTTGCTCCTGTCATTAAATTCTATCTTCATTCATTCATATATCTCTTCACTCAACAAGCTTTTGTGAAGCAAATATATGTACAAATTCTCAGGAATACTACTTTATTTGGTCAGTCCTCCTCTGTCTTCTTTGCTGGATGCTTATTATGCCTTCTCATTATAAATTGATATTTTTTAGGGTTTTGTCCTGAGTCTTCTTCATTTGGTAATCTCAGCAGCATCCACAGATTTCATTCTCATCTTTATTCTGATGATTCTCAAACTTATCTTTTCTCCTCTAATATCTCCCGCACCTTTGATCTTGCATCTCCAAGTTTTAGACATTTCAAGATGGATGTAAAATAGATATTTAAAACTTAACATAAAGAAAAGTTAACTCAACTTTCTTTCCCCTTAAATCCTTACCCCCTTCTATCTTCTCTATTATTATAGGGGATAATATCTTCCCAGTCCCTCAGGCTAACTATCCAGGATTCATCCTGGATCTCTCAATATTTCTTATACTCTTTCACCCCTATATCAAACTATTAGACTGAAGGAAGAAAAAAGAGAGGGAATAATTAAAGGATAATTAAAGATATGATCTTGCAGACAACTCAAATATAAGGGATTAAAATATCAAAGGCACAATTAGAAGGGTTTTTATTGGCAAGGGGGAGATGCTGTTTATGTGTAGGATGTAGATGGGGAAATGATTTAGAAGTTAACTGGTGTATAGAATTGAGGAGTTTGTAAAGGATCATTTCATTTTATTCAGTGAAATATGAAGAGAGGTATTCTACAAATATAAAAGAATGTTATAGTTGGGTTGAGGCAAGAAGAAGGGACTTCCTGGGAAACTGGATGGAGAATCAAATATGAAAATTTTTTTTAAATGATGTATGGAGGTGAGGGCTTTGTTGCCTAATATGTTCAGTCTTCATGCTTTTGTCACATCCTGCATCTAACTTAGGAAAGCTGAAGTTGATAAAAGGATGAATAGGAACAAGATAAAGGAGGAGTATAAAATATAATGTAAGCTTACTCTGAGGGGAATGTCCCCTTGGAACACTAGCATAGTTAGGCTTAAATGATTCCTTTTATGATTCTCATCTTATTCTCTTTAATTTTACTAAAAGAGACTGAGTTAAGAGGACATAATCTCATAAGGATACTTGGTTGTATTTCATGCCATTCATTTCACAACTGATTCTCATCATCTCCTAAGGGTTGTGGCCTTCTATGTACCCAGTATGAAATTAGCAATTATCCTTATGGGATTAATTATCAAAATAGTTTCCATCTAAAAGGCAAGACATGCCACTCTCCCTTTCTTGTACAGAAGGAAACTGGATAGTGGGTTCCACAATATTTCTATAGTTTTATCCTACTAGTTTGAGAACTTGATCATTTTTTAACTGGACTTTTGGGCTTTGGACTTCTTAGACTAGCCGGGTGACAATAAGGTTTCCCAGTTTGTTGGTATAAGAGAACAAAGTTAGATTTCCCAGATAATTTGCAATGAAGAAAGTATGCTCTACCTAGTTAATGCTAAAATTAATGCTAAATACTTCATTATGCTACCTTTTATGGTTCCCAATGACTAAAGTATATGTATCATTTATTTATATGTTCTTATTAAAGACATCAGCATGCTTGGAAAATGAAGGATGTACATTGAAGATGAGAGACAATAGAAAGAAACCTGAGTATTGCATGGTTATCTTTTTATATGAAAAATAGAACAAAAGTAATTCTCTGAGAGTTTTTTCTTGTCTTTCCTTTTCTTTTTTTCTTTTCTTTTCTTTGTTTTTTTTATTTTTATTTTTATTTTTTGTTTGTTTTTTGGAAGGTGGCAGAGTTTGGGGATACATGTACATTGGACAGAACCTCTATGGACAATTTATAAAAACACACAGATCAAAATTATACATAACCTTGGCACATAGTAGGCACTAAATATGTGTTTATTGTTTGACTTTTCAAGATAATATTGAACTATACTTTTAAAGCTCATGCTGATTGATGAGACTATTTCCTGAAGAGGAATCACAAAATCCAGCTTTGCTTGTTTAAGTGGTCTTCATTAAGTATTTAATAAACATTTATTGATTGACTCAATGACTTCTTTAGATTGCTTATTATTAATATTTTTTCATGTGTGTTGTGATATTTTGATAGGCACATGATGTATAACATCTTCTGCATGTCATTTTTATGATTAAGTATGGAAAAATAAAATTCTTTGCATATTTGTATATAAGTGAAGATATTAGTCAGTGTCTCAGGACTATGATTTTAAGGCAAAGAGGTTTTCAGTAACTTCATATATGTACTTTGGGGATTTAGAGCTGGCTATTTTAGTTTATAGTTGTCATATGAATAACTCTGACAGAATAGAACTCAAAAAGTCCTAGGATACATTTTTATAACTTTAGAAATAGCTACTGTGAGAATGCACAAAAAAAGGATGTGTTGGAAATTTTGCAAATGTTAGCCAAACTTAGATCATTGCATGGAATTTCATATTGGCAGATGATTGTTCAAAGTTTGGAGATGAAATTGTGTTATTACAAAGCTTGGAAGAAATTTTATGGTTAGAAATGTCATCTGATATTTTGTGATGGAACTAAACCTACAATTTCATTAGTGTAAATTTTTTCCATCATGCAAATTTCCTCTTTTTTTTTTTTTTTTTTTTTTTTACAGATAATCATCTGTAAAATATGTTATTAGAGAGTTGCCAAAGAGACTAAGAGTTTTAAGTTACTTTTCCATAACCAAACAACAAGTAAGCATGCAAAAAAAAAGATTTAACTTTCTAGGAGAGTTTATAAACTGTAATGCATTATATAAATGCTGGCTCTTCTCTTTATCATTGATTTAGGGAAGGTTAAAGCACTTCAAAGATTAGTTATATAAAGAGAACAAATTACTATCATTATAATCTCTTCTTTAGCTAACAATTCAGAAAATAATCATAGTATAAAATGAAATCAGGTATTATTCTGTTTATCATTTGTTAAATTTAGGTCATACTCATTTTTAGAGTAGTTAAAAATCCAATTTGTGTTTTGCCATGGAAAAGAATAAAATGACAGATCTTGGTGGTTCTTGTCAAAGACTTTTTCTTTTGAAATAAAAATGTTTGATTAAAAAAGTTGTCAGTTATGCCAGTTCTTGAAATTTACATTCTATACTTGATTTTTGCAACCTAATAAATGTTAATTAATCTTCTTTATAGTGAATCCATGTCTTTCTAAATGTATTTAATACTCCAAGCCTTTTCAAATCATCTAAGTAAGAACAAAAATCATAGGGAAAGTACAAGACAAAACCATTATATGAGAACACATAAGAAGTGTTCTTTTGCATTTCATCCTTGTTGCATGAGCACAATAAGGTTACCTAGAATCATTTGACTCCTAAAATATTGTAGAGACAGATAGGTTTCTGTTGTGAAAACCTTATACTTAGGCTCATTCATATATTTATAAACAGGATACTCATAAGCAGTAAAAGGTAAAAATCCATACAACATAATTAAAACATGTTTCTAGGCAAAACTCTGATTATAAGCTCCATCAAAATAGGGAATGTATGATCTAAATATTATATTTTATTCAGAGTTCTATATTTAGTAGATATTAAATGTTTGACATGTAAATGATGCAGCAGAAGGAAAGTTAGGCTTATTGTGAGGAGAATCTGGTTTTAATTCTGGCCTCAAACTATGTTATCTGTTTGACTCAGGGCAAATCATTTTAGCCTTAACATGTTTCTGTTTTCTCTACTATAAAATGGAAATGATAATAGTACCTATCTCCCAGGATTGTTTTATAGATCAAATGAGATAATTATTTTATATTTTTAAACTTTTTTTTTCCTTTTGTGAGGCAATTGGAGTTGTTACTTGAACAGGATTACACAGTTAGGAAGTGTTAAGTGTCTGAAGTCAGATTTAAACTCAGGTCTTCCTGACCCCAAGGCTGGTGCTCCATCTAGCTTCCTTGAGGTAATAATTTTAAAGCATATAAAAGAGTGTCTGGTATATAATGAGTGCTGTAAAAGTAAAATATTAGTACTTATTTTTTATTATATGATTATTGAATTGAAATTTGTTTTAGTTATATTTCTCCACTATCATAGACCCTTCCTTTTCAGGATTTGAAGGGATTCACTGGCACCAATATTTATTTCTTTATTTCTTAGCTTTCTACCTTACTTTTTTATTACTCTTTAATATTTGTTGAAATGAAAGTAATCTCTTTAACACTGCCTCTAGTCTTTTCTTTGAAATTCCTGATAACCTATTTTTTCTTTTTCTTACATAGAGATAAGATAAGATTAAATCAATTTAAAAGACTTACTAACAGTAAATAAGAAAATAGATCATAATAATACACATTCAAAAATTGCTCTCCAGAATGGTTGGATCAGTTCACAACTCCATCAAAAATGGATTTTCCTAGTTTTTCCACATATCCTGCAACATTTGTCATTATCTTTCCCTGTTATCTTAATCAATCTGAAAGGAGTATATTGGTACCTCAGAGTTGTTTTAATTTGCATTTCTCTGACCATTTGTGATTTATAGCATTTTGAAATTCAGAGTTTATGTGATCTTTCAAGAAGATAAGTTTCTGGAAACAATAATAAAGTCCAGAAAAACAGACAGGTGGTACTAACTTCTAAGGCAGCTCCCACAATGAGATGCTAAGCTCCAGCATGAAACAGTATGGGCAGGAACTCACCCAGTCTTTCCCCAAAATTTCTCCAAATTGTTTTACATAATGATTAAACAGATTATTAGAGCATCACAACACCAAAAATGTTGGAGTGTGAAGAGCAAGTTAGCACCCTGCATACCTTAGAATCAGTCAGAGTTGGGAATAAGCAAAAGCCCTTGATCTTTATTCTTGGTCTTTTGGGGTAGCAGTCAGGGGAATGGACACAGGAATCTCCACATCTTCTTTCTCTCTCTCCACAGCCAAAAAGTAACTCTTGCTTGTCTTCCTACCCTCTAATCCCTCTTACAATTCTCTCTCTACACCAAACTATTGAGCCAACACAGAATAGTGGGACAGGCCATTTTCCAAGCATATGCTAATAGAGTATTGTCCAATTGGTAGTTAGCCTTAAGTGCTTGGTTGTCTTGCTTCAGTGCATGAACTCAAGAGTTTCCATCCTTTACATCTACTTTCTTTTGTTTTAGAACACAGGTGGTCACATTATCCCTGACTTCTCAGGGAGGCAAGAGCCCCCAAAAGGAGGTGATCATCCCCCCCCCATACCCAACTTTTTAGGAAGGGAGATGAAAAGCACCAAAGGGAAGTGGGCATTGCTAGTGGGTTTCTGGGCTGAAGCATCTTATTAGAAACAGGTATGCACAAACCTATCAGCATAAGAAGTATTATACAAGCACATAGCAACAATGAACAGGCTATTAGTCATGATTCTCCCCATAGCTGGTGCAGGCTCAATATGGTATAACAAACATGGATTGCACATGCAAGTAGTGATATAACAAACAATATGAATTAACATGGTGTTGTAAAAGATTTCCAGATGTCCTAGAAGTAGGGTATGTAAACAATAGTCACACATACATCTTCTTCAGCAGCTAAGAGATAGTCCAAAGCCAATCTATTGTCCATTGCTTCACGTGTCAGAGAATCCAATAATGCCTTTAGGTTTTTGAAATCCTGCAACAGTCTTTTTATATGTTAGGGAATCCAATGATTCCAGCAGATTTTGAAGTTCTGCAACAGTCGTATCATGTCTCAGAGAATCCAATGATTCCTGAGGGTTTTCAAATCCTACAACAATTTTATCACATCTCAGAGAATCCAATGATTCCTAAGGGTGTTGAAGTCCAACAATTTTTGATGTCCATGAGTCAAATGCTCTTTCAGTGGTGGGCACAGTCAGCAATGGAACCACTGGTTGTTTCTTGGGTCTTCTGCTTCATTTCAAGGGTCTGCGCGATCTCTCTCCAATGGACAAGGTGAATACTGCTCGTTAGCACCCATGTGATTCCATCTCCATCTGTAGAGATACAAGTAAAGCTTCTCCCCCAAGCAGTTAACCTATCTGGTCCCTTCCATTCACCACTTTCTGGATCTCTCCACATCACCTGGTGATTATCTAAAGATCGTGGAGCTGCTCGCACTGGACACTGCCCTTCCAGTGGGTTATAAAACCTGTCCGCTGGAGCCAGTGCATCTTTGTCAAAAATCAAGAAGTTAATGGTATAAAGGGCTAGATTTAGAAGTTCTCTAGAGTTATCTGGGGCTCCCCTTTTCTTTTGTTTTTGAGGAGCATCTTAATGTCTTTGTTTCTCCTCTCTACTATTGCCTGTCCTTGAGGATTAAAGGGTATGCCAGTGGTGTGTAAAATCTTATAATGTGCACAAAAGTGTGCAAAATGTTTAGAAATATATGCAGATCCATTATCTGTTTTTATTGCTTGTGGCACACCCATAAGTACAGATGCTTGAATAAGGAATTTAGTGACCACTTGGGCTGTCTCTTTTGCTGCTGGTATTGCAAAAGTGAATACTGAAAAGGTGTCTACCACAACATGGATAAAAGACAGATGACCAAAAGATTTATAATGGGTCACATCCATTTGCCAAATTCATTGGGTTTCAAACCACGAGGGTTCTTCCATGGAGGCAATGTAGGAGTGTAGAAAGGAAGGCAAGCTGTAAAGACTTTTACTATGCTCCTACCTTCCTCTCTTGTTATTCCAAATTGTAAACATAAAGCTCAAGCAGCCTGATGATATTTAAAATGAGATTTTTCATTTCCTTGAAATAAAGGAGTATTGGTCAACATAGTTAGATGGCTATCTGTCTTTTAATTAACATAAAAAATGGGACCTGGAAGTCCACTATGAGAGTGGACATGCAAGATATAACTATTATCTGGATGCTTTCTCACTTGTTCTTGAAGTTGCTTAAAAAGCTGGTATATATTAGAAGCTACAAATTTTATTTGGGTTATAGCAATTCTTTGTGCCACACTTACTGAATAGGCCAAATAAGATATTATATTTATATCTCCTGGATATTAAGAAAGAGCTAGAATGATTGCATACAATTCATTCTGCTGAGAGGTCTGAAAAGCAGTTCTGACTACTTTCTTTATAATTAAGTTATGAGAGTATATAGTGCACATATTATGTTCGCATGCATCTGTAAACATAGTTGGTCCTTTAAGAGGGACTTTAGAAACCTTTTCTTCAAGAATCCATCGCCAATCATGTAATAGTCTGGTTATCTTTAATGGAGACCCATGTGTAAAAGTTGGAGCCGTGGCTAATAAAATTTGCCACTCTTGGATGGTTTTGGCACATATTAATTTTTGCATTAGTATAAAAGATATGTATCTTGTTAGATCTTATCCCAGATAATTGTACTGCTTATTAATGGCCTTTAATAAAATTCTAGCCACAAGCACTGGGTAAGGAGTAAGGCTTTCTTCTGGTTGTGCTGGGAGATTCACCCATTCTATCACACTGTCTCCTTGACGAAGGATTGCTGTGGGTGCCTCTTATGTAGCAAAAACTGATATTTCCAAGGCTTTTTGAGAGACTCTTTTAACTACATTGGATAAAGTCATTTCAACTTCTCTTAAAGCCTCTTGAGCTTCTTTTGTAAGCTGATGTGGTAAGTTTAAAGCACTGTCTCCCCATAAGATGTCATATAATGGTTGCAACTGATAGGTAGTTAAACCTAACACTGGACACATCCATTGGATATCTCCTATCAATTTCTGAAAGTCATTTAAGGTGTTTAGCTTCTCTGTTCTTAAGGGAAGTTTTTATACTGTAAGCACCTTAGGGTATACTTCATATCCTAAATATAGAAAAGGAGCATGTCTTTGAATTTTTTTCTGGAGCTATGTGCAATTTGTAGTTCCTTAGTGTTTCTATGGTCTTTTGTAGACATGCTTCTAACATTTGTTCCTCAAGTGCACATCCCAATATATTATCCATGTAAGGTAAAAGCATTACTTTTGGAAATGCTTTTCTTACTGGAGTAAGAGCAGCAGCAATATACATTTGACACATAGTGGGGCTGTTTTTCATTCCCTGTCCATTCATATCTTTTATAAGGCTCAGCTAATTTAACATGGGGCACTGAAAAGGCAAATCTTTTCATATCCTCCTTATCCAGAGGGATAGAATAGAAACAGTCCTTAATATCTATGACCCAAAGAGACCATCCTCTAGGTAATTGAATAGGAGTTGTAAGCCCAGGCTGGAAAGTTCCCATAGTTTCCATCTGTTCATTTACCTTTCTTAAATCAGTCAACATCCTCCATTTTCCAGATTTCTTTCTTACAACAAATACTGGGGAATTCCAAGGACTTAGAGAAGGTTGTAAGTATTCTTGGTCAAGTTGCTCCTGTACTATATCTAATAAGGCCTGACTTTTATCATTACCTAAGGGCCAGTGTTCTATCCACGCTGGTGTATCATTTTTCCATTGGATAGGAACAGGTGAAAGTGCTGGCAGGCCTTCAACAGCAGCCTTGCCTAAAAAAACAAAGTACTCATTTGTAATCCTAATTGTTGTAAAATGTCTTTTCCTCACAGATTCCCCACAAATGGGGATTTTTTTTTCAACTATGAAAAAATTAAAAACTCCTATTTCACCTTCAAAAGTGCATCTTAAAGGGGTAGCACTAACTTGAGCTGCTATTGATCCTCCTACACCAGACATGTAGGTGTCTATCTTAATCTTTGGCCAATGACTGGACCAGTTGGCACCTCTAATGACTGTATAATATGCACCAGTGTCTACCAATCCTTCTAGTGGTATGCCATTTATGTACATAGTGAGCATAGGTCAATCAGCTGTCACAGCTGCTGTCTAATATATTCCTGGATTTTGTTGCTGGGAGTCAGAATCTGGGCCACTGTTATCAGATTGCTTATTAGGAGTCTATATCAGTAAACCTGATGCTACTATTTCTCCTGGGTAATAAGTCACACATTGTCTACCTATATTAGTGACTGGGATATTATCTACATATTCCCCAGTTTCCCACATCAGTGTGTGGATGGACACTGTTTTGTAAGTAGTCTCAAGAGGTGACATGGTCAAGCATACTGTGCCTGGAGGCAAGGCTGGAGAGGAACAGATTTCACCTCTCCAGGGGATATCTCAGTTTTCCCAGCTTCATACAACTCTATTCTCCCCAATTGTAATCCCTTTTTCCCATCACGTTGCTTCCTGGCTGATTGATTGTGTAATCCCTTTCTCTGATCAGATGGATTCCTGGCTCATTGGTCATGTCTGGGTACTGGACTTCGAGGCACTCTCTGGGTGTAGCATCAGCTGCCATCATGCCCAAGTGTTTTTTGTCTGGGGCCCTGGAGCTGGGCCCTTCATCCCATTTTCCTGAATCAGTCTGCATTCTGAGGTCCAATGGAAGCCTCTGTTGCATTTTGGACATGTATATCAGGTCTTGTTCTCCCACCCTGTTTTCTCATTCTGTCTCTATGCCAACATTGAGCTTTCAGATGCCCTACTTTACCACACTGAAAGCATTGCTGTGTTTCTCTGGAAGTCCCTTGCCAAAAGGGACTCTGTCTTTCTATGTTGGGATCTTGGGAAATCTGCATCATAGCCTGGGTATAAAAGGCATCTGTGCCCACTGTGGCACAGCATCTTATGATATCCTCTAAAGGAGCATCCTTTCATAGTCCTAGTATAATTCTTCTACACACCTCATTAGCTTTTTCTTTTACAAGTTGCCTTACCAAAATGGGTTACTGCATTTCTACCATTAGTTCATAGAATAGCTGTCTGCAAACGTCCCACAAAATCAGCAAAGGGTTCATTTGGTCCTTGTGCAATTTTTGTGAAGGCCTGACCCTTGTAGTTATTATTGAGGAGAAAAGCCCATGCTTTGATAGCAGCAGCAACAATTTGCTCATATGCTACTATGGAGTAATTAATCTGTACTGAAATTTCTGCATAAGAACCTACACCTGTTAGTTGGTCATAGGTGACTGGAGTATTAACACCACTTTGACTATTTTGTTGGGCTTGTATCATACACCGCTCACTATATTCAGAAAGCCACAACAAGTTTTGTCCAGGTTCTAAGCATATCCTTGCTATAAATTTCCAGTAACTCGGGGCTAAGACTTCATAAGCCAAATTCTGTAATAACACCTTAACATAAGATGATGTAGCCCCATAAAGAGTGCAAGCCTTTTTCAGGTCTTTTAGGATTTCTATATCAAAAGGAGTGGATCTTCTATTTTCTTGATCTGAAGAGTTAAACTGTTGAATCATAGGATACATTCCTAGTTTCAGATCACCTTTATCCTTCCCTTCCTCTGTGGCTTTAAGTACTGCCTTTTGCAATCTACTCATAGGAGGGGGTGATTGTTGGGGGAGGAGGTGCTGGTGGTATCACTGCCCCTTTCACTACTCCTCTTCCCTCTATTCTGGAAGGTGGAGTTGATGGGGGTATGTCAATTATCTGCTCTGTAGGCAGGATTGAAGCTTCCTTGTGAGAGGGAGAATCATCACATCCTTGAACCTCACTTAACTCCCCATGCCCTCTGGCAATATGGTCATTAATTCATTCTTTGTCCTCTTCTTTATCCTCACACTTCCTCATCTGGCTGTTCCTAAAACTTTTCTTTTTTTCTATAGCTTGCAGGATTTTTAAAGGCCAATTGTATTATGATATATATAGAATGCTTCCTTGGAAACTGAATGAGAACCTTTATCATTGTAGTATTCACATAGTTGATCTCCTACCAGCATCCAATTATCTAGTTCTATTTTTTCTTCCTCTAAGAACCAAGGGGACATGTGTTCTAATGTATCCAAGAGTCTAGCAATCTATTTCCAAGTTAAGATTAAGCTTTGTTCCTTGATCAACTTAAATATGCTTTCTATAGAGTCCCTTTGGGGTGGAGGACAGGGGACAATCTTTTCCTAACATCTGCCCCATTTCAGCTAGAAAATGTTACTAGTTTAGGCCTGAACAAAGTTCCCTGTTTGTTTATTAAAATACTCATCCAATTTCCTGGTCACCAGAGACTTCTTTGGTGAAAGTAGGGTCCTTGGTCCCACATTGGGCACCAAAGTGAAGACTGAGTTAGCACCCTGGATACCTTAGAATAAGCCGGAGTCACAATAAGCAAAAGCCCTTGATCTTTATTCTTGGTCTTTTGGGGGTAACAGTCAGGGGAATCTCCACACCTTCTTTCTCTCTCTCCATAGCCAAAAAGTAACTTTTGTTTATCTTACTCCACCCTCTAATCTCTCTTACAATTCTCTCTCTACACCAACCTATCAAGCCAGCACAGAATAGTGGGGCAGGCCATTTTCCAACCATCTGCTAATAGAGTATTGTCCAATCAGTAGTTAGCCTTAAGTGTTTGGTTGTCTGGCCTCAGGGCATGAACTCAAGAGTTTCAGCCCTTTACATTGGAGTAGAACATTTTCCAACTGAAGGAAACTTAGAAGCTTAGCAGTAAAGGTCTGTGATATTAAGCTGGGAGTACAGCATTCATCCTCATGCAGATTGAACCAGAACAGCCTTTTTCCTAGCCCTACTTGATGTGTTTGCTATATAGCAATAACCCTAAGGTTACTTGGCTTTGGAAGTGATGAAGTTGAAAAAAATACATTTCTTCCCACAGCTTCTAGGAAAGGCATATAAATAATCTTTATGTCCCTCCCTTTGGAGTGATGTAGTTGGAAATGATATATTTCTTCCTATAGGTTTTCTTGTTCCAGTTTACTCTATATGACCAGACTGCTAAGGCTACAAATATTGCTGGCTGTCATATTAACATTCTATTGGTTAGAATAAGTTACAATATATGAATGTAATGCAATCATCTGAGATGGACAAAATAATGAATTGATTAAAGTTGATTCAAAGGTGGTATAAAATAGGATGTCTGCCACTTAGACCTAGTGACATTTTAGGCTTAAAAACACACCTCTGGAAGTACCCTCCTCCCCCAGCTCTGCCCATAGAATTATGAATATTGTACATGCACACAAAGTCAAACCCAGTCCACTCTTTAACTCCATCTCTAAGCCATGAAGTTAGCTTATCAATTGAATGAAGCACCTGGTTTCTCTTTTTCCAATAAATTTATCTTCTTGTCCCTAGTTTTTGCTAATTTTTTTTTCAAAACTTAATCCACTTTAGTTGGCTCAATAAACTGTGGTATCTGTTTATGATGGGAATTATTGTATTATGAGAAATGATAAGCATGTTGCTCTCAGAAAAATAAAACCCTGGAAAAATCCTCTATGAACTCAAGAAAAGTGAAATGTACTGTATACAAAATAATTGCAATGATCTGGGATGACGAGCTGTAAATGACTTTGCTACTTCCAGTAACACAATCATCCATGACTACTCTGAAGGACTTGCAATGGAAAACCCTATCTATACCAAGAGAAGAAACTGATTGTGTCTGAATATAGATTGAAGTATTTTCTCTCACTTTCTTGTTTTTTAACATAATTTCTCTTGTAGGTTTTTATTTTCATTAGGGTCAGGAGGTTTGTGTTTTATTTTACAACTTGACATAGAAATAGGTTGCATATATTCACATGTGGTTGCTTTTTTTTTAAAAAAATATTTTTAATATACATTTTTTTTAATCATGTTAGGAGAGAAAAATCAGAGCAAAAGGGGAAAAAAAAACATGGGAGAGAAAATACACAGGAAAAAAGTGAATAGAGCATATGTTCATTTACATTTATTCTCCATAGTTCTTTTTCTGGACACAGATCACATTTTCTGTCCAAAGTCTATTGGAATTGCTTTGGATCACTGAGCCACTTAGAACATTCAAGTCTTTCATAGTTGATCATCACACATTTTTTCTGTTATTGTATACAATGCATTCCTGGTTCTGCTTGTTTCATTCAACATCAGTTCATGTAAATCTTTCCAGATATTTTTAAAATCAACTTTTTCATCATTTTTTAAAATTGAACAATAATGTCCCATTATCTTCATATACCACAACTTATTCAGCCATTCTCCAATTGACAGGCACTTATTCATTTTCCAATTCTTTGCTACCACAAAAAGAGCTGTTACAAACATTTTTTGCACATGTGGGTCCTTTTCTCTTCTTTGTGATTTCCTTAGGATCCAGGTCCAGAAATGACACTGCTGGTTTATTTTACATTCCACAACTTTGTTAAAGCTGTAGATTGTTTCCAGTAGATTTTTGGATGATTTTCTTGGATTCTCTAAGTATATCATCATATTATCTGCAAAGAATGATAATGCACAGTTTAAAAGATATGCACAGTTTAATACCCCTTTGGGTATAGTTCCAGATTACTTTTGAGAATGATTGGATCTTTTCACAACTCCAATAACAATGCATTAGTGTTCCAGTTTTCCCACATTCCTTCCAACATTTATTTTTATCTTTTCCTGCCATCTTAGCCAATGTGAGAGGTGGGAAGGTGATACCTCAGAGTTATTTTAATTTGCATTTCTTTAATTAATAGTGATTTAGAACATTTTTTTCATATGACTATAGATGGCTTAATTTTGTCATGTGAAAATTTTCTGTTTATAGGCACTGACTTGTTTTAGAAATTTGACAGTTATTTACATATTTTAGAAATGAGACTTTTATTAAAAACACTAGCTATAAATATTTTCTCCCAGTTTTGTACTTCCCTTTTAATGTTGTTTCTGTTGGTTTGTTCATGAAATTTGTTTTTTTAATTTAATGTAATCAAAGTTGTCCATTTTGCTTTTCATAATATTCTCTAGTTCTTCTTTGGTCATAAATTCCTCCCTTTTTCAAATATCTGAAAGGTAAATTAATGCTTGTTCTCTTAAATTGTTTATGATATCTTCCCTTATGCCCAAATCATATATCATTTTGACGTTATTTTGATATGGAGTGTGAGATGTAGGTTTATGTCAATTTTTTGACATATTTTTAGTTTTTCCAGCAACTTTTGTCAAATGTGAGTTCTTATTCTTGAAGCTGACATTTGGAACTTTATTAAATACTACTATAGGCCTTGATTAATGTGCCACATGTATCTAATCTATTTCATTGATGCACCACTCTATTTCTTAGCTAGTGCCAAATTATTTTGACGATTGCTGCTTTATAATATAGTTTTAAGTTTGGTACTGCTAAGCTACCATCCTTTGTATTTTTTTTTTATTAATTCCTTTGATATTCTTAACCTTTTATTCTTCTATATGAATCTTGCTATTATTTTTTCTAGTTCTAAAAAATAATTTTTGGCACTTTGATTGACATGATATTGAACAAGTACATCAATTTAGGCAGAATAGTCATTTTTATTATATTATCTAGGCCAACTCATGAGCAATTATTATTTTTACAGTTATTTAAATCTGAATTTATTTGTGTGAAAAATGTTTTATAATTATATTCATCTAGTTCTTGGGTTTTGTTGTCTGGCAGATAGACCTCCAAATATTTTACTTTGTTCACAGTAATTTTAAATGGAATTTCTCTTTCTATTTCTTGCTGGTGGATGTTGTAATATATAGAAATGCTGATGGTTTTTGTTGGTTTATTTTACATTCCACAACTTTGTTAAAGCTGTCGATTGTTTCCAGTAGATTTTTGGATGATTTTCTTGGATTCTCTAAGTATATCATCATATTATCTGCAAAGAATGATAATTTTATTTCCTCATTGCCCATTCTAATTCCTTTAATTTCTTTTT
This sequence comes from Antechinus flavipes, assembly GCF_016432865.1. Lineage (NCBI taxonomy): Eukaryota > Metazoa > Chordata > Mammalia > Dasyuromorphia > Dasyuridae > Antechinus > Antechinus flavipes. Next base: position 487,710,279 of record NC_067398.1, on the reverse strand, counting down.
CTTTTCTTATTGCTAAAACCACCATTTCTAGTACAATACAGAATAATAGTTGTGATAATGGGCACCCTTTTTCACTCCTGATCTTATTGTGAATTCATCTAAATTCTCTCTATTTCAAAGAATGTTTGCTGTTTTAGATAGATAATGCTTATTATTTTAAGGAAAGCTCCCTTTATCCCTATGCTGTCTAGTGTCTTTGTTGCTGAATTTTGTCAAAAGATTTTTCTATAATTATTGAAATTATAATTTCTGTTGTTTTTGCCATTAAATATGTTCAATTAGGGTAGTAGTTTTCCAGATATTGAACTAGCTTTGCATTCCTGGTATAAATCCCACTTGATTATTGAGTATTATCCTGCTGATAAGTTACTGTAATCTCTTTGGAAAAAATTTTATTTAAAATTTTGCATTATACATGGGGTTTCTTAATTGTGGGTAGGGAAAAGGGAGAGAATCTAGACCCCCTCCCCAAATTAAAAACAAATCTAAAAAATATAATGGGAAAATTAAATAAGAAAATATAAATACATTGATGTTATAATATTTCAAATACATTGAACTTTTGCATTGTGCCAAAAACAAAACAAAGACTACACAGGCACATACAGTACCTACACCAATAGCTCTACCATTACTGCTACATTTATATTTATATATTATCTTGTAAAAGTTTTTTTTTTCCTTGAGAAAAAGACTATATTTGAAAAGTATGAGTGATTGCTATACCTGTCCAACCTTATTTAGGAAACTTATATCAAAGCTTCCCTGAAGAGAGGAAAAACTGGCATGGGTAGAAAAAGGTGAAGAAGATGATATTGTATTCATGAAGCCATCTGGTAATAGGATAGCACTATAGTGAGGAATTTTGAAACAGGATAAAATAAAGAAAAGTTCCACGTTTTTTTATCAGTGGGATTCTGTAGATGATCTGTCAGGAACACTTGAACTGAAGTTCTGGAGAAACAAATAAACATCTAAATATTGATATATACAAGTATATGTCCTTGAAGGAGTACTGGATTAGCTGTTAGAAAATCTGGGTGCTAGTGTCAGTTATGTCATTTACAAGCTATATACACCATCTGGCAACTTCACAGAACATGAGTCTCAAATGTGATAATAGATGTAAAACATTTTACAAATCTTAACACAGTATACAAATGTAAGTTGTTCTTGATGTAGAAAAATAATTTTCATTGTAAGTGACAGAGCTTGGACAGAAATAGTGTAGGACCTGTCAATAAATTCCTTTTTCCTTCTCTACATTAAATGCTCTATGAACTATTGCTCAATTGATAATTTTTTTTGCTATGATGAGATGATAGTGATGATGATGATGATGATGATGATGATAGTGATCATGATTTGAATGTGGGAAATCATTTAGTCTAGAAGCCTTTTTCATTCCATGTAAAATAACATAATAATGTCTATTATATCTACTTCACAGAATTGTTAATAGGATCAAATATAAAAGTCCTTGTGAAACAATGTATAAGCAGCACAACTCAATACAAATGCAAGCTTGGATTATTACTTTATTACTAATTTGGAGGGAGGTTCTTTTATTAAGGATCTCTGCACTTGGAAGTCTGAAGTTTGAGTAGTAACTTCACCATTTGATACCTATGTGACTCTGGGACCATCTCTATACTTTTCTTAGCCTGAGTTTTCCCTTCTATAAAATGAGAATAGTATCATTTTCTCTACCTATCTTCTAGGGATGCTATGTGAATGAGAAACAAACAAACAAACCATTTTTATAAACTCTAAAGCATTTAATCAATGTGTTGCTATCACAATTGTTGGTGCTATTTTTGTTGCTATTATCACAGTCATTGTTACTTTTCAACTGAAATTCAATTCTAAGGTCTCATCTTTGCATAGAAACAACTCAGATGTCTTGAAAGTTGTGCTAATAAAACCCAAATGTTGGAAAGTACTACTATACTGGAAAAGTTTAGTAAGATAGAAAACAACAATAGTTTTCCAGAGGCAAACAATGCTTCTTCTGATTTTTCCATAAACCTAAATTTAAAAAGATGGATCACCATAGAATTGACTACCAGGCTGTGATTTTTTCAATCACAGGGATTATAAAAATACTAAACCTTTCAAAATGCTGAGATTTGTCTTAGTGGAGGGTGTACCCAAATGGATGAGATTCCTATTTTTTTTAAATTAAATATTATTAAGGGCAGGTCAGTTCTCTGAGAGGCTCCACAGCTGTGGATCATAACATCTGAAGGAGTTACAAGGCAGCCTTTGCTGATGCAGGTGTTGTGGACTGGGAATGAGATAAATTGGAGGCAGAGGTAGGAGGAGAGAGGTCAGACAATGCAACGGCCTCTCAGTAAGAGAGGTTAGAGAACAGCAAGTGCTTCTCATTCTCCTTGTATCAGCCTCTCACACGAGGAAATCCATTCTGCACGTATGGGTTGGATCTCCAGTAACCACTGTCAGGTGACTCTAGTGTATTGCAATAGCTCTCCCATGTATTCCAACAATTATCATTGCTAAATTGAACGTAGCATGTTATGTGGAATATTTATACTAAAGGTAAAGATTGTTTATTGCTTGTTATCAGAAACAAGTAAAAGCAGAAATATAGATAGACATAAAAACAGAAAAGGAAAAGTTTAGAGAGAAAAAATTTGATTTTCTTTATGAAAGTCCTGCTGTTTATGTGTAAATTCAGAACAAATTTCTCCTGTGAGTTTTCTCTATATCTTCCCCTATCCTGTTAAGAAAGCCCTCTGACTGAAGTTGGTCCTGAAAGAATTAGAAACTGCTGAAGTAGCCAATTTGAAAACGTTTCTTTTCTTTCTTTCTTTTTTTTTTTTTGGCCTCAGACTTTCTAGAGGCACCTAAGTTCTTCTCCTCAGTTATCTAAGCTACACTGCATTTGAAATTTGAAAGGCTTCCAAACAAAAAGCAGTCACTTTATTGCAATGTCACTGATTTATTTTGCTTTGGCAGAGTTATAAATAGATATTTTGAATACAAAATGAAATACAACATTCAGAAGTTATATCTACTGGAGACTTTGGGGTAAACTGGGCTTCTTCACCCAATGGAATGCACATTGGGAAGCTTAAGAACAAATCCTTACTGCCTATATCACCATGGGAAATGTGAAATATACGAACCACAAACTCAGCATTCATGCCACAGGAGATAGATGATTTTTTATTTCATAAACTAAGAACCATGTGTGATGCCTTTTTTATTACTGTTTTCCTTGGTCATGAAAAAATAGCTAGAATCAACCCAAGGTGTTCATCTTATGATACTAATGAATCTAGTGTCTAAAAATTCTATTGTGGTACTGATTTTAGTTTACTAGCCTGATATAATTATAGTGTAAAGTTGAATAAAGAAAGGGAACATTTAATATCTGGCATTTCATGGTTATATAAAGCAGAGGGCAGGCATAAGACTATATAAGCAACGTAATTATTTGTGTCATAGGATTGTGAAATCACCTATGACATGTAATATATATGTATATATATCACATATTTCTATTTTATTACTGTTTTGAAAATAATTTAGGTTTAAATTACACATATGCATATTTGCTATATGATATTTGCTGATGAATTGAATGCTAGCATGTTCCATTATTTTTATTTTGGTGGGATAGGAAAGTCTAAGTTATAATTTTAGTTACCTGCTCTGGTTTTTAATTTTTTTTAAAGCATGGTCAAACTGGCCTTAAACTTCTAGGCCACAGCCTTTTCCATAATTTCAGTAGCTCTCCTGGTTCAACTTTAAAAAGGAGAAAGAAGGAGGAACCAAAAGCTGACATTTTCTTCCACTAGAGAAATTTCCTCATCATCAATTGACCCCTTTCCAGGAAAAAAACACGAGGTTTATTCATAAAGGAAAAAAAAAAGCAGCTGCTAAAAAGGAATTGGCCCCAAACATTAAGATTCCTGCCATTGGGTAGCTGTTAGCTGGTATGATCTGTGCTATCAGTGTATTTGGAGAGTCTTGCTGATGAACTTGCTGTTGATGTTTTTGAAGACAAACTCCAAGGAGAAATGATGGTTTTACAACATAGGGGCTTATTTTTCTTGGCTCCTAAAATTATCACAGATAAAGATCACTTTGTCATTGCCAGTTCTAAGACTGTGGGAGTCATTGCAGGAGTCTGCCAGCATAACAGAGAGAGTCATATCAATCTGGTATGGAAAAATGTGAATTTCTTTAAATTAATTTTCCCTAGATTATAAAGTTTAGTCTAGAAAATATTATAAGTACTTATTGCTTACCTACTATTTGTCAGGCACTGTACTGAGTGCTTCACAAATATCTCATTTGATACTCTCAATAAACCTGGGAGATAGATACTATTATTATTCATATTTTCAGTTGAGAAAATGGACAGAGTTCTAGTGACTTGCCCAGAGTCATAAACAATTGCTCAAAGTCAGATATGAGCTTAATTTGAATTTAGAGCTTGATTGTTGGCCTAATTCTCTACTTATGTTTTCTAACTGCCTTAGGTATATAATAGATTTCTAATGTACAATTGTGTACACTATTTTTTTTTTTCGCTATCTTAGTGAATAGCATTTTTTTTTCTGTTCTAAAAATCAATTTTGGCTACACATCAATTACATGCTTGTTTAAAAAGCTGGCTGTATGAACCTATGAACAACTAAATTTACTATTACAGTGTGCTCCCTTTAAAAAGACTTTTAGAAAAAAAAAGACTTTTAGAAAGAATGTCAAGGCTAATATTCTGAAAGAAACGAAACTGAGCACATACAAATGAGGTTATGTTTACATTTTATGGAGAAATTGATATTAGATTTTTGACATTTAGAAACTGATATCTATGGGTTACTGTGTTAAAAATGGTATTTCATTTGGGCCTCCTCACCATACTGTCTTCTAGTAATTATCATGAGTAAGTTTATATGTAGTCAATATAAGACAGCAATAACAGGAAGATTGGAAAGGTGCATCTAGAAGTTACGTACAATTCCTCCCAAGAACCAAAGAAACACATTTATAAATTGTATCATATGTTAAAAACACATACTCTTAATATTGACTGAATCAGGGCAAGTCAGGGCCTTTTGGTCCTGTGATATATAAATCTCAGAAAAGTTCCAGTCATTCACAAGTAAGACCATCCAATCATAAAATAGTAGAGGGCAGAGATTTGGAGAAACTAAAGAGAAAGGGCAACATTCATCTGATTTAAAAATAGAAGTATACACTGTGATTGAAGAGTTTGACTCTTTAGGTCAAGATATAAGAAAATATACTCCATTTAATCTAGAAATTATGAAAGATCTGAAAAAGGCTGCATTCTTTATGGATCTACATCAACTTATGTTAAGATGTTATTAGAGAATTTGGCTTTTGAAGTTTTAACCCCTAATGATTGGAAATCTATAGCAAGGATATGTTTAGAATCTGGACAAAACTTGTTGTGGCTTTTGAAGTTTAGTGACCTCTGTAAAATTCAAACATTTTGGCACATATAAGTTCCTTTCCCTTCTTTAATATTTCTTTGGGATATAAGCTCAGTGGTAACACTGCTGGATCAAAGGATATGCACAGTTGATAACTTTTTGAGCATAGTTCCAAATTGCTCTCTAGAATGGCTAGATCTGTTCACAACTCCACCAAAAATGCATCAGTGTCCCAGTTTTCCTACATTCCCTCCAACATTCATTACTATCTTTTCCTGTCATCTTAGCCAATCTGACAGGTGTATACTGGTATATCAGAGTTGTCTTAATTTGCATTTTTCTGATCAATAGTGATTTGGAACATCCTTTCATATGAGGGCAAATAGTTTCAATTTCATCATCTGAAAATTGTCTGTTCATATCCTTTGACCATTTCTCAATAGTAAAATAGCTTGATTTATTATAAATTAGAGTCAATTCTTTAATTATTTTGGAAATGAGGCCTTTATCAGAACATTTAACTGTAAAAAATGTTTTCCCAGTTTATTGCTTTCTTTCTAATCTTGTTTGCATTGGTGTTGTATGTACAAAAGGTTTTTAATTTGATATAATCAAAATTTTCTATTTTATGATCAATAATGATTTCTAGTTCTTCTTTGGTCATAAATTCCTTCCTCCTCAAGTCTGAGAGGTAAAGTATCCTATGTTCCTCTAATTTATTTATAATCTCATTCTTTATGCCTAAATCATGAATCCATTTTGATCTTATCTTGGTGTACAGTGTTAAGTGTGGGACCATGCCTAGTGTCTGCCATACTAATTTCCAGTTTTCCCAGCAGTTTTTGTCAAATAGTGAATTCTTATCCCAAAAGTTGGGATCTTTGGGTTTCTCAAACACTATATTGCTATAGTTATTGACTATTTTGTCCTGTGAATCTAACCTATTCCACTGATCAATTAGTCTATTTCTTAGCCAATACCATATAGTTTTGGTGACCGCTGTTTTATAATATAATTTTAGATTAGGTAGAGCTAGACCACCTACATTTGATTTTTTTTTTCATTAGTTCCCTTGAAATCTTGATCTTTTGTTCTTCCATATAAATTTTGTTGTTATTTTTTTCTAGGTCATTAAAATGGTTTCTTGGGAGTCTGATTGGTATAGCACTAAATAAATAGATTAGTTTAGGGAGTATTGTCATCTTTATTATATTCATTTGGCCTATCCAGGAGCACTTAATATTTTTCCAATTGTTTAAATATGAGTTTATTTGTGTGGAAAGTGTTTTGCTCGTATAATTCCTGACTTCCCTTTGCCAAACAGATTCCCAAATTTTATGCTATAGACAGTTATTTTGAATGGAATTTCTCTTTTATGGAATTTAATGGAATGGAATATCTCATGCTGTTGGATTTTGTGGGTGATGTATAAAAATGCTGAGGATTTATGTGGATTTCTTTTTGTATCTTGCTACTTTGCTAAAGTTGTTAGTAGTATCTCTGGGGTTCTCTATACTTAGAGAACTTAAAGTTCTCTAAGTATACCATCACATATCATCTGCAAAGAATGATAATTTGGTTTTCTCATTACCTTCTCCAATTCCTTTAAACTCTTTCTCAATTCTTGTTGCTGAAGCTAGCATTTCTAATACAATATTGAATAGTAATGCTGATAGTGGGCAACCCTGTTTTACTCCTGATCTTATTGGAAATGGTTCCAGTTTATCCCCATTACATATGATGCTTACTGATAGTTTTAAATAGATGTTATTGACTATTTTAAGGAAAAGTCTATTTATTCCTATACTCTCAAGTGTTTTTATTAAGAATGGATGTTCCCTGTCAGATTGGCTAAGATGACAGGAAAAAATAATGATGAATGTTGGAGGGGATGCGGGAAAACTGGGACACTGATGCATTGTTGGTGGAGTTGTAAACAAATCCAACCATTCTGGAGAGCAATCTGGAATTATGCCCAAGAAGTTATCAAACTGTGCATACCCTTTGATCCTGCAGTGTTACTACTTATATCCCCCCAAAATACTAAAGAATTGAAAGGGACCTGTATGTGCCAAAATGTTTGTGGCAGCCCTGTTTGTACTGGCTAGAAACTGGAAAATGAATGGATGCCCATCAATTGGAGAATGGTTGGATAAATTGTGGTATATGAATATTATGGAATATTATTGTTCTGTAAGAAATGACCAGCAGGATGAATACAGAGAGGATTGGCAAGAGTTACATGAACTGATGCTAAGTGAAATGAGCGGAACCAGGAGATCATTATATATTTCAACATTGATACTGTATGAAGATGTATTCTGATGAAAGTGGATTTCTTTGACAAAGAGCCCTAACTCAGTTTCAATTGATCAATGATGGACAGAAGCAACCACACCAAAAGAAAGAATACTGGGAAATCAATGTAAACTATTTGCATTTTTGTTTTTCTTCCCAGGTTATTTTTACCTTCTGAATCCAATTCTCCCTGTGCAACAAGAGAACTGTTTAGTTCTGCATACATATATTGTATCTAGAATATACTGCAACATATTTAACATATATAGAACTGCTTGCCATCTAGGGAAGGCAGTGGAGGGAGGGAGAGGAAAATCAGAACAGAAGTGAGTGCAAGGGATAATGTTGTAAAAAATTACCCTGGCATGGGTTCTGTCAAGAAAAAAGTTATTATAAAATAATTTTTTTAAAAAAAGGAATGGATGTTAGATTTTATCAAATGGTTTTTCTGCATCTATTGAGATGATCATATGATTTTCATTAATTTGGTTATTTGTGGTGAGCTTTTTCTTCTAGCCTGGTTAGCTTAGAGGCCTATCTCTCTGCTTGGTTCCAAGAGCTCTCTCCAAATGTCTTTAAATCCAAAGGTCTGGTCCTTCAGCTTCTGCCTCTGCTTTCTTCAGCCTTCAACCAGCTCCAGTCTTCATGTCATTCCGGTGAAATCTCGACTTGTAGCATCTTCCTCTCTCTAACTCCTCGACTGGCCCATTGAAGCTCTATTTATGCTCCCAAAGAGCTTCAAGGGAGGTGTGAACTCATTGAACTCCAATGAGTAAAGGTGTGAACACAAGCCTTGTATTGATTAGTTCTACTTAGTACCTAGTTTCAGGTTCTGGCCAAAACATCTTCTTGTAAGATTAGATCAACTCTAATTAGTTAGCAGTTAGTAAGGATTCCAACATCTCCCCCTTTCTTTTGTTTTAAAACATAGGGGGTTTCTGAGGGGGTACACATAAATCCATCAATATGGGCCAGAACTTTGTAACAGATATAAAATACATAAGCACATAGTAATATAACACAGGCTAGTAGTAATGTAACAACATAAATCGACCTGAAAATTTACAAATGTCCATAAGTCCTAGAAATAGTCCATAAGGAATCCATTGTCCATTAGTTCATGCGCCAGGAATCTAATAATTCTTGTAAGCTCTGAAGTACTGCAAAAAGTCTCATCAACAATTTTTCATCTCAGGGAATCCAGTGATTCTTGCTGGTTTTTCAGGAACTGAAAGCCTAATTTCTGGGTTGAAGTCTTTTCCACTGGATCAGGATCAGAGGCTTTTCCACTTGAATCAGGATCGGAGCTTTTCCACTTGAATCCGGATCGGAGCTTTTCCACTTGAATCCACTGAGGGGTCTGTTTGTCCCACGTTCAGGGCGCCAAAATGTTGTGATCTAGTTCAGATGGATCTGAATCAGTCCCTGTTCGGGCGCCAAGATGTGGTGAGCTTTTTCTTCTAGCCTGGTTAGCTTAGAGGCCTATCTCTCTGCTTGGTTCCAAGAGCTCTCTCCAAATGTCTTTAAATCCAAAGGTCTGGTCCTTCAGCTTCTGCCTCTGCTTTCTTCAGCCTTCAACCAGCTCCAGTCTTCATGTCATTCCGGTGAAATCTCGACTTGTAGCGTCTTCCTCTCTCTAACTCCTCGAATGGCCCATTGAAGCTCTATTTATGCTCCCAAAGAGCTTCAAGGGAGGTGTGAACTCATTGAACTCCAATGAGTAAAGGTGTGAACACAAGCCTTGTATTGATTAGTTCTACTTAGTACCTAGTTTCAGGTTCTGGCCAAAACATCTTCTTGTAAGATTAGATCAACTCTAATTAGTTAGCAGTTAGTAAGGATTCCAACAGTTATTGATATAATCAATTATGCTAATAGTTTTCCTAATATTGAACCAGCCCTGCATGCCTGGTATAAATCCTCCTTAGTCATGGTGTAGTATCCTGGGGATAATTTTCTGTAGTCTTTTTGCTAACATTTTATTTAAGATTTTTACATCAATATTCATTAGGAAGATTGGTTTATAATTTTCTTTCTTTGTTTTCCACCTACCTGGTTTAGGTATCAGTACCATGTCTGTGTCATAAAAAGAATTTGGTAGGAGTCCTTCAATCCCTATTTTTTCAAATAGTTTATATAGTATTAGAGTTAATTGTTTTTTAAATGTTTGGCAGAATTCACCTGTAAATCCATGTGGTCCTGGGGATTGTTTTTTAGGGAGTTGGTTAATAGCTTGTTCTATTTCTTTTTCTAAAATGGGACTGTTTAGTCTATTTACTTCTTCCTCTGTTAATCTGGGCAAGCTATATTTTTGAAAGTATTCTTCTGTTTCATTTAAGTTGTCAAATTTGTTGGTATAAAGTTGGGCAAAGTAACTCCTAATTATTGCTCTAATTTCCTGTTCGTTAGTGGTGAGTTCTCCCTTTTCTTTTTTAAAACTAACAATTTGATTTTCCCCTTTCTTTTTTAAAATCAGATTTAATAACGTTTTGTCTGTTTTGTTGTTTTTTTTTCATAAAACCAACTCTTAGTTTCATTAATTAATTCAATAGTTTTTTACTTTCAATTTTATTGATCTCTCCTTTTATTTTTAGAATTTCAAATTTTGTGTTTGACTGGGGGTTTTTAATTTGTTCCTTTTCTAGCTTTTTTAGTTGCAAGCCCAATTCATTGACCTTCTCTTTCTCTATTTTCTGCTAGTAGGCCTCTAGAGATATAATTTTTTTTCTTATTACCACTTTGGCTGGCTGCATCCCATACATTTTGTTACAACATTTCATTATTGTCATTTTCTTGCGTGAAATTATTAATTATGTATATGATTTGCTGTTTCATCCAATCGATTTTTAGATGAGATTATTTATCTTCCAATTTTTTTTTTCTTTATTTTCTCCTGGCTTTTAATTGAATGTAATTTTCATTGTATCATTATCTGAAAAGGATACATTTACTATTTCTGCCTTTCTTAATTTGAATTCAAGGTTTTTATGTCCTATGGTCCATTTTTGTGTGGGTTCCATGAACTGCTGAAAAGAAAGTGTACTCCTTTCTATTTCCATTTAGTTTTCTCCCAAGATCTATCATACCTAACTTTTCTAGTATTCTACTTATCTCTTTGACTTCTTTCTTATATATTTTGTGGTTTGATTTATCTAATTCTGAGAGTGTAAAGTTGAGATCTCCCACTGTTTTAGTCTTGCTGTCTGTTTCTTCTTTTAGCTCTCTTAATTTCTCTTTTAAGAATTCAGATGCATTGGTGCATATGTGTTTATTATTGATATTGCTTCACTATGTATGTTATACTTTAGCAAGATATCATGCTCTTCCTTATCTCTTTTAATTAGCTCAATTTTTGCTTTTGCTTGATCTGAGATCAGGATGGCTACACCTGCTTTTTTGACTTCACTTGAAGCATAGTAGATTCTGCTTCAGCCTTTTACTTTTACTCTTTATGTTTTACCCTGCTTCAATTGTGTTTCCTGTAAACAACATTTTAGGATTCTAGCTTTTAATCCAGTCTGCTTTAATGGAGAGTTTGCCCCATTCACATTTATGGTTAAAATTACTAATTCTTTATTTCTTGCCATCTTGTTAACCCCTGCTTATGCTTTTCTACTTCTATTCCCCCTTATCTCCTTTCCCAGTATTAAACTCATTAGTACCACTTGCATCATGCATCCCTCACTCTTTAGGATCCTCCTTAAAGTCCCTTCCCTTTCCTTAATATGATTTCTGTATTCCCTTCTACTTAGCTTACTCCTTCCCTTTTCATTTTTCCCTCCCTACTTTTCAATGAGGTGGGAGAAGTTTCTGTGTAAACAAAATATGTGTAATATTTTTCTTTTTAAACCTATTCTTATGAGAGTAAAATACACATTATGTTCATCTCCCTCCGTTCTTTCCCTCAGATATAATAGGTTTCCTTTGCCTCTGTGAGATATAGTTCCCCCACTTTACCCTTTTCTGGTACAATTTCCTTTCCACCTTTAGTTTCTTTTTTATATTATAATTGTAAAACCAAATTATACACGTGTTCTTTATATATATCGATAACAGAAAAAATAGTTCCCAAGATTTCTTTTTACCTTTTTATGCTTCTCTTTCTTCCTATATTTGGAGATCAAACTTTTCGTTTAGTTTTGTTTTTCCTATCAGATATAGATGAAATTCACCTATTTCATTGAATGTCCATCTTCTTCCCTGGAAAAAATGCTCATTTTGGCTGGCAAGTTATTTTTGGCAGCATACCAAGTTCCTTAGCCTTCTGGAATATTAGATTCCAGGCCCTTTGTCCTTTAATGTGGATGCTGCTAGATCCTGAGTAATTCTCAATGTGGCTCCACTATGTACGAATTTTTTTTTTTTCTCCCTAGCTGCAGGTAGTAATTTTTCCTTGGTCTGATAGTTGTGGAATTTAGCCACAATATTTCTTGGAGTTTTGATTTGATTTCTTGGATCACCCCTTTCAGTAGGTGATTGATGAATTCTCTGAATATCTATTTTACCCTCTGTTTCTATAACATTTGGGTAGTTCTCTTTGATAATTTCCTGGAAAATAGTGTTCAGGCTCTTTTTTTTTATCAATATTTTCAGAGAGTACAATAATTCTCATATTATCTCTCCTAGATCTATTTTCCAGGTTTGTTGTTTTCCAAAGAAGGTATTTAACATTTTCCCTCATGGTTTATTTTTTTTTTTTTTTTTTTTGGTTTTGCTTGATTGATTCTTGGTGTCTCCTCAAGTCATTCATTTCCATTTGTTCAATTCTGATTTTTAATGAATTATTTTCTTAATTTAATTTTTTTTGTAATTGTACAATTGAGTTTTTAAGTGAGTTGTTTTGTTCTATGGATTTTCTTTTCCATTTTGCCAATTTTATTTTTTAGAGAGCTATTTTTATTTTCCAGTTCACTAATTCTGTTTCTCTGGGAATTGTTTACCTTTTCCAATTCACTAATTCTGTTTTTCAGGCATTTGATTTCTTTATTCACTCTATCTTTAAATGAGTGGGATGACTCATCCAGACTCTTTTGCCAAGCTTTCCTTTCCTTTCTCCAGTTTTCTTTTAGCTCTCTTGTAAGAACCTTTTAAATTTCTTCTATGAGAGGTCTTGTGTAGTGGGGACCAGATCATATCCCTCTTTGGGAATTCATTTGGAGACACTTTGTTTTTAATCTCTTCAGGGTTTGAAGTCTGCCCTCTATCCATATGGAAGTTATCTATAGTTAGAGTTCACTTTAATTTTTTTGCTCATTTTGACCAAAATGTATCAAAGAAAACAAACAAACAAAAAACAAACCAAATGTGGTCTGCTTTTTGGGCAGTGTGGTGTTACCAAGCTTCCTCTATAGACTACTGGAGGTAGCAATGAAGCAGCAGTGGAACAGTAATGGCTGTGCTGCCTGCACAGCAGCCACTCTCTGAGAGTCTGAGAGTGTGCTATGTTACTCTGGGTGTTGGGTGGGTGTGGTTAGGTACCAAGAGACCCCAGTCTTTTGGAATTGAAGTCTTTATCCCTTGTGTTTATAGCTTCTCTGTTGATCTATTGGCTTGCTGCCAAGGCAAAGAAGTTCATATTGGGTAAAGTTCTCCCTGCAAATTTTCCAATGGCTGTGACTACGCCCCACCTCTCTCCAGTCTGCTCAGTGTGAGCTTCCTTCTGTGTTCTTGCTGCCTGCCTGCAGTCTGTGCCTGGTCTAACCATCCCTGCCCATGGGCAAAAACAAACCTTTTCTGGTGAATTTCGAGGATATCGTCTGTTGATAATATATATATTTTTTTCAGTCAAGCACTAATTCCAAGGCTGTATCATGAAAAAAAAGGTATTCTTAGGGCAAGAAAGAGCTGAAGTAGATGCATGTGTCCTGTCTGCCATCTTGACCAGAAATACCAGAGTTTTCTTAGATCATTTTATTGATGATATAAACCAAGTAATTCATGGCTGATCATCTTATGACACTTCTGTTGCTTTATACTCAGCATATTTCATTTCTCATGAATTCTTGGAAGTCTTTCCAGGTTTTTCTGAGAGCATCCTGTTGATCATTTCTTATAGCCAAAGAATATTCCATTACAATAACATACTACAATTCATTCAGCCATTCATCAATTAATGGGCATGCTATCTATTTTTCAATTATTTGCCCTGAGAAAAGAGATACTATAAATATTTTTGTACATATAGGTTCTCCCCACTTTTCTGATCTCTTTTGGGATGCATTCATACTAGTAATATTGCTAGGTCAAAGAATAGTTTTATAGCCCTCTGGGAATAATTCCAAATATCAGACATTCTTTTTTATTTCACTCTATTATCTGTTGCAACTGGTAATGACTAATAAAATATAGATTTAAATGAAAATCAATCTTTGATCTCTCTTTCCTCTGAGTGAACATAACTTTTTTTTTTACCTTTCATTTTACACCTTGATGTGAAACATTTTATTATGTGCATATTTCTATATGGCATTTCCATTACTAGGCTATGAACTGCTTACCATCTATGTCTGAATTTTATACTTCTAAGTTTCTTACATCCTTTAATAAAGCATTTGACTCATTTAAGGCACTCAATGAAAATTTTTGACTGTACTAGTGCTACCATCAGTTATTCCCTCATCTACATTCATTGAACCTCACTTAATATAAATCCAGAAGACCTTTATCATTGGGCATATGTCACCATTACCCCGAATAAAAAGCATTTGACATCTATTAATTTATGTGACCTGGCTTCACTCTTCTACTTCACAAATTGTTTGGGACATTGTTTTGGTTGTTGACTTGTTGGTTAGCTTTATGGAAAGTCAAAGATATTTACTTTTTATTATATTTAAAGGTAACATTTACAAGAGAAAAAAGCAAATAAAATTTTGATTGATGCGTTTATCAACAAGAGAAAAATCTTTATTGTTTTGTAACAGGCCAGCTCCATGGCCTGCTACAAGAAATTGATTTGGGGCCTATTTCCATTGCAACTTCTTTGCACACATCTAGTTTGACTGATAGCAGTATAGTTCATAAGACTCTAGGCACTATGGTCTGTTGCTTGAGAATTTTTGTCTGTTGTCATCTCAAATATTATTTCAGAGGAGTTCATCCCAAAACACTGCCATTGGGCAAATAATGGACCTACATGATAGTGGCATAAAAACACAGTGTCTGTGCTGCTTCTCTAACAGGTCCTGCTGTCAGCTACTTGGGATAATAGAGAATATAAGCACTGTCAAAGAAAGCATAGAGAAAAAACATCAGACAATAGCTGAAATGGAATTGCACATGTTCAGGGACATTTTCCATGAGGTAAAAAAAGGAGGTGGCAACAGAATGAGAAAGTTTCTTGGAAAATACATATATCTTTAGAAATGACAAGGAAAAGTGTCAATCTTTATTCTTCATATTCTGACCCTGATAAGCTGTTGTCTAGAACTTTTGAATATTCAAATATCCTTAATCTCACTGAACTTTTTTCAGTGACATCATATGTCAGTAACAGGCAAATCAGTCATTTCACTGGATGCTGGAAAATGATAGCAGGAGGCATGTTATACATTAATATTTTCCATTAATATTCGCATAACAAAATTGTGTGGCGTCTATAATTTTAGAACTACAGGAAGTCATAGAGGTCATCTTACACAACTCTCTAATTTTACAGATAAGATAATTGAATCTCAGATAAGTTAAGATATGTACCCAATGTCACATAGTAACAAACAGAACAAACTTCTCTTGATACCCTTTCTTTAATGTACATAGAATATGTTAAAACACATTTTGCCCAAAGGTTAACATCTAGTGTTTTTGTCTTCAAATTTGTGACTGCTGACTCCAAAAACATTAGAGAAATACAGACACATATAAACACACATAATATAATTTGAGCTAAGAAGTAGATATGAAATTATTATTTAAAATTTAGGATATTCTGTAATGGACTAAAAACATTAAAAAAATCTAGAAATATTTGCCAGAAATGGAAATGAGAAACAGGAAGAGCCTCACATGAATTATCAGTCTTAGTAATATGATTATGAAATAGAATACCCAAAGAACGATTTAAAGCCAATCCTGGAAAACTGTCTTAACAAAGTCTTTTATTAGACCAACAAACCAAAGAAAAGCAAATACGATACCTCTTATTTTCATTCCACAAATGTTACTTCTTATTCCATCTACCCAATTCTCCTTCATAAAAAGAAAATTTTATGCAAATGTCAATAGACATAGGAATTGGGTTTTGTCATTGTCCATTTAATAGCTCATTGCTCTCAGGTCAAGTCCCTTCATTTTAAGTAAATATCATTGATTAACTCTTTTAGGTCACAAGTTTCAGAAAATTTGTCAATGTGTTCTGGCTTTTTGTTTTTTCAGACACTTTCTTAGGCCAATAACATTATAAATCAAGATAGGCAATGTTCCTTAAAAAAAGGAAAAAAAAAGGCATGTGAAAAATCAGGAAAAAATATACATTAAAATCTGGTGCAGAAAAATAATACATATAAAAATAAATAATTCCAGAATCTGGAATTTTTCATGAATCTAACTAACTTATCATAACCCTTAAATGTAAAAAATGACTTCCCAATTTATTGGTTCCCTTCTGATCTTGTCTGCATTTGTTTTGTTTGTACTAAAATTTTTTAACTTAATATAATCAACATTGTCTATCTGGTGTTCAATTATGAGTTCCAGTTCTTCTTTGGACAGAAATTCTTTCCTTCTCCACAGATTTGAGAGATAAACTATCCATGTTTCTCTAATTTGCTTATAATATCACTATTTATGTCTAAAACAAGAATCTATTTAGATCTTATATTGGTATGTGGTGTTAGGTGGGGGTCACACTGTAATTTCTTCCATATTAATTTTCAATTTTCCCAGCATTTTTTTGTCAAATAATGAATTCTTATCCCAGAATCTGGGGTCTTTGGGTTTGTTAAAACACTATATTACTAGAGTTATTGGCTATTTTTTCCTGTGATCCTAACCTATTCCACTGAGCAATTAGTCTATTTCTTAAGTATCAAGTGGTTTTGATGACACCTGGTTTATAATACAGTTTTAGTTATGGCACAGCAAGGCCACCTTCATTGGCATTTTTTTTTCATTAATTTCCTTGAAATTCTTGATTTTTTGTTCTTCCAGATGAACGTTGTTATTTTTTTTAAGGATTGTAAAATAATTTATTGAGAATTTGATTGATATGGCACTAAATAAATAGATTAACTTAGGTTGTATTGTCATTATTATTATATTTGCTTGGCCTACTCATGGGCACTGGATATTTTTCCAACTGATTAGATCTGACTTTATTTGTGTGGAAAGTATTTGTAGTTGTATTCACATAGTTTCTGAGTTTCCCTTTGGAAGATTCCCAAATATTTTATACTATTGACAATCATTTTAAATGGATTTTCTGGTCGTACCTCTTGCTGCTGGATTTTGCTGGTAATATAGAATAATGCTGATGCTTTATGTGCACTTATTTTGTATCCTGCAACTTTGCTAAAGTTGCGAATTGTTTCTAGTAGTTTTTTTAGTTGATTCTCTAGAGTTCTCTGAGCATATGATTATAGAATCTGCAAAGAATGATGATTTGGTTTCCTCATGAAACCTTATAGCCAACGCTAACATTTCTAACACAATACAGAATTGTAATGGTGATACTGGACAGCCTTGTTTTACTTCTGATTTATTGGTGATGGTTCTAGTTTGTTCCCATTATATATTATGCTTGCTGATAGTTTTAAATAGATGCTACTGATCATTTTAAGGGAAAGTCAATTTATTCCTATAGTGTGTAGTGTTTTGAATAGGAATGTGTGTTGGATTTTATTAAACACTTTTTCTGCATCTATTGAGATAATCACATGATTTTTGTAAGTTTGGTTATTGATAGTTTTCTTAATATTGAATCAGCACTGCATTTCTGGTATAAATCTTACTTGGTCATAGTATATTATACTAGAAATAACTTTCTGTTATCTCTTTC
Organism: Antechinus flavipes; assembly: GCF_016432865.1. Lineage (NCBI taxonomy): Eukaryota > Metazoa > Chordata > Mammalia > Dasyuromorphia > Dasyuridae > Antechinus > Antechinus flavipes. The sequence goes on along the minus strand of NC_067398.1, from coordinate 487,692,555 downwards.
CTAATATTTTATTTAAGATTTTTGTATCAATATTCATGAGGGAAACTAGTCTATAATTTTTTTCCCTCTGATCCTTTATCCTACCTGGTTTAGCTATCAGCACCATATCTATGTCATAAGAGGAATTTGGTAGGACTTCTTTTTCCCTATATTTTTCAAATACCTTATATGGTATTGGAATTAATTGTTCTTTGAATGTTTGGTAGAATTCACAGGTAAATTCATCTGGTCCTGGAGATTTTTTCTTAGGGAGTTGATTAGTAGATTGTTCTATTTCTTTTTCTAAAATGGAACTATCTAAATAATTTATTTCTTTTTCTGTTAACCTGGGCAATCTATATTTTTGTAAATATTCCTCCATTTTATTAAGATTATCAAATTTGTTGCATATAGTTGGGCAAAGTAACTCCTAATTATTGCTTTAATTTCCTCTTCATTTGTAGAAAGTTCTCCCTTTTTATTTTTGAGACTAATAATTTGATTTTCTTCTTTCCTTTTTATTATCAAATTAACAACAGGTTTATCTATTTTGTTGTTTTTTTTCCCCCACAAAACCAGCTCTTAGTTTGATTTATTAATTTAATATATATATATATTTTACTTTCAATTTTATTGAAATTCAATTTTACTTTCAAATTTACTTCTTTTATTTTTAGAATTTCAAGTTTGGTATTTGGTTGGGGGTTTTCAATTTGTTCTTTTTCTAGCTTTTTAAATTTCAAATCCAATTCATTGATATTCTTTTTATTTTACACAAGTAAACATCTAGAGATATAAAATTTCCCCTCATAACCGCTTTGACTGTATACTACAAATTTTGTTATGTTGTCTCATTATTGTTATTCTCTTGGATGAAATTATTGATTGTGTCTATGATTTGCTGTTTTATCCAGTCATTATTTAGGATTAGATTATTTAATTTCTAATTAACTTTTTATCTATATTTTCTCCTGGCCTTATATTGCATGTGACTGATTGCATGATGATCTGAAAAAAATGCATTTAATATTTCTGCCTTTTAGCATTTGCTTTTGAGGTTTTTATACCCTAACACATGGTGAATTTTTGTACAAGTTCCATGAACTGCTGAGGAAAAAGTAAACATCTTTCTGTCTCCATTCAATTTTCTCCAAAGTTCTATCATACCTAACTTTTCTTTTCTTTCTTTTTCTTTTTCTTTTTATTTAATAATTATAACTTTTTATTGACAGAACCCATGCCAGGGTAATTTTTTATAAAATTATCCTTTGCACTCACTTCTGTTCTGACTCTTCCCTTTCCTCCCTCCACTCCCTCCTCCAGATGGCAAGCAGTCCTAATATTTTAAATATGTCACAGTATATCCTAGATACAATATATGTGTGCAGAACCGAACAATTCTCTTGTTGCACAGGAAGAATTGGATACAGAAAGTAAAAATAACCCAGGAAGAAAAACAAAAATGCAAGCAGTTTCCATTCATTTCCCAGTGGTCTTTCTCTGGGTGTAGCTGCTTCTGTCCATCCTTGATCAATTGAAACTGAGCTAGATCTCTTTGTTGAAGAAATCCACTTCCATTAGAATACATCCTCATACAGTATCATTGTTGAAGTATGTAATAATTTCCTGGTTCTGCTAATTTCACTTAGCATCAGTTCATGTAAGTCTCTCCAAGCCTCTCTATATTCATCCTGCTGATCATTTCTTACAGAACAATAATATTCCATACATTCATATACCACAATTTAAACAACCATTCTCCAATTGATGGGCATCCATTCATTTTCCAGTTTCTAGCCACTACAAACAGGGCTGCCACAAACATTTTGGCACATGCAGTCCCTTTCCCTTCTTTAGTATCTCTTTGGGGTATAAGCCCAGTAGTAGCACTGCTGCATCAAAGGGTATGCACAGTTTGATAACTTTTTGGGCATAATTCCATATTGCTCTCAAGAATGGTTGGATTTGTTCACAACTCCACAAACAATGCATCAGTGTCCCAGTTTTCCCACATCCCCTCCAATATTCATGATTATTCTTTCCTGTCATCTTAGCCAATCTGACAGGTGTGTAGTGGTATCTCAGAGTTGTCTTAATTTGCATTTCTCTGATCAATAATGATTTGGAACACTTTCATATGAGTGGAAATAGTTTCAATTTCATCATCTGAAAATTGTCTGTTCATATCCTTTGACCATTTATCAATTGGAGAATGGCTTGATTTCTTATAAAGTAGAGTTAATTCTCTATATATTTTGGAAATGAGGCCTTTATCAGAACCTTTAACTGTGAAAAAGTTTTCCCAGTTTGTTGCTTCCCTTCTAATCTTGTTTGCATTAGTTTTGTTTGTACAAAGGCTTTTTAATTAGATATAATCAAAATTTTCTATTTTGTGATCAATAATGATCTCTAATTCATCTTTGGTCACAAATTTCTTCTTTTTCCACAAGTCTGAGAGGTAAACTATCCTATGTTCCTCTAATTTATTTATAATCTTGTTTTTATGCCTAAATCATGGACCCATTTTGATCTTATCTTGGTATATGGTGTTAAGTGTGGTTCCATGCCTAATTTCTGCCATACTAATTTCCAGTTTTCCCAGCAGTTTTTGTCAAATAATGAATTCTTATCCCAAAAATTAGAATCTTTGGGTTTGTCAAACACTAGATTGCTATAGTTGACTATTTTGTCTTGTGAACCTAACCTATTCCACTGATCAACTAATCTATTTCTTAGCTAATACCAAATGGTTTTGGTGACTGCAGCTTTATAATATAGTTTTAGATCAGGTACAGCTATGCCACCTTCATTTGATTTTTTTTTTCATTAATTCTCTTGAGATTCTCGCTCTTTTGTTCTTCCATATGAATTTTATTGTTATTTTTCCTAGATCATTAAAATATTTTCTTAGGAGTCTGATTGGTATAGCACTAAATAAATAGATTAGTTTAGGGAGTATTGTTATCTTTATTATATTCACTTGCCTATCCAACAGCTCTTAATATTTTTCCAGTTATGTAAATCCGACTTTATTTGTATGAAAATTTTTTTGTAATTTTGCTCACATAATTCCTGACTTTCCTTTGGTAGATATATTCCCAAATATTTTATGCTATCGACAGCTATTTTGAATGGAATTTTTCTTTGTATATCTTGCTGTTGGATTTTGTTGGTGTTGTACAAAAATGCTGAGGATTTGTGTGGATTTATTTTGTATCCTGCAACTTTGCTAAAGTTATGAATTATTTGTAATAGCTTTTTAGTAGAATTGCTGAGGTTCTTTAAGTATACCATCATATCATCTGCAAAGAGTGATAGTTGGTTTCCTCATTACCTACTCTAATTCCTTTAATCTCTTTCTTGACTCTTATTGCTGAGGCTAGTGTTTCTAATACAATATTGAATAATAATGGTGATAGTGGGCAACCTTGTTTGACTCCAGATCTTACTGGGAAAGTTTCCAGTTTTTCCCGATTGCATATGATGCTTATTGACAGTTTTAAATATATGCTCCTGACTCTTTTAAGGAAAAGTCCATTGATTTCTATCCTCTCAAGTGTTTTTATTAGGAATGGATGTTGGGTTTTATCAAATGCTTTTTTCTGCATCTATTGAGATGACCAAATGGTTTTGGTGACTGCAGCTTTATAATATAGTTTTAGATCAGGTAAAGCTATGCCACCTTCATTTGATTTTTTTTTTCATTAATTCTCTTGAGATTCTCGCTCTTTTGTTCTTCCATATGAATTTTATTGTTATTTTTCCTAGATCATTAAAATATTTTCTTAGGAGTCTGATTGGTATAGCACTAAATAAATAGATTAGTTTAGGGAGTATTGTTATCTTTATTATATTCACTTGCCTATCCAACAGCTCTTAATATTTTTCCAGTTATGTAAATCCGACTTTATTTGTATGAAAATTTTTTTGTAATTTTGCTCACATAATTCCTGACTTTCCTTTGGTAGATATATTCCCAAATATTTTATGCTATCGACAGCTATTTTGAATGGAATTTTTCTTTGTATATCTTGCTGTTGGATTTTGTTGGTGTTGTACAAAAATGCTGAGGATTTGTGTGGATTTATTTTGTATCCTGCAACTTTGCTAAAGTTATGAATTATTTGTAATAGCTTTTTAGTAGAATTGCTGAGGTTCTTTAAGTATACCATCATATCATCTGCAAAGAGTGATAGTTGGTTTCCTCATTACCTACTCTAATTCCTTTAATCTCTTTCTTGACTCTTATTGCTGAGGCTAGTGTTTCTAATACAATATTGAATAATAATGGTGATAGTGGGCAACCTTGTTTGACTCCAGATCTTACTGGGAAAGTTTCCAGTTTTTCCCGATTGCATATGATGCTTATTGACAGTTTTAAATATATGCTCCTGACTCTTTTAAGGAAAAGTCCATTGATTTCTATCCTCTCAAGTGTTTTTATTAGGAATGGATGTTGGGTTTTATCAAATGCTTTTTTCTGCATCTATTGAGATGATCATAGGGTTTTTGTTAATTTGATTATTGATATAGTTACTTATGCTAATAGTTTTCCTAATATTGAACCAGCCCTGCATTCCCAGGTGTGTGGAATCTTCAACACTCTGACTTCTTGCTCCAGCTTTTTGCCCTGTTTTTCTGTGTTATGGTCTTCACTTCCAAACTGTCCCCTGACTGTTTGAAACAGACATGTTCTGAAGTTCTTTCAAGGGTGTTTTCTTTTCAGAAATATGTTGTACTCCAAATATTTGTGGATTCTTTGACTCTAAAACCAGTTTAGAGGCTCAATCTGCTGTTGTTTTGAGAGAAGTTCAGAGGAGGTCACAGAAAGTCATGTCTGCTCTCTGCCATCTTTGCTCTGCCCCCAGTTTTGTATAATTTAACCTATCAGTACAGTTGATCTTTACAGAGGTGGGTTTTTTTAGTTGTTTATTTATTCATTTATTTTTGCTATCTGTATTAAGTGAAGAGTTTAAGACTTGAAATGTCAGAACCATGCTTGCATTTTCCATCCTTAAGAACCAGAAAGAAGGCACAATTCTTAGTAGTGCTGTTACATTTACTCATACAGTTACTTTATTCATATATTAGTGTTCTTTTTAACTTAGGTGGGGTTATTGTCTTGGAGTCTCCCTTTAAACCAGAAAGCTTTGGTGTGGGTGATGCAGAGGCATTTCAAAGACAATAATAGTCAAGGTTGTTAACAGAACCAAAATTTTTTCTCATCCTGTATTGCTCATATTTGTCCCTAAAATTATAGTATAAATCTAGAAGTTTCAGCTGTAATGGTTAGCATCAGATGCTTCAGAGAATACCTGGTACTCTCTAATGTATTCAAGAATATTCAGTTGCTTTCTTGAATGTACAACAAGAAAACCATTAGCTTATTCTTGATTCTTGGTCACTCCTTATATTGCCTCATTCATTTTTCTTTTTTCGCATCTTATCATACTTCATACTCAACTACTCCCAAACATCTGTGATATAATTTTCTCCACGATGCAGACCACAACCCATCTTTACCTACCAGTTCTAAATACCACTGATCACTGTCCTTCCACAAGTGCCATGGGGGGTTCATAAAGATAAAAATCATCAATTAGTTTATATCTAAGGTTCAAGCTTATATTGATAGACTGATTATACTTTGCTTCTTATCACATAATCTATGCTATTTAAGTTTAGGCATTGTAGCCTTGATGTAAAATTTCATAGTTATTGTTTAAATATTGTTTAATTTTGTTATAATTGAGTAGTTTCTGAGTAGAAGAATATATACTTGTTCTTGTCTCTATGGACCCAGAATATAAAGCAATACCTGGAACTTAGTAGATATTTACCTGACACTTTCTTAATACAATTTAATCAAATATATTTTCAGTGACTTTCCTTCACTGTGGCAACGCTGTCACATCTAATGAGGCTACCTAATAATATGTATTTCAACAGTTCTAATGACAAAAGAGTGAGATTGTCAGTGTAATGTTCACAAACTTCAAACAAAAATGTTTACATTGCAAATCAATTTACAACAATTACACATTAGAAAAATTTCTTAATTATACTTTCTAGAAATTTTTGGTTTCAACTACTTAACATATTTAAAGTACTCAATAAAATGATACAAACTATGCACTTTCACTTGTTCTCCTCTTGACTTGCTGTACTTTCTCTTACATGAAAAAGTTCTATCCTTCTCACACTGGAAATTCAAAGTAAGTTTTGCATAAAGACATCTCACACTGAAAGTACACTCTTCCCTGAAAGCAATTTTTTGATTTGCTCTTTCCATAATTTTAATTTTATGGAAATAATCTATGCAATTAAAGTCTTTATTTCTCTCCAAGCCCTCCACTAAACTTTCTCCACTTTCCCTTACCATGTGAATGTCTTCTGCTATCCAAACCTGCCTCTTCTCCCTTCTTTTGGCTTCTTTTTATGTGCTGTCTTACTCTATCAGATGTAAACTCCCTAAAACTGGAACCTTTCCCAGTAAGATCTGGAGTGAAGCAAGGTTGCCCACTATCACCATTATTATTTAATATCGTATTAGAAACACTAGCTTCGGCAATAAGAGTCGAGAAAGATATTAAAGGAATTAGAGTAGGCAATGAGGAAACCAAACTATCACTCTTTGCAGATGATATGATGGTATACCTAGAGAACCCCAGAGATTCTACCAAAAAGCTATTGGAAATAATTCATAATTTTAGCAAAGTAGCTGGCTACAAAATAAATCCCCATAAATCCTCAGCATTTTTATACATCACCAACAAAACCCAACAGCAAGAGATACAAAGAGAAATTCCATTCAGAATAACTGTTGATACCATAAAATATTTGGGAATCTATCTACCAAAGGAAAGTCAGGAACTATATGAGCAAAATTATAAAAAAGTCTCCACACAAATAAAGTCAGACTTAAATAATTGGAAAAATATTAAGTGCTCTTGGATCGGCCGAGCGAACATAATAAAGATGACAATACTCCCTAAACTAATCTATTTATTTAGTGCTATACCAATCAGACTTCCAAGAAAATATTTTATTGATCTAGAAAAAATAACAACAAAATTCATATGGAACAATAAAAAGTCAAGAATCTCAAGGGAATTAATGAAAAAAAAATCAAATGAAGGTGGCCTAGCTGTACCTGATCTAAAATTATATTATAAAGCAGCAGTCACCAAAACCATTTGGTATTGGCTAAGAAATAGATTAGTTGATCAGTGGAAAAGGCTAGGCTCACAAGACAGAATAGTCAATTATAGCAATCTAGTGTTTGACAAACCCAAAGCCCCTAACTTCTGGGAAAAGAATTCATTATTTGATAAAAACTGCTGGGATAATTGGAAATTAGTATGGCAGAAATTAGGCATGGACCCACACTTAACACCATATACCAAGATAAGATCAAAATGGGTCTATGACCTAGGCATAAAGAACGAGATTATAAATAAATTAGAGGAACATAGAATAGTTTATCTCTCAGACTTGTGGAGGAGAAAGAAATTTGTGACCAAAGATGAACTAGAGACCATTACTGATCACAGAATAGAAAATTTCGATTACATCAAATTAAAATCCTTTGTACAAATAAAACTAATGCAAACAAGATTAGAAGGGAAGCAACAAACTGGGAAAACATTTTCACAGTTAAAGGTTCTGATAAAGGCCTCATTTCCAAAATATATAGAGAACTGACTCAAATTTATAAGAAATCAAGCCATTCTCCAATTGATAAATGGTCAAAGGATATGAACAGACAATTTTCAGAGAATGAGATTGAAACTATTACCACTCATATGAAAGAGTGTTCCAAATCATTATTGATCAGAGAAATGCAAATTAAGACAACTCTGAGATACCACTACACACCTGTCAGATTGGCTAAGATGACAGGAAAAAATAATGATGAATGTTGGAGGGGATGCGGGAAAACTGGGACACTAATGCATTGTTGGTGGAGTTGTGAACGAATCCAACCATTCTGGAGAGCAATCTGGAATTATGCCCAAAAAATTATCAAATTGTGCATGCCCTTTGATCCAGCAGTGTTTCTATTGGGCTTATATCCCAAAGAGATACTGAGGAAGGGAAAGGGACCTGTATGTGCCAGGATGTTTGTGGCAGCCCTGTTTGTGGTGGCTGGAGGCTGGAAGGTGAATGGATGACCATCAGTTGGAGGATGGCTGGGTAAATTGTGGTATATGAATGTTATGGAGTATTATTGTTCTGTGGGAAATGACCAGTGGGATGAATGCAGAGAGGACTGGCGAGACTTGCATGGACTGATGCTGAGTGAAATGAGCAGAACCAGGAGATCATTGTACACTTCGACAGCGATATTGTATGGGGACATATTTTGATGGAGGTGGATTTCTTTGACTGGGAGACCTGAGTTTCAATTGATAAATGACGGACGGAGGCGGCTGCACCCAAAGAGGGAACACTGGGAAACGAATGTGAACTATCTGCATTTTTGTTTTTCTTCCCGGGTTATTTGTACCTTCTGAATCCAATTCTCCCTAAGCAACGGGAGAACTGTTTGGTTCTGCAAACATGTATTGTGTCTAGGATATACTGCAACATATCCAGCGTATAGGGGACTGCTTGCCATCTAGGGGAGGGGGTGGAGGGAGGGAGGGAAAAAAAAATCGGAACAGAAACGAGTGTCAATATAAAGTAATTATTAAATAAAAAAAAAAAAAAAAAAAAGATGTAAACTCCCTGAATTCAGGGACTACCCCTGCTCTTCTCCTGCTTTTATTTGTTTTCATAGTTTTTTTTTTTTTTTTTAGAACAATGCCAAGCACATTTAATACTGTGCTTTTAAATTTCCTTTCTCCCTTTTTTCTTTCTCCAGCTTAAAGACCCTAGGATCTTTACAATCAAATAAATTTTCCCTATTTCTCAGAATTCACTACTACCCCCAGTATACTCCAGATTTCTGAAATTAACAAGTCCATATACTATAAAAGACAATTTTCTATGTAGAGGTTAAAAAGAAGGAAGTGAACATACCTAAAATGCAAATCCAACTAATTGAAAGGTGGGAACCTGTACAGGGTCTGTTTCAGAGGGTTTGTTGTTTTTTCTTCTTTTATATGGAATAATTTACCCCATTCAATATTCCCTGTTGTTTTCCCATTACAATTTTCTTTCAAACCTGTTTTATATTTTATTTTTAGGAATTTTCTTATCAAAGTCACATAATGTGCACAATTTCTATCTTTATAAACTTCTTTTTAAGTATTTACTTGGTATTTACAGGTGTAAAACATTTGATTAATGAGTATAATAACACAGTAAAATGATTCGTCTCTACTGAAGGACTCTTTAAAAATGAGAATAAAATTATAGAGAAAGCAGAAAAAAAAAACTATTTAGAAGGGAAGGGGTTTCTTAGGTAAGATTTTGTAAACCAATTATTCCAGGATGTCAGACAGTAATCTGGAATGTTAGACCTAGTTCCTTCTCAATTAGTGATTTAAAAAGCAAAACAAAACAAAAACATTTCTAATGAATGTTCTGATTTCCAAATTTTATCCTTCCTTTTCCTCCCCCTTCCCTGAAATAGTAAACAAATAAAATCAATCAATAGGTTATACATGTGCACATATTTATAACATTTCCATAATAATCATTTTGTAAAAGACTCAAAAGAAAAAAGTGAAAGTGAAAAAGTAGCATGCTTCAGTCAATATTCATTCTTTGGAGGCAGATAGTATAATTCATTATTAGATCTTTGGGATTGTCATGGATTATTGTATTGCTGAAAATAAGTTATTCTTCATCAAATAATATTGCTCTTACTTTGCACATTAAGTGACACTGTTCACTCATTAAGCATCTCTTCGTGTAAAGTCTTTTCAGATTCTTCTAAAATCATTCTGCCTAGTCATTTGTTATAGAATAACAATATTCCATTAGAATCATATACAACATCTTGATTAGCCATTATCCAATTGATGTACTTCTCTTTGATGTCCAATTCTCAGTCATCACAAAATTTGTTGCTATAAATATTTCTTTGTACAGAAAGTTTCTTGTCTCTTTTTGTGGATGAAATTCAGATATAGAACTATCAGTGGTACTACTGGATACCCAGTGTCATAGTCCTTTGGTCATAGCTCCAAATTGTTCTACAGCATAGTTGGATCAGTTCACAACTCTACCAACTTTGCAATAATTTTCTAATTTTTACACATCCTTTTCAACTGCAACAGTTTCATTTTTTGTCATATTAGTAAAAAAATGATAGCTTTGATGTGACATAGGTGTATATTTTTTTCTTAGTTTTGGCTCTTTTTGGCTTAGATATCAGTACCATTTTGTGTTATAAAAATAATTTGTTTTTTTTTTTTTTTCACCTATTTTTCCAAATAGTATATATAGCATTGGGATTAATTGTTCCTTTAATGTTTGATAGAATTTGCTTGTGAATCCATCTTGTCCTGGGGATTTTTTCTTGTAACATTAATTGATGGCTTGCTCAATTTCCTTATAATCCTTTTGATTATTTAAGTATATTATTTTTCCTTTATCTGAGCTTTTTTATGTTTTTTTTTTTTGCAAATATTCATCTATTTCCTTTATATTGTGAATTTTTATTGGCTTATAATAGGGAAAATGGCTTCTTGCAATTTAAAAAAAAAAAAAACCTTCCTCTTCATTGGTGTTGAATTTACCCCTTTTTGGAATTAGTTAATTTGGTTTCCCTCTTTTTAAAATGAAATCAATCAATAGGTTTTTTTTTTTCATAAAACTAATTTTAGTTCTAACTGTTCAATGGTATTCTTTCAGTTTTATTGATCTCTCTTTTGACTTATGATTTTGAATTTGGTGTTTGAGGATTTTTAATTTGTTCTCATTTGAGGGTATGCTTTTTTTTGGGGAGGGGGGGTGGTTGTTGTTTGTTCAATTCCTTGATCGGCTTTTTCTCTACTTTATTAATGTAATTAGAGTTGCAAAAATTTTCTCTAAATACTGCTTTGGTTGCATCAAATACATTTTGGTATGTTGTCTCATTGTTGTATTTTTTTTAATGAAACTATCAATTGTTTCTATGATTTGTTCTTAGGTCCATTTATTTTTAAGATTAGATTATTTAATTTCCAATTAATTCTAATCTTTTTTTTCCCATTGTCCATTATTGAATATAATTTGTATTACATTGCAATCTGAAAAAAAAATGCTATGCTATATACTGCTGAATAAAATGGATATTAATTTCTATTTCCATTTAATTTTCTCCAGAAGTCTAACATATCTAAATTTTCTAAAATGCTTTTCATTTACTTTACTTTTTTCTTCTTATTTTTTGTCAATTTTATTGACAATTTTTTTTTTTTGAGTTCTGAGAGGGGGAAATGGGAATTCCCTAGTAGTATAGTTTTATTAGCAATTTCATCCTATAACTGATTCAATTTCTATTTCAAAATTGCAGATGCTGTACCATTTGTTGCATATATATTTAATACTGATATAAGTTCACCATCTCTGATACCTTTTAGTAAGATATAGTACTCATCTTTGTTTCCTCAATTATATATATAAATGACATTTTTGTCTTAAGTCATGATTGTTACCTCTCTTTGCTTTGCAAATTCTCTTCTAACCCCTTACCTTTACCTTATTCAGATCTCTTTGCTTTAATTGTGTTTCTTGTAAGAACATATTTTAGGATGTGAGTTTTAAATTTATTCTGCTATCCACTTCTGTTTAATGAAGTAATTCCAATTACATTTATAATTGTGAAAATTGTGTATTTACCTCCATGCTCTTTTCCTCTTGTTTATCCCTCCTCACTCTTAACCCTCCCAGCCCTTTCCCTCCTCATAAGTATTTTAATTTTGATCATCACCTTCCCCAATCTATCCTCCCTCATTCTTCTTCTATTAGCCTTATCCCTATTTACCTTCTTATTATATTAAATAGATTTATATATCTAATTCAGTATGTATGTTATTCCCTCTGAGCCAATTTTTATGAACATAAATGTTTAACTTTGCTTACCACACTTGTTATTTTTCCTCCACCACAAAAGCTTTTTCTTTCATTTTTTATGCAGGATAATTTACTGTAGAGGGCCTGAACTCTGAAAAAGTATACTTAAGATACTGACAGTAGGGTGTTTATAGTTAAGCACCTGTTCAGTATGATTGATTCTCTAGTTAAGCACATGCTCAGGATGCTGTAATGATGTAATCGTACTGAGGTATTTAAGGGCCAAGAGAACTGGAAGTCCCTTCCATTCAGCACTTTCTGGATCTGTCCACATCACCTGGAGATTAACTAAAGATAGTGAAGCTGCTCACATTGAACACTGCTCTTCTGGTGGATTATAAAACCTGCATGCCAGAGCCATTGCATCTTTATCAAAAATAATAATAATAATAATAATGATAATAATAATAATAGTATAAAGAGCTAAATTTAGAAGTTCTCTAGGGTTACCTGTAGCTCCTCCTTTCTTTTGTTTTTGGAGGAGTGTCTTGATGTCTTGGTTTCTCCTCTCTACTATTGCCTATCTTGAGAATTAAAAAGGTATGTCAGTGATGTGTAAAATCTGATACTGTGCACAAAAATGTGCAAAATATTTAGAAGTATATGCAGGTCCACAATTATTTATTTATTTTTTTTGCTTGTGGCACACCCATAATTGCAAAAGCTTGTATAAAGAATTCAGTGACTACTTGGGCTGTCTCTTTTGATGCTGTATTGCAAAACTAAATCCTGAAGAGGTATCTACTACAACATGGATAAAATTCAGATGACCAAAAGATTTATAATGGGTCACATTGATTTGCCAAATTTCAGTGGGTCTCAAAAGACAAGAGTTTTTCCCTGAAGGGAGGAAGAAGCATGGAAAGGAAGACAAGCTATATAGCCTTTTATTATGCTCATAGCTTTCTCTTTTGTTATCTCAAATTTCAAAAGTAAAACTTGAGCTGCCTCATGATATTTAGAATGAGATTCTTGGACTGCCTGAAATAAAGGAGTATTAGCCAATATTGTTAGAAGGCTATCTGCTTTTGAATTTCCATTAAAAATAGGACCTGGGCGTCCACTATAAAGTGGATATGCAAGATATAAATCTTACCTGGATGCTTTCTTACTTGCTCTTGAGCTGATATATATTAGAAGCTATAGATTTTATTAGGGCTATGGCAACTCTTTGTTCCATGCCAACTGAATAGGCCAAATCTGATATTATATTTACATCTCCTGGATAATAAGTAAGAGCTAGCATGATTGCATACAATTCATTCTGCTGAGTGGACTAAAAAGGAGTTCTGACTAATCTCTTTATAGTTAAGTCATAAGAGTACATAGCACAAATGTTAATTTTAGATGCATCTGTAAAGATAATCCTATAAGAGGAACCTTAGAAACCTTTTCTTAAAAATCCATTGCCAATTATATAATAACCAGGTTTTCTTTAATAGAGACCGGAGTGTAAAATTTGGAGTTGTGGTCCTACAGTACACTGAGCATGTACGTAACTGGAAAATCAATCACACTGATTAGGTGCTTAACTATGAGCACCCTGATGTCAGTATCTTCAGTGTACTTTTTCAGAGTTCTGGCCTCTACAATTTACCCCTTTCAATTTTCTCTGTTCTTTTTACATTACAATTTTTTTTTTCAAATCCATTTGTTTTATATTTCATTTTTAGTGAATTTTCCTTTCAAAATCATCTTATATACACAATCTCTATTTATGTATACTATTCTTAAATGTTCTTATAGTAACGAAGTTCTTAAAAATTGCAAATATTATCTCATTATACAGAAATGCAAACAATTTAACCTTATTAAATTTCTCAGGTTTTGCTTCTCTTGTTTCTTTTCTTTTCTTTCTTTTTTTTTTCTTTTCTTTTCTTTTTTTTTTTTTTACTGTTTTATATTTCCCTTGAGTAAGTCTAGCTTCACAATATTTAATTTTTTTAACTGCTTGCAATACTTTGCAATACTTTCTCCTTGACATAGAAGCTCTGAAATTTGGCTATGATGTTCCTGGGAGTTTTCATTTTAGATCTCTTTAAGGTGGTGATGGGTAGATTCTTTCAATTTCTATTTTGTCCTTTGGTACTAATGGATCAGGACAATTTTCTCTGAAAATTTCATTAAGAATGTTATCCAGGGTTTTATTGTTTGTTTGTTTGTGTGTGTGTGCACATGTTGTGTTTTGTTCATTTTGTTTTTGTGATTATGTTTTCCAGGTAGTCAAATAGCTTTCTATATTATCTCTCCTAGATCTATTTTCTAGACTAATTATTTTTCCAATGAGAAGAAGAATTTCACATTTTCTTCTTTTTTCCTCCTCCTCCTCTTCTTCCTCTTCCTCTTGGTTCTCCTCCTTTTCCTCCTTTTCTTCCTTCTACTCCTCTTCTTCCTGTTTTCAATTTTTGATTTTGCCTTGATTTTGATAGATTTTATAGAATCATTAGCTTCCACTTGATCCATTCAAATTTTTTAAGAATTATTTTTTTTCAGTGAGCTTTTGTACTTCCTTTTCCATTCAACTGATTTTATTTTTAAGGAGGGTTTTTTTTTTTTTTTTAAATTGAGTATTGCTGGCTTTCACTGGGCTTCAGGGCTTAGCTGTTTGCTTTCACTGAAATGTTGAGTATTCTTCTGGCTTATACTGGCAAGAGGTGGGGGGGAAGACTCCCTGCTTGCTTCTTCTAGGTGTGAGACTTAGCTGCTAACCTGCCCCAAGTGTGGGATCTTTTTGGTAGGTTGCTATTGTAACAAGTCTTAATATTGGCTGATCCTGGAAAAGAAATCTTATTGATGGAAACAGATTCTCTCCATTGGTAGGCTCTAGGAATGTGGGTTCACTAATCATTTGCAATGGGTGCAAAGCCCTGCTGGTGGCTTGAGTGAGAGTGGGGTTGCTCCACAGATTTCTCAATTTCCCAGGGGTCTTCTCATTTTCAGGAGGATAGAGACTCCCTGGAATATTGCTTTAGGTTTGGAATCTTGCTGCAGGCCCCCTGCTATGCAGCTGGCTACTGCAGGTAGTCTAGGGATTTTTTTGTAGGAAAGGAAGGTCCCTTCCTACCCCAGTGAAAGAGACCTTTCTTGCCCAGCTAGTAATCTTCTTCCTTGTTTCTAGATTATTTCTGAAGTGGCTTTCTAGTATTTGGAGGGAAATTTTGGAGGGCTTCACAGGGTTCCTTTCTCACTGCCGTCTTGGCACTGGAAATCCTACTGATTTTTTAAAATATAAAATCACCTATCTGAAAATAAAGAAAAGTCAAAATAAAATCCTGTATATGTGAAATGCATTTCAAAATAAATGGGCACTCACTAAAATTGATCCCCTTTAAATTATTCTCAAAACTTTTTGTGTCATGCTGTTAAACTGCTCAGTCGTTTTAGAAACTATCATCAGATCTTGAGAGTTAAAAATTATCTTAGAGTATAGAACTTACTGAATAACTGATCTTGTTTCCATTTTCCTCATTACTACAAAAAAGAATTGAAATGCTTTAATTCAGCATTTGTAGTTTCTAAAATGATCTTTTATGGCTGTAAAATCTGGCACCTTGGGAAAAGAGAGAAAGGATGATATAGGAAAGTTATATGATAGGCATTCAAATACATTATATAGAAAAATTCTCCTAGAAATGAGGTCTAGTAAAACTGAGGAAAGGTACTTAGGCAATTCTTTCAACTGAATTTCAAAGAAATAGGACTAGCTTGTTAAAGTAGATAAAAATTGCAAAACTGAGAGTGGCATATTTCTAGATGCCATGTATTTTTATTCTTGGCTTTCAAAACTTGATCTATGATTAAGAGCAATAGCAAGACATTTAACCTTTTCTGTGCTTGTTTACTCGTGAAATTTGTAAAGAAAAGCATATGCTTCCTTCACATTTATTCTGAAGTTTAATTAGTTTGTGTAAACATTTGAATACAGGGCACACTACCTGAATGTCAAAAGATATTTTTAGGACTAGGCATTTTGTAATGGCCTAAAGCAAATTAATAAAGCAAATCAATTTAGAACATTTTGAAGAAAGCATTAAGATGTTCATTTTTAGGAATTGTTTAAATTCTCTTATAAGAATTGTTTTAATTCTCTTATAAGAATTAAATGGCTCAATTATTTTTAAACTAGGTACCAGAAATAAAGATTTTAATTTTGAAATATGGCAGTAGTACAATAGGAAAATAATATTTTGATAAATGAATTAAGGTGAGAACAATAGAGGAAAAACCTACAAAACAAGAACAATTATTACTTTTTTGAAAATATTGACAGAATCCATGCCAAGGTATTTTTTTTACAACATTATCCCTTGCACTCATATCTGTTCCGATTTTCCCCCTCCCTCCCTCCACCCTCTCCCCTAGATGGCAAGCAGTCCTATATATGTTAGATATGTTGCACTATATCCTAGATACAATATATGTTTGCAGAACAGAACAGTTCTCTTGTTGCACATGGAGAATTGGATTCAGAAGGTAAAAATAACCTGGGAAGAAAAACAAAAAATGTAGATAGTTCACATTCATTTCCCAGTTTTCTTTCTTTGGGTGTAGCTGCTTCTGTCCATCATTTGTCAATTGAAACTCAGTTAGGTCTCTTTGTCAAAGAAATCCACTTCCATCAGAATACATCCTCATACAATATTGTTGTCGAAGTGTATAATGATCTCCTGGTTCTGCTCATTTCACTTAGCATCAGTTCATGTAAGTCTCTCCAAGCCTCTCTGTATTCATCCTGCTGGTCATTTCTTACAGAACAATAATATTCCATAACATTCATATACCACAATTTACCCAGCCATTCTCCAATTGATGGACATCCATTCAATTTCCAGTTTCTAGCCACTACAAACAGGGCTACCACAAACATTTTGGCATATACAGGTCCCTTTCCCTTCTTTAGTATTTTTTTGGGATATAAGCACAATAGAAACACTGCTGGATCAAAGGGTATGCACAATTTGATAACTTTTTGGGCATAATTCCAGATTGCTCTCCAGAATGGTTGGATTTGTTTACAACTCCACCAACAATGCATCAGTGTCCCAGTTTTCCCGCATCCTCTCCAACATTCATCATTATTTTTTCCTGTCATCTTAGCCAATCTGACAGGTGTGTAGTGGTATCTCAGAGTTGTCTTAATTTGCATTTCTCTGATGAATAATGATTTGGAACATTCTTTCATATGAGTGGTAATAGTTTCAATTTCATCATCTGAAAATTGTCTGTTCATATCTTTTGACCATTTATCAATTGGAGAATGGTTTGATTTCTTATAAATTTGAGTCAGTTCTCTATATATTTTGGAAATGAGGCCTTTATCAGAACCTGTAACTGTGAAGATGTTTTCCCAGTTTGTTGCTTCCCTTCTAATCTTGTTTGCATTAGTTTTGTTTGTACAAAGGCTTTTTAATTTGATGTAATCAAAATTTTCTATTTTGTAATCAGTAATGGTCTCTACTTCATCTTTGGTCACACATTTCTTTCTCCTCCACAAGTCTGAGAGATAAACTATCCTATGTTCCTTTTATTTATTAATAATCTCGTTCTTTATGCCTAGGTCATGGACCCATTTTGATCTTATCTTGGTATATGGTGTTAAGTGTGGGTCCATGCCTAATTTCTGCCATACTAATTTCCAGTTATCCCAGCAGTTTTTATCAAATAATGAATTCTTATCCCAAAAGTTAGGATCTTTGGGTTTGTCAAACACTGGATTGCTATAGTTGACTATTCTGTCTTGTGAACCTAACCTTTTCCACTGATCAACTAATCTATTTCTTAGCCAATGCCAAATGGTTTTGGTGACTGCTGCTTTATAATATAATTTTAGATCAGGTACAGCTAGGCCACCTTCATTTGATTTTTTTTTCATTAATTCCCTTGAGATTCTCGACTTTTTATTGTTCCATATGAATTTTGTTGTTATTTTTTTTAGATCGTTAAAATATTTTCTTGGAAGTCTGATTGGTATAGCACTAAATAAATAGATTAGTTTAGGGAGTATTGTCATCATTATTATATTCACTCAGACTATCCAAGAGCACTTAATATTTTTCTAATTATTTAAGTCTGACTTTATTTGTGGAAACTTTTTTATAATTTTGCTCATATAATTCCTGACTTTCCTTTGGTAGATAGATTCCCAAATATTTTATGCTATCAACAGTTGTTTTGAATAAAGTTTCTCTTTGTATCTCTTGCTGTTGGATTTTGTTGGTGATGTATAAAAATGCTGAGGATTTATGGGGATTTATTTTGTAGCCAGGTACTTTGCTAAAATTATGAATTATTTCTAATAGCTTTTTAGTAGAATCTCTGAGGTTCTCTAGGTATATCATCATATCATCTTCAAAGAATGATAGTTTAGTTTCCTCATTGCCTACTCTAATTCCTTTAATATCTTTCTTGACTCTTATTGCAGCGGCTAGTGTTTCTAATATGATATTAAATAATAATGGTGATAGTGGGCAACCTTGCTTCACTCCAGATCTTACTGGGAAAGGTTCCAGTTTTTCCCCATTGCATATGATGCTTACTGATGGTTTTAAATATATGCTCCTGACTATTTTAAGGAAAACTCCATTTATTCCTATGCTCTCAAGTGTTTTTATTAGGAATGGATGTTGGATTTGATCAAATGCTTTTTCTGCATCTATTGAGATGATCATATGGTTTTTGTTTGTTTGGTTATTGATATACTCAATTATGCTAATAGTTTTCCTAATATTGAACCAGCCCTGCATTCTTGATATAAATCCTACTTGGTCATAGTGTATTATCCTGGGGATGATTTTCTGTAATCTTTTTGCTAATATTTTATTTAAGATTTTACCATCAATATTCATTAGGGAGATTGGTCTATAATTTTCTTTCTCTGTTTTCAGCCTACCTGGTTTAGGAATCAGTACCCTGTCTGTGTCATAAAAGGAATTTGGTAGGACTCCTTCAATCCCTATTTTTTCAAATAGTTTATTTAGCATTGGAGTTAATTGTTCTTTAAATGTTTGGTAGAATTCACATGTAAATCCATCTGGTCCTGGGGATTTTTTCTTAGGGAGTTGATTGATAGTTTGTTCTATTTCTTTTTCTGAGATGGGACTGTTTAGGATATTTACTTCTTCCTCTGTTAGTTTGGGCAAGCTATATTTTTGGAGGTATTCTTCTATTTCATTTAAGTTGTTGAATTTATTGGCATAAAGTTGGGCAAAGTAACTCCTAATTATTGCTCTAATTTCCTGTTCGTTAGTGGCGAGTTCTCACTTTTCATTTTAAAGACTAACAATTTGATTTTCCTCTTTCCTTTTTTAAATCAGATTTACTAAGGGTTTGTCTATTTTGTTGGTTTTTTCATAGAACCAACTCTTAGTTTTATTAATTAATTCAATAGTTTTTTTACTTTCAATTTTATTGATCTCTTCTTTTATTTTTAGAATTTCAAGTTTAGTATTTGACTGGTTTTTAATTTGTTCCTTTTCTAACATTTTTAGTTGCAAGCCCAGTTCATTGAACTTCTCTTTCTCTATTTTATACAATAGGCCTCTAGAGATATGAAATTTCCCCTTATTACCACTTTGGCTGCATCCCATACATTTTGGTATGATGTCTCATTATTATCGTTTTCTTGGGTGAAGTTATTAATTATGTCTATGATTTGCTGTTTCACCCAATCATTCTTTAGTATGAGATTATTTAGTTTCCAATTATTTTTGGTCTACTTTCCCCTGGCTTTTTGTTGAATGTAATTTTTATTGCATCATGGTCTAAAAAGGATGCATTTACTATTTCTGCCTTACTGCATTGGAGTTTGAGATTTTTATGTCCTAATACATGGTCAATTTTTGTATAGGTTCCATGAACTGCTGAAAAGAAAGTGTACTCCTTTCTGTCTCCATAACATTTTCTCCAGAGATCTATCATATCTAACTTTTCTAGTATTCTATTTACCTCTTTGACTTCTTTCTTATTTGTTTTGTGGTTTGATTTATCTAATTCTGAGAGTGCAAGGTTGAGATCTCCCACTATTATAGTTTTGCTGTCTATTTCTTCTTGCTGCTCTCTTAATTTCTCTTGTAAGAATTTAGATGCTACACCATTTGGTGCATATATATGTTTAATATAGATAATGCTTCATTATCCATGCTATCCTTTAGCAAGATATAGTGCCCTTGATTATCTCTTTTAATTAGATCAATTTTTGCTTTAGCTTGATCTGAGATCAGGATGGCTACTCCTGCTTTTTTGATTTCACCTGAAGCATAGTAGATTTTGCTCCAACCTTTTACCTTTAACCTGCATGTATCTCCCTGCTTCAGGTGTGTTTCCTGTAAACAACATATTGTAGGATTCTGGCTTTTAATCCATTCTGCTAACAGCTTCCTCTTTATGGGGGAGTTTGCCCCGTTCACATTTATGGTTAGAATGACCAATTCTGTATTACTTGCCATCTTGTTAACCCCTTTTTATGCTTTTCTCCCTTGTTTCCCCCTTACCCCCCTTCCCAGTATTAAGCTTGTGAGCACCACTTGCTTCTCACAGCCCTCCCTTTTTAGTATCTTTCCCCCCGCCTTAGAGTTCCTCCCCCTATCTTACCCCTTTCCCTCCCAGTTTCCGTATTTCCTTCCACTTAGCTTATTCCTTCCCTTTTCACTTTTCCCTTCTCACTTTTCAATGAGGTGGGAGAAGTTTCACCATAGATTGAATATGTCTAAAATTTTTCTCTTAAAGCTAATTCTGAAGGCAGTAACATACCCACTATATTCATTCCCCTCCATTCTTTCTCTCAGATATAATAGGTTTCCTTTGCCTCGTCATGAGATGTAGTACCCACACTTTACCCTTTTTCTGGTACAATGTCCTTTCCACATCTAGTTTCTAGAACAAGGTTTACATGTATTCTTTATACATCTTTAAAGCTGAAATATAGTTCCCAAGATTAATCTTTACCTTTTTAGATTTCTCTTGAGTTCTATATTTGTAGATCAAACTTTTTGTTAAGTTCTGGCTTTTTCATCAAAAATAGGTGAAATTTGTTTACTTCATTGAATGTCCATCTTCTTCCCTGGAAAAAGATGCTCATTCTAGCTGGGTAAGTTATTTTTGGTTGCATACCAAGTTCCTTAGCCTTTCGGAATATCATATTCCAGGCCCTTCGATCTTTTAATGTGGATGCTGCTAGATCCTGGGTGATCTTTATTGTGGCTCCTCGATACTTGAATTGGGTTTTTCTAGCCACTTGCAATATTTTTTCCTTCATCTGAGGGTTCTGGCATTTGGCCACTATATTTCTTGGTGGTTTGATTTACCTTTCAGTAGGTGATCGATGAATTCTTTCAATGTCTATTTTACCCTTTGTTTCTATGACTTCTGGGCAGTTCTCTTTGATAATTTCCTGGAAAATAATGTCCAGGCTCTTTTTTTCATCATGCTTTTCTGGGAGTCCAATGCTTCTCAGATTGTCTCTCCTGGATCTGTTTTCCAGGTCTGTTGTTTTCCCAAGAAGGTATTTCACATTCTTTTCCATTGTTTGGTTTTTTTGGATTTGCTTGACTGATTCTTTTTGTCTCCTCGAGTCATTCAATTCCATTTGTTCAATTCTGATTTTCAATGAAGTATTTTCTTCACTCACTTTTTAAAAATCTTTTTCTATTTGTCCAATTGAGTTCTTTTGTTCTATGGAATTTTTTTTCCATTTCACCAATTTTGTTTTTTAGAGAGCTATTTTCTGTTTCCAGTTCACTAATCCTATTTTTCAAGGATTTTATTTCTTTATCAACTTTGTCTTTAAATGAGTGGGATGACTTCTCCAGACTCTCTTGCCAAGCCTCCCTCTCCTTTTCCCATTTTTCTTCTAGCTCTCTTGTGAAAGCCTTTTTAATTTCTTCTATGAAGTTTATCTGTGCTGAGGAACAGATGATCTCCTCCTTTGGGAATTCACCTGGGGACAGTCTGTTTTTAGTCTCCTCAGGATTTAGAGTCTGCTCTCTATCTGTATAGAAGCTGTCAAGGGTTAAAGTCCTCTTCAATTTTTTGCTCATTTTGTCAAAGGGTCAAAGACAAACTAGCAAAGTAAAAAAGAAAAAAAAAAAAACCCTAAATGGAGTCTGCTTTCTTTGGGGGAGGGGCTGGGTGGTGTTACCGAGCTTCCTCTACAGACTGCAGGGGCAGCAGCGAGGCCCTAACAGGACTGTGCTGTGCCTGCGCTCTGAGACTCCGAGAGTGTGCTGAGACACTGTGGGGGAGGGGTGGCCAGGTCCGGAGAGACTCCAGCTGTTTGCGGTCGTATTCTTCACCTCCCAGTGTTTTTAGCTTCTCTGCTGGGCTGCTGACTTGCTGCCAGGGCAAAGTATCCAATCCTGTAGCAAAGCTCTCCCCGCAGAGATTGCTGCGATCACACACCACCCCTTCTCCAGTCTGCTCCTGTGCTCTCACTGCCACTGCCCTCAGCCTGCGCCCGATCTAAAACCATCCCCACCCTCGAGCAAAAACAGACCTTTCCTGGCGAATCTCAAGGATGGCTTCTCTTGGTAACTATTTGTGGGTTTTTTTTTAGTCAAGCATTAATTCAGAGGCTTGTAATGAAATGAATAGTGAGAGAAAATGCGGAGATTACACAGCTATGTGCCTCCTCTCTTCCATCTTGGCCGGAAGTCCGAACAATTATAACTTATTAAAATAAGTTGAAAGAAACTTTGGAAGCCACTATCTCCATCCTTTTCAGTTTATAGAAGAGCAAAATAAAGCCTCTAGGATTTATGTAATATAGCTATTTAGTAAATGAAGTGAGATTTTGACCCATGTGTTTCTGACATGTAGTGGAGAACTCTACTAACTATATCATACAGCTTTTATACTTATCTCTGTAACTTCCCAGACATAAAAATCTGTAAGCTTTTCTACATTTGTAGTTGTAAGTATGACCAAGGAAATAAACTAAAAATTCAGGCCTGGGAAAGTGTGTTTACATACACTAATAGAATATAGAAGAACACTCATTGATATTTTCAATAACCACTTATCAAAAATAAGCTGTACTTTCCTATGAAGACATTTCTAATATAATTTCATTTTTGGAAATCATTATAATATTTCGAATGGGATAGAATCATAAACTTTATTCTAGAAAGCCAAAGCTTACAAACAAAATTTTAAGCAATTGTGTGATATTAAATTTTGATTATAGTAAAAGAGGAAAAAAAAAAGGAATTCCACCTAAGAGAAATACTTTCAACATGATATGTTTACATCACATGTAGGGCAAAGTGATGTTTTGTTTTCTTTATATTAAAATTCTTTTTTCAAGTTTGTTTTTTTAAGTATTTCATTTTATGAGTAAAACAGAGCACTTCAAGGAAAGGATTATGGGTATTGTTTCATATAGCTACTAGGCAGTGTTTGGCAAGGAAGAAAAGAAAAAAAGAGAGAGAGAGTAAGAAAGAAAGAAAGAAAGAACAGAAAGGAGGAGGAAAAAAGAGAGGAAGAAAGAAAGATGAAGCAATTTATATCTTCTTGAATGTAGAAAGAGGAAAGAGTAGATTTGGAAAACAAAATGATTTCCTGATGCATATGTTCAATAGGATAATGAGGACAAGGGAAAAACTCTAGTATTGGGGTTGGACTGAGAATATATGACATTGTATTAATGCATGCTAGAGAGATGATTAAAATGGTACTTAAAAGCAGAGAATGAGAACTAGTATTTGATGGCTTTTTAGAGAAGTCAGTGTAACAGGAATGGAAGATGAGTGAAATGTGGTTTCTGCAATGTGAGGTTAATAATCCACAGATGAAGTTGGACTTGGGCTATGAAAATAAAGAAAACATAATTTTCATTGCTTTTCAAAAACGAATTTAGATGAATTCAATTCAATCTAATGAGCTGGGTCTTTTTAAGTGACCATTATCATCCTTTGAAGAGTACCTTTAGAAAAATTGACAATGCAGTACAAGAAAATCATGAATACAGAAAAATTAGAATTATTAGACACATTTTTATAAACCACAACTTTTATAAGAATAATCATTGAAGGTTTGAAGAAAAGTTTAGAATTACATTTAGACTAATATAATCACAATAGATAATTTAATTATAGAAAATGATAACACTGAAACAGCAGTCCATATTTTGGGGATGTAGTCAAGGTAGCTGGAAGGGAATATTTATATCATTAAACATATTCATTAATAAAAGAGAAAAATATACTTGGGATAGAATAACAACAAAAATAACAACTATAATAAAAATAAAAATTGAGACAGAAAATGAGATAAAATTTTAAAAGTCATTGAATAAATAAATATAAAATAAATTAGTTTATTTCAATAAAAATAAAATATACAAAACATAAGCTAATTTGGTCTTACACAAAAAGTAAACACAATTGGATAAGTAAAAATGAAAAAAAAAATTAAGAAAAAGGCAAAATGAAGAAAATTTTAAAAGTTATCAATTATGAACCAAAAACTCAAAGCTTAATGGAAATGGATGAATATTTAAGAATATAAAATATGCAGTTATTAGATAAAGAGAAAATTTAGATTAACAAAATAAAAAGAATAATTCATAAAAAGTCCTAGATGGATTTACAAGTTCATTTTATGAAAATTTCAAAGAATACATTCCAATTACAACTTCATTGATTACAAAAAAAAAATGAGATAGTTTATTAAAATCTTTTTAAAATCTGACACAAAGAGACACATACAGAATAAAGGCAAAAAGCTAAAACAGAATTTATTATGCTTCAGCTGAAGTTAAAAAAAAAAAAAGCAGGGACAGCAATTCTGATTTCAGATAAAGCCAAAGTAAAAATAGATCTAATTAAAAGAGATAAGGAAGGAAAACATATCTTGACAAAGAATGCTGTAAACAATGAAATAGTAACAATAATAAATGTTTATGCACCAAGGGATACAGCATACAATATCCTAAAGAATACATTAATACAATTATAGAAAGAAATAGAGAGCTAAACTATGTTATATATGAGGATCTCAAATTTGGCCTCTCAGAATTAGACAAATCTAACCACAAAATATAGAAGAAAGAAATTATGAAGTTAACAGAATCCTAGTAAATCTAGATGTGATATATCTTTTTTTTTTGTTTAATAAAACTTTTTATTTTTAAAACATATGCATGGATAATTTTTCAATACACTCCCTGGCAAAACCTTGTGTTCCAAATTTCTGGCTTATTTCCCCCACTCCCTTCCCTCAGTGGCAAATAAATCCAATATATGTTAAACATTTTAAAATATATGTTAAATCCAATATATGTATATGTGTGTGTGTGTGTGTGTGTGTGTGTGTGTGTGTGTGTGTGTGTGTATATATATATATACACAATTATATTGCTGCACAAGAAAAAATCAGATCAAAAGGGAAAAATGAGAAAGAAAAAAAAATACAAGCAAACAACAATAACAAAAAAGAGTGAAAATGCTATTTTATGGTCCACACTCAATTTCCACAGTCCTCTCTCTGTTTGTAGATGGCTCTCTTCATCACAAGATCATTGGAACTGGCCTCAGTCATCTCATTGTTGGAAACAGTCACATCCATCAGAATCGATCATCATATAGTCTAGGTGTTACCACGTACAATGATCTTCTGGCATTGCTCATTTCATCATTGCCAGTTCATGTAAGTATATCCAGGACACTGAAAATCATACTGCTGATCATTTTTTATAGAAGAATAATATTACATAACATTCATATGCCATAACTTATTCAGCCATTCTCTAATTGATGGGGATTCATTCAGTTTCCAACTTCTTGCCATTACCAAAACAGCTGTGACAAACATTTTTTGCACATATGGGTCCCTTTCCTTCCTTTGAGATCTCTTTGGGATATAATCCCAGTAGAAACATTGCTGGAATAAAAGGTATGCATACTTTGATAACTTTTAGAGCATAGTTCCAAATTGCTCTCCAGAATGGCTGGATACATTCACAATTCCATCAACAATGTATCAGTGTCCCAGTTTTCCCACATCCTTTCCAACATTCCTCATTGTCTTTTCCTGGCATCTTTGTCAATCTGATAGGTGTGTAGTGGTATCTCCGAGTTGTCTTAATTTGCATTTCTCTGATCAATAGTGATTTAGAGCACCTTTTCATATAATTAGAGATGGTTTTAATTTCTTTATCTGAAAATTTTCTGTTCTTAGCTTTTGATCATTTATTAATTGGAGAATGCCTTGAATTCTTATAGATTTGAGTAAATTCTCTCCATATTTTAGAAATGAGACCTTTATCAGAACTCTTAAATGTAAAAATGTTTTCCCAATTTTATTGATTCCCCTCTAATCTTGTCTATATTAAATTTGCTTGTACAAAAACTTTTTAACTTGATATAATCAAAATTGTCTATTTGGTGTTCACAAATTCCTTTGTTCTCCACAAATTTGAGAGGTAAACTATCCTATGTTCTTCTAATTTGCTTATAATATCATTCTTCATATCTAAAACAAGAGCCATTTTAAATCTTATGTTGGTATGTGGTATTAGGTGTGGGCCGAGCTCTAATTTCTTCCATACTAGTTTTCAATTTTCCCAGCAGTTTTTGTCAAATAGTGAGTTCTTATCCCAAAAGTTGGGGTCTTTGACTTTGTCAAACATTAGATTGCTATAGTTATTGACTATTTTGTCCTGTGTATCAGTGTTCAACTATTCTATTTCTTAGCCAGTAACAAATGGTTTTGATGACTGCTGCTATATAATACAGTTTTAGGTCTGGCACAGCAAGGCTACCTTCATTGGCATTTTTTTTTTCATTAATTTCCTTGAAATTCTTGATCTTTTGTTCTTCCAGATGAACTTTGTTATTATTTTTTCTAGGTCTGTAAAATAATTTCTTAAGAATTTTATTGGTATGGCACTAAATAAGTAGATTAATTTAGGCAGTATTGTCATTTTTATTATATTTGCCTGACCTACCCATGAGTACTTGATATTTTTCTAACTGATTAGATCTGACTTTATTTGTGTGGAAAGTATTTTGTAATTGTGTTCATATAGTTCCTGACTTTCCCTTGGCAGATAGATTCCTAAATATTTTATACTATTGACAGTTATTTTAAATGGATTTTCTGGTTGTATCTCTTGCTACTGGACTTTGCTGGCAATATGGAACAATGCTGATGATTTATGAGGATTTATTTTGTATATTGCAACTTTGTTAACTTTGTGAATTGTTTCTAGTAGTTTTTAAATTGATTCTCTAGCGTTCTCTAAGAATACCATCATATGATCTTCAAAAAGTGATAATTTGGTTTCTTCATTACCTATTTTAATTCCTTTAATCTCTTTTTCTTCTCTTATTGCCAAAGCTAGTATTTCTAAAAAAAAAAAAAATACTGAATAGTAATGGTGATAGTGAGCATAATGACCTTGTTTCACTCTTAATCTTAATGGTAATGGTACTAGTTTGTTCCCATTATATATGGTGCTTGCTGAATTTAAATAGATGCAACTGATCTTTTTTTTTTTTTCATAATTATAACTTTTTATTGACAGAACCCATGCCTGTGTAATTTTTTACAACATTATCCCTTGCATTCATTTCTGCTCCGATTTTTCCCTTCCCTCCCTCCACCTTCTCCCTTAGATGGCATGCAATTTTATACATGTTAAATCTCTTGTTGCACAGGAAGAATTGGATTCAGAAGGTAAAAATAATCCGGGAAGAAAAACAAAAATGTAAACAGTTTACATTCATTTCCCAGTGTTCTTTCTTTGGGTGTAGCTGCTTCTATTTCATAACATTCAAATATCACAATTTACTTAACCATTTTCCAAATGATGGGCATCCATTCATATTCCAGTTTCTAGCCACTACAAACAGGGCTGCCACAAACATTTTGGGACATACAGGTCCCTTTCCCTTCTTTAGTATCTCTTTGGGGTATATGCCCAGTAGTAGCACTGCTGGATCAAACGGTATGCAGTTTAATGACTTTTTGAGCACAGTTCCAAATTGTTCTCCAGAATGGTTGAATGTATTCACAATTCCACCAACAGTGTGTTGGTGTCCCTGTTTTCCCACATCCTCCCCAACATTTTGCATTATCTTTCCCTGTCATTCTAGTCAATCTGACAGGTGTGTAGTGGTATGTCACAGTTATCTTAATTAGAATTTTGCTGATTAATAATGAATTGGAGTATCTTGTCATATGGCTAGAAATATTTCAATTTCTTCATCTGAGAATTGTCTGTTCATACCCTTTGACCATTTATCAATTAGAGAATGGCTTGATTTCTTATAAATTAGAGTCAATTCTCTATATATTTTGGAAATGAGGCCTTTATCACAACCTTTAACTGTAAAAATGTTTTCCCAGTTTATTGCTTCCCTTCTAATCTTGTCTGTATTAGTTTTGTTTGTACAAAAACTTTTCAATTTGATATAATCAAAATTTTCTATTTTGGAGTCAATAATGATCTCTAGTTCTTCTTTGGTCATAAATCCCTTCCTCTTTCACAGGTCTGAGAGGTAAACTATCCTATGCTCTTCCAATTTATTTATAATCTCATTCTTTATGCCTAGGTCATGACCTTTTTGACCTTATCTTGGTGTACAGTGTTAAGTGTGGTGTACAGTGTTAAACAATGCCTAGTTTCTGCCATACTAATTTCCAATTTTCCCAACAATTTTTGTCAAATAGTGAGTTCTTATCCCCAAAATTGGGGTCTTTGGGTTTGTCAAACAGTAGATTATTAAAGTTATTGGCTGTTTTGTCCTTTGAACCTAACCTATTCCATTGATCAACTAGTCTATTTCTTAGCCAAAAGCAACATGATTTTGGTAACCACTGCTTTATAATATAATTTTAGATCTCGTACAGCTAGGCTACCTTCAATTGATTTTTTTTTTCATGAATTCCCTTGAAATTCTTGACCTTTTGTTTTTCCATATGAATTTTGTTGTTATTTTTTCTAGGTCATTAAAATAGGTTTTTTGGGGAGTCTGATTGGTATAGTGCTAAACAAATAGATTAGTTTAGGTCGTATTGTCATTTTTATTTTATTTGCTCACCCAATCCAAGAGTATTTAATATTTTTCCAGTTGGTTACATCAGATTTAATTTGTGTGGAAAGTGTTTTGTAGTTTTGCTCATAAAGTTTCTGATTTTTCCTTGGCAGATAGAATCCTAAATATTTTATACTATAAGTAGTTACTTTAAATGGAATTTCTCTTTGTAACTCTTGCTGTTGGATTTTGTTAGTGACATATAAGAATGCTGATAACTTATGTGGGTTTATTTTGTATCCTGCAACTTTGCTAAAAGTGTGGATTATTTGTAACTTTTTAGTAGAATCTCTGGGGTTCTCTAAGTATACCATCATATCATCAGCAAAGAGTGATAATTTGGTTTACTCATTGCCTACTTTGATTCCTTTAATCTCTTTCTCAACTCTTATTGCCAAAGCTAGCATTTCTAATACAATATTGAAACGTAATGGTGATCGTGGGCAACCTTATTTTATTCCTGATCATATTGGGAATGGTTGCAGTTTTTCCCCATTACATATGATGCTTACTGATGGTTTTAAATAGATGCTACAGATTTTTTTAAGGAAAAGTCCATTTAGTCCTATACTCTCTAGTGTTTTTAATAGGAATGGATGTTGGATTTTATCAAATGCTTTTTCTGCATCTATTGAGATGATCATATGATTTTTGTTAATTTGGTTACTAATATGGCCAATTATACTGATAATTTTCCTAATATTGAACCAGCCCTGCATTCCTGGTATAAATCCTACTTGATCGTAGTGCATTATCCTGGGGATGATTTTTTTAGTCTTTTTGTTAATATCTTTAAGATTTTATCATCAATATTCATTAGGGAGATTGGTCTATAATTTTCTTTCTCTGTTTTCAACTACCTGGTTTAGGTATCAGTACCATGTCTGTGTCATAAAAGGAATTTGGTTGGACTCTTTCATTCCTTATTTTTTCAAATAGTTTATATAGCATTGGGGCTAATTGTTCTTTAAATGTTTGGTAGAATTCACATGTAAATCCTTCTGGCCTTAGGGAGTTGATTAATAGCTTGTTCTATTTCTTTTTCTAAAATGGCACTATTTAAATAATTTATTTCCTCTTCTGTTATGCTGGGCAATCTAATACATATATATATATATATATATATATATATATATATACATCCATTTCACTTAGATTATTTAAATTATTGACATATATTTGGGCAAACAATTTCTCATTATTGCTCTAATTTCCTCTTTTTTGGTGGAAACTTCTCTCTTCATTTTTGAGACTAACAATTTGATTTTCTTCTTTCCTTTTTCTAATCAAATTAACAAAAGTTTTATTTTGCTGTTTTTTCATAGAAGCAACTTATTTTTCCTTATTAATTAAATAATTTTCTTACTTTAATTTTATTAATCTTTTATTTTCAGAATTTCAAATTTGGTATTTAATTGAAGGTTTTTAATTTGTTCTTTTTCTAGCTTTTTTTTTTTTTAGTTGTAAACCCAATTCATTGATCTTCTCCTCTTGCAAGTAAGCATCTGGAGTCACAAAATTTCCCCTAAAAACTGCTTTGGCTGCATCCCACAAATTTTGTATGTTGTCTCATTATTGTCCTTCTCTTGGGTGAAGTTATTGATTGTGTCTATGATTTGTTATTTCATCTATTCATTTTTTTTTTAGGATGAGATCATTTAATTTCTAATTTATTTTTTTATTTTCCCCTGCTCTTTTATTGCATGTGATTTTGATTGCCTCATAATCTCAAAAAATGCATTTACTATTTTTGTCTTTCTGTATTTGATTTTGAAGTTTTATGACCCAATACATGATCAATTTTTTTTGTAGATGTTCCATGAACCTGCCTTTCTGTTTCTATTCAATTTTCTCCAAAGTTCTATCATACCTAAGTTTTCTAAAATTCTGTTTATCTCCTTGATTTCTTTCTTATTTATTTTGTGGTTTATTTATCTAGTTCTGAAAGAGCAAGATTGAGATCCCCCATTAGTATAATTTTGCTATCTATTTCTTCTTGCAGACCTCTTAATTTCTTCTCTAGGAATTTGGATGCTATACTGCTTGGTGCATATATGTTTAATATTGATATTGCTTCATTATCTATGGTACACTTTAGCAAGATATAGTTTCCTTCCTTATTTCTTTTAATTAGATCTATTTTTTGATTTTGCTTGATCAGAAATCAGGATTACTATTCCTGCTTTTTTTTTTTTTTTACTTCACCTCAAGCATAATAAATTCTGTTCCAGCCTATTACCTTTACCATGTATGTATTACTCTGCTTTAAATATATTTTTTTGCAAACAATATATTGTAGGATTCTAGCTTTTAATCCAGGATGCTGTCTGCTTTTGCTTTATGGGAGAGTTCATACCATTCACTTTTACAGTTAAAATAACTAATTCTGTATATCCTGCTGTTATTTCCAGGTAAGTTATGTTTTTCTCTTTTCTTTTTCTCTTCTCTTCTCCCCAATCTTTTGCTTCTGACTACCACCTCCCTCAAACAGCCCTCCGCCTTTAAAGCTCTTCTCCCTTTCTTACACTTTTCCCCTACTACTTCTGTTTTCCCTTCTATTAGACTTCCTTTTCCTTTTCTCCTTTCCCCTCCCACTTCCCTATAAGGTGAGGCAGATTTCTCTGTGAAATATATATTTTAGAGAGTTTTCTTCAGATAATTTTTTTTTTTTTTTTTTTTTTTTGTTATCTATACTTTCTTCTAAAGACTTCATTTCCTTTCCACATTTTTCTTCTAAATGTCTTTTAAGATCCTTTTTGAGATCTTCTAAGAAAGTCTTGTGAAATGGGAACTGGCTCATATCTTCCATTGAGACTTCATCTAGAATTGATTTGCGTTTATGAACCTCAGCATTTGAGGTCTGTTCTCTCCATAAAAGATGTTGATGGTCAGAGTTCTTTTTGCTTTTTTGCTCACTAAAAGAAGAAGAAGAAGAAGAAGAAGAAGAAGAAGAAGAAGAAGAAGAAGAAGAAGACATGACAGATCTAAGGAGAAAATTGAATAGAGGTTGAAAGGAACATATCTTTTTCTCAGTAATACATGACACGTACATTAAAAAAAATGACCATGTATTAGGCATAAAAACTCACAATCAAATGCTGAAAGGCAGAAATTGTAAATATTTTCTAATCAGAACACAATGCAATAAAAATTATATTTCAATGAAAGGCCAGGTAAAAATAAAATAAAAACCAACTGGAAATTTTCAAATTCTAAAAAAATTAATAAGTCAAACAACAAATCACAGAAACAATCCATAATTTCATTCAAGAGAATATTAATAATGAGACAGTATACCACAACCTATGGAATGCAATTAAAGCATTCCTAATGAGAAATTTTATGTCTGTGAATAACTACATGAATAAAATAGAGAAAGAGGAAATCATTGTTCTTCTAATTTGCTTATAATATCATTATGTCTAAATAATTTCCAATTTTCCCAGAAATTTTTTGTGAAATAGTGAGTTATTATCACAAAAGCTGGAGTCTTAGGATTTGTCAAATATCAGATTACTAGAATTATTAATGATTTTGTCCTGTGAACCTAATCTACTCTATTGATCAACTACTAAAATTCCTAGTTTGTATTAAATAGTTTTGATGATTGCTGCTTTATAATATAGTTTTAGTTCTGGTACAGCTAGAGCACATTCATTTGAATTTTGTTTCATTAATTCCCTTAAAATTCTGAACCTTTTTTTTTTTATATGAATTTTCTTATTATTTTTTCTACCTCTATGAAGTAATTGAGTTTTATTGGTATGACCCTGAATAAGTAGATTAATTTAGGCAGCATTGACATTTTTATTATATTTGCTTGGGCTACCCATGAGTACTTGATATTTTTCCAAGAGATTAGCTGTGACTTTATATGTGTGGAAAGTGTTTTGTAATTGTGTTTGTATAGTTCTTCACTTTGCCTTGGCAGGTATGCTCCCAGATATTTTATATTATCTACAGTTATTTTAATGGAATTTCTCTTTGTATCTCTTGCTGCTGGACTTTGTTGGTAATATATAAAAATGCTGATGATTTCAGTAGATTTGTTTTATTTCCTTCAACTTTGCTAAAGTTATGCTAAAGCAGTTTTTTAGTTGATTCTCTAAAGTCCTCTAAGGATACTGTCAAATCATCTTTAAAAAGTGATAATTTGGTTTCCTTATTACCTACTTTAATTCTTTAATCTCTTTCTCTTTTCTTATTGCTAAAGGTAACATTTTCAATACAAAATTGAATAGTAATGGTGATAATGGGCAACCTTGTTTCACCCTTGAACTTATTGGGAATGAATGTACTTTATCCCCATTATATCTGATGCTTGCTATTCAACATTTTAAGGAAAATTCGATTTATTATTATACTCTCTAGTGTTTTTAAAAGGAATGTGTGTTGTATTTTGTGAAATGCTTTTTCTGTATCTATTGAGATAATCAAATGATTTTGTTTGTTTGGTTACTGATATAGTCAATTATTCTAATAGTTTTCCTAATATTGAACCAGTCCTGCATTTCTGACTAAAATCCTATTTGGTCATGGTGTATTATCCAGGGGATAATTTGCTATAAACACTTTGCTAATATTTTCCTTAAGTATAGTTTTCTTGATATCCACTCTATTTTCTCCAAAGATCTATCATACTTAATTTTTCTAAAATATATTTACCTCCTTAACTTCTTTCTTATTTATTTTGTGGTTTGATTTATCTAGTCCTGAGAAAGTAAGGTTGAGACCCTTTACTAGTACAGTTTTGCTGTCTATTTCTTCTTGCAGCTCTCTTCTCTAGGAATCTGGTTGCTATGCCATTTGGTGCATATATGTTTACTACCCTTTTGCAAGATACAATTTCCTTATCTTTTAAATTTGATTTATTTTTGCTTTTGCTTGATCTGAGCTCAGGATGACTATTCCACCTTTTTTTATTTCATCTGAGACATAATAATTTCTGTTCCAGCCTTTTACCTTTACTCAGAATGTATTACTTTGCTTTAAATGTATTTCTTATAAACAACACATTGTAGGATTCTGGCTTTTAACCTAGTCTGCTGTTTCCATTTTATGAGAGAATTAATCCCATTCATATTTACATTTAAAATGCCTAATTCTGTATTTCCTATCATCTTATTTTCCTCAAATTATGTTTTTCTCTTTCATTTCCTCCTTTCCCTCCTCCCCAGTATTTTGCTTCTGACCACCACATCCCTCAAACAGCCCTCCCCCTTTACAGCCTCTTTTCTTTTCTTATACTTTTGCCTTTCTACTTGTTTTCTGTTTAATTAGCATTCATACCTTTCCTTTCCCCTCCTACTTCTCTATAAGTTGAAACAAGTTTCTATGTGAAGCCAAATATATTGCTATTCTTTTTTTGAACCAAATCTGATACAATTAAGATTCACACAGTATTCACCCCCATCCCTTCTTTTCTTCAATTATAATAGGTCTTCTTTGCCTCTTCATGACATGTAATTTCCCTCATTTTACCTCCATTTTCCTCTTTTTTCCAATACAATCCCCTTTCCACCTCTATTTTACTTTTATATTGTCACAATAAATCAAAATGATTCCTGCACTCTTTAAGGATAGCCATAATATAACTATAGCTCTGGTTATATTAGCTATAACAGAGATATATTTCTCAATAGTTCTTTCCTTTTTACCTTTTTTATGCTTTTCTTGAGTTCTGTATTTAAAGATCAGATTTTTTTTTTGTTCAGATCTGGTCTTTTCATCAGAAATAAATGAAATTCACTAGACTCATTGAATGCTTATCTCCTTCCCTGAAACATAATGCTCAATTTAGCTGTATAATTGATTCTTGAATGCAATCCAAGTTACTTTGCCTTTTGGAATATCAGATTCCAGGCCCTTCAGTCCTTTAAGATGGAAGGTGCTAGGTCCTAGATGATCCTGATTGTGACTCCTCAATATTTGAATTGTTTCTTTCT
Source organism: Antechinus flavipes (assembly GCF_016432865.1). NCBI lineage: Eukaryota > Metazoa > Chordata > Mammalia > Dasyuromorphia > Dasyuridae > Antechinus > Antechinus flavipes. The sequence continues at coordinate 487,657,589 of NC_067398.1, read as the reverse complement.
GGCTGCTTGCAATATTTTTTTGTTGGTCCAAAAATTCTGAAATTTAGCTATGATATTCCTGGGAATTTTCATTTTAGGGTCTCTTTCAACAGTTGATCAATTAATTCTTTCAATGGCTACTTTTCCTTCTGGTTCTAAGTCTTCAGGGCAGTTTTCCTTAATGATTTCCTGAAAGATTTCTTAGATTGTCTCTCCTAGATCTATTTTCTAGGTCAGTTGTTTTTCCAATGAAGTATTATATTTTCTTCTATTATTTATTTATTTATTTATTTATTTATTATTTTGTTTGACTGATTCTAGATATCTTGTTGAATCAATCATTTCCACTTGTTCATTTCTAATTTTTAGTGAATTATTTTCTTCAGTTACTTTTTAAGCCCCTTTTGTATTTGACCAATTGAATTTTTAAATGAGTTGTTTTAAGTCAATGATTTTTTTTTTCCATTTCACAAATTTTATTTTTCTAGGAGTTGTTTTCTTTGTCCATTTTGTAAAATCTATTTTGTAAGGAGTTATTTGCTTTTTCCATTTTACTAAATCTATTTTTAATGAGTTTTCTTCAGATAATTCTGTATTTCCTTTTCCAAACCCTCTTGCAAGGTTCTCACTTCATTTACCCATGTTTCTTCTAACTGCCTTCTATGTCTGTTTTTATATGCTTCCAAGAGAGCCTTTATGGAATGGGAACCAATTCACATCACTCTTTGGGGCTTTATCTGAAGATGATCTGCTTTTAGTACCCTCAAGATCTGAAATCTATTCTCTTTCTTCATAAAAATTTTCTGTGATCAGAGTTCTTTTGTTTTTTAGCTTATTTCTTTAAAAAATTGAGGTCTGCTTTTAGGACAAAGAAGAAAGTATCTCCTCTCTGCCATTTTGGCTCTGTTCCCAGATCTCATTTCTAAAACATGTAAAGAACCATGCCAAATTCATAAGAACACAATTAATTCCTCAATTGATAAATGGTCAAAGGATATGAACAGTCAGTTTTCAGATGATAATATTAAAGCCATATTTAGTCATATGAAACCATACTCTAAATCACTATTGATTAAAGAAAGGCAAATTAAAATACTCAGGGGTACTACCTCACACCTTTCATATTGGCTAACATGACAGGAAAAGATATTGAGAAATGTTGCTAAAGATGTGGGAAAACTAGGACAGTAATGCATTGCTGGTGGAGTTGTGAAATTATCTAACCATTCTGGAGAGCAATATGATAAAACTGTGTCCCCTTTGACCAAGTACCTCCACTACTTAGTTTGTATTCCAAGGAAATAAAAAAAGGAGTGGAAAAAAAAGATCCACATGTGCAAAAATGTTTGTAGCAGCACTTTTTGTGGTAGCACAGAATTTAGAAATGAGTAGATGCCCATCAATTAAAGGAATGGCTCAATAAGCTGTGGCATATGGATGTAATGGAGTATTATTATTCTATAAAAATAATCAACTTAATTTTAGAAAGGCCTGAACTGATGTTGAGCAAAACAAGCAGAACCAGGAATACATTGTACACAATAACAGCAAGAAAATGTGATGATCAACTGTGAAAAGCTTGGGTTTTTCTAGGTGTTTCAGTTATCCAAAGCAATCCCAGTAGACTTTGGACAGAAAATATCATCTATATCCAGAAAAAAGATCTATGGAAATTGAATATAAATCAACACATGCTATGTTCACTTTTCTTTTTTGTTTTTTCCCCTCTCTCCCATGATTTTCCCCTTTTGTTCTGATATTTCTCTCCCAACATGATTCACAAAACAATGTATATTTAAATAAATTAATTAATATAAAAATTATTTCATAACAAAATATTTTATTGTTATATTTTTCTTTTTATTACTTAGATTTCCATTTGGGTACAACCATTTCTGCAGTGACAGAATTATTTCTCAATAAACATCATAATTTCTCTTTTAAAACAAATATAGCTTCATAGTCTTTTACCTAAAACAATGAGAGATGATAAAGAAAATTATAGTTCAACATTTATTAATATTGATATGACATTAAAATAACAATAAAGAAAATAACATATTCAAAAGATTATTCACTATAAACAGGTTGGATATATATCAGAAATGCAGTTTTGGTTCAACATAAAGAACATTATATATATATATATATGTTTACAAATACACATCTGTATGTGAGTATGCATATATACATATATTATATATAAGCAAAAATATGTAGAAAGAATGTTTGACAAGAAAAATTCTTCCTGTTAAAGGACTAGAAGTAATAGGTATCAATATAGTTTTCGTTTCCATGATAAACAGTATTTATGATCCCACGAGAACTAACCTTAACAATATTAATACTGAAACACTTGTGGCCTTTCTAATAACACTGAAGACAAAATAATGATGTTCCTTGTAGTTAATATTATCTAAACATGAAAGAAAGATTGACATTTAGTACAATGTTTCACATTCATGGATATTATCACCATCCTCTCTGTAAAGTAGCATATGGATAAGTCTTCTCATACTTCTTATTTGGGGACAAATTTGCTTTACATTATTTAAAATATTTGAAAGCATCAATTTCTACTTATATTTTAAAGCATTTGTGTGTATTTTCATATCTCTGATTACTTAATTTTGCATCCATTCAAGTAAGTCTCTGTTTATGTCTTTGTATTTAGCTTATTTATCATTTGTTATATCACATCAATATTCCATTATATTCATATGCCATAAATTGTTTAGCCATCTTCTAATAAACTGGCATTTTGTTTAATTTGTTTCTAATTCTTTGTTAACACATAAAGTGCTGCTATATATATATATTTTAATGTAAATGGAACCTTTATTTATTTTTTCATTAGAGATCTCTTTGGGGGTATATATCTAACTGTAGAATATCTAGGTAAATAGTCTTTACATTTAAGTATCTTTATTTGCATAATTACAAAACCATTTGAAGAATGATTTTTGTAATTCTGTTCATTTGGATATTTTTCTTTTTAAAACTCCACAATAGCATTAACTATTTCCATTTTTGTCCTCTTTGCCACTTTACTGGCTGTGAGGGAAAACCCAAGGTATTTTGTCCTGTATTTTTTTTTTATTATTATTAGTGATTTGAAACATTCTTTTATTTGGTTGTTAACAGTTTACAATTCTTATTTTGAGAATGTTTTGTTCTTATACACTGTTTTATCTGTTTGAGATTGGCTTTTGGTATATATATATATATATATATATATATATATATATATATATATACATACATAGATAGATAGTATTTTTATCTTGGATATCAAATCCTTACCCATGAAAAAGAATTTTCTAATTGATTTCTTCTGATTCCAGTGAATTAAATTAGTAATAATTACATTCTAATTGTATTTTAAGATTTGCAAAACACTTTCATCACAACAAACCTTTGAGCTACACAGTATTCATATTACTATCTCTATTAAACGAATGAGGAAACTGAGTCCTTAGGAGTATTTGTTATTCATATGTGGTCCCAAGAGAAAACACATAAAAACCATAATTCAAACAGAGCTTTCTTGGTCTAGCTACTATATTGTTCTGTCCCTAAGTCCACATTTGGTCTCAATATTTGTCCTCTATTCTGAATATTATTCTGCTCTGTCTCTCAAAGAAATGAAATTTTAGTAGCAACTCCAGCTTCTATAGGGAAAGCATGAAGTTGATTTGCTGAACCTTGGGGTCACATAGAAATTCTTACGTTACTTTTAGAGTTGAGTTTCCCCTTTCATTTTTCTTCTCCCCTTTCTCCCTTTTCTCAGTACTATACAAACACACACACACACACACACACACACACAATTCAGACCTATAGAAATTAATACATATAACTCTTATGGAATAAGTAAAGTGGGGACATTTTTGTGGAGTCTCATTATTTTCAGAATCTGATAACTGTTTTGGTTTATGGCTGGTGTAGAGGTTGGTATTAAATGGGAATACATGGTATTATTTTTACTTTCAAAGAAAAAAAAGCCTTGATTAAAAATGTTTTCTGAATTACTTGATTATCTGAATATTATTTCATTTTAATGAGATTATTGCTACTTTACAGTTTCTTTAAGAGCTTTTGGAGTAATTGATTTAAAACTGAAAGGAAAAGAAACAGCAAATTAAATTAACACAGATTCCTCATTGAAATCTGTCTCATATCATGTGGAATTCTAGCTCTCATCCAAGGAACAGGATTTTAATGCATAAATTAGTGGAAAAAATTAAATCTTGCAATATGTTTTAGTGCTTAGTAGAGAATTGTACCCACAGTAGGCAATTAGGAAATAACTACAGATAATCCATTCATTAAAAAAAAATGTAGCTTGTGTTTTGAAAAGTATTCAGAGAATAGTGTCTTTGTTCTTTTTCTGATATAACTGGATATTCATGTTGAGTATTTTATGTGTTTGGAAGACACAATGTTATATAATGTTTATTTTTATGGAAGAAAAATGTTTTGAAAATTTGTGAAATTCTGGAAATTTTTGAAGATTAAAATAATTTCAGTTCCTTTTTCAAACAGCAAATATTTATTAAGTACTTATCTTGTATCCCACATTGTATATGCAGGCATTTGGAGATTTGATCATTATCTCCAATTCTTCATATGATATATAGTCATCACAATCCAAAGTTGGGGTGATGGGTTTAGTTTGTGCCTCATTAGCAAAATGTTCAGGTTGTTGCTTAGGAAAACTTAGTGAAAAGTAAATAGTTGTCATTGTTCCTTTCATTATTCCTTTCATATCTGTTCTCTATGAGAAAAGATATTGAATAAAATTCTTTTGAAAGACCAGCAGTTCCTGTTTTCCCCTTATTCTTTAAAAAGCAGAACATGAGGACCTCTCTTATTTGTGCTCAACTAACTTGCTACTGCTATTTCCATTTCCTTCAGCTACTAATGCTATCTAGCAGCAATGCTGTTCAGGGGGCCCAAGAGAACCAAATGTCAGTCTTTTCCAGATGGCAAGCTGCCAATCTGGAGATACAGTGTTGAACGTTGCTGAGGGAGTTCATTTCACTGAAGAACCAAAGATCATCATTTCATACACCTTGTATATATGATCAGTTCACAACAACTGATAAAGTAGGGGAGGGTTAGAGAGAAGAGAGAGAAAGAAGGGCTGAGAAAGACACACATGAAGAAGAGAGACAGACACGGAGTGAATGAAGAGAGAAACAAACAGAGAGAGAGAGAGGCACACAGTTCAACAGAGACAAAGATGAAGATAGGAAGAGAGACACAGAGAAACATGGAGAGACACAGAGAGAGAAGGACACAGAGATGGTGACAGAGAGGAAAGACAGATAGGTCTAGAAAGACATATATCCCCTGCTTTCTTGCCTGTTACATTATGACAGAAAATATCCTATTAGATAAAGAACAGAAAACAACAGAAAGTATTGCTAAATCATGGGATCTTCTTTTTTCTTTTTCTTTTTTTTAAAATTTAATTTAAATTTACAATAACTTTATATTAACATAATCCATGCCAGGGTAATTCTTTTTACAACATTATCCCTTGCACTTGCTTCTGTTCTGATTTTCCCCCTCCCTCCCTCCATCCCCTCCCCTAGATGGCAAGCAGTCCTATATATGTTGGATATGTTGCAGTATATCCTAGATACAATATATGTTTGCAGAACTGAACAGTTCTCTTGTTGCACAGGGAGAGTTGGATTCAAAGGTAAAAATAACCCGTGAAGAAAAACAAAAATACAAATAGTTCACATTTGTTTCCCAGTGTTCTTTCTTTGGGTATAACTGCTTCTGTCCATCATTTATCAATTGAAACTCAGTTAGGTCTCTTTGTCAAAGAAATCCACTTGAATCAGAATACATCCTCATACAATATCGTTGTCGAAGTGTATAATGATCTCCTGGTTCTGCTCATTTCACTTAGCATCAGTTCATGTAAGTCTCTCCAAGCCTCTCTGTATTCATCCTGCTGGTCATTCCTTACAGAAAAATAATATTCCATAACATTCATATACCACAATTTACCCAATCATTCTCCAATTGATGGGCATCCATTCAATTTCCAGTTTCTAGCCACTATAAACAGGGCTGCCACAAACATTTTGGCACATACAGGTCTCTTTCCCTTCTTTAGTATTTCTTTGGGATATAAGCCCAGAAGTAACACTGCTGGATGAAAGGGTATGCACAGTTTGCTAACTTTTTGGGCATAATTCCAGATTGCTCTCCAGAATGGTTGGATTTGTTTACAACTCCACCAACAATGCATCAGTATCCCAGTTTTCCCGCATCCCATCCAACATTCATCATTATTTTTTCCTGTCATCTTAGCCAATCTGACAGGTGCGTAGTGGTATCTCAGAGTTGTCTTAATTTGCATTTCTCTGATCAATAGTGATTTGGAAGACTCTTTCATATGAGTGGAAATAGTTTCAATTTCATCATCTGAAAATGTCTGTTCATATCCTTTGACCATTTATCAATTGGAGAATGGCTTGATTTCTTATAAATTTGAGTCAGTTCTCTATATATTTTGGAAATGAGGCCTTTATCAGAACCTTTAACTGTGAAGATGTTTTCCCAGTTTGTTGCTTCTCTTCTAATCTTGTTTGCATTAGTTTTGTTTGTACAAAGGCTTTTTAATTTGATATAATCAAAATTTTCTATTTTGTGATCAGTAATGGTCTCTAGTTTATCTTTGGTCACAAATTTCTTTCTCTTCCACAAGTCTGAGAGATAAACTATCCTAGGTTCCTCTAATTTATTTATAATCTCGTTCTTTATGCCTAGGTCATGGACCCATTTTGATCTTATCTTGGTATATGGTGTTAAGTGTGGGTCCATGCCTAATTTCTGCCATACTAATTTCCAGTTATCCCAGCAGTTTTTATCAAATAATGAATTCTTATCCCAAAAGTTCAGATCTTTGGGTTTGTCAAACACTAGATTGCGATAGTTGACTTTTCTGTCTTGTGAACCTAACCTTTTCCACTCATCAACTAATATATCTCTTAGCCAATACCAAATGGTTTTGGTGACTGCTGCTTTATAATATAATTTTGGATCAGGTACAGCTAGGCCACCTTCATTTGATTTTTTTTTTCATTAAATCCTTTGAGAGTCTCGACTTTTTATTGTTCCATATGAATTTTGTTGTTATTTTTTCTAGATCATTAAAAATTTTTCTTGGAAGTCTGATTGGTATAGCACTAAATAAATAGATTAGTTTAGGGAGTATGGTCATCTTTATTATATTCGCTTGGCCTATCCAAGAGCACTTAATATTTTTCAAATTATTTAAGTCTGACTTTATTTGTGTGGAAACTTTTTTGTAATTTTGCTCATATAATTCCTGACTTTCCTTTGTTAGATAGATTCCCAAATATTTTATGCTATCAACAGTTATTTTGAATGGAATTTCTCTTTGTATCTCTTGCTATTGGATTTTGTTGGTGAGGTATAAAAATGCTGAGGATTTATGGGGATTTATTTTGTATCCTGCTACTTTGCTAAAATTATGAATTATTTCTAATAGCTTTTTAGTAGAATCTCTGGGGTTCTCTAAGTACACCATCATATCATCTGCAGAGAGTGATAGTTTGGTTTCCTCATTGCTTACTCTAATCCCTTTAATATCTTTCTCAACTCTTATTGCAGAGGCTAGTGTTTCTAATACAATATTGAATAATAATGGTGATAGTGGACAACCTTACTTCACTCCAGATCTTACTGGGAAAGTTTCCAGTTTTTCCCCATTGCATATGCTGCTTACTGATGGTTTTAAATATATGCTCCTGACTATTTTAAGGAAAAGTCCATTTATTCCTATGCTCTCAAGTGTTTTTATTAGGAATGGATGTTGGATTTGATCAAATGCTTTTTCTGCATCGATTGAGACGATCATATGGATTTTGTTCGTTTGGTTACTGATATGGTCAATTATGCTAATAGTTTTCCTAATATTGAACCAGCCCTGCATTCCTGGTATAAATCCTACTTGGTCATAATGTATTATCCAGGGTGATTTTTCTGTAATCTTTTTGCTAATATTTTATTTAAGATTTTAGCATCAATATTCATTAGGGAGATTGGTCTATAATTTTCTTTCTCTGTTTTCAGCTTACCTGGTTTAGGAATCAGTACCATGTCTGTGTCATAAAAGGAGTTTGGTAGGACTCCTTCAATCCCTATTTTTTCAAATAGTTTATTTAGCACTGGAGTTAATTGTTCTTTAAATGTTTGGTAGAATTCACATGTAAATCAATCTGGCACTGGGGACTTTTTCTTAGGGAGTTGGTTGATAGTTTGTTCTATTTCTTTTTCTGAGATGGGAGTGTTTAGGATATTTACTTCTTCCTCTGTTAGTTTGGGCAAGCTATATTTTTGGAGGTATTCTTCTATTTCATTTAAGTTGTCAAATTTATTGGCATAAAGTTGGGCAAAGTAACTCCTAATTATTGCTCTAATTTCCTCTTCATTAGTGGCGAGTGCTCCCTTTTCATTTTTAAGACTAACAATTTGATTTTCCTCTTTCCTTTTTTAAATCAATTTTACTATGGGTTTGTCTATTTTGTTGTTTTTTTCATAGAACCAACTCTTAGTTTTATTAATTAATTCAATAGTTTTTTTATTTCAATTTTATTGATCTCTCCTTTTATTTTTAGAATTTCAAGTTTAGTGTTTGACTGGGGGGTTTTAATTTGTTCCTTTTCTAGCATTTTTAGTTGCAAGCCCAATTCATTTACCTTCTCTTTCTCTATTTTATGCAAATAGGCTTCTAGAGATATGAAATTTCCCCTTATTACCGCTTTGGCTGCATCCCATACATTTTGGTATGATGTCTCATTATTGTCATTTTCTTGGATAAAGTTATTAATTATGTCTATGATTTGCTGTTTCACCTATTCTTTAGTATGAGATAATTTAGTTTCCAATTATTTTTTGGTCTACTTTCCCCTGGCTTTTTGTTGAATGTAATTTTCATTGCATCATGTTCTGAAAAGGACACATTTACTATTTCTGCCTTACTGCATTGGAGTTTGAGATTTTTATGTCCTAATATATGATCAGTTTTTGTATAGGTTCCATGAACTGCTGAAAAGAAAGTGTATTCCTTTCTGTCTCCATTACATTTTCTCCAGAGATCTATCATATCTAATTTTTCTAGTATTCTATTTACCTCTTTGACTTCTTTCTTATTTATTTTGTGGTTTGATTTATCTAATTCTGAGAGTGCAAGGTTGAGATCTCCCACTATTATAGTTTTACTGTCTATTTTTTCTTGCCGCTCTCTTAATTTCTCTTTTAAGAATTTAGATGCTACACCACTTGGTGCATATATGTTTAATATTGATATTGCTTCATTATCTATGCTACCCTTTAGCAAGATATAGTGCCCTTGATTATCTCTTTTAATTAGATCAATTTTTGCTTTAGCTTGATCTGAGATCAGGATGGCTACCCCTACTTTTTTGACTTCACCTGAAGCATAGTAGATTTTGCTCCAACCTTTTACCTTTAACCTGCATGTATCTCCCTGCTTCAGGTGTGTTTCCTGTAAACAACATATTGTAGGATTCTGGCTTTTAATCCATTCTGCTAACAGCTTCCTCTTTATGGGGGAGTTTACCCCATTCACATTTATGATTAAAATTACCAATTCTGTATTGCTTGCCTTCTTGTTAACCCCGGTTTATGCTTTTCTCCCTTCTTTCCCCCTTCCCCCCCTTCCCAATATTAAGCTTGTGAGCACCACTTGCTTCTCACAACCCTCCCTTTTTAGTATCTCTCCCCCTGCCTTAGAGTTCCTCCCCCTATCTTACTCCTTTCCCTCCCAGTTTCCGTATTTCCTTCCACTTAGCTTATTCCTTACCTTTTCACTTTTCCCTTCTCACTTTTCAATGAGGTGGGAGAAGTTTCACCATAAATTGAATATGTCTAAAATTTTTCTCTTAAAGCCAATTCTGAAGGCAGTAAGATACCCACTATATTCATTCCCCTCCATTCTTTCTCTCAGATATAATAGCTTTCCTTTTTTTCTTCATGAGATGTAGTACCCCCACTTTACCCTTTTTCTGGTACAGTGTCCTTTCCACATCTAGTTTCTAGAACAAGGTATACATGTATTCTTTCTACATCTTTAAAGCAGAAATATAGTTCCCAAGATTAATCTTTACCTTTTTAGATTTCTCTTGAGTTCTATATTTGTAGATCAAACTTTTTGTTAAGTTCTGGCTTTTTCATCAAAAATAGGTGAAATTCACTTACTTTATTGAATGTGCACCTTCTTCCCTGGAAAAAAATGCTCATTCTAGCTGGGTAAGTTATTTTTGGTTGCATACCAAGTTCCTTAGCCTTTCAGAATATCATATTCCAGGCCCTTTGATCCTTCAATGTGGATGCTGCTAGATCCTGGGTGATCTTTATTGTGGCTCCCTTATATTTGGATTGTTTTTTTCTAGCCGCTTGCAGTATTTTTTTCCTTCATCTGAGGGTTCTGGCATTTGACCACTATATTTCTTGGTGTTTTGATTTTAGGATCCTTTTCAGTCGGTGATCAATGAATTCTTTCAATGTCCATTTTACCCTCTGTTTCTATGACTTCTGGGCAGTATTCTTTAATAATTTCCTGGAAAATAGTGTCCAGGCTCTTTTTTTCATCATGCTTTTCTGGGAGTCCAATGATTCTCAGATTGTCTCTCCTGGATCTGTTTTCCAGGTCTGTTGTCTTCCCCAGAAGGTATTTCACATTCTTTTCCATTGTTTGATTTTTTTTGGATTTGCTTGACTGATTCTTCTTATCTCCTCGAGTCATTCAATTCCATTTGTTCAAATCTGATTTTCAATGAGGTATTTTCTTCACTCACTTTTCAAAATATCTTTTTCTAATTGTCCAATTGAGTTTTTTTGTTCTATGGAATTTTTTTTCCAAGTCACCAATTTTGTTTTTTAGAGAGCTATTTTCTGTTTCCAGTTCACTAATCCTATTTTTCAAGGATTTTATTTCTTTATCCACTCTGTCTTTAAATGAGTGGGATGACTTCTCCAGACTCTTTTGCCAAGCCTCCCTCTCCTTTTCCCATTTTTCTTCTAGCTCTCTTGTGAGAGCCTTTTTAATTTCTTCTATGAGGTTCATCTGTGCTGAGGAGCAAAGGATCTCCTCCTTTGGAGATTCACTTGGGGACAGTCTATTTTTAATTTCCTCAGGATTTAGAGTCTGCTCTCTATCTGTATTGAAGCTGGCAAGGGTTAAGGTCCTTTTCAATTTTTTGCTCATTTAGTCAGAGAAGAATCAAAGACAAACTAGCAAAAAGAGAAAACAAAACACCTCTAAATGGAGTCTGCTTTTTTGGGGGGAGGGGCTGGGTGGTTTTACCGAACTTCCTCTACAGATTGTGGGGGCAGCAGCAAGGCACTAGCAGGACTGTGCTGCCCCTTTGCTCTGAGGCTCCGAGAGCATGCTGAGACACTGGGGGGTGGGGTGGGGTGGGGTGGCCAGTTCCGGAGAGACTCCAGCTATTTGGGGTTGTATTCTTCACCCCCGGTGTTTTTACCTTCTCTGCTGGGCTACTGACTTGCTGCCAGGGCAAAGTATCCAATCCTGTAGCAAAGTTCCCCCTGCAGAGATGGCTGAGATCACACCCCATCCCCTCTCTGGTCTGCTCAGCTATGAGCTGCCTCCCGTGTTCTCACTGCCGCTGCGTGCCCTCAGCCTGCACCTGATCTAAAACCATTCCCACCCTCGAGCAAAAACAGACCTTTCCTGGTGAATTTCAAGGATGTCTTCTCTTGGTAACTATTTGTGGATTTTTTTTTCAGTCAAGCATTAATTCAGAGGCTTGTAATGAAATGGATTCTGAGAGAAAAACACGGAGCTTACACAGATGTGTGCCTCCTTTCCACCATCTTGGCTGGAAGTCCGGGATCTTCTTTTTTCAACATCTAAAAATTGATTGCAATTTTCTTCCTGGTAGGTGATAGCATCAGTCCTTTTAAAGAACTGGTTTTGGCAGCTTTTGTTACTTTTCTATGTATTGGGGTAGAATTGTCATGTCTGTTAGAATATTCCAGAAGGAATGGAGATCAGCTTGTGTGTGGCTTCAAAAAGACTCAGGTGGAAATCCTTCCTCTAATACTTGTTAGCTATGTGGCTCTTAAAAGTCATTTACCCTAAGGCAGTTCTCCAGGACTAATCTGCAAAATTATGGATGGTTTGCTTTAGTGAATAGAATTCTTGGTCAACAAACAATCAAAGAATTCTAAAGTACCCTCTCCTCTGTTGAGGATCTTAGAGCCATATTTAAGGTTTAGAGGAGTCAGTAATTTGCATGGCCTATCCTTAGTGCAGAGGCAGGAGGTAAAATGGCAGGACCTGGTCCAAATGTCAAATACAGAGAGCAAATGGATGAAGATGTTTCATTAGTGGCAGGAGACAAGAGATATGAACTGAAGAGAATTGCTACCAAATAAGAGGTCCCAATTACTGCTACCATGGTATAGTGTAAAGTTGGTTAGTTATAAAAATAGGAATCTTGTTTCTGGCACTTACTATATATGTGGCTGTGGGAAAGTCAATGCTCTTCTCTATGTCTGCTTTCTCATCTCTAAAATGGAGACTCAAATATTTGCATCAATATTACGATATTCCTATATGAAAATCAAAAGTAAGATTTATAAATATTTACTGTGTTTTATTAAAATAATAAAAACAAAGAATTCAAACTCTCCTTATAAGATGATTTCATTGTAGGGTATTGGAGATATTCACAGACCAATATTAAAAGGCTAAATGCAAAACAAATAAAAACTGTTTTTTAAGGGGATAGTCATCAAACCAGTGGAAACCAGAAATGTTTATTAGTAGAGAGGCTATTTGAGCTGTGTGTGAATGACATTAAGCTCTCCAACAAGTAGAAATGAGAAAGGAAAGCTATACAAATCAAAGATATGATGGGGGTGGGGGGATTGACATGCAATATTATGAAGGTGAGAGATGGAAAACTAAATTTGTTGAACAGCAATTCGGCCAGTTTTGACAGATTCAAGTGAGGGTAGGGGGTGAGAAAGGTGTAATCAACCAAGAAATATATACTAAAACCAGATTGTGAATGACTTTAAATGCTAATTAGAGGAGCTTGTATTTGATACCAGAGGCAGTAAGAAGCCACTGAAGCATCTTTAACAGAAGAATGATATTGTCAGTGTTGTGCTTTAAAAATATAAATTTGGAAGCTGTGTGAAAAATAAATTAGAGAGTAAAGAGACTTGAGGCACAGAGACCAATTAGAAGTATATTGCAATATTCTAGCAAAAGATGGAAGGTCCTAAACAATACACAAATTAGTGTGGTTGTGATATAAACGGAAAGAAGTAAATAAGGGAAGAGATGCTGAGTTTTGAATTTATTCTGTGTAAATACACAAACACATACATGTATATATTGTGCTGAGTTTTGAGGTTATTCTATATATATGTGTCTGTATATATGCACATAAAATAAACTTAAAACCACATCTTTGTATATCTATCTGTACATGGAAATTTATATTTTTACACTTTGTCTTCCTCCTCTGAGAGAATATAAGTTCCTTGATAATAGCTATTATTTCCTTTTTTTCCCTTTAATTTCCAGTGCCTAGCACAGTGCTCAAGATCAAGGAGAGAGAGTAGATAAGATTTGGAAAGTGATTGAACAGGGAAAATAGCAGGCAACGAGAAAAAACCCAGAATTAAAATACTTTGAAAACCTTAATATAACATGGGATGTTTTGTTATTGTTAATGTTATTGCTATAGAAGCTACAGATATGGATCCATAGAAGATTAAAGCTCTGGAATCCACCCCTAGTACATTCATATACCTGAGACTTTCCAGTATGGTCATATGAAGCTTTACAGGGTTCTGAAATTTTTGTATTTGTTGCTATAAATCTTTTAGGAAGATGAAAATCAAATTATTTTATGGGGAAGGAGGGAAGGTATGAAATAAAACAATCAGGAAATGAGCATTATAACCTTGTTATTCCAAGGCTCTTTTAGTATCCAGTATCTAGTAACTAAACAAATATTCTCTGTTTAAACACTGATTGGAAATCTTTGTATGTTATAGCTAAGTCTAATATCTCTGACAGAAGGCTGAAAGTACATATGTTATAATATTCCAAGGCAAAAAAAAATGGCTTTTCATTGTTAGAATTTAAGCCAATATCCCTTTGGATCTAAGTGAATCTGCCAGTTTTGGTGTATTATAATTGACTTCATTTTCCTTACTTCTTAAATCAGTGAGATAATTTAAAATACTATCCACATTTTTCTCATGATCAGAGGAACTTGCACTATATAAATATACTATGAGAGTGGAGGAGAAAGTAGATTTGATATTCTTAATTCTTGGGTTATTATAGCATCTTTATTTAGATGGGAAGTTATTCTAGTACCTGCCATTAGGGAGACCCTGGCATGGGAAAATGTTACTCTTTATTAGCCATTTTAATGAAAATCTAAAGCTCTGGGAATTGTCTGATCAAAAATGTTATTTCAGAAGAGCTCATACATCTGCAAGCAGGAATTTCAAATAGAGAGGACCATGAATCAAAGGGCATCATTTGGCTTTTAAATATTCACTTTCTAGAAAAAGTCTTCTAACAAAAGTCATAGTCTGACTAAAATATTGCCAACATTATTAAACTTTATATCACTTCACATTCCCTTATCCTTACATTTTATTTTGTTATGCACTCTTATTAAACTGGCATGAAAAATAACTATATAATTTTTGAGGAGTCAACATTTAGATTTGTCATTTTTTAAAAAAAATGCATTTCTTTAAATATATATATGTGTATATATATATATATATATATATATATATATATACACATACATATACACACACACACACACGCACATATATTCACACATATATATGTATGTATGTGTGTGTGTGTGTGTGTGTGTGTATTTCATTATGTACTTCATGTAGCCACAGTGTCTAAATGAAGCAAGAAAGCACATGTTACCTCCTTGAAAATTAAAATCAATGAGAAATATACATGTTTATACAAATTTCTTCTAAACCCTCAATTCTATTGATTTAATTAATGGAATTACTAAAAAAAAAAAAATTCAAGAAACTCCCAAAAGATTTACTCGAGACCATTGGTTAAATTATAACAACAATTAAAAAATGATGATTTCCTAGATTATGTTATAATTAAGGGAAATAACATCAATAAATAAAAATGTCTTTGTGGTTAGTGCCTACAGAACTCCGTTGACACTTCCCAGATATACAAATATATATGATAACAATATTTTCTACTCCCTTTCACCAAGAGATTCCATATACTTCAAAGAAGTCAAGGATAGAAAAATTTCACATACACAAAATACATGTGACTTTATTCTTTGTTGTTTCTTATGACTGATAATAAAATGGACTTTTTTGTTATATCCATTTTATTATAACCACTAATTACATATAGAATACATGTGCATGAATTCAAGGTAATTTTTGAAAAGAATAAGGAAAGATTTCCTACTTTCAGCATTGCTTGAATCAAGTTTTGGCATACTAGGGATTCTAAGAGACAAAGGTGGAGAAGCTATGTATTTTAAATAAGAAAATGTACAAAAATGTGGCTACATAGGGAGTGGAATGACATGTTTGAAGAACATCAAGAATACCAGGTTGTAAGGATAAGGGAATGTGAAGTGATATAAAGTTTAATAATGTTGGAAATATTTTAATTAGACTATGATATAATTTAAATGTTAAAAAAAAAAACTTTCAATTAATTCTAGAAGTAATAAGGAGCCATCAGTATTGATTGATAGGTTGAGTGACATGGTCATTTATTTGAATAGATATTGAAGATAGTTCAGAGAAGGCAGAGAAATCAAGGTGAAAAAAAAATAGAAGGCTATTGATCTAATTGCCAGGTGATAAGAGCATTAATTTGAGTCATATCAGAGAAAAAGCAATGGTATACACATGAGAAAGAGAAGTATATGAGGAAGATATTATGGAAGTTGAATCAATAACCCTTGACAACTGCTTACATGCAAAGCCTAAGGGAAAGTAGGAAGTTGAGAATGGATATGAAATTTCAAATCTTCATAGAATGATGATGGCCTTTATAATAATAGGAAAATTTAGCATAATGTTTGGTTTAAGGGGAATGATATTGAGTTATAAATTAGATTGTGGTAAAATTTTATCTTGTTTTGGATACCCCAACCATCTCTCTAGTCAGTAAATTATTATAAGGAGCCATTATAAAAGGACAATAGCAGGGAATAAGATTGCAAAGAAGAACATGGAAGTCATTTATTAATTTTCCCCAAAATCCAAGGAGCATAATCCACAAATTGCATCATAGATTAACTAAAATTTCCATTCTAGTAATAAGTGCTAAATCTGAAGAAGATTTGTAGGCATTGTTATCAGCATTTTGTTTTCCAAAATATAAATTCCAGACAAAATTCAGATTTTCACATTTCCAGTCCACAGAAATCAAAAAGGTCCTCACAACTTTTAGATGATGACTTTTAAGTTCTACAGATAACTTTGAGATGGTTAACATTGCTAATGAATTAATGCCGAGGTGGGACAGATAAAAGTTAGTTTGTTCTCTCCCAAAGTTCTATAAAAATGGAACCTCAAACTCTTACCTCTCTCCAATCTACTCCCTACTCTCTGTGTTTCATTGCCATTAGGTCTAATTGCTTCAAACTCTAATGCACAATTATTTAAGCGACATATTCTGGTTTTCCCTTCCCAATTCCCCCCACCCTCATGCTATGTGCCTATCTTCATTGTTCCCATGTCTCTATGCTGCCACCTGCCTTTCTATCCATGTCATAACTTGTCTTTGTTCTGTTTGCTCCCACGCCTTCTGTGATTAATAATAGTATATTTGCTACCCCATTTCCTTCTGTCAGTCATGGTCTTTCTTGATGAGTATCCAAAAAAACTGGGTTTATCTGCCCACATTTCACAATTTTATGAATTTTTAAAATTAATTTACTGGTATAAAGCCATTTAGTTGAAGAAAAGGAACATGGGAAAGGTTATGTGACCATTCTCTCCAGAAAGTGCATGATCACATAGCTGATATTATACATAAGAAGAATGCTCTCTCTGGTAACCAAGAAAATAATTGTAGGGTGATAATAATGGGGAAAAGAAAAGTGGGCCCTAGTTGCAAGGTTAGTTAAAAACTAGAAATAAAGATATGATTGTAGGCTGCACATGAAAATTATAATTAAAATTTCTTATAACAGCTTGATTTGGAAGAGATTCATTCAATAAAGCAGTTTAACTGGTTTACAGTATAATTCTACTGAATTGACCAATTCAAAACAGGCAAATCACTGAAGTGGGAACTTTATGACTGTTGAATTATGGGTTTGTTTTTGTTTTTGCTTTTCTGGTTTGACTTGTGAAATTTGAATAAGTTAAAGCGATGGAGTGGATGTAGAAAAGCTTCTAAGTTGTATGAAGAAGTTTGGGAGTAATTAAATTTTGAACTCCCACATTTAATAAGGAAATAGAGCAAAACATGAAATGGAAAAGGCAGTAAAATTACATTTAATGAAAAAAAAATCAGACTTAAATGAAGTAGAAGGGATAGTGATGCAAAATGAGTGATTTGTCAGGAACTGAAGAAATGAAATCAATAGTTATTTCATTTTGATGTCCCTCAGTATAAATCTCAGGTTTCTTTTTCAGTATCATGGTCTATGGATTCCAATAATACTAATATTTCCATTATTACAACAAATACTACAATTGTTATATTGTTATCATTATTATTTTATTTTACATCGTACTTTATAGTTTACAAAATACTCTCCTAAAAACGATAGGATATCAATAGAGCAAATATTTGTTGTTTTTCAGTTTATTCTGGCATGTTGTACTATTCATGTCCCCATGGACCATAATGTCCACAGGATTTTCTTGGCAAAGATACTGGAATGATTTGTCATTTGCTTCTCCAAATATTCTTCAATTCAACAGGCAGTTCTTAAGCACATTATGGCTCTATGGACCAGCCATGAGTGTATACTATATATACAAAGACAGAAATTAAATATCTGTCTTCAAGGAATTTGCATTTTATGATGAAGATATGTATAGACATAAGAAAATAAAAACAATATATGAAGTAAACAAGAAACATATCAAAAGGGAACACTAAAAACTTGTAGACTTAAGAAAGACCTTGTGTAGAAGACAATTTTAAACTATGCATTATAAGAAAAAAGATAGACAATAAGGAAGAACATGCCAGGTATAAGGAATGGCCTATGCAAAGGTCTAGAGGTAAGAAATGGCATGGTGTATAATAATACATAATTGTAGAGGACTGCAGAGAGTGGGGAACTCTGAGAAAGTTATACTTGAAGCAAGGATACTTACAGCAAGATGTTTACTCAGTGTGATTGATGAGTAATGGTTCTCCAGTTCATATACACTTAGTGTGATATAATGATATAATCGCTCTAGTTGGAATATAATTAGAGTGATATGGTGATGTAATAGTTTGTGGTGGCTCTTCTGCCTTCATCACTCATTCACCTAAGATCAAGGCTCCTCCAGAGATCCTTCAGAAAGCTAGTCTGGACATTACAGTTTGGTGCTCAACCTGGGGCCCTAGATATGAGGCTCTGGACGTAAGGACCAACACTCAGCAGTTTGACTGACACAATTGTAAGCTCAGTGGAGAAGTTCCTATGACCCAGAAATATGGTGAGTATAAAAATAGACAAGCAGGAAACTTTGGTAAGGGTTAAACTAGTCACATTCATTTTTCAGTTGAAATGGGACAAATTTTAAGAAAAAAGCCTGCCCCCCCCAAGGGGAGTGTGTTGCAAGGTTTGTAGATAACTTGGAAGCAGATCACTGGACTCTTAAATATAGTAGAGTGCACATCTCCTTGGCTCTCTAAGGAAGAAAAATTAGAGTCAGATATGTGGAAAAGAGTGGGACAGCAAATAATTGAATATTACGAAGGTATGGGTCCTGATTCAGTTACTGAAGAAACACAATCAATCAGCCAGGAAGCAACCTGATGGGAGAAAGGGATTACAATTGGGAAGAATAGAGTTGTATGCAGCCTGGACTACTGAGATATCTCCCGGAAAGGTGAAATCTGTCCCTGCCTGGCCTATAGATCCCTTGCTTCCACACACAGTCAGCTTGAGCATTTCAATTCCTAAAAGTGCTTACAAAACAGTGTCCATCCATAACTGATTTGAGAAGCTGACGAATGTGTAGCTAATATTCCAGTCACTAGCACAGGTAAACAATGTGTGACATCACCCAGGGGAAGTAGTAGCATTAGGTTTACTGATACACACTGCTGATAGGCAATTTTGTCATATTTACCCAAATTTTGACTTTCACCAATAAAATTCATGAATATTCTGGACTGCAACTGTGATAACTAACCATTCTATGCTCACTATCTATGTAAATGGTATACCATTGAAAGGTTTGGAAGACACAGGTGCAGATTGTACAGTCATTAGAGTTGCCAGTTGGCCTTGTCATTGGCCAAAGATTAAGGCAGACACCTACATGTCTGGCATAGGAGAATCAATAGCAGCTGAAGTTAGTGCTACCCCTTTGAGATGTACATCTGAATATGAAACAGGAGTTTTTACTCCTTTTGTAGTGAATAAAATCCCCATCAGTCTGTGGGGAAGTGACATCTTACAACAGTTAGGATTACAAATAAGTACTTTGGCCTTTTAGATAGGGCTGCTGCTGAAGGCCTGCCTGTACTCTCACCTGTTCTCATTCAATGGAAAACTGATATACCAGTGTAGGTGGAAGAGTGGCCTTTAACAAGTGAAAAAATTCAGGCCTTATTAGATATAGTATAGGCACAACTTGACCAAGGATACTTACAACCTTCTCTAAGTCCTTGGAATTCCCCTGTATTTGTTGTGAAAAAAAGAAATCTGGAAAATGGAGGATGTTGACTGATTTGAGAAAAGTAAATGAACAGATGGAACTATGGGAACTCTTCAGCCTGGACATCCATCACTTACTCAGTTGCCTAGAGAATGAGCTCTTTGGGTTACATGCATTAAGAATTATTTCTATTCTATCCCTCTGGATAAGGAGGATATGAAAAGTTTTGCCTTTTCAGTGCCCAGTATTAATTTAGCTGAGCCTTATAAAAGATTTGAATGTACAATTTTGCCACAGGGAATGAAAAATAGCCGATTATGTGTCAAATATATGTTGCTGCTGCTCTTACTCCACTAAGAAAAGCATTTCCCAAAGTTATGTTATTACAAAACATGGATGATATTTTGGGGTGTGTACCTGAGGAGCAAATGTTAGAAACATGTCTGTAAAAGTCAATAGAAACACTAATAGAAACTAAGGAACTACAAATTTCATATAGCTCCAGAAAAAAGTTCAAAGACATGCTCCTTTTCAATATTTAGGATATGAATATATCCCAAGGTGCTTACAGTACAAAAACTTTCTTTAAGAACAGAGAAGTTGAACACCTTAAGTGACTTACAAAAATTGATAGGAGATATCCAATGGATGCATCCAGTGTTAGGCTTAACTACTTATCAATTACAACCATTATATGACATTTTAAGGAGAGGAAATGCTTTAAACTCACCACACCAGCTTACAAAAGAAACTCAAGAGGTTTTGAGAGAAGTTTGAACTGGCTTTATCCAATATGGTTGAAAGAGTCACTCAAAAAATCTTGGAAATAACAATTTTTGCTACAAAAGAGGCACCCACAATTGTCCTTCATCAAGGACACAGTGTGATCATATGGGTGAACCTCCCAGAACAACCAAAACAAAGCCTTATTCCTTACACAGTGCTTGTGATTACAATTTTATTAAAGGCTATTAATCAAGTAGTACAATTATCTAGGATAAGACTTGATGAGATACACACCTTTTATACTAATGCACAAATTAATGTTTGCTGTAAAACCATTCCAGAGTGGCAAATTTTATTGGCCACAGCTCCAAATTTTATAAATGGGTCCCCATTAAAGATAACCCAGCTATTACATAATTGGCTATTGATTTTTGAAGAAAAGTTTTCTAAGGTTCCTCTAAAAGGACCAACTATCTTTACAGATGCATCCAAACATAACATTTGTGCTGTATTCTCTCATGATTTAACTATAAAGTGAGTAGTCAGAACTTCTTTTCAATCTACTCAGCAGAATGAATTGTATGCAATCATTCTAGCTCTTTGTTATTATCCAGGAGATGTAAATATAATATCTGATTCAGCTTATTCAGTAGGTGTGGTACAAAGAATTGCCACAGCCCAAATAAAATTTGTAACTTCTAATATATATATATATATATATATATATATATATATCAGCTCTTTAAGGAACTTCAAGAGCAAGTAAGAAAGTGCCAAGGTAAGATTTATATCTTGCATGTCCACTCTCATAGTGGACTTCCAGGTCCTATTTTTTATGGAAATTCGAAGGTAGATAACTTTCTCACCATATTAGCCAATACTCCTTTGTTTCAGGCAGCCCATAAACCTCATTCTAAATATTATCAGGCTGCTCAAACTTTACATTTGCTATTTGGGATAACAAAAGAAGAAGCTAGGAACATGATAAAAGCCTGTGCAGCTTGCCTTCCTTTCCACACTCCTACACTGCCTCCAGAAAAGAACCCTCCTGCTTTGAGACCCAATGTAATTTGGCAAATGGATGTGACTCATTATCAATCTTTTGATCATCTATCTTTTATCCATGTTGTAGTAGACACTTTTTCAGGATTTACTTTTTCAATACCAGCAGCAAAAGAGACTGCCTGAGTAATCACTGAATTCCTTATACAAGCTTTTGCAATTATGATTGTGCCACAAGTAATAAAAACAGATAAGGGACCTGCATCTACTTCTAAACATTTTGCACACTTGTGTACATTATCAGATTTTACACACCACTGTCATACCTTTTAATCCTCAAAGACAGGCAATAGTAGAAGAGGAGAAACAAAGACATCAAGATGCTCCTCTAAAAACAAAAGAAAGGGGGAGCCACAAGTAATCCTAGAGAACTTTTAATTTAGCCCTTTATACTATTAATTTTAAAATTTTTGATAATGATGCACTGACTCTGGCAAACAGGTTTTATAACCCACTGGAAGGGCAGTTCCCAGAGCGTGCAGTTCCACTATCTTTAGATAATCTCCAGGAGATGTGGAGAGATCCAGAAAGTGGTATATGGAAGGGACCAGATAGGTTAACTGCTTGGGGGAAAAGGTTTGCTTGTGTCTCTACAGATGGAGAAGGAATCAGATGGGTGCCAACAAGCTGTATTTGCCTTGTCCATCAGAGAGAGGCAGAAAAAGAGAAGACCCCTAAAACAAAGGAAAAGTCCCAAGAAACATCTGGTGGTTCCATCTCTGAATACATGTACCACTGAATAATCATGACTCTTAATCCTATGTGTATTGCAATCAACTCATAAACATTAAAAAAAATGTTAATGAGACTGTTACAGGACTTCAAAATCTGCAAGAATCATTGGATTCCCTGACACATGATGAAACTGTTGCAGGATTTCAAAATCTGCAGGAATAATTGGGTTCCCTGATGTACAAATTAATGCATAATAGATTGGTTTTGGATTATCTCTTGGCTGCTGAAGGAGGTGTATGTGTGAATGTTATTTATATAATCCTCCTTCTAGGACTTATGGACATATATAATTCCTCATATTGATTCATGTTGTTTGTTACATCACTACTAGCCTTGTTATATTACTATGTGCTTGTGCAATACCTCCCATGCTGATGGATTTTATGTATACCTGTTTCAATTAAGACCTTTGTTCCCAGAGGAAACATACTACCAATATCTAGTTTGGTTCCCCATTTCCTTTTGGTGCCCACCTCTCTTTTTAGAAGTCAGGGAGGACTTGACCACTTATTTTTTGGTGTTTTTACATCCTTTCCTGAGAATTCAGGTGGGCATGCTCATCTGTGTTCTAAAACAAAATAAAGCACAAGATATAGAGGACCAAAGACAGTAGGGAACTCTGGGAAAGATATACTTTAAGCAAGGATACTCACTGCAGGGTGTTTACTCAGTGTGATTGATGAGATAATGGTTCTCTAATTCACATATTCTTAGTGTGATGTAATGATGTAATTACTCTAGCTGATAGAGTGTGATATATACTTAGTGTGATATGATGATGTAATGGTTCTACATTGGCCCATGCTCAGTGTGCTGTAGTGATATAATTGTACTAGGGTATTTAAGGGCTGAGAGAACTCCAGACTCCAGACTTCATCCTTGATAATCCTTGTAGTGGCTCTACTGCCTTCATCACTCCTCCATCTAAGACCAAAGCTTGTCCAGAGATCCTTCAGAGATCAAGTCTGGACATTACACATAACTATTTATAAATTGTCTTTCACATTGGATTTTGAGCTCCTTGATAGCAGGGACTGTGTTTTGCCTTTCTTCATGTCACAGTGCTTAACACAGTTCAGGAAAAATATTAGGTGCATCATAAATACTTGTTTATTTAATTACTTTTCCCACTGCTATGCAGCATAAAAATGTATTGCATTTTGTTCCAGAATTTTTTGTCATCTCTAACAAAGATCATCTTATTTTACTTTGTTCAACATACACTATTCATTAAACAATTTATTTTTAGTGTAATGTATGAGATTAACAGGATGAAAATTATATGTCTTTGGGATTTCTCACAAATTAGTTCCCATTTTATTTAAATTCAAAACTTTTACTATTGCATTCTCAGGTAATCCCTTCAGAGGAGTACTTTTTGCACTGTCCTTTGATACACTGGCATTTGTTCTGGGTCCTAATCATGGAATCTTAATTGGAGTTTCAAGGAACCTGGAAAATTAACTACCAGCTAAGCATGATACGTGGAACTGAGAGGAGTGAAGCTAGAGGATCTCATGAATTCACAAATTCTTAGCTGCAGAGCTATACTGATTTAGTATCTATACTAATTTTGGCATTAATATGGTGAAGCTATGGGAATGCATGAGGCTGGCACCATTGGCAAAAGAGAGTTGGAACTGGCCGGATTTGGAAATTGAGAAGGTCAAAGCTCTTGTTATTCAATAAAGGGATTGGGTTTATGAATTGTGCTTTTACTTTAAGCCTATGTGAGAGAGGTAGATCCAGCTTAAAAAACAAGTCTGTTATAATTTTAGCCTCCTTTTCAATTAATATGGTAAAGCTATGGGAATGAATGGGTATGGAAGTGTAAGGATTGGAATTGGCTAGATTTTGAAATGGAGAAGGTCAAAGTTCTTATGCTAATAAGTAGGGGAGTTGGCTTTATAAATTGTCCTTTTACTTCGATTATAGATGAGAGAGGTAGATCCAACTTAAAAACAGAAAAAAAAAAAAAAAACTCAATTCTAATTTTAGCCTCTTTTTCAATGTAGAAATTTTTTCTATTGTGTTATGAGGGGAGAATACACATCTGTTCTCAACGATGATATGAATTCATATAAATCCTTTGCACATTTAAAACTTTGATATATGATCTTAGTAGGTAGATCTTTTTCAAAACTTAACATCAACTGTATGTTCTAGGTAGGTCCCTTCTCAATTAAGGACAGTTGTTTTTTCATTTATACCTGCTGATTTGGCCTGCCCATGCAAGAGCCATTTCTGCCCTTAGCAAGAAGGATCTATGAAACACTGAGCTGGGATAGGCCTTGTCTCCAAGTAATTATATTAAAGTGTTCTGATAGATTATGCTTTGAACCTGTTTCTATACTACTTGGATTTTTTTTTTTTTAATATTCTAAGGTCAGTGGAAATAATTTATTCCCCTTCTCTGTTTTTAGGCAGAAATAAGATTCTTACCAGAAATTCAGATCTATATCTTTAACTTCTTTAAAATTCATTTTACAACCACTCCCCTTTGATTCAGCATTTCCTTCCAACTTTTTTAGAGGTGGGATTTTGCATTTTCTTACTATTTTCTCCTTGCAATCTATTAAACATGCTATTCTCAATATAATTTAATTCAGAAACTAGAAGGAAGTGTCAGCTAAATGGAAAAATGACTCACAGGGTCTCCTTGGAAAGACAAATTAAGGAGTTAGTTTTATCAGTCCAAAGGCCTATTAACTTTTACTGCACCTCTAAAATATTTTGTTCTACTCATTTACATTTTAACACAGAGGATTCTACATCTCCCTTACTTTCTGTATTCTGCCTTCATTTTAACCTTCGAACTACAACTCATAGTACATTTGGGGAAATAAGATATTTATCACAGATAGAGAAGATAAAAAAAAATCTATAAAATATATGTAAAAAAGCCCATCCTTTCTAATTATTCTAATCCATTAATTTGTCCTGGCCACATTTTATAGAAAAATATAGTTTTTAAAATTAAATTTGTTTTTAGAATTAACCTCTGGTACAATAAATAACAATTGACAGACAAATGGGAATACAAATGTGACAGAATTCAAATGATGAGTTGTACAAATCAAGAGCCAAACAATGTTATTAAAATGACCACAGAAGGAGCACAGGAGGAAGGCTGGCTACACAATAAGAATGAGGAATTATAGAGGGACAGCAATACTGGTCATGATATAAGGTCAATGTTGGGACTAGTAACAGTCATTTCTTTTGGTTGGTGAGTTTCCTAGGCAGGAAATCTTGTACCAATGCAAGTAGACAATTTTTCTAAGTTTATAATGTCAGTCCACTATGCAGTCTTTCTTGCTGAATTCAAATAGAAACAGATTTCCTGTGGTTCTCATATTGCCTTAGATTACATTTTAATCTGGTTGGGACTCTATTTAGGGGCTTTCTAAAGCCTGGAACACTGAGACATTAAGATGCTTGTTTTTGGTGACACAGTCAATGTCAAGGGAAGGATTTGAAGTTAGTTTACCCAGACCTCCAAACTAGTATCCTATTCATTATAAATTTCTTCCTCTCTTTAAATATGAATGGCACACTCCCACCTCCCCTGCCCCCAACCTCATTAAAAAGGTTTTTTGCTTCCTTCAAAAATCTATGATCCTAAATTATTTTTTATTAACCATTTAGTTTCTATTGCCTCAAAATTTCCTAATCTCTCTCTCTCTCTCTCTCTCTCTCTCTCTCTCTCTCTCTCTCTCTCTCTTTCTCAATGTATGTAATCAATACTCTATATCTATCTATAATTGTGATAGGTGCCACTTTCTAGGAAAGAAGCACTTGTTTAATCAGAATAATCATTTTCTAGCCATACCTCTGACTTCATCATACCTCATTATTAGTTGTGTGATCTTGGAAGTGTCATTTAACTTTACTAGATTTTAGTTCTCTTAGTACTAGAAGAATGTAGGTGTAGATAGTCTCCAAGATTCTTTGCATATATATAAATGTTGTGAGAACATTTAAATCCTATCAATTTAGATAGATTAACTCCTAGATTAATAGAGTTTAAAGGGTGAAGACATATCCCATTGCTTTTGTTTGTTTGTTTTTGCTTTTTTCATAGGGTTGAGCTTTGTATATGATAATTAACAGATGTTTACTAAATTAACGAATAAATGAATTTGTGTTTTAAGTGAAGTTATATAGAAAAGAGACTCAAGTAGTTCTCTTAAATTTTTTTTTGTTGTTGTTGTTATTGTTGTTTTGTTGTTGTTGTTTCAGAGAGTAGAATTAGATCAAGGGACTGAAGCTGAAAAGAAAAAAGATTACAAATATAAATAAGGGAAAGAATTCTAAAATTAGACTTATTATAAAATGAGTTTTTCCCTCCCTAGAGATCCTTAATTGGAGGGTAGATGATTTGTTTGTGGGACTGCTGTGAAGTAGATTTCTTCTCAAGTATGTGACGAATTACTTGGTTTCTGAGTAGCTACCCAACATTGAGATTCTAGAATTTGATTTGGTCCTTCTGTGAATGAATTTCTTTAGTCACATTTAATTTTTTCACTCAACCTCTAATACAATTATAAACTGTTACATTCAATAGCACACCTGGACACATTTAAGAGTATACTCTCTTACTTTCTTTTGTGTATGTGTGTGTGTGTGTGTGTGTGTGTGTGTGTGTGTGTGTGTGTGTGTGTAGGACTGTTGCAAGGGAAGGCTTAAGGTCTGGAATCTAATAACAATGTAAGATCTCTGTAAATACCTCTCTCCCATCTCTGACTAAGTATAGGAATACAGAACTCAGAGTAAGAAAACCCAGGCTCCACGCCCAGTACTAAAATACACTTGAAGAAGTGGACAAAGCCCTTTCTATTTCTGCTTCTATTTCTTTATCAGTGAAATGGATATTAAAATAATTTATGGTAACTATTACCTAGGATTCCTGGGTATAATATGGTTTAAAAAGTGTCAAGTGATGTAATAATATTAGCTCTAATCATTCTTAACTCTACTTTGAGTATCATGATTATTATGCAGTTAAAAAGAGAATAGAATAACTAATTAGGAGACACTCTAAGGAGAACAGGATTCATAAAAGTGCTCAGTAAACAAAATATGTCCAAAGAGGTTATCACATTTAGCCTTAATTGGGGACATGATTTTGACATAATTAGATGCCACTTTTGCTATTATCTGTTGTTATTTTTTAAAATAAAGCATATAGAAAAATTACATCTTTTTTTCTGGTGGCTTTTTCCCTAATTAACTATTCTGCTACATGAGCTAAAGTTTGTCTACCCAAAACAATGTACCCCAAGCACAGCACCCCAATTCTTACACTCACGAAGAATGTCCCTTTTTCTTCACTTGAACCATGATAATTCATAAGACATATATATATACATAAACATGTTTCTTCAAACATTTTTATCTACATATACCAAATGCCCCTCTTTGCCTAGTCTGAGGCCCTTCCCTTTGGTGTGGATTTCTAATGAGTTTCTATACTTGAAACCAGATGCAGGGGGCAGAGCCAAGGTGGCAGAGAAGGCACACACAACTTCCTAAGCTCCTCTCATTCCCTTCATAACCAACTATTTAATTCAGCCTCAAAAATAGCTCTTCACTGCTTAAATTAATGAAGATTAGAAGTACTACTTGATATTAAAAAAAAATAATAAAAACTTGAGTCTCTCAAACCCAAATACTCTTTTGAAAAAAAAATAATCCCTCAAATAATCAAAAATAACAATTTCAGACATCACAACATTACATAATACCAGGCAGTCAGTGTAGCAGCAAGGTGATTACAGTTATCTAGTCTGGAAATGATCAGGAACTTAACTACAGATTTGGCTTTGTGGGTAGATAGTGATTGTTGCTATAAACAGTGATATACTAAAAGGATAATACTATTGCAATCACATCAGACTTTAGTTTATAGTAGCACAGATCAGACTGAATTTCATGTAGTGATTTCATCTATTCTGTCTCCATTCTTGCTAATTTTATACTTTAAAAAATCAGGAAGTTAAACTTACTGAATTTCTTAAGTTTTGTCACATTTTCCATAATGGTTATTGTAGTCCAGTTCCCTTAGCTTTTCTGAGCATTGATTTTCCATTGGGAGCTCAGACTGAACTCCCAATTCTGTCCTTTTCTCTGCTCAAGTAATATCTTCTGGCCTCTGAATATTTCTGAACTAACTTTTCAGTTTTTTAAAACACCTTCCATCACTTATCAAAGTGCTGGATTCCCTTTATTTATTGTCTAAAAAACTTCAGTCTATTTCTTCTAGAAAACAACAGCCAACTATCTACAGTGGGTTGAGTAGAAATATATAAATACAAGCAATTTTCAAACCACAGACTCACAGGATTTAAGAATAATGAGACCCAATAAACATTGACTGAGGAGAAGGAGAAATTATCCAGTCCAACTTCTCATTTTTCAAATGAGGAAACTGAGGCCCAGTTGATTGAGTAATTTAAAAAAGAAAACAAAAAACTCACAAACCATATGTTAGACGATATGGGAAAAAATCCAAGAGAGCCTATAGGCAAACTTCCTGATCTTAGTTAAGAAAAATGAGGCCAAGGGAAGTTATGACTTTATAAAGCCACAAAGATAGTGACTATTAGAGTCAAAATTTGAATTATTATTTTCTAACTCTAGAGTCAGTACTTCTTATTATAAAAAAAAATATGTTTAGATCTACCTTCTCCCTAAAAAATGGTGTCTGACTTTGAAAATTTATTCTGTTATTCTTATGACTAATGAACATTAAGCATATACACATTAGAGAATGATGGAACGATTGCAAAAATAATTTCATAGTAGATATAAGTAGACTGCCTCATATTTACCAAATTCTTTATAGAAAATGGATAAAAGACATAATAACACATATAGGAAAGAAGAATATGGACTAGTCACCCATGAAGATAGTAGATAGACAGCTACAGAACTGTGCAAGTATCTATACAATGGTATAAAAAATAAACAGAGCTTTCAGAATTTTAATTGAAGTGACAAATCAAAAGTATCAAAAAGAAAAGGCATATTGTCCTCTTGAAACTGCCTATAATGCTATAATATTGTTCAAGAGGCATAGAACATAGATCTCTAATTTCTTAGTTTCATTCTTTATGTCCTTTTAACTTATTCATTATGTTCTTTTAAAAATGATATATTTTATTTCCCCAATTGCATGTTAAAACAATTTAAACTGTTTTTAAAAGTTTTTAGTTCCAGATTCTATCCTTTTCTCTCTTTATTCCCTCCCCTCTTATTGAAATGGGAAGTATTTTGATATAGTTTATAAATGTGCAGTCATGAAAACATTTCCATATTAGTCATTTTGCACAAGATGATTTGAATGAAAAAAAAATCTTTTTCTTCAGATGTCCTATGTTCCCCTTTTCTGGGTTACGTCTTGATTTATAAAATAAATCACAAAATAATCCTGACAAGTGTTCCCTTTTTATGATCGAATGCATACTGCTTCTAAATAGTTCAAGTTCTTTGGATAACCATGCCATTTTAAAGAAAGAGACCCTTATTGTGTTAGTCATCAAATATAATTAATTTGAAATATAGGACACCAAAGATGTCTAACTTTGGATTAAAAGAGTTTGAGTTATGAAATGATTTATTATCCCTGCAGGAGAGAACTTAATGTTAGCATCCCCTAACAAAACCCTGGGAATGGCCTAGATTTGTTGTAGATGGAGGAGGAAGTTATAAAGAGATTATTTTGTTTGCACTCTCTTCTTTTTCCCTCTATTCTTGTTGACAAGTAATCAAGGCTGTTCACAGATCTATGTTTCACTTAGGGCTGATTTGTAACTGTTTTGCAACACTTATTTCCCCTTATCAGACAGAAATACCCCAGTGGGACCTAATTTCCACTTTGAATTATGTATTATCCATATGTCAGATTAAGTGAACAATTTTTAATGTGATCCCTCTAATCTAGAAAGCCGGGAGATAGCAGTAGCTTTAATTTTAGATGATAGTAGGAATTTACCAAAATCAAATTAATAAAACTTTGTCAAATACTGAGGCTTTTTGCCTGGATCATGAAAAAGGTCCAGTGCTACTGGCCCTATTGTCACAACAGAGCAGAGAATTCTTCATGACCATGTCACTCATGTTCTTCTTCTTCTAGTTTTGAACTTATTAATAAATTCATAACAGGAAAAATATATTTATTGAATTTGGTATGTAACATTTACTTAAACCTAAATACAAATTAACTGTAATAATTATAACTATAATAAGTTATATTGATTTAGTGCTATAAGATTTGTGAAGTTCTCTCCTCAGTAGAAGGAAGTATCCTGGTCTCATCTAAATTTTATAACTCAATTAAACAGTTAATCACACTCACCTTTTAGGAGCTGTTCAACCATTAATTTAAATAATCATTTTCTCTATCTCTCTTCTTCTTTTGGAGGAGGGCTGGCTGAAGAAAGTTAATAAGTCATGCAGTCTAATTCTTTCCTTTATCCAATTTCCAGATGAGAAAGTTCTGCCAAGGAGAACTGAATGATGTGCCAATTTAGGACACATTGTTTTCTAAAGATTTTTAGTATCATTTCTTTTGTTTTAAATGACCAAAATTAGGTATACATAGTAGTTACCAAAATCAAAATTTCTTTAAACTTATGGATAAGATTATTATTGAGTCTTTTTTATAATAGCTTTTTATTTTCAAAATATATGCAAAGAGACTTTTCAACATTCACCCTTACAAAACCTTGTATTCTAATTTTTTTTTCTCTTGGTCTTTCTCCCACCTTCTTCCTTAGACAGCAAGAAATCCTATGTATCTTAAACAATGGCAATTCTTTTATATATTTTCATAATTATTATGCTGCATAAGAAAAATCAAATCAAAAAGGAAAAAATAATGAGAAAAAAAGCAAGAAGCAAGTAAACAACAAAAAGATGAAAATGCTATGTTGTGGTCCACATTTAGCCCCCATAGCCCATTTTCTGGATGCAGATTGTTCTCTCCATCACAAGTCTATTGTAATTGGCCTGAATCGCCTCATTGTTGAAAAGAACCATGACCATCTGAATTGATCATCTCATATTCTTGTTGTTATGGTGTACAATATTCCATTAGTTCTACTTATTTCAATTAGCACCAGTTCATTTAAGTCTCTCCCGGTCTTTCTGAAATCATCTTGCTGATCATTTCTCACATAACAATAATATTTCATGACATTTATATATCATAACTTATTCAGCCATTCTCCATCTGATGAGCACCTACTCAATTTCCAGTTCCTTATCACTACAAAAAGAGCTGCTACAAACATTTTTTGTACATGTTGGTCCTTTTCCCTTTTTTATGATCTCTTTGGGATACAAGCCCAGTAGAGACACTACTTGATCAAAGGGTATGCACAGTTTGAATGGTTGTATCAGTTCACAACTCCATCAATAATGTATTAGGATCCCAGTTTTTCCATATAGCTTCTGATGTTTGTTATTATCTTTTCTTGTTATCTCAGGCAGTCTGAGAGGTATGACCTCAGAGTTATCTTAATTTGCATTTCTCTAATGAATAGTGATTTGCATATTACTAAAACGGTTTTAATTTCTTTATCTGAAAATTGTTCATATCTTTTGGCCTTTTGTCAGTTGGAGAATGG
This sequence comes from Antechinus flavipes, assembly GCF_016432865.1. NCBI lineage: Eukaryota > Metazoa > Chordata > Mammalia > Dasyuromorphia > Dasyuridae > Antechinus > Antechinus flavipes. Next base: position 487,625,529 of record NC_067398.1, on the reverse strand, counting down.
CTTGTATTGTTATAAATTTGAGTCAATTCTCTCTATATTTTAGAAATGAAGCCATTATCAGACCTTGGATATAAAATCCCCTCCCCCCCACCCCGCGTTTTCTGTGCATGAGTCTTAATGTTTTCCTTTTATCCAGTACAGTCTTTGGGGTATACTTTGCCTGTGACTGTGGAAAAGAAATACAAAATATTAAAAAATTACTTTCAATAACATATAATAAAACATCACTGATCTTCTTTGTTCTTTGCATTTTTCTTCTTTCCAAGGACCCTCTCTCCTTAATTATGATATTGCAGAGTTTGGAAATTAAGTGAAGTTCTTTTATTTGAGTCTTATTCAGTAATAAAGTTCACCCATTAGCATTTTTTTTAATAACAGAATTGGCCCAATTCTGCAATCTTAACTAATTGTATTTTGTCTTGACTAGGGACCTCAGAATTAAATTTTATACTCTGCTTATTGTGTGAGGAGGCAGGGCAAGATGAAAAGAATTGTAAAGTTATTCTTATCTTATAACAAACTGAGGAAGTGACAATACTCAAGTATAAAGGAAACTATCAGGATAAAATGAAAAAAAAAAAGTATTTCTAAGCATTTTTTTTAAGGCAGATTACTTCCTTATCACATTAATACTACTTTCTAAAATGAATGAAAGCATTTTAATTATTTCCTAAGTTAGAGGTCTGTTGGGCATTCAGGTCCACTGAATAGTGGTTAGGAGTAGCAAATAAGGACCTATGCCTGGAGAAATCTCAATGTTTTATAAGGTATATAAATGAACTTTCTCCCTTTAAAAGTCTGTGTTCATGTAAGCAAAGAAAAGAGACCAAGCAAAACACTCCAGAAAAAGAGAGACAGGATACAACTGAATGCTGAATTGATCATAAAATTCGAAGAAGAGCTTGGGCTAGGTGAAAAAAATATCAATTTAAATAGATATGATCCCTTCTTAAGGAGTTGGCAGTCTAAGAAACTGCATTGGTTACAGGGAAAATGAAGTTATAGGCAACTGAAGGAACATTAAATAGGGATATGAATTAAGTAAGTGCATCATATATTAGCAAAAGGATAACCAACTAATTATTATGGAGTGTCTGATTGTGACAGCAAAAATGGGAGTGCCATGTTCAGAATGCTAGGAGACATAAATGGTGTTCTTTTTACCTGGTGATCATTTCTAAATGATAACAAGAGTTGAAGTGCATTTATTTAAACCTCAAAAAAATATTCACATGGTCTCAAGTATTTGGATTTGGCTGAATATTTTAGTCTGCACTTAGATATTTCATTGTAAATATAGCTTCAAATGTACTAGTTTCCTTTTTGTTTAAACACATTTTGCTAATTAGGACTTAGATTGAAATACAAATATATACCCAGAAGTTTATAGAGGGTAAATAAGAATCAATATTTAAATGAAGACTACATTTTTATGCTACTGAGAATGAGAATTTCTTTTAACTATTTTATTTCAGACATTTTTGATAATAGGTGACCTCCCCAGCAAAAAAGGACTGGGTCCAAGACAATTAGGTTAAGGTCAATTTTTCTGTGAATATGTCTAAAAGATGGCAGCAAAGAGAATAAGAGCAGGATTATCACTTTGCCCTTCCCTTAGATATCCTGAACTGGAATCTATTGTTTCATTCCTATTTCAGGGTTTTTTTAATCAGTTCAATTGATTGTAATTTGCTCACTGCTTATATTATCAGTATCATAGTTTACAGAGGAGACTTTTGAGATATAAACTAGTCAACTCCAAAATTTTATAACAAAGTTTTAGTAATTTTCTATATCTACAGCCTATGTAACATCTAGCATTTATAGTACTTTAAAGTTAAAGTCTTTTACATGTTATTTCAGTTAATCCTGACATCAACCATGTAATATTGATTTTATGATTTTGAGAGAGATGAAATTATTTAGTGAAAGAGATTCTTTCTTTCACAGCAAGAAATCCATTACTTTCTCTGAAACTTAGAATGTTACATAAAGATCACTGAAATATTAAGTGACTGAAGTAACATGCTGAAATCAACAAATATTAGAGATGGCCCTTGAATCTATGTATGAGCTAAACTCTCAATATACTGTAATATATATATATATATTATGTGTATATACATATATATGTGTGTATATTATATGTATATTAGTGCATATGTATCTCTGTGTGTATATGTATACATGTATACGTACATATATGTGTGTATACATTAAATTATTAACTTTAATCTTTTTAAGAACAGTATTTTGTATTTCATTTCTTCATTCTCAAGCACTTAGTAAAGTATTTCATAAAGGGCACTTAATAAATGATTGCTTGATTTAAATCAGTTTGTCTCCAGAATTGATTACATTCATGTGTAAAAATGACAAAATTAAAATAAAAGATCATTATGAAGATTAGATCTTTGGGGGTACAAATTTAAGACAAAAGTAATATTAGGATTAATTATATATTATAGTTACTTAAAACAACAAAGCAGATATTCTTAATTCAAAGCACATTGCAGTTTTGTATAAACTATGAGAAATATTATGCAAACAACATAGGTTAAAATTAGCTTTATTCAGTCAACATTTTTCCTTCTGTTCCCTATTTATGTTCTGTATTGCTAGAAAAGGTTTCTAACTTTTCATCTGATTAATTATTTCCTATTAGTTCATTAAGAGTGGGATGTTTGTCTTTTGCATCCTCCAGGCTTTAAATATTCCCTTTTCTCTCCATTAGACCCCCAGTTTTGTCATAATGCCTTTGGGCTGAATGAATATCTCACTTATGACTACCTAATAGGCTTGCCCTTCCTGATAAAATCCTGCCAACAAACTTGCCATGAGACTCTGGATAGGACTTTGGGCTCACTCCATTTGTTAAATCTATAGATTCAATTAGATAACTCTTAATTTTCCAAACATTGTGACCTCTCCTTTGAATATCATCCCTCCCTCTTACCCACTGGAATCTTGAACCTGATTCTGCAATAATCTTAGGTTATGAGGCAAATTCATTGGTCTTATATTGCCTTGAACCAGGCCTTTAGCTTACTTCACAGACATTACCGCTAAATCTTTTTCCCTTTAGTATTCATTCCCACTTCCTGTGCACCAGGACCTTATATTTTATTCTGAAAACTTCACTGGTTTCTGATAGGTGAGCTTTAACCTTATGTTGCCTGGAACCAAGTGTCCACCTCACTTTTTGGGCATTTCCAATTAAATAAGAGAATTGTAGTAAAATCATTATAGTCTAAGAAATTAAAAATTCGGGAGGGTTTTCAGTCTTTGGAATGAATAGCATATCGAAGGTTTTTTAATAAATGTCATGGTAATATAGATCAATGAAATATTTAAGAAGCAGAACTATCACCCAAAACTATTCAATTAAACAACTGAATTGCATTAATTTTATCAGAGAATCATGTATATTTCATACAATGAAGAGAATTAATCAATACAAAGGTCAGGGGTGTGCATATGGATATCACTCTAGATTGAATTGCCTTGACAGATAACCCTGAGGAAAGAAGCCAAAAATGAATTCACAGGCAAAGATAAATTTAGAGTTGCTCATAACTCATATTAATAAAATCATTACAATGATGATGATGATATTAATGGCAATAATCATAATAGCTAATAATATTTTAAGATTTGCAATGTTATCTCATTTGTTCCTCATATTTCAAGTTTTGTGAAGTGATTTAAAGTTACCTCATTTGATCCCATAAAGAGGTAGACTCTTTTATTATCTGATTTTTGTAGATGAGGAGACAGACAAAGAGATATGACTTCTACAGGATCACAAAGCAAGCCTATAAAGCCACACGCTAATTTAGGTTTTCTGATTCTAGCACTATCACTCTGCAATCTTTTTGATGATGTGAAAATTGTGAATGAATTAGTCCTCTTAAGCTCCTTTCCAAAACAAAGGCCGAGTTAAAAATTTCAATATTCTTTCAGTGTTTATCATAGAATTTCAAATGAACATAACTTAGTGTATAAATAGCACATTCATGGAAAACTTTTTTGTATGTATTTTGAAAATAAAAAGCTATTACAAACATTTAAAAAAAAAAGAAAGGCATGATAAGTATGAGCAGGTTGCAACATGTAACAAACAAGGAATTCCAAATGTATCAAGAGAAATAAATGAAGTGTCCTAAAATGTTATTATTAACTTTATTAACTTATAGTAGGATATTGAGAAATTTTGCCCATGATGCACAGAATTGGTTGAATAATCATTTCCATTATTGGAAAAAAGGACTCACGAGAGAGATTATAGATTTTTTTGAACATTTACTGTGTCATTATATTGGAAAACAAAGAGAAAATATCCATATTAATGGTTACATATTTAGATTAGAAGTATGGTTTACAAAGAATAAATTTAATTCAACAAGTTAAAATGAAATTTGAATAGAGAGGCTTGTGATGCTGATAAGTTCAAAAAATGGATTTTTTTGTTTGTTTAGGTGATTTTTTGCGTGCTTTTATACTGTACTCTTGTAATGACCACGTATTTAAAATCAGCCGGAGTCAGGAATTCAGGTTAAGGGAAAAATCTTCAATATTTATTGAAGTGAAGAGGTGAATAAAGATTGCGATAGCAAATATGGGCAGCTGCGACAGGAAGCCAGCTAAGAGAGAGAGACGCGAGCCGAGCCAACTGTGGCAATGACAATGGCAATCCCAAAAGTCTCTCCTCCCCTTCCTTTTCCACTCCCCTGCCTCCACCCACCAAAATCGTCATTTCCTATACAACACATCAGGACTTGCACAAAGAGTGGGTGGGGGCCATTCTTTCTCCAAGCTTATATATTAATAGAGTATGGTCCAATTACTATTTAGCCTCATGTGCTTGGGACCTCAGTGCATCAACTCAAGCCTCAGCCCATTACATACTCTGAATTTAGTAAAATAATAAAATAATAGACTTAATAATGCAGAATATGTGTCTCAATGACAAACTTCTCGTTAAGGAACTCTATGGTGGAAGAAATCACATGATATTGAATATTTGTGATATCACTCAGAATTTTAGTTCATGCCAAGAAAATATCATTAGATATTAATTAAAATAGCAAATATAAAAAATGAAATGGAAACAGTTTGAAGATGAAGCAAAAGCAGAAGTAAAACAAGGAAAAATATTAGTGATAGCAGAAAGTTTGAATTATTTAAATCAATTGACAAATAATTGGTGGATGTTAAGTATTGCTTACAGTTAGGGCTTTATAGTTAACAGGGATATATTGATCAATGATAATTTTTAAAATGATAACATACTTGTCAACTAAGATAGAAAATCAGAAAAGTTTTTTTTTTTTGTTTGTTTGTTTGTTTGTTTAAAGGGAGGAATCTGGTGAAAAAGTCATTATAGAAGAACTGAGGGACAGACAACAAGGATTTTTATAAGAGAGAAGCAGAATCAGAGTGAAATTCATTTCCAATCGTAATCCTGAGTTACTTTTAACATCATTCTTCTCATTTCTTCATATTATACTGCTGAATATGAATGGATAAAATCATACAGCCTTGCTGACTGGGCTCTCCACAAATTTATTCTGATTTCAACTGGATCCTCAGCGTTCCATCAAAATCTTTTTTCCTGATTGATTTTCTATCATACTCCCAACATACTCTGTTTCAAGACACATTTCTTAAGTCACTTAAAAAAGGGGAGGGAAGTTTGCTACCTCCTTCTAAAGCTGAGCATTTAGATTTATTCTTAATTAAGAAAACAGAAACCAATCATGATGACGAACTTCCTTTTCTAATTTTAGACTTCACATTCATTAACACTCATTTTAATTCATTTTCTCCTTTACTTTCAATAGAAGAAATTCTCTTTCTCTTTTCTAGTGATGGATTATTTATATTCTTATTCCCCTCCCTTTTCAAATCCTCTCTGAGCTTGCCACTTCAATATACACCTCCCTTGAATCTTCTTTCTCTCTTTATCTGCTAGCTTAATCATTCCCTATTGACTTAAAATATGCCAAGACCTCTGCTATCCTAAGAAGTCCTTCACTAGCTTTTTTCAATCCTTGAAGTTATCTCATGCCTTTCAATGGCTACCTACTTTAAAGAGCAAAGCATTTGCTGAAATCTACTCTTTCACTTATTACTCTTCATTTCCTTGCCATCTAGCTTTTATATCACCACTAGAGTAAAACTTTTCCATATTTACCAAAAATCATTAAATTTCTATATCCAATGTTCTTTTTTCATTTTCCATTTCTTTTTGCGGCATATCTGCAGCATTTCAAAATAGGCTGGATATTAATTCCACTAGATTTTTTTGTAATACTACTCTCTTTCTCTCTCTCTTTCTCTCTCTCTCTCTCTCTCTCTCTCTCTCTCTCTCTCTCTCTCTCTCTCTCTTTCTCATGCTGAGTGTCTGATGTGGTGAGCTTTTTCTTCTCAAAATACAGCCAGGTGATCAAAGTTCAGATCTTTTATTATCCCAATATAGCCCGGTTAGCTTAGAGGCCTATCTCTCTGCTTGGTTCCAAGAGCTCTCTCCGAATGTCACCAAATCCAAAGGTCTGGTCCTTCAGCCTCTGCCTCAGTTTTCTTCAGCCTCCAGCCAGCTCCAACTCTTCATGTCATTCCGCTGAAATCTCGACTTGTAGCGTCTTCCTCTCTCCGAAGAACACTTCTGCCACCAGCCAGCCAAGTGGAAAATATTCTGCCTTGCCTCGGAGAGAGGGCTTCTGGCGTAACTCTACTGAAATCTGACCGAGAGCTTCTGTCTGTTTCTTTTATCCAAGAGGGAGGAATTGTGGGATATGAGAGAGAGGGATTATGGGTTTTCTCCCATAGTGCTCTCTGGCCCAACGAGCTTCAAGGGAGGTGTGAACTCATTGAACTTAGTTCTACTTAGTACCTTGTTTCAGGTTCTGCCCAAAACATCTTCTTGTAAGATTAGATCAACTCTAATTAGTTAGCAGTTAGTAAGGATTCCAACATCTCCCCCTTTCTTTTGTTTTAAAACATAGGGGGTTTCTGAAGGGGTACACATAAATCCATCAATATGGGCCAGAACTTTGTAACAGATATACATGGTATACATAAATCCATCAATATGGGAGGCATTATACATAATTTACAAAAGCATACAGCAATATAACACAGGCTAGTGGTAATGTAACAAATAACATGAATCAACATGAAAATTTAACTACTGCAAAAGTCTCATCAACAATCTTTCATCTCAAGAAATCCAATGATTCTTACAATTGCTTAAAATACATAAGCACATAAGTAATATAACACAGGCTAGTAGTAATGTAACAACATAAATCGACCTGAAAATTTACAAATGTCCATAAGTCCTAGAAATAGTCCATAAGGAATCCATTGTTCATTAGTTCATGCGCCAGGAATCTAATAATTCCTGTAAGCTCTGAAGTACTGCAAAAGTCTCATCAACAATTTTTCATCTCAGGGAATCCAGTGATTCTTGCTGGTTTTTCAGGAACTGAAAGCTGAAGATTTTAAAGTTCTTTTGACAGTCTCATTGTTAGCCATCTGATTCCTTTTCCACCTGTGGAAATATAAGCAGATCCTCTTCCCCAAGCAGTTAACCTATCTAATTCTCTTCTATTTACCACTTTTGGGATTTCTCCTCATCATCTGGTAATTACATTGGAGCTGTTTGCATTGGATACTGTCTTGTTGTCTTAAAAGGCCTGTATTCTTCCCAACTGTAATCCTGATTGCTTTTCTGTTGGTTGATGACATCAGAGTTCTGAATTTCTAAAGTCTCTCTGGGTGTAACCTCAGCTGCTATCATGCCCCACCTGTCCTTTGATTGATACTTTGGAGCTGGGCCCTGCCTCTCATTCTTCTGGGTCAATATACATTTAGAGGCCCAGTGAAAGCCTCGATTACATTTTGGACATGGGGTTTTGGGTTTTCTTTCACCCTGTCTTCTCATTGTATCTCTGTATCTACATTGGGCTCTTAGATGTCCAATTTTTCCACACTTAAAACATCGACGAGTTTCTCTAGAATTCCTCTGCCAAGAAAGACCTTGTCTTTCCATGTTCATCATAGTCTGGGCATAATAAGCATTTGGGCCCACTGTGGCACAGCGTCTTATGATTTCCTCTAAAGGAGCATCTTTGTCTAGCCCCCATATAATTCTTTTGCAAACCTCATTGGCATTTTCCTTAGCCAAATGTTTAGTCATTATTTCTGTTGCTGCATTGTCTCCAACAGATATATCTTCTCCTTCATTTTTTGCTTTAATTAATGCTTTTTCTAATCTTGTCAAATTCTGCTTTACAGGAGAAGCTGACTGTGTTTCTGTCTCTCTCCCTCCCCCTTGTTCCACCCATGAAGGGTTAATTGCGGGGGGAGGGTCATGAGATGTGGAATCACCTAATTCCTCCTGCTGTGAAGTATCATACTCAGAATTGTAATTAACTCCATTCTCATCTGATTCGTCCTCCTTTTCACCTAGTAAAGTTGGCAATTCTTCCTCCTGTACTTTCCTTTTCATCATTCTATCACTTAAATAACTTCTTATAGCCAATTGTATTACATTATATGTATTAATTATTGAGTTAGGCCCATTTTTATCATAGAATTGACAAAGATCCTCTCCAACCAATTTCCATTCATTTAGATCTAATTCCTTATCAAGAGAGAAACAAGGACATATGTCCTTTACAGTTTGTAAAAATTCAGTGATTTGCTGTAAACTTATAATTAAACCTTGGCTTTCCATAATTTTGACAATGCTCTCTAAACATTTTCCTTGAACAGAAACAGGCTGTTTTCTAAATATCTGTCCCATCTTAGATGAAATTCTACTTTAACTCTTCTAACAAAATTTCTTTGTTGCACTCACCCTAATTTCTGGGTTGAAGAGTCTTTTCCACTGGATCAGGATCAGAGGCTTTTCCACTTGAATCAGGATCGTAGATTTTCCACTGAAATCCACTGAGGGGTCTGTCAGCCCCACGTTCAGGGCGCCAAAATGTGGTGAGCTTTTTCTTCTCAAAATACAGCCAGGTGATCAAAGTTCAGATCTTTTATTATCCCAATATAGCCCGGTTAGCTTAGAGGCCTATCTCTCTGCTTGGTTCCAAGAGCTCTCTCCGAATGTCACCAAATCCAAAGGTCTGGTCCTTCAGCCTCTGCCTCAGTTTTCTTCAGCCTCCAGCCAGCTCCAACTCTTCATGTCATTCCGCTGAAATCTCGACTTGTAGCGTCTTCCTCTCTCCGAAGAACACTTCTGCCACCAGCCAGCCAAGTGGAAAATATTCTGCCTTGCCTCGGAGAGAGGGCTTCTGGCGTAACTCTACTGAAATCTGACCAAGAGCTTCTGTCTGTTTCTTTTATCCAAGAGGGAGGAATTGTGGGATATGAGAGAGAGGGATTATGGGTTTTCTCCCATAGTGCTCTCTGGCCCAACGAGCTTCAAGGGAGGTGTGAACTCATTGAACTTAGTTCTACTTAGTACCTTGTTTCAGGTTCTGCCCAAAACATCTTCTTGTAAGATTAGATCAACTCTAATTAGTTAGCAGTTAGTAAGGATTCCAACAGTCTGAGTGTCTGAGATCAGATTTGGTCCTCCTGACTTCAGGACTGCATCACCTAGCTGCTCCAATACTTTCTCAATATACTAATATTATACTAATACTCTACTCAATATAATAATTATAATGTCCCTTCATATGAAAATACCCCATAAAGATCTGTTTTGGATTCTCCTCTTTTCCATCTCTGTACTTTATCCCATAATTTCAAACCTACAGATCCTGTTACAATCTTACTTTTGAGTCATAATCATCATAAAGTGCCTTTTGGACATCTCTTTCTGGATGATTCATAGACATCTGAAAGTCAACATGACCAAAATGAAATTCATTATCTTCCTCTTTCCTAACTCTCCAACTTATGTAACTACTCCAGATCTGTTGAGAACAACATTATTACTCAAGACATCCAACCTCAAAACTTTGAGGCATCTTTGACTATTCATTTTTTCTTCAAATCTATTATCCAATCAGTAAACAAATCTCCTTTCCTTCATATCCATACACTATATATATGTCACTTTGCTCACATGGCCATCAAGGCAATATCCAGCAATCAATTAATCAACATTTATTAAGTGTCTAGTCAACATTTATTAAGTGTATAGTATAAGACAGGCATTGTGCTAAGTACTAGCTCTCATTTATTCTATTATTATTGTTTCAAAATTGCTCAGGTTCTATTCCTTTTTCTAATTCATTATATCATCAGATGCTAGTCAACCCTAAAATTCAAGGAGGACAATCTGATTCCCTTTCTCACAAACCTTTCTTTATTAAATTTGATATAATATAAGGTGGTCTGCTTAGTATTTAAAGACATTTTTTGGTAAAACCTATTTTTTATATACTGGTTTTACTTTACTTCCCTGTATTCTATATTCTAAGCAATTTGCTCTTTTTGTTCATTATTCAAATTTCTGCTTGTGCATAGTCTTTATCAAATATCCTTCTGCTTCTCCTCCATCCCTTAGAATCCATGTATATAGATTTTACATGTTTTGTCCAAAATTTGATCTTACCTGATCCCACAGAATAAATTGAGTTCTCATTTCACCCTCAATAATTTATTTGCTTTGTAGAATTCTTGAATTGATTTTTGCATACATTTCTTTTTTTAATCAATACAATTTTAAACAGTATTTTATTTTTCCCCAACTAGACAACAAGGAAAGTTTTAGCTTTCATTGGGTTTCAATTTTTTTTCTCCCTATCTCCTTATTCTACCCCTTTTCTGAAATGGTAGGCAGTTTGAAGTAATTTATGTAAGTGCTATCAAAAAATTAACATTAGTCACATTTGTGAAGAAGAAAGGGATTCAAAGAAAAGATGAGAAAAATAAGGTGAAAAATATGCTTCAATCTGCATTCAGAATTCATTAGTTCTTTTTTTGAATATGAGTAGCATTTTTCTTGGTAAGACCTTATTGCTTATCTTGGATCATTATGCTGTGGAGTCATTCATAGATGATCATCATAATATATTGCTCATAATGTTTACAACGTTTTCTTAGTTCTGCATGTTTCACTTTACATTAGTTTGTACAAGCCTTTCCGGCTTTTTACCTGAAATCTGTCTGTTCCTCATTTCTTACTGAACAATAGTATTCCATTAAATTTATGTCACAGTTTCTTCAGCTATTCCACATTTGATAGAAATCTTCTCAATTTCTAATATTTTCCCATCATGAAAATATTACTACAAAAATAAATGTAGGTCTTTTTTTAATTTGGGGGATACAGACCTAGTAGTGATATTGAGGGATCAAAGGATATGCAAAGTTTGGTTACTCTTTGGCATTCCCAATTGGATCAGTTCACAATTCCACCAATAATGCAATGGTGTCTAAATTTTTATTATGCTGGGTCAGCCCACCCAAGAGCAATAAATATTTTTTCAGTGGTTAAAGCTGTCTTTATTTGTGTGAAAAATGTTTTATAATTGTGTTAATTATAGTTTCTGACTTTATCTGGGCAAGTAAACTCCTAAATATTTTATACTGTTTATAGTTTATTTTGAATGAAATTTCTATTTTTATCTGTTGCTGCTGGCATTTGTCCTTGATATATGGAAATGCTAATGATTTATATGGGTGGATCTTATATCCTGCAACTTTACTAAAGTTGTTAATTATTTCAAGAATTTTTTTATTATATGCTCTAGAGTTCTTTAAGTATGCTGTCATAACATTTGTCCTATCTCTGATAGTTTTATTTTCTCATTGTCTATTCTAATACTTTCTTCTCTTATTATTACAGCTAACATTTCTATTACTATATTAAATAATAGTAGTGATAATGGCCATCCTTACTTTATCCCCTATTCTAATTAGAAAGGCTTCTAAATTGTTCTCATTATAGACAATATTTGGAGATGGTTTTAAATAGATAACATTTATCATTTTAAAGAATACTCCATTTATTAATATGTTCTCCAGCGTTCTTTAGAGGAATTGGTGCTATATTTTGTCAAAAGACTTTTCAGCATTTATTGAGATAAGCATATGATTTCTGTTAATGAATGAAATGAAATGAATGAAAGAGTCATTATAGAAGAACTTAGAGAAAGACAACAAGGATATATATATATATATGATATTTGGTCCCAAAGCCACATTTTTTATTGATATGTTTTTTTTAATTGATATGGTCAATTATTCTGAAAGCTTTCCTGATATTGAACCAACTCTGCAATCTTGGAATAAATCCTACCTGGCCATAGTCTATAATCTTTATGATATAATGATCTAATCCCCTTGCTAGTATTTTGTTCAAAATTTTTGCATCAATGTTCATTAGGGAAATTGCTCTATTATTTTTTCTCCTCTGTTTTAGTTCTTTCTGGTTTAAATATCAGAACTGTATTTTTTTTAAATAAAAGGAGTTTTGCAGGATTTATTCACCTGCATTTTTCTGAATAATTTATATAGTATTGAAATTAATTGTTCTTTAACTATTTGGTAGAATTCACTCATGAACCCTTCTGGCCCTAGTGATTTTTTCCTAGAGTCCATCATTTTCTAAAATGAAGTTGCTTATTTATCCTTTCTATTCATTATTTGATAAATTAGGTAATTTATATTTTCATAAGTATTCATTTATTTTGCTAAGATTGCCAGATTTATTGGTATATAATTGAGTAAAATATTCCCTAATTATTGATTTAATTTTTTTTTCATTGGTGGTAATTTCACCTGTTTCATTTTTGATACTAGATGATTAATTTCCTTCTTTCTTTTTAAAAATTAAATTAACTAATAATATCCATCTAATATGCTTTACAAATTACTCCTATATTAATTAATTAGCTCAGTAGATATTTTTGTTACAATTTTATTAATTTCACCTTTAATTTTCAGTGTTTCAAATTTGATGTTCATTTAGAGATTACAAATTTGTTCTTTTTTAAGTTATTTTACTTGCATGTGCAATTCGTTAATTTTTCCCTAGCTTCTTGATGTAAGAATTTATAGAAATATATTTTCTTCTAAGGACTTCTTTAGCTGTGTCCCATAAATGATGAGTCATAAGAAAAAATAATTATAAATTCATTAAATTTGTCTCTTTCTTATGACTCATCATTTTCTTTATTTGTACAAAATACTGAATAATGGCTAGGGGAAATGGTGGCTTATGTTTTAGCCAGTCCTTTTATTCTGAAGCATATATTTTGAGGGCTTGGGACCAGCAATTTTAGCTCAGAATCTTTTGGTTTGGACTAAGAAGGCTTAGAAGCCTTGGAATCACTGACTTTGTGGTCTTACAATCAGCCTTGGTAGTCTTGGCATCAAACTTGGGGGGCATGGGATTACACTTGGCTGCTTTGGGACCAGGCTTGGCAATCTTGGTGTCAGATTTGGAGGCTTTGGGACCAAATACAGTACCCTTGGGATCAGAATTGGCCATCTTGGTGCCACAGTTGGTGACCTTAGAATTAGGGGACTTTTTGTCCTTGGGATCAGTGAGTTTGGTGGTCTTGGGATCAGTGGGCTTGATGGTCTTGGGATCAGTGGGTTTGGTGCTCTTGGGGTCAGAGCTTATGGCAACCTTAAACCCAGGCTTTATGATCCTGGGGCCTGGGCTTTTGATGCCAGTACTAGGTCCTGAATGCTTGGCAACCATCTTGTGGCCAGCATGGTGGGCAGTGGCCTTGGGAATCTGAACCTGAAGAGCTTGGCCTTGGAGGCCTTGGTGCTCAGGGTCTTGATGGCTTTGTCATGGTTGGTATACATCTTCTTCAGCACCTTCTTGTGTTTCTTGGCAAAGTGCAAATTTCTCAGGAACTTGAGGTCAATCCCTTTCAGAGACTCATATCTCTGTTGTCTAGGTTCTTGATGCCATTTCTATGTCATGTTCATGATTGATTATAGGTGTTAGGGTTCTTAGACTTTGTTATCTTTGTACTGCAGCCTGCACCAACAGGTATTTCACTGATTAGAAGAGGCCCAAAGTGAGAGAGAGCTTAAGGAAATTGTTGATTGTTTCTTTGATTTCTTCTTTTATCCACTCAGACAAGTTTCCAGTTGATTTTAATCGACTTTTCCAAGTCCTTTGCTGAGCAAAATTGAGCAAAAAAAATGAGTTTTTATTGAAATTGATCAGAAAAGAATACTTTTAAGATTTCTGCCTTTTTATATTTGAATTTTGAGGGTTTTTTTCTAATATCCTATTATATGATCTACTTTTGTGTAGTTGCCATTTGCTGCTGAGTGAAAGGTATATTCCTTTCTATCCCCATTCATTTCTCTTCAAACTTTTGTTATATCTATTTTTTCTAATATTCTGTTTTCCTCTTTAGTTTCTAGTTTATTTTTATTGCATTTATTGAGTCCTCAGTGGGGACAGTTGGAATCCCCAAATAGTACAATTTTGTTGTCTATTTCTTTCAGTAACTCACTTAACTTTTTTTTAATAACTTGGATATCATAAAATATGGTTCATATATAATGTTCAGTATTGATATTGCTTCATTATCTATGGTACCTTTCTTATGTCTTTTAATTAGGTCTATCTTATACCACTCTACTTTCCTTTCTGTGAATCTTTCTCATTACTTGATTTTTTGGTCATTTTAATACCATTTGTCAAATTTGCCTTATACCCTCTTACTGTGTATATTCCTTTTATTTCTGCTGTTAGTTATACAATTTTTAAGAATTACAACTATCTGGTTTTGTATCCCTAGGAAATCACAAAAAAGGGAAAGGACTACAAATGTTTGTAATGGTTCTTTTTGTGGTGAAAAAGAATTGAAAAGTGAACACACACACACACACACACACACACACACATTTGGCTAAGGCAATTGGGGTTAAGTGACTTGCCTATGGTCACACAGCTAGGAAGTGTTAAGTGTCTGAGGCTGGGTTTGAACTCAAGTCTTCAAGTCTTCCCGACTTCAGGGCCAGTGCTCTATCCACTGCACCATCTAGCTTCCCCTGAATAAGATGATTTTAGAAAGATCTGGAAATATTTACATGAACTAATGCCAAGATAAACAAGTAGAACTAGGAATACAGTATACACAGTAAGAACAAGATTGTGCCATGATCAGCTATAAAAGATTTGGTTCTTCTCAGTACTCTACCATATGCATCCAGAGGGAGAACTATGGAGAATGAATGTAAATCAGCAATGCTATGTTAAATTCTTTATTTTTCTTTTGTTACTTTTTTGTCTTGTGGTTTTTCTCTTCTATACTGATTTTTTCCCAACATGCTTCATAAAGATTTGTGTATTAAAATTAATGTACATGTATAACAAAAAAAGAAAACAAAAAAAGATGTTAAAAAAAGAAAAAATATATAACATAATTTTACTGTGTAGGGATGTAAGCAACTATCTTTATTAAATTATGTTTTCTTCCCCCCTTTTATGTTTATATTTCTTTTTTCTTGATTGGATTGATTGGATATTCATTCAATTCTCATCTTCTCCTTATGAAAACTCGAAATTCTCTTATTTATTTGAATGACCACCTTTTCCTTGTTGTATTGTGCTTAATTTTTCTGGATAAGTGATTCATAATTGTAATCCTAGCTTGTTTGCCTTCTGAAATATCATGTTCCATGTCTTTTCATTCTTTAATATTGTAACTGCCAAATCCTTCGTAATCCTGATTGTGGCATCCAGATATTTTAATTATTTCTTCCTCTTGCATTTTGTTTGATAGTTCTAAGATTTAATAATGTTTCTTGAAGTTTTCATTTGGGGATCTCTTGCCTGAAACAATTAATAGATTTTTTAAATAGGCAAAATGTCTATTTTGCTGACTGGTTCCAGAATATAAGGGTAGTTTTCCTTAATAATTTCTTGCAAAATGTGGTCCAGGTCCTGCTTGTGATTAAAAAATCTTTCAAGTAGTCTGGTGATTCTGCTATTGTCTCTCCTGAATCTGTTTTACAAGTCAGTTGCCTTTCCAATGATGTATTTTATATTTACTTCCATTTTTTTCATTCTTTCAAATTTATTTGCTTGGTTATTATTGTATCATAGAGTCATTAGATTCTGCTTCCCCAATTCTACACTGTAAGGTACTGCTTTCCTCAATCAGCTTTTGTACTTTCTTTTCCATTTGGCTAATTCTATGATTTTAATTCATTTTCCAAGCTATTTATTGTTTTTTTTCCATAATTCTCTTGCATTATTCTTATTTATTTTCCCAATTTTTCTTCCACTTCTTTTATGTGATTTTTAAACTTCTTTTAAGTTCTTCCTGCTTTGCTTTGGGGTTTTACTTATAGGTATTTACATTGTCCTCTTTTGAGTTTGTGTCTTGGCTTTTGTTGTCACCACAATAACATTCTAGGGTCAAATTGTTGACCCTTCCTCCATCCCTTATTTTAATTTGAGTTCATCTACCAAGGAGGAAGTACTGTCTCAGACTTCTTTTGCAAAAGGCTACAGGCCTAAGTTGTTTACCTAGTGCTAAACTGTTGTTGTTGTGATTTTTCATGGAAGATGCTCATGTCTGATGGTATGCTGGGAGAGTGAGGTGTGGGTTGGCTGATGTTCTTGGAGGGCTCTAGGAGTTTGTCTGCTAACCTTGAGCTGAACTCACATCCTAGAGATGGTTTTTAGCATGTGTTGAAGCACAGTGGGGTATTTTTGGATTTCTCTGGGGCTACAAGTAAGCACCTTATGGGTTAGCCACTGGAAGTTATGTTTGTTTAGGAGTGTGCTAAAGCTCATGAAATTTGGTATGCTACAGGATGCTTGTTGGTTTGGGCACTGAGGATGCCTGTTTGCCTGGAGCTACATTAAAGCATGTGGTGGTTCCCAGAATCTGAAAACTTCTCTGGCTATTCTAAGGCATGTCAGTGGCCCTGGTGTTGGTTTTCCCACTTTTCACCAAAATGGGGCTCAAGATAGAAGTCGGGCTTGCTACTTGCTCATTAGGAAGCATTTTGCCCTAGAATGTCCCCCTAGAATGTACATTTGCCTAAGTGAAAGGGATCTCTCCTGTCAATATTCCAAGTGTCTTGAGATAAAAAGTACTTCCCCATGTCTCCTTGCTAATTCTGCTATCCAGGATCTGGCTTGGGATGCTATTTTTTATATTTGCCCAGAAGTGAACAGGGAAGAGTTAAAGTGATTCACTGCCTACTCAGCCATGTTGGCTCCCAGTAGTATTATATTTCACCCAAGTAGAATGAAAATTCCTTGAGGACAGAACTTGTTTCATTTTTGTCTTTGTATCTTCAGTGCTCAGAGTAATGTCTTCTACTTAGTAGGAATGGAATAAGTGTTAGTTATATTGGAATGAATTGAACATGGAAATGAGGAGCTCTTTCTGTGCTGGACAGTGAGGAACTCATTTAACTGAACAGCAGAGTTTTTTTTTTTTTTTTTTTTTTTTGGTGTGTGTGTGTGTGTGTGTGTGTTTCTTTCACAGGAAATTAGCAATTCTGTGTATCAAATGCAAATTTCCCTGTATGCAATGATGGGAAAAAATGAAATAATTATAGAAAAAAATTTTTCTCTAGGTTTTCATAAAGGATGAAATGTTCTTTGATTAGAAGATATAGGAGGAAAACCAATTATAAAAAACAAAAAAACAAAACAAAACAAAACAAAACAAAAAAACAAACAAACAAACCTGGAACCCAAGGTTAGGTCAAAAAAGATCTATGACACAAAGGGAGAGGCTGGCCTGAAGCTTTATGTGTATGAAATAGCAGAGTTTAGGCCTGAGGATGATGACAGAGGCAACAGCAGTTTTGGAATCTCTGAACTCAGAGACAATAAGGGAATGTGGTAATTTATCTGAAATAGATTACAGGAGTCCTCTGTCTATTTCTGGATGCTATTTAGCAACTCCATTTTCTCTACACAATTCTGGATCAGAAGCAGATACAAATATTTTCTATATGCAAGGAGCAGGATCCTTGAGAAACTGGAACTCTTATGATTCCAAGGAAGCAAGAGTCCTGAAGAAATGTATCATGTTTGGTTGCAAGGATGCAGAAGCCCTGAGGAGCAGTTAGTTGCATTCCTGAGGAATAAGAGGCCTCTCCTGGATTAGGATGAGAGCACAGACTAAAAGAGCAATAACTACATTTCCAGATCACAAAAGCTTGGAAGCACAGAAAAATTAATAACCCCCACAACTAGTTCTGATAGCTTGAACCAGAAAAGATTTGAAGATATAAACAGTGACATTCTGACCCTTTCAACAGTGACACTCTGACCCTTTCTACAATGGGAACAAAGTCCAACTTTAACATAAAGTTAAAATTAAGAAAATGATTGAAAAAAATAGCAAACAGTAAAAAGAACTTGATTTGAGAAACAAAAATGAAAACAAATTTAAAAAAAAAAACACTCAGGTGAATGGAAAGCTCAAGACACAGGACAACATACAAAATCCCAAATAATGACTTTTTTAAAAAGTAAATCGAACACAAAACCTGTAAGCATTCCTGGAAGAACTAAAATTATTTTCAGAATCAGAGAGATAGAGGAAAAAATAGGTAAAGAAATGAGAGGCAAGAAAATAGTAAAAAGAAAGTAACTTGCTAAAAGTGGCAAAAAAAAAAATCTAAAGAAAATAACACTTAAAAAAAGAATTGATGGAATGGGAAAAAATACAAAACTTTACTGATGAAGATGATATCTATAGTAATTTTTTTAACACAAATTGTCAAATTGAAAACTATGTGCAAAAAGTTACTGAAAAAAACACACACATACACACATGTGTGTGTAAGAGTGATATTCTGGGAAACTTTCATTTTTTAAAAGAAAATATATTAAATTAAAAGTTAATATTTTGGGGCATGTAGAATCATGAAGACATCAAGAAACAATAAAATTTAACAATGAAAAATAGAAAATATAAAATATCTTATTAAATAAAAATACTTAGTAAAATAAATTGAGGAAAGATAATTTTAAAACCGTTAGTCTATTTGAAAGCCATGATCAAATATAGAGCTTAGACATTTGAAATATATACACATATGCGTATATATTTCAAATATATTTCAAATGTCTAAGCTCCTTATTTGTTATAGGAAAATCAAGGAAAAAATATATATATCAAGGAAAATTTCCCCTATATCATTGAACCAAAATGGAAAATAGAATTGGAAAAAATCACCAAACACTACCTGAAAGAAATCCCAAAACAAAAACTCCTAAAAATATTACAACCAAATTCCAGAGCTCTCAGGTCAAAAGAAAATGTTTTAAGCAGCCAGAAGGAAACCATTCAGCCATCATGGAGTCACAGTAAGAATCATACAAGATTTAGCAGCTTTAGAAGATAAATGGGTATTATGATGCTGGTGATGCAGACACCAGATGATGGTAGACACCAAAAGTAATGGTTCTATCATGTAACAAATTCACAATTGTCATTCTCTTTGGCAGATTTATTTAGAGAAAAGGTCACCGTTAAAATGAATGGATACAATAGACCCCAGGAATGGTAAATATGAAAAAAAAAAGAATAGGAGAGAATATGAAAGACAAGTTCTTCTTTGGAATGCACAATTACCTAGTGGAAAGGGAACACCTCTGAGGTTGGGGCATGCCCTTAGCTGGAAGGCTAAATCCTGAGAGATACTTAAGCACCCTAAAAGAACTAATTGTAAAAAGAAGTAGGGCTAAGAAGTATAGTGGAGTTAGGTGAGATACCACATGGCATGAGAGAGATGTAAAGAAAAAAAATATGATGAAGCAGAGTACTGTGGTAGATTGACCCAAACAAAGGCGACAGTCATGGGATGCCCCCTAAGTAGATTTTATATGGAAAATTTAAACACAGAGACATGACTGGGATAAGACATGTCAAGATGAGATGGCTTCATACAGAGGGTGAACTCAGGGGTTTGACATAACTTAAATTTTTGTTTTGAAGACCTCCCCAGAGGGTGGGAACCATGGAGCTGAACTGGTCTCTATGAGTGTTTTCTCAGTGTCTGGCTAAGGGATTATTTTTTAAAATAACTTTTTATTGATAGAACCCATGCCAGGGTAATTTTTTTACAGCATTAGCCCTTGCATTCACTTCTGTTCCGATTTTTCCCCTCCCTCCCTCCACCCCCTCTCCCAGATGGCAAGCAGTCCTTTACATGTTGAATAGGTTACAGTATATCCTAGATACAATATATGTGTGCAGAACTGAACAGTTTTCTTGTTGCACAGGGAGAATTGAATTCAGAAGGTACAAATGACCCGGGAAGAAAAACAAAAATGCAAGCAGTTTATATTCATTTTCCAGTGTTCTTTCTTCTGTTAAGGGATTATTTTTGATCAATTTCTCTGCTAACTACACCCAACATTGAAGACCTCAGAAATTATATCAATTAAATTAGAGAAACAAGGAAAAATGTCTGATCAAAATATATAAATAAGGAAAGAATTTGTGATCAAACAAAATTTTAAAAAATCATGGAAAATAAAATTGTTAATTTTGGATACTTGACATTGAAGAACTATTGCACAAACAAAATAATGCAGCTAAAATTAGAAAGAAAGCTGAAAACAGCCTGGAAAAGGGGATTTTATAGCAAAATTTTTAGATAAAGGCTTCAACTTCTCCAATTTGTAGGGAAAAGAGGTATAGTTATAAAAATAGAAACCATTTCTGTTGATATATAGTCAAATATGCAAACAAATAGTTTTAGAAGAAATCAAAGCTATCAATAATCACTTCAAGTTCTAAATTACTATTGATTAAAAAAATTCAAATTAAAATAATCCTGATATACCACCTCACACATATTAGATAGGCTAAAATGACAGAAAATTAAAATGACAAATGCTGGAGGGAAAATAGGAAAGTAAGGCCACTAATATACCATTGGTGTTTGGATGTGGTCCAACAATTCTGGAGGACAATTTGATTCTGCTCCCTAAGGGGTCTAAAACTGTAAATAATTTTTGATCCAGCAATACCATTACTAAGTCTATCTTCCAAAAAAAATGTCTATTAGTATACATATATTTATTGCACCTCTTTTTATGGTGGGAAAGAACCAGAAATTGAATGGATGCCTATCAGTGAGGTTGGTTGAACAAGCTGAGGTAAATGATTGTTGTGCAATATTATTTTACTATAAGAAAGCAGGATGGTTTCAGAAACAAAAACAAAACAAAACAACAAAAACCTTGAAAAGTCTATATTAACTAATACAAAGTGAAGTGGGCAGAAGCAGGATAGCATCATAGTCAGTAATGATGAATGATCACCTCTGAAAAATTTAGCTATTCTGTTCAGACCAATGATCAAGCATAATTCCAAAAAACTAATGGTGAAAAAATGTTATCCATTTCCAGAGACAGAATTTATAAACTCTGAGTGTAGATTGAAATATCTTTAAAAAAAATTCTCTGTTTTTAAAATCTTTGTCTTTATTTTCTTTGCATCATGGCTAATATGGAAATATTTAACATGATTTATGTTTATAATTGATATGGCTTACCTTAACAAAAAGTAAGGGTGAGGTAGGAGGAAGGGATGGAATTTGAAACTCAGAAATTTTAAAAACTGTTATTTTAAAAATATAATTTGGAAATATTTAATAAAATAAAACTAGAAAACAAAGTAGAGAGTATAGAAATTTGATACAGAAAAGACACAGGAAAGAAGTACTGAACAAATGATATACTATCATTGGTATCAGTTTCTTCACATGGAGCAGGAGTTCTAAATCTTGTTTTTAGAATGCTTTGGCAGTTTGAATGAAACCAAGGACCCCTTATCAAAATAATGATAATAATGATGATGATATCATTTCTAGTTTCATTTAGAATGCAAAGTTTCATAACCCCTGCCCATTGTAAAAGTCTTATAACAATTTTATATAGAGGAAACAGAGATATTGCTATCTCTATACATACACACATGCATATATACACATATGTATACACATATACTTAAAGTAAGTTTGCAGACTCCTGGACAAGAATTACTAATATAGAAAGTGGATCTGGAAATTCTGAGAAAAAAAAAAAGTTTTCTCTCTCATACAGAAAGATAAGGAGTCAGAGATCTTACCAAAAAAAGGGTGACTTAAAAATAACTTACATAAGGATATTTTTAATGTTTTTGGACATCCTTCTAAGTACAAAGAGGGTTACAGTTTGTTTTTGTATTCAAAACATATGCTATATTTTTGAGGGTTTTTTTTTTTTTTATCTGGCATATAGTGGAGAGCTACCTGATACTAATCAAACACAGTGCTCTCTACAATCCTCTGAAGTATTGATTCATGGGACAAAGTTCAAGCATATTGAAAGGAACTGAGAATGAATCTCTTGGTGGTTATGAAGCCCTGAGTAGGAAAATGGAAACATGGTGGCAGAAAAGTTGATTTTCTTTTTATTTGTCTACCTGTTTATTTCTTTATTATTCTAGTTGCAGGTAGGAACTTTGAAGATATTGTATTAGAAAAGCTGGAAAATAATACTAATTTGAATAATGAGCTTTGTTTTAAACCACAATTCAACACAGAGCAATGACATAATATTGACCAGGGAAATACTGTCTCTAACAAGGGCCAATAATAATGTATTTTCCTAGATATTGAATGATTAGGTCAAGGAGGCTTTTAAACTATGAATGGAAGAGGAAAGAGAAAATCCCCCAGATAAAATTACTAAAGCAGCTATCACAGTGAGGTATAAGTATGACATAAGAATCATAGTAATGGCAATCACAGAGGGAAAAAAAAAGAGATTGCCTCTAGGATTAAGCAAAAAACTCTTAGTGTGGTGTTTCAATGCCCTACATAATCTTGTTTGAGCTTTCCTTTCAAGATATTTCATTTTATTCTCACACATTTCACATTCCAACAAAACTCAGTTTTCATTTTTCATTAATTAAAAGTTAGTACTCAGAATAAGAAATATTTCTGCTGCTCTGTGCCCCAGATAAAGCACATTTGGAATACTTGCTGAGTTATTCAGTTTTGGGCAATATATTTTATGAAAGAGACTAAAAATCTGCTATTGATCAAGAGCAATATAACTGGAGAAGGAACTATTATGTGGTGAGTGATAAGCATATGAATTCTTAAACTACTTTATTTCACAGACCACTTTGGTGAAACCTATAGAAGTCTAATAACACCCATTGACCCCTTTTTAGATTGTTTTCAAATGTAGAAAATAAAATAGAAGATATGAAGGAAACTAGCTATATCAAAACATACACATAAATATAAATACACATGTAAACCAGTAGTGAATCCCATGTTAAGAAAATGAACTTTGTTCACATGTTTAACCTATATTGGACTGCTTGCTGTCTAGGAGAGAAGATGGGGGAAGGCAGAGAGAAAAGTTTGGAACACAAGGTTTTGCAAGAGTGAATGCTGAATATTATCTTTGCAGGTATTTAAAATAAAAATAAAAACATTTTTAAAAAAGATTGAAATATAGTTCTTTTCTTGAAAGCAGAACTTCAAAAAGTTCAAAACTTCACAAATGAGTTTACTAATGCATAGTGAGGAGGAGAAAGAAGGAGAAGAAAAAGAAGGAGGAGGAGGAAAAGGAAGAGGAGGAGGAGGAGGAGAGGAAGAAGAGGGGGAAGAGGAGGAGGAGGAGAAAAAAGAGAAGGAGGAAGAAGAAGAGAAGGAAAAAGAGGAGGAGAAAGAAAGGAAGAAAAGGAAGGAGAAAGAGAAGGAGGAGGATGACGAGAAGGAGGAAAAGGGGGAGCAGGAGGAGAAGGAGGAGGAGGAGGAGAACGAGAAGTTTTAATAATCAGAACTGCAATAGACTGGATTAATCTTATGATCCACTTGTCTGGGAAACTGATGGATCCATGCTTCAAGGTAGTCTATCATTAATGACAGCAGAGGTTGTTTTTAACTTTCAAATATTATGATTTTATTATCATATGTGTAATTAGGAATCCTGGGTCAGGATCTTTAACTGAAGCTCATTCACACACACAACTGATATCAGATCTACTTGATTTGTCTAATATCAGAGATCTTTCTGATTTTGAAAAGATAGATAAGTAAAGAAAGCAGAAAAAAAATTTGATTGAGAAGAACAATTTTTAGTAAGCAACTGTTAAATATGTATTATTCATTCTAGGCAGGGGGTGGGTGGGACAAAGAAGAATGCTCAAAACCTGAGAGTCCTACTCTTAAAAGAACGTATGTTCTACTATATATAAAAAGACATGACTAAGAGTGGAAAGACCTAGAAAAAGGTAACTATGCATATACAAAATAAATAATCAGTAGAAATTTAAATGTTGAATAGAGTTTTCATTCTTCTGCACATTTTGCTCCCTAATACGAAAAGCAAGAACTTACTGAAAGTTATGTGTATATGATCTGAGATAGCAACTTTGGAGCAAAATAAAAGATAGACTTGATTTCTTCTGACACAGCTGTATTTTGGACTTTCTTGAGTAAATTCAGAAACTTGAAACTGGTAAGTTTCAGCTGAAAAGTTTGGAGGAGAACTTTGTGTAGCACATTTCAACTAGACCGTAGAACCTGTCTGTACATTATCATTACTATGGCTGATGCCAGAAATTGGTACAGAAAATACTGGTGTGAATGAAGTCAGAGAGAAAATGTGATTGAATCAGTGCAGTATGACCAAAAATTCCAGGATACAAATATCTGGTGACTTTGCATATGAACTTAGGAAAATGGAAAAGGCATTTTCAGGGGAACTTGGAAAGTTGACAATTTCTGTAAGTATAAATATGAGCAATATACCATGGAAGAGATTAAGGGGAGAGTGAGTACTAGGATTGTGAGTGAACCCTGACAG
This sequence comes from Antechinus flavipes, assembly GCF_016432865.1. Classification (NCBI taxonomy): domain Eukaryota; kingdom Metazoa; phylum Chordata; class Mammalia; order Dasyuromorphia; family Dasyuridae; genus Antechinus; species Antechinus flavipes. The sequence continues at coordinate 487,600,730 of NC_067398.1, read as the reverse complement.
TCTGTCTCAGGTTTTGCGTGCCTTCCATTTGAGATAGCATTGTATAAAATATTTAGTAATAATTAATGAAATTTTGTCTCTTATTTCTTAATGTAATTGCTTTCTAATTACATAATAGTAAAATAACTAGCATTTACACAACACTTTAAATTTTCAAAGTGCTTTACATATGTTATTTAATTTGGTCCTTATAGTAAATCTAGGAAATAAGTGTTATCACTATTCCCATTTTACATTTGAGGAAACACAGATTGAGAGAATTTTGATGACAAGACAAAACTTAGCTATAAAATTTTTCAGGACTGGATTTGAACGAGACACGATGAGGGAGAACTTAGAGGCGGTAGTTATCTCCCTTTTGTAGAAACATATATGACTTTTTTGCCAATTCAAGAAAAATATTCAAAGTAATAGTGAAACACAGGTCTCCTCTGACTACAAATTCAATACTTTTTTCTTTCATCATTTTGCCACTTCTCACATAAACAGTAGCTGAAAATGTCACATATTAAATTTATAACTAGCAGGTCCTTCAAAGGTAACCATTCTAGTTGAATGAATCTACCTGTTTGGGATATACTGCCTTACTTCATGACCAAACATTCTTGTGGATAGAAAGACTTGATCTTGAAGAGACAGATTTTTCAGTCCAGAGAATTCTAGTATTTTAGAGGGGAAGATAAGATAATACTGGTGCAAATTATCATGCATTTGAGAATTAAGATAGATACCAAGTAAAAACTGATAGAAATACATCTAAATACATCTAAGTCTCCCTTGAGAAAGAAGTTATTAAAAAAAAAAAACAGAAGCAAATATATTGAAAAGTAGTGGGGAAAAAGAATATAACAATTCTCAACTTGTATAATATACAGCTAAATAAATTATTTCATATATAAACAGATTCTTTGCTTCATTGCCAAGAAATTAAATTAGCAATAACATTCAAAGTGGAATCCAAGACATATACACAAACACATGCACAGAATTATAAATTTAAATATATATGCACATATATTTAAAGCTCAACTATATTTAAAGCAATGCAGCATTTCACTTTTATGAATCTTTTTCTTTCTCCAAGTTTGTAATACTCAAAATATATAAATCTATTTTAATGTGCTTTTCTTGGCCCCATTTACAAAAGGGAAAATTGGAAGTCTTAATTATTTTAATCCTTAAGAGATTTGCATTGTCAGTTAATTTAAAAACAAACAAAAAAACAAACAAACCAAAAAAAAAAAAAAAAAAAAAACTTCTCTGACCTTATATTCTAGCTCCTCTAATGTTTACCTGTGAGTTTATGTATAAACCTTATGATGTATAAAATGTCTGCCTCTAAACAGGAAAAACAGAATGTATAGATCATTAAGTGACTACATCCATTTCAAAAGGAAACACTTGGAATTTTTTTCATTTTCTTTCAATAATTAATGCTCTAAAATCACTTATAGTTTCAAAGATATATGCTTTGCTCTTGTGTAGTATCACAAAATTGTAGAATGCTTTTTTATTTTCTTCCTATCAACTGCTTTCTATTCAGAAACATATAGAACTAAAACAGAATGGCTCACAGAGATATGAAACAAATAAGATAATCTTATATGCAATGCATGTTAAGAGAACTATAACTTCCATTAGTTCTACGAGTAGTAAAAATTGGGGCAAATTCTTAGATTGTAGCTATTCCTTCTGAGCTCCTCTTGCCTGTTTTCCTTTCTTTTGTTTTGTCCTTAGATTTTTAAAACTAAATTATTTTGTATTTTTACATTTGTTAAAACATTCTTTTTTTGAATTTCAAGTTCTCTCTCTTCCTCTAATCCCTACTCCATTCATTGAGAAAGCAAGAAATATACAAATTATACATGTGGAATCATTAAAAACAAAACAAAACAAACAAAAAAAAACCTATTTCCATTTTAATCATGTTGCAAAAAAATAGCAAGAAAAGTAAAGTTTTAAAATTTGTGTTTCAAACTGCACTCAAGATTCCATCAGTTCCTTCTCACAAGGTAGATGACACTTTTCACCATGAGTTCCTTGAACTTTCTTGATTATTGCATTGACTAGAATAAACAACTCATTCATAGCTGATCATCCTTATTGTTGTTACTATGTACAATGTTCTTGTTCTGCTTATATCACTCTACATTGGTTCATACATGGTTTCTGAAATCATCCTGCTCATCATTTTGTAATACAATACTATTGCATAACAATTATAACCCATTAGCTCTACAAGTAGTAAAAAATGGGGCAAATTCTTAGATTGTAGCTATTCCTTCTAAGCTCCTCTTACCTGTTTTCCTTTCCTTTGTTTTGTCCTTAGATTTTTAAAACTAATTTATTTTGTACTTTTACATTTAATAAAACATTCTTTTTCAAATTTCAAATTCTCTCTCTTCCTCCAATCCCTACTCCATTCATTGAGAAAGCAAGATATATACCAATTATACATGTGCAATCATTAAAAAAAAACAAAAAAACCCAAAAAAAGCTATTTCAGACTTCCGGGGGCAGAGCCAAGATGGCAGAGCAGTCACACACAATTCTCTAAGCTCCTCTCATTACCCTCATAGCACCTATTTAATCCAGCCTCAAAAATAACTCTTCACTGCTTAAAAAATTAGAAGTACTACAACTTACCAGCCAAAGTCATTCAGGAAAATCACCAGGAAAGGTTTGTCCTGAGGGGCCAGGAACAGACTAGCACAGGCAGCCAGAGGCTAGCATCCTGAGCAGACCAGGAGCAGGAGTGATCTCTGTAGCTAGAGAAGTTATAGGGACCACTCTGCTATAGGCTAACTGCTCTGCCTTGATTACAAAGCAGTAAACTGGCAGAGAAATTAAAGCCTAAAACAGAGGGTACTCTAAAAAATGTCAGAACCTAACGAGATCTGGCTGTAACCCCTCGAACCCGGAAGTGACTCAGGCAGACTTTATCACAGCTCTGCGGCCACATCCTGCAGTTCGGGGCTTTTGCGGGGGCAGTTACTAATCTCCATGGCAGTGGGGCACAGCCTGGGCAGCCTCTAATCGGCAGAGTGGGGGGCTCAGCCTGGGGCAATAGAACCTCCCCAGCTGACTGCTCCTCCAGGCAGACACTTCGGGTCCCTGCAAATCCATTCACTGCTCAGCTGCTAATACTCATAGCCCCAGGGCAGGCTTTGGCTTGGGAAGTGAAACTCTCACTGCTCAGCTTCTAGTCCCAGGGAAGTCATTATCTCACACAGTGGGGGTTCTTTGAAGGGCACTTTCCCAGCCTGGCCCTGCAGGCTTGAGTTACTTTCGGGTGGGGAACTCTTTCCCAGAGCACTCCAGTACCTCGCTGCTTTTTGTAGCCGGTTAGCAGGACAGCTACCTGTCCATATACTTTTCACTGCTCTGCAGAGGAAGCTGGTAACCTCCTGGCTCTGAAGGCAGATCTTACAGGCTTTAACAAAATGAATAAAAAAATCAAAAGAATGATTGATAGTTTCTATACAGAAAGAGAACAGCTTTTCAACCCTGAAGAGACTAATAGCAGACAGTCTTCAGATGATTGTTGATCTCCAATACAAAAGTCTCTGCTAGAAGAGGCTATTAAAAACCTTAAAAGAGAGCTAGAAGAGAAATGGGGAAAGAAAAGAGAAGCTACGCAAGAGAGTACAGAAAAGGTACATAACTCACTAAAAGAAAAATTTGATAAAGTGGAAAAAGAAAACAACTTCCTGAAATGTGAATTGGAAAAGGTAAAAAACTCCCAAGAAGTGCAGGGAAACAGAATTTGCGAATTGGAAAAAGAAAATAACTCACTAAAAAAAAAAAAAAAAAATTGTGAAATGGAAAAAAATTCCATAGAGCAAAACAACTCATATACAAAAAGAAGTTTAAAAAGCTATTGAATAAAATAACTTACTAAAAATCAGAACTGAACAAATAGAAATTTGCATTTCTATTTCTATTTGCATTGAGATGCATTGAGACATCAAGAATCAGTCAAGCAAAATCAAAAAAATGAAAGATTGGAAAAATTGTCAAATATTTACTTGGGAAAAAAACAGACCTGGAAAATAGATCTAGGAGAGATAACCTGAGGATCATCAGACTACCAGAAAATTATGATGAAAAAAAGAGCCTAGATACAATTTTACAGGAAATCATCAAAGAGAACTGCCCAGAAATAATAGAACTGGAAGGGAAAATAGGCGTTGAAAGAATTCATCGAACACCTTCTGAAAAAGACCCTAAAATAAAGAATCCGAGGAATATTGTGGCCAAACTTCAGAATTTTCAGACTAAAGAAAAAGTTTTACAAGCAGCCAGGAAAAAACAGTTCAAATACTGAGATACAACAATAAGGGTCACGCAAGATCTGGCTGCCTCAACATTAAAGGATCGAAGGGCCTGGAAACAGATATTCCGAAAGGCAAAAGAACTTGGAATGCAGCCAAGAATAAACTACCCAATTAAGCTGAGTATTTTTTTTCCACAGAAGAAGATGGACATTTAATGAAATAGAGGAATTCCATCTGTTTCTAAGGAAAAAACAGACTTAAACAAAAAAAAAATGTGATGTCCAACAACAGGAATCAAGAGAAGTAGAAAAAGGTAAAAGGAACTCTTGAGAAATGTATTTCTGTTGTGGAAATACATAAAAACCATATGTATAATTTGATTTTACCAATATAACACAAAAAAGGGAAGTACAAATGGAAAGGGGATAGTGTCAGAAAAAGGGAAGAGGGAAGATAAAAAGAGGGAAACTACATGCGACTATGAGGCAAAGGAAACCTGTCATATATGAGGGAACTTAGAGAGGGGGAGGAACATTGTGTGAATCCTACTCTCATCAGAATTGGCTCAAAGAGGAAACAATTGACATATTTGTTTTATAGAGATTCTTCTCTCACTTCATTAAAAAGTGGGAGAGGAAAAGGGAGAAGGAACAAGAGTAATAAGGGAAGGGTACAAGAAAGGGGAAGAGATTCAAAGGGAGGAGAGAGGGATACTAAAGAGGGAGAGCTGCATGACGTTAGTGGGACTAATAAATTTAATACTAGGGAAGAAGGGAAGGAGGGCAAGAAAAAGAAAAGTATAATCTAGGGATATTAGGATGGCAGGAAATACAGAATTGGTTATTTTAACTGTAAATGTGAATAGGATGAACTCTCCCATAAAGAGGAGGTGGATAGCAGACTGGATCAAAAGTCAGAACCCTACAATCTGTTGTTTACAGGAAACACATTTAAAACAGGGAGATACATACAGAGTAAAGGTAAAAGGCTGGAGTAGAATCTATTATGCTTCAGGTGAAGTCAAAAAAGCAGGGGTAGCCATCCTTATCTCAGATCAAGCAAAAGCAAAAAATGATCTAATTAAAAGAGATAGGAGGGAAACTATATCTTGCTAAAAAAAAAAAAAGAGTAGCATAGACAATGAAGCAATATCATTATTAAACATATATGTACCAAGTAGTATAGCATCTAACTTCCTAAAGGAGAAGTTAAGAGAGTTGCGAGAAGAAATAGACAGCAAAACTATAATAGCAGGAGATCTCAATCTTGCACTCTCAGATTTAGATAAATCAAATCACAAAACAAATAAGAAAGAAATTAAAGAGGGAAATAGAATATTAAAAAAATTAGGTATGATCGATCTCTGGAGAAAACTGAATGGTGACAGAAAGGAGTATACTTTCTTCTCAGCAGTTCATGGAACCTACACAAAAATTGACCATATATTAGGACATAAAGACCTCAAAATTAAATGGAGGAAGGCAGAAATAGTAAATGCTTTCTTTTCAGATAACAATGCAATAAAAACTCCATTCAACAAAAAGTTAGGTGTAAATAGACCAAAAAGTAATTGGAAACTAAATAATCTCATCTTAAAGAATGATTGGGTGAAACAGCAAATTATAGACACAATTAATAATTTCACACAAGATAATGACAACAATGAGACATCATATCAAAATTTATGTGATGCAGCCAAAGCAGTAATAAGGGGAAATTTTATATCCTTAGAGGCTTACTTGAATAAAATAGAAAAAGAGAAGATCAATGAACTGGGCCTGCAACTTAAAAAGTTAGAAAAAGATCAAATTAAAAACCCCCAATCAATTACTAAACTTGAAATTCTAAAATTAAAAGGAGAAATTAATAATATAGAAAGTAAAAAAAAAAACTATTGAACTAATAAATAAAACTAAGAGTTGGTTTTATGAAAAAAAAAAAAACAATAAAATTGATAAACCTTTGGTAAATCTGATTAGAAAAAGGAGAGAGGAAACTCAAATTAGCAGTCTTAAAAATGAAAAAGGAGAACTTTCCACTGATGAAGAGGAAATTAAAGAAATAATAAGGAGTTACTTTGCCCACTTTATGCCAATAAATTTGATAAGCTAAGCAAAATGGATGACTACCTCAAAAATATAGGCTTCCCAGATTATGAGAGGAGGAAGTAAATTCCTTAAATAGTCCCATTTCAGAAAAAGAAATAGAACAAGCTATTAATCAACTCCCTAAAAAAAAATCCCCGGGACCAGATGGATTTACATGTGAATTCTACCAAACATTCAAAGAACAATTAGCTCCAATGCTTTATAAACTATTTGAAAAAATAGGGAATGAAGGAGTCCTACCAAATTCCTTTTATGACACAGACATGATACTGATACCTAAACTAGGTAGGTTAAAAACAGAGAAAGAAAATTATAGACCAATCTCCCTAATGAATATTGATGTTAAAATCTTAAATAAGATATTAGCAAAAAGACTACAGAAAATCATCCCCAGGATAATACACCACGATCAAGTAGGATTTATACCAAGAATGCAGGGCTGGTTCAATATTAGGAAAACTATCAGTATAATTGGCCACATTAATAATCAAATTATCAAAAACCATATGATCATCTCAATAGGTGCAGAAAAAGCATTTGATAAAATCCAACATCTATTCCTATTAAAAACTCTTGAGAGTATAGGAATAAATGGACTTTTCTTTAAAATAATCAGAAGCATCTATTTAAAACCAGCAGTAAGCATCATATGTAACGGGGACAAACTGCAACCATTCCCAATAAAATCAGGAGTAAAACAAGGTTGCCCACTATCACCGTTACTATTTAATATTGTATTAGAAATGCTAGCTTTGGTAATAAGAGTTGAGAAAGAGATTAAAGGAATAAGAATAGGCAATGAGGAAACCAAAGTATCACTCTTTGCTAATGATATGATGGTATACTTAGAGAACCCCAGAGACTCTACCAAAAAGTTATCAGAAACAATCCACACCTTCAGCAAAGTTGCAGGATATAAAAAAATCCCCACATAAGTCATCAGCATTCTTATATATCACTAACAAAACCCAACAGTTAGAGTTACAAAGAGAAATTCCATTTAAAGTAACTACTGATTGTATAAAATATTTAGGAATCTATCTGCCAAGGGAAAATCAGAAACTTTATGAGCAAAACTACAAAACATTTTCCACACAAATAAGTTTGATCTAACCAACTGGAAAAATATTAAACGCTCTTGGATTGGGCAAGCAAATATAATAAAGATGACAATACTGCCTAAATTAATCTATTTATTTAGTGCTATACCAATCAGACTCCTAAAAAACTACTTTGATGAACTAGAAAAAATAACAACAAATTTCATATGGAAAAACAAAACGTCAAGAATTTCAAGGGATTTAATGAAAAAAAAAATCAAATGAAGGTGGCCTAGCTGTACCAGATCTAAAATTATATTATAAAGCAGCAGTTACTAAAACCATCTGGTATTGGCTAAGAAATAGACTAGTTGATCAATGGAATAGGTTAGGTTCAAATGACAAAACAGCCAATAACTTTAATAACATAGTGTTTGACAAACCCAAAGACCCCAGTTTTGGGTAAGAATGCATTATTTGACAAAAATTGCTGGGAAAATTGGAAATTAGTATGGCAGAAATGAGGCATTGACCCACACTTAACGCCATACACCAAGATAAGGTCAAAATGGGTTCATGACCTAGGCATAAAGAATGAGATTATAAATAAATTGGAAGCGCATAGGATAGTTTACCTCTCAGACCTGTGGAAGAGGGAGGAATTTATGACCAAAGAAGAACTAGAGATCACTATTGACCACAAAATAGAAAATTTTGATTATATCACATTGAAAAGTTTTTTGAACAAACAAAACAAATGCAGACAAGATTAGAAGGGAAACAATAAACTGGGAAAACATTTTTGCAGTCAAAGGTTCTGCTAAAGGCCTCATTTCCAAAATATATAAAGAATTGACTCTAATTTATAAGAAATCAAACCATTCTCCAATTTATAAATGGTCAACGGATATGAATAGACAATTCTCAGACGAAGAAATTGAAACTATTTATAGACATATGAAACTATGCTCCAAATCATTATTAATCAGCAAAATGCAAATTAAGACAACTCTGAGATACCACTACACACCTGTCATATTGGCTAGAATGACAGGGAAAGATAATGTGGAATGTTGGAGGGCATGTGGGAAAACAGGGTGGAATTGTGAACACATCCAGCCATTCTGGAGAGCAATTTGGAACTATGCTCAAAAAGTTATCAAACTGTGCATACCCTTTGATCCAGCAGTGTTTCTACTGGGCTTATACCCCGAAGAGATACTAAAGAAGAGAAAGGGACCTGTATGTGCCAAAATGTTGTGGCAGCCCTCTTTGTAGTGGCTAGAAGTTGGAAAATGAATGGATGCCCATTATTGGAGAATGGTTGAGTAAATTGTGGAATATGAACGTTATGGAATATTATTGTTCTATAAGGAATGACCAGCGGGATGAATACAGAGAGGACTGGCGAGACTTACATGAAATGATACTAAGTGAAATGGGCAGAACCAGTAGATCATTATATACCTCAACAGTGATACTGTTTGAGGATGTATTCTGATGGAAGTTGATCTCTTCGATAAAGAGAGGTAATTCAGTTTCAATTGAGCAAAGATGGACAGAAGCAGCTACACCCAAAGAAAGAACACTGGGTAATGAATATAAACTGCTTGCATTTTTGTTTTTTTCCTGGGTTATTTATACCTTCTGAATTCAATTCTCCCTGTGCAACAAGAAAACTGTTCAGTTCTGCACACATATATTGTATCTAGGATATACTGTAACCTATTCAACATGTAAAGGACTGCTTTCCATCTGGGGGAGGGGATTGAGGGAGGGAGGGGAAAAATCAGAACAGAAGTGAATGCAAGGGATAATGCTGTAAAAAATTACACTGGCATGGGTTCTATCAATAAAAAGTTATTTAAAAAAACTATTTCCATATTAGTCATGTTGCAAAAAAAATAGCAAGAAAAGTAAAGTTTTAAAATTTGTGTTTCAAACTGCACTCAAGATTCCATCAGTTTCCTGTCACGAGGTAGATGACACTTTTCACCATGAGTTCCTTGAGCTTTCTTGATTATTGCATTGACTAGAATAGGCAATTCATTCATAGCTGATCATCCTTATTGCTGTTACTATGTACAATGTTCTTGTTCTGTTTACATTTCTCTACATTGGTTCATACATGGTTTCTGAAATCACTGTGCTTATCATTTTATAATACAATACTATCCCATCACAATTATACATCACAGCTTGTTCAGCCATTTCCAAATTAATGAGGACCTCAATTTTTTGTCATCACAAAAAGAACTGCTAAAATATTTTTATACATATAGACTCTTTTCTTTTTCTTTGATCTTTTTGGGATACCCAGGAGTAGTATTGCTAAGTAAAAGATGATACACAATTTTATAACCCACTCAGATTATAGTTTCTGCTTTTAACCTCAGATCTTAAATCTTTCTGGATACTGATCACTAGGTTACATATATAGACATGTCCTTTTGCCTCTGGCTATTCTTGGATCTTGAGATTGAAAAAAGTATAACGATCCCCTTCCACTATAAATGTCATTTTGCCTCTGGCCAAAATGGTTTCTCTTCATCTGTTACTGGTGTTGATTGCCTATAGTGTGTTATCTTGCCCCATGACCCTGAGTTAAAGCCATAGCCACTGTTAAAAATGATATTTACCTGATATTTACCTTAAGAACTTTCCAGAAATTTCTCTTTCTGGTTTTCCTACATGCCTGCCAAATAGCTTGCCAAGTGGTAATGAAACCCCCTGTGTACATTAATTATTAACTTGCTCATATGTAGTGACAAAGCAAGGGTTCTATAGAGTAGTGGTAGTGAAAGGGAAACTAAATGAATCCTTTGTTTTAAGAAGCAATAATCTATTCAATATGTTTTGGTTTTTTTTATAGAGAGAAATCACAATACTTAGTACTATTTTAAATGCCTGGAAAGGAATTTGAAAATATAGTTTGTATTTAAAACAAGTCATGGATGGAAGAAGATATAATATACAGCAACATCTGGGCTTCCCCTTTACCATTCTTGAAATGTTCCAGTCTGAAGGACACAATGGTAACAAATCACAAGTTTTAAGAGTTTAAAAACAGCTTGGGACTTTTGTCCACTTGTAAATTTTTTTCTGCATTTTCTTAATTTATACTTCCACAAGGTTTGACAGAATTCCCTTTCTTATTCAAACTCATTATATCAAAGAATGAAAACTACTTTAGTTTATACATGATGTGCTCTACTAAACATTTTTTTTTAAACCAAAACTGTCTTAGCTGCTTTACTTCCTGGGGCAATTGCTCATTCAGAATCATCATTTTCTTAGAATCCATACTAGGCAGTTATGCAGAATTTCTGCCAAGTAGTAACTTTATGTTTTGGAAATCTGTTAAGAATTATTCTATGGAACCAGTGTGTTTCTTCCAGAAGAGTGTACATTAGGAAGGAACATTAGAAATGACAATGATTCAATACTTTAGGACATTGGTTAAACAGGAATGCAAAACACAGAAAGGAATAACAACCATACCTAAATGGCCCAAGTCCCTCCAAGCCTCTCTATTCATCCTGTTGGTCATTTCTTACAGAACAAATATATTCCATAACATTCATATGCCACAATTTACGCAACCATTCTCCAAATGATGGGCATCCATTCAATTTCCAGTTTCTAGGCACTACAAACAGGGCTGTCACAAACATTTTGGCACATACAGATCCCTTTCCCTTCTTTAGTATCTCTTTGGGATATAAGCCCAATAGTAGCACTGCTGAATCAAAAGATATGCACAGTTTGATAACTTTGTGAGCATAGTTCCAAATTGCTCTCCAGAATGGCTGGATCCATTTGCAACTCCACCAACAATGCTGCACCCCCTCCAACATTCATTACTATCTTTCCCTGTCATTTTAGCCAATCTGACAGGTGTTTACTGCTATCTCAGATTTGTCATAATTTGCATTTCTCTGATCAATAGTGATTTGGAACCCTTTCATATGAGTAGAAATAGTTTCAATTTCATCATCTGAACATTGTTTGTTTATATCCTTTGGCCATTTATTAATTAGAGAATGGCCTGATTTCTTATAAATTAGAGTCAATTCTCTATATATTTTGGAGATGAGGCCTTTATCAGAACCTTTGACTGTAAAAATGTTTTCTCAGTTTGTTGTTTCCTTCTAATCTTGTCTGCATTAGTTTTGTTTGTACAAAAGCTTTTTTTTTTTTATTTGATATAATCTAAATCTTCTATTTTGTGATCAATAATGATTTCTAGTTTTTCATTGGTCATAAATTCCTTTCTCCCCCACAAGTCTGAGAGGCAAACAATCCTATTTTTCTCTAATTTATTTAAAATCTCATTCTTTATGCCTAAATCATGAACCCATTTTGATCTTATCTTGATGAACAGTGTTAAATGTGGGTCCATACCTAGTTTCTGTCATATTAATTTCCAGTTTTTCCAGCAGTTTTTGTCAAGTAGTGCATTGTTATTCCAAAAGTTGGAATCTTTGGGTTTCTCAAATACTAGATTGCTATAGTTATTGACTATTTTGTCCTGTGAACCTAACCTATTCCACTGATCAACCAGTCTATTTCTTAGTCAATACCAAATGGTTGCGTTGACCACTGCTTTATAATATAGTTTTAGATCAGGTACAGCTAGGCCACCTTGTTTTTTTCATATTTTTCATTCTATGTTCATTTTCATTGAAATTCTTGACCTTTTGTTCTTCCACATAAATTTTGTTGTTATTTTTCCTAGGTCATTAAAATATTTTCTTGGGAGTCTGAGTGGTATAGAACTAAATAAATAGTTTAGTTTAGTTAATGCTGTCATGTTTGATATATTCGCTCGGCCTATCCAAGAGCACTTAATATTTTTCCAATTGTTTAAATCTGACTTTATATGTGTGGAAAGTGTTTTGCAGTTTTGCTCATATAATTCTTGACTTTCCTTTGGTATAGATTCCCAAATTTTTTATGCTGTCAACAGTTATTTTGAATGGAATTTCTCTTTGTATCTCTTGCTGTTGGATTTTGTTGGTGACGTATAAAAATGCTGAGGATTTATGTGGCTTTATTTTGTATCCTGCAACTTTGCTAAAGTTGTGGCTTATTTCTAATAGCTTTTGGTTTTCTCTAAGTATATCATCATATCATCTGCAAAGAGTAATAATTTGGTTTCCTCATTACCTACTCTAATTCTGTTAATCTCTTTTTCGACTCTTATTGTCAAAGCTAGAGTTTCTAATACAATATTGAATATTAACGGTGATAGAAGGAAAACTTGTTTCACTCCAGATCTTATTGGGAATGGTTCCAGTTTATCCCCATTACAAATGATACTTACTGATTATTTTAAATAGATTTTCCTGACTATTTTAAGGAAAAGTTCATTTATTCCTATCCTCTCAAATGTTTTTATTAGGAATGGATGTTTGATTTTATCAAATGCTTTTCCTGCATCTATTGAGATGGTCATTTTGTTTTTGTTAATTTGGTTATTGACACAGTCAGTTATTCTAATAGTTTTCCTAATATTAAACCAAATTCCAGTATAAATCCTCATTGGTCATGGTGTATTATCCTGGTAATGATTTACTATAATAGTTTTGCTAATATTTTATTTAAGATTTTTGCATCAATATTCATTAGGGAGATTGGTCTATAATTTTCTTTCTCTGTTTTCAACCTACCTGGTTTAGGTATCAGTACCATGTCTGTGTCATGAAAGGAATTTAGTAGGTCTCCTTCAATCCTTATTTTTTCAAATAGTTTATATAACATTGGAGTTAATTGTTCTTTAAATGTTGGGTAGAATTCACATGTAAATCTATCTGGTCCTGGGGAGTTTTTCCTAAGGAATTGATTAATAGTTTGTTCTATTTCTTTTTCTAAAATGGGGCTATTTAAACAATTTACTTCTTCCTCTGTTAATCTGGGCAAGCTACATTTTTGAAGGTATTCTTCCATTTCATTTAAGTTATCAAATGTATTTGCATAAAATTGGGCAAAGTAACTCCTAATTATTGCTCTAATTTCCTCTTCATTGGTGGCGAGTTTTCCCTTTTCATTTTTAAGACTAACAATTTGATTTTCCTCTTACTTTTTTTAAATCAAATTTACTAAGTGTTTATCTATTTTTTTCACAAAACCAGCTCTCAATTTTATTCATTAATTCAATAGTTTCTTTACTTTCAATTTTGTTAATGTCTCTTTTTATTTTTAAAATTTCAAGTTTAGTGTTTGACTGGGTTTTTAAAATTTATTCTTTTCTAGCTTTTTTAGTTGCAAACCCAATTCATTGACCTCTTTATCTATTTATGCAAGTAGGCCTCTAGAGATATAAAATTTCCCCTTATTACCACTTTGGCTGCATCCCACACATTTTAGTATGATGTCTCATTACTGTCAGTTTCTTGGGTGAAATTATTAATTATGTCTATAATTTGCTGTTTCACCCAATCATTCTTTAGGATGAAATTATTTAGTTTCCAATTATTTTTTGGTCTATTTTCCCCTGGCTTTTTACTGAATGTAATTTTCATTGCATCATGATCAGAAAAGGATGCATTTACTATTTCTGCCTTTATCCATTTGAATTTGAGGTTTTTATATCCTAATATATGGTCAAATTTTATATAGGTTCCATGAACTGTTGAGAAGAAAGTGTACTCCTTTCTGTCTCCATTCAGTTTTCTCCAGAAATCTATCATACCTAAGTTTTCTGGTATTCTATTTACCTCTTTGACTTCTTTCTTATATATTTTGTGGTCTGATTTATCTAATTCTCAGAGTATAAATTTGAGATCTCCCACTATTATAGTCTGTTGGAATCCTTACTAACTGCTAAATAATTAGAGTTGATCTAATCTTACAAGAAGTTGTTTTGGCCAGAACCTGAAACAAGGTACTAAGTAGAACTAATCAAGACAAGGCTTGTGTTCCCACCTTTACTCAAAGTCCACACCTTAAAGCTCTTTGGGCCAGAGAGCACTATGGGTTTTCTCCCATAATCCCATTCTCTCAGAAGGTTCACATATAAGGCGAGACAGCCATTCCAGAATACATTTTTTCCTCTTGGCTGGCTGATCGCGCTAGACTCGAGAGAAACGACTCTGCTGCAGAGAACACTTTTGACGGACTTCAGTGGAGCTACGCCAGAAGCCCTCTCTCCGCGGCAAATTGGTGGCTGGGCCCCCCAGAAGGAGATAAGAGAGATCTTCCATCTCTGTTGGAGGCAGAAGAAGGCAGAGGCAGAGGCTGAAGGACAGAACCTTTGGATTTGGAGACATCCGAAGGGCTCTAAGCCTCTAAACCGGCTGTCCTCTGAGAACAAACTCCAACATTTGAACTCTTAACAATAGTCTTGCTATTTATTTCTTTTTTCAGCTCTCTTAATTTCTCTTTTAAGAATTTAGATGCTACACCCCTTGGTGCATACATGTTTATCATTGATATTACTTCATTATCTATGCTGTCCTTTAGCAAGATATCATGCCCTTTTTTTATCTCTTTTAATTAGTTCAATTTTTGTTTTTGCTTGATCCGAGATCAGGATAGCTACCTCTGCTTTTTTGACTTCACCTGAAGTATAGTAGATTCTGCTCCAGCCTTTTACCTTTACTCTGTATGTATTGCCCTGCTTCAAGTGTGTTTCCTGTAATATTGTAGGATTCTGGCTTTTAATCCAGTCTACTATCTACTTCTGCTTTATGGGGGAGTTTACCCTATTCACATTTATGGTTAAAATTACTAATCCTATATTTGTTGCCATTAAACCCTGCTTATGCTTTTCTCCTTTACTACCCCCTTAGCCCACTTCCAAGTATTAAACTTATGAGCACCACTTGCCTCTCACAGCCCTTCCTTTATAGGATACTTCTGCCCACCTTAGAGTTCCTCCTCTTTTTTTTTTCTCCTTTCCCTCACAATTTCTGTATTCCCTTACACTTAGCTTACTCCTTGCCTTTTCACTTTTTCCTCCCTCTTTTCAATGATGTGGGAGAAGTTTCTCTGTAAATTGAATATGTCTAAATTTTTTTTCTTTAAGCCAATTCTGATGAGAGTAAAATACACACTGTGTTCATCCCCCTCCCTTCTTTCCCTCAAATATAAATAGGTTTTCTTTGCCTCTTCGTGAGATGTAGTAACCCCACTTTATGCTTTTTCTGGTACAATTTCCTTTCCACCCCTAGTTTATTTTTTATATTATAAATGTAAAACCAAATTATACATGTGTTCTTTATATATATCCATGACGGAAAAATAGTTCCCAAGATTTCTTTTTACCTTTTTAGGTTTTTCTTGAGTCCTATATTTGGAGATCAAACTTTTTGTTTAGTTCCATTTTTTTCATCCGAAATAGATGAATTTCACCTATTTTATTGAATGTCCATCTTCTTCCCTGGAAAAAAAAAAAGCTCATTTTGAATGGGTAAGTTATTCTTGGCTGCATATCAAGTTCCCTAGCCTTTCAGAATATTAAATTCCAGGACCTTTGATCCTTTAATGTGGATGCTGCTAGATCCTGAATAATCCTTATTGTGGTCCTCTATGTATGATTATTTTTTCCTAGCTTCTGGTAGTATTCTTTCCTTGGTCTGATAGTTCTGGAATTTAGCCACAATATTTCTTGGAGTTTTGATTTTGGGATCTCTTTCAGTAGGTGATGCATGCATTCTTTCAATATCTATTTTACCCTCTGTTTCTTTAACATCTGAGCAGTTGTCTTTGATGATTTCCTGGAAAATAGTGCCTAGGCTCTTTCTTTTCTCCATAATTTTCAAGAAGTCCAGTAATTTTCAGATTATCTTTCTTAGATCTATTTTCCAGGTCTGTTGTTTTCCCAAGTAGGCATTTAATATTTTTCTCCATTTTTTTTGTTTCTTTTGTTTTTGCTTGACTGATTCTTGGTGTCTCCTCGAGTCATTGACTTCTATTTGTTCAATTCTGATTTTTAATGAATCATTTTCTTCACTTACTTTTTTATTGCTTTCTGTAATTGTCCAATTGAGTTTTTAAGTGAGTTGTTTTATTCTCTGGAATTTTTTTTTTCCATTCCACCAATTTTATTCTTTAGAGAGCTATTTTCTTTTTCCAATTCACTAATTCTGTTTTTCAGGGATTTGATTTCTTTATCCACTCTATCTTTAATTGAGTGGGATGACTTATCCAGACCCTCTTGCCAAGCTTCCCTTTCCTTTTCCCATTTTTCTTCTAGCTCTCTTGTAAGAGTCTTTTTAATTTCTTCTATAAGAGTCTTGTGTGGTGGGGATTCGTCTGGAGACACTCTGTTTTTGGTCTCCTCAGGGTTTGATGTCTGCTCTCTATCTATATAAAAACTATCTGTAGTTAGAGTTCACTTTAATTTTTTGCTCATTTTGACAAAAAAAAAATCAAAGAAAACAAACAAACAAACAAAAAAAGAAAACAAATGCAGTCTGCTTTCTGGGCAGTGTGGTGTTACCAAGCTTCTCTTACAGACTACCAAAGGGAGCAATGAAGCAGCAGTGAAACAGCAATGGCTGCACTGCCTACACAGTAAATATTCTTTGACATTGTGAGAGTGTGCTGAGTCGCTCTGGATGTTGGGTGTGATCAGGTACCAAGAGACCCCAGTGTTTCGGGATTGGAATCTTTACTCCCTGTGTTTATAGCTTTTTTGCTGATCTACTGGTTTGGTGCCCGGGCAAAGAAGTTCACACTGGTAAAGTTTTCCCTGCAAGTTTTCCGAGGGCTGTGACTACAGCCCATCCCCCTCTGGTCTACTCAGTTTAAGCTGCCTTCTGTGCTCTCACTGCCTGCCTGCAGTCTGCTCCTGATCTAACCATCCCTGCCCCCAAGCAAAAACAGAACTCTTCTGGCAAATTTTGAGGATATCTTCTGTTGGTAATGTATTTGTGGGCTTTTTTTTTTAGTCAAGCACTAATTCCAAGGTGGTATCATAAAAAAAAAAAGTATTCTGAGAACAAAAACAAGTTTAGATAAATGTGTGTCTTTTCTCCACCATCCTGGATGGAAGTCTCTCCAACTCATCTTACAGATGAGGAAACTGAGGCAAACTTATCCAAAGTCATACAGCTACTGTCTAATGTTAGATTTAAACTCAGGAAAATGAGTTTTCTAGATCCTAAGCCCAGCAATCTATTCACTGAGCTACATAGTGGCCTTAGCAACCTTTAATAATATTTCTCAAAGGATTTATGGATCAAGAAATTTGGATTAGATGACCTCTAAAATGTCTTCTAGCTCTGAGTTTCTATGGCTGTCTATTGTTGGAATCCTTACAAACTGCTAACTCATTAGAGTTGATCTAATCTTGCAAGAAGATGTTTTGAGCAGAACCTGAAACAAGGTACCAAGTAGAACTAATTAGTACAATGCTTGTGTTTGCACTTTACTCATTGGAGTTCACAAGTATGCCAGCTTCACAAAGTAAACTTTGTAACTTTGTGAGGTCACACCTCCCTTAAAGCTCTTTGGGTCAGAGAGCACTATGGGAGAAAACCCATAATCCCTCTCTCTCGTATCCCACAATTCATCCCTCTTGTATAAAAGAAACAGACAGAGGCTCTCGGTCAGATTTCAGCGGAATTACGCCAGAAGCCCTCTCTCCGAGGCAAGGCAAGACAGAATATATTCCACTTGGCTGGCTGGTGGCAGAAGAGTTCTGCTGGTTGGAGAGGAGCACTCTGGTGCAGACATGGAGCACTTTAGGAGATTTCACCGGAATGACATGAAGAGTGGAGCTGGCTGGAGGCTGAAGAAAGCAGAGGCAGAGGCTGAAGGACAAAACCTTTGGATTTGGTGACATTCGGAGGGAGCTCTTGGAACCAAGCAGAGAGATAGACCTCTAAGCTAACCGGGCTATATTGGAGATAATAAAAGAGCTGAACTTTTATCACCTGGCTGTGTTTTGAGAAGAAAAAGCTCACCACATTTTGGCACCCAAACAGGGACCAACAAAATCTTGATTCCAGGGAAGGCACCCAGAGAGAACTTTTATAATATTTTGAGAAGAACAAGAACCCAACATTTGGGCACCAAAATGTGGTGAGCTTTTTCTTCTCAAAACACAGCCAGGTGATAAAAGTTCAGATCTTTTATTATCTCCAATATAGCCCGGTTAGCTTAGAGGTCTATCTCTCTGTTTGGTTCCAAGAGCTCCGAATGTCGCCAAATCCAAAGGTTTTGTCCTTCAGCCTCTGCCTCTGCTTTCTTCAGCCTCCAGCCAGCTCCACTCTTCATGTCATTCCGGTGAAATCTCCCAAAGTGCTCCGTGTCTGCACCAGAGTGCTCCTCTCCAACCAGCAGAACTCTCTTCTGCCACCAGCCAGCCAAGTGGAATATATTCTGTCTTGCCTTGCCTCGGAGAGAGGGCTTCTGGCGTAATTCCGCTGAAATCTGACCGAGAGCCTCTGTCTGTTTCTTTTATACAAGAGGGATGAATTGTGGGATACGAGAGAGAGGGATTATGGGTTTTCTCCCATAGTGCTCTCTGACCCAAAGAGCTTTAAGGGAGGTGTGAACTCACAAAGTTACAAAGTTTACTTTGTGAAGCTGGCATACTTGTGAACTCCAATGAGTAAAGGTGCAAACACAAGCATTGTACTAATTAGTTCTACTTAGTACCTTGTTTCAGGTTCTGCTCAAAACATCTTCTTGTAAGATTAGATCAACTCTAATGAGTTAGCAGTTTGTAAGGATTCCAACAGTCTATCAATAAAATTGACATGCCTGACCCTTTGAGTATTGACTTACTCAATAAATACAAGTGGCTCAGTTACTTCCAAGGTAAAATACATGTGGATATAGATATCTATATATAAATATACATGTCTTCTATCTGTCTGTCTATCTATCTCTCTATCTTTCTATCTAGATCGGTATAGATATTTCTAGATAGAGATAGACATTAGATATCTACCTATTTCTTACTATCTAACTACTTTTATCTATCACCTATCCATCTATCTATTTTTCTATCTATCTATATCTTCTCCTTTGGGATTTAAATCACATTTATAAGGCTTCATATTTAAAACATCCCCACTCCTCAGTCTTTGTACAACTTATACTTCCTCAAGCGTACTTTTCAATCCAGGCTCATTATTCTTCAAAAGAGACAATTCAGCTCCCAACTTAATTGTGTTTTAACTGCTTGTCTCTCATGCCTGCAATGCTCTCCTTCCTCATTTCTACTTCTTGGCTTCTCTAGCGTCCTTCAAGTCTAAAATGGAATCCTGACCTCCCTAACTTTCTACAAGAAGTTTTTTCTTAATTCATCTTAATTCTAATGTCTTCTTTTTGTTGAATATTTCAATTTTTCCTGTATAATTATTTTTTTTAAATTTATGATTATATCCCTCAACACATAGACTCTGTGTTCTTGTGCAATGAAATGTAAGACCCTTCCCTCAACCCACATTGATTTTTCAAGGGGAAAAAGTATACAGAATGAATAGAAATGGATAGGTTCTAATCTAAATTTAGATATATTAAAATATCTTGTCTTCCAACTACATACTAATTTAGAACTTCTTTATTTTCCTGAGAGGTGCCACTAGTCATTCAATCTTTCAGGTTCTTAAGATCCTTATTATCCCTGACTCCTTCAATTTAAACTACTTTCTCTGAACTTAATACATTTGATGTCTTTTTCTCAGCTGCCTGCAATATCTTGTCTGTCAAATTCTGCAGTATTTAAATTTGTTGACCAATCTATGTTCCTGGATAACTACTTTTTCCATTCTGTGTTGCAGAAAGTAGTGCATGTCACCTTTATATACTCTCATTGTATCTGTACGCTTTCCAAATTTGAAAATATATTTGTTAAGCTGTTCTAAAATCTTCCAAATAATTGGCTATAGTGGATTTTAATGAAAAAATGAATATTTGCCAGCTTAATGTCAACAATTATTATATAATTGGTAGGTGAAATTGAAAAATGACTGTCATGATTTCATAGTTTATGATTAAATTCTATTTATGACTGCATTTCTTTATAATTTTTTTTCTTATTTGACAGTCATTAAAATAATATCAAAATAAAATGAACTTAGAACCAGATTTTTAAATTTCTGTATCATGTCATTATAAATACAGACTTTCAGAAATAATGAAACATATTTATCTAATTTTCTAATTAAATATAACATTTTACATTATCTCATGACAATGTGACTTTCTAGCATTAAAATCACATTTAAAATACTTTTAAAACTAATTTTTTTAATTCTTATTTCTGTGTAAGTTTTGTAATATACTTATTTGTGCAATAGAATGTAAATAATCATTTTGTAAATAATAAAAGCTAGATTAGCATTTTTGGGGAAAATTTCTTCAACTTGTATATACATTCTTAGTTTAAAATCCCTATACTCCTTCTCCCAGGTTTCTGGGAGGCAACTTTGAGGAGCCATCACTCTAGTAATACCTCTCATGAGTCCCTAACAGTATTTATCCCTTGGTTATGAATCAGATGGTTTTTAATTAGTACTTACAAAAGGTATTTGCCAAAATGATAAAGTAAGATTATTTGTTAGAAATATTTCCTCTAAAGTCCAAGGGTGAATACTTGTAAAAATAGACAAATCCAAGGAAAGAATGAAATAAAGTATAAGTGTGGTATACATCTCAAATCCATTATTGTAAGTTGATTCTTGAATCAGTAACTACCATTCTAATTTGATTTAGGAATCACATTCTTTTGAGACTATTTTCTCCTTTAGTGATTAATCTTTTACATCTCTCCATGTCTGCATTTTTCCTGGACGTATTTCATTTTTGTTGTTGTTTATAATCTCTTCTAAAAAGAACATCATTTTGTTTTTGGTATATTACTCTGCTGTGGCCTTGGTGACAAATTCTACTCTTCTCTTCTGTCCTATGTCATGATCAAGGGAAAGGTAAAATTCTGAGTCTACTTCCCTTTTAAAAATGATAACTTCTGAAACTGGGTACATTTACCATTGGGTTGATTCACTTATTTGCTGGGATGACCAGTGAACTGATATCAATTTTTAAACTGTATGAAATCACTTGAAATTCTGAAATAATCACATAAAATTTCCAGTGGCTTCAAAAATCCTCTGATCCTTTTAACTGATTAAAGGCTTTTCCACACTTTGTGTTGAGTTTATAGATCAAATGCTGTATCTTCCTTTTTCTTTATCGATGCATTGATTGATTCATTTATGATGACTGTGTCTTCTCTGATTGCATTAATTAGTTAACACAAATTTCATACATATATATATATATATATATATATATATGTTTGTGTATAGATAGATAGATATGTATTTGTGCAAATCCCCAACATTTGTGCATATGTGTGTACAAGTATATTTATGCTACTTTTTCACTAATGGGGCACAGATTCAAAAATGTTTGATGATCATTGGTCTAGAGAATTTAAATTTTGATGGAGAGAACAAACATATCCCTTAACAATAATAAGATAATGTTTTCAAAATAACTTATGAATGAGGGAAAAAACTTATGGAAGCAATTCCTCCTTTCATATTTCCACATTCAATTTTGTAAATGATGAAAAATATAATACTGAAACTGAACATTAATAAGCAAGAATAATGAAGCACATTATGTATGAAATGGTGACCAGGATTGTTCTTATAAAAGTTTATCAAATGGCTTCTTGAAAATACAATGCATTAACAATCCACTTTTTAGTTTAATCTCTATTACTGATTCTACCTTCATAAGTTTCTTTTGTGTAGGTAATCAACAGAGCAATATGTCAAAGCCTGATTTGTTTTATTTATGTCCACAATGAAAATTTAAAAATCTGTTTTCACAAGTCTGTTTAAGGAGGTTCTAGTATATTTTTTTTCAATTGAGTTCTTTATTTATAGCATATCTCTTTTTGTTATATCTCTGCATTAATCTGAAAACATGGTGAATTTTAAATTCATGCAGCATCAGTTTTCTTAGTATGGTGATATAGAACTTCATTCTCACTCTGTCATTTGATTTGAAAAGGTAAAGTTAATATAGCACTATGAATAAAAAGTATGCAGAATGTTTAATGGGAATCCTACTTTTTTCTCCTTCCTTAATTCCAAATATTTAAGGTATTCACAGCAGTTATTCCTAAAGCATTTAAAATGATAATATCTGATGTCAATTTCTATAAATTTTTCATATCAAAGAAGTTGGCAGCTTTTTGGCATTAAATTATAAACTTTCACGTGCAGATAAAAAAGTGTAGAGAATTTTAGATAAACCCCCAAATTAGTTATTTAATCACTGATGATTTTAATCCATGATTTTAAAGTCTATTTCTTTTATTCTCTCCCTTACTCCTCATTTTTGGCTCATTCTCCTGCCATAAGAAGTAAATGTTCTATGGAGAATACAAAAGCCATAGGATGAGACAGCTAAGAACAGTATTGTAACAACTCTTTCTTTTCCTAAAATGAAGTAATGACATAGTAGAATCACCTCACATTTAACAATAGCTTGCAGTTACTATAGTTTATTCAGTAAGGATTTACTGACTGGATTCATAAAATAAGAATTTATTGAATTCTGAGAGAGGACCAATGAAGATAAATTGAGATGTGTCTAAATGAAATTAAAAATTATTGCTCACATGAAATTCTAAGTGTGGTTGGCTGTACTCACAAATTTACAGTTAACAATCTTCAGAATTAAAGGTACGTAACTGATAAAGATGGATGTCTTACTTTCTTGGATCCAACCTGGGCAGTTTAAAGTAAATATTATAATAATTGATCTTTTTGAATGATGTGCATGTGCTAAATGACGTTTGATGTATGGCACTGACTTCCTTCATTTGGCACTGATGGATGAAGACTGTGGTGCTGGAATAAAAAGATGGTCAAGGTTTCAATTACATATAACACACTGCCTCAGACAAAGCTCAGCACAAATAGATTGAATGCTCTATGACCACCATTCTAATATTAGACCAGAATCAAGAAGTGTCAGTCATGCTTGCTGACAATAGGAAGATATCATTGCAGATTAATGCAGGACTGAATTACTGTCACACACACACACACACACACACACACACACACACACACACACACACACACACACACACACACACACACACACACACACACACACACACACACACACACACACACACACACACACACACACACACACACACACACACACACACACACACACACACACACACACACACACACACACACACACACACACACACACACACACACACACACACACACACACACACACACACACACACACACACACACACACACACACACACACACACACACACACACACACACACACACACACACACACACACACACACACACACACACACACACACACACACACACACACACACACACACACACACACACACACACACACACACACACACACACACACACACACACACACACACACACACACACACACACACACACACACACACACACACACACACACACACACACACACACACACACACACACACACACACACACACACACACACACACACACACACACACACACACACACACACACACACACACACACACACACACACACACACACACACACACACACACACACACACACACACACACACACACACACACACACACACACACACACACACACACACACACACACACACACACACACACACACACACACACACACACACACACACACACACACACACACACACACACACACACACACACACACACACACACACACACACACACACACACACACACACACACACACACACACACACACACACACACACACACACACACACACACACACACACACACACACACACACACACACACACACACACACACACACACACACACACACACACACACACACACACACACACACACACACACACACACACACACACACACACACACACACACACACACACACACACACACACACACACACACACACACACACACACACACACACACACACACACACACACACACACACACACACACACACACACACACACACACACACACACACACACACACACACACACACACACACACACACACACACACACACACACACACACACACACACACACACACACACACACACACACACACACACACACACACACACACACACACACACACACACACACACACACACACACACACACACACACACACACACACACACACACACACACACACACACACACACACACACACACACACACACACACACACACACACACACACACACACACACACACACACACACACACACACACACACACACACACACACACACACACACACACACACACACACACACACACACACACACACACACACACACACACACACACACACACACACACACACACACACACACACACACACACACACACACACACACACACACACACACACACACACACACACACACACACACACACACACACACACACACACACACACACACACACACACACACACACACACACACACACACACACACACACACACACACACACACACACACACACACACACACACACACACACACACACACACACACACACACACACACACACACACACACACACACACACACACACACACACACACACACACACACACACACACACACACACACACACACACACACACACACACACACACACACACACACACACACACACACATACACTTAAAAAAAAAAAACAGTAAATTAATGACATTTTCTCTAAGCACTGATATTAAATGAAAAACATTGACCCAGAGTTCTTCAGGTGGTTTATTTGGTTATATTTTGATGTGGACAACTATTTGGAAAAATATTAGATTAGATAGAGCCTGAGGTCCTTTTAGCCAATGAGATATGATGCTTATTTGCTTTTATAGAGACAAGCATTACCATGTTATGGGTAAAGCTAAAATAAAGCAGAATTAGATATTTCACAAAAAAATGCTGGGAAAACTAGAAAATAATGTCAGAACTCAGCCTAGACCTGCATCTCACACCACATAGTAAAATAAAGTCAACATGGTTCTATTATTTACACATAAAGGGTAAAGCTATAAGCAAATGAGGAGAGCGAGGTGTCTATCAGATATTTGGAGAATTAAAGAATTTATGACCAAAGAAGAACTAGAGAACATTATGAAATGCAAACTGGACAACTTTGATTATATTAACTTAAAATGATCTTGCACAAACCAAAACCAACACTGCCACGATAAGAAGTAAAATACAAAACTAGAGGAAAAAATTACAGCTAGTGTTTCTGATTAAGGCCTCATTTCTAAAATAGGTAAGAAACTGTATCAAATTTTTAAAAATACAAGTCATACCTCTATTGATAAATGATCAAAGGATGTGAACAGGCAATTTTTAGATGATGAATTAAAGCCATCTATAGTTATATGAATAATGTTTTAAATCACTATTGATTAGACAAACTCAAATTAACATCACTCTGTGGTACCACCTCACACCTCTCAGATTGGTAAGACAGGGAAAGATAATAATAAATATTGGAAAGGATATGGGAAAATTGGGACACTGATGAATTGTTGGAGTTGTGAAATTATCCAATCATCCTGAAGAGCAATTTGGAAACTGTGCATATGCTTTGAACTATCAGTGACACTACTGGGTCTGTATCCCAAGGAAATCACAAAGAAGAGGTAAAGGAGGCACATATGCAAAATTGTTTCTAGCAGCTCTTTTTGTGGTAGCAAAGAATTAGAAAATGAGTAGGTATCCATCAACTGGGGAATGGCTGAATAAGTTATGATATATGAAAGTAATGGAATATTATTTTCCTATAAAAATGATGAGCTGATTCCAGAAAGTTTTGGAAAGATTTACATGAGTTGGTGCTGAACAAAACAAGCAGAACCAGGAATACATTGTACACAGTTATAGCAATACTGTGTGATGATCATCTCTGACAGACCTGATTCTTCTCAGTAGTTTAGTGATCCAAGACAATCCCAATAAACTTTGGATGGAAAATGTCATACACATCCAAAGGAGGAACTATAAAGATTGAATGTAAATCAACACACACTATGTTCACTCTTTCCCCTCCTTTTTCTTCTGTTTTATTTTCTCTCCATTGTTTTTATCTTTTGTTTTGGATTTTTCTCTTCCAATATAATTAATAAGGAAATAGGTTTAAAAATGAACTGGCATGCAAAAATAAAAATTAATTAATTGAAAAAGCAGAGTTGGTCAATTAAATATTGAATATTCACAGGATTCAATATTTGGTGCTTCTCTGCGCCTCTATATTCATGACATTTCATTTTTCCAAGGCTGTGATTGTGATTGTTCCTGAGACCTCTGATACAAATTTAAAGCTTGTGGCTCTTCTTGTTCATCATAAAGTTTCATATCCTTGTGGCTATTCAGAGAGTACCTTCAGTCTGAGCATCCTTCTCAGTACTTAGATGAGGGTTTTAAAACTCTTCTCAATTACTCTTCTGACTACCCAAGTTCCCAGAATTAACAAAGCATCATCCATAATTCTAAAGATTCAAAAAACTTCATGACAATGTCAAGCTAAATATGTCTGAGGTTACAGTCATTTATAGCAAATGAACAGCCATTTATAGTTTGCTGGATATTGAAGTTAAAATTAATAGATTTCCACTATTTATTGAGGGGGACAGAGTTTAGAAAACTAAAATTTTCCATATAACCAACTTGTTTTCTTTTCCCATTTTGATAACCTAAATTAACATGCCATATTTCAGCAAGCCCTTAAAAATATCAGAGAAACTTAGATGTTAAAGGTAATGGATGCAGATAAAAATTGGTATGACTAGTTGTCTCCGAGCACACTTATCATGCTAAGTTGACAAAGAAAACTCCTTGAAATCTCACAATTTATTGAATCAGACTGTTTATTTATTCTGATATTTCATTTCATCTTCAGCATCTACCAACAAACTCACATTGGTAACAAGTATAAAAAGTCAACAGATTTAGTCTTCAGACTTTTGCATTCTGGTTTATCTAATTTATACCTAATTCTGAATGATTTTAGAGATTATCTGGTACAAGGATGGTTCAAACTCATATCAAGAGTTCAAATCCTATAGCCCCATGCTATCTACAGCTTACCAATCCAAGATTCTCTGTGTACTTTGAGAATGGACTTCCTGAATGCATTGGAAATATTAACATGACAAGTTCCTTGACTGAATGCTTGAAAATGCATTATGATTTATATCTATATCCTTCCAGATTTATGAATTTTTTTATTGCTTATAATTATGACAGGCTAATTCATTGAATACACACAGATATTTGTTTTGATGTGAGATCAGTCAAAATTATAAGATCTTGGCATGGATTTCCAGTAAATGTTCAATTATCTGCATTTCTGTCATTGACAATCAAAATTAAGTATAGATAGCTGTTGGTATGCCAATCTACCAATGAACATCATTCAGAATGTCACCACTTGTATAGAGATGTAATACAAATGTGGCTAGAACTTTATTCTTTGTTATAAGAATATTGAAATTTATGAATAACCTCGTATGATTTAATTAAAAGTAAATTACTTCATGACAACAGCAAAGAATATATGATAAAATAAATTTATATTAAACAATAATGATGTGAGAATGCAGTTTTGTTTGTTGCTATCCACAAATTCAGTTCAATACATATTTTAGACATTTACTATATTTGCAATAGCACATGGTTGAGCAAAAGGGATATAAATACAAAAAGGAGATAATTTCCTCAAAGAAGTTTCATTTGACTCAGTATTACCTTGATATAGTTGATGATTCTTCTCTATCTATCATACTCTGTATTTCTCTCTTTCAAAAAATCCACACTTTCTCCACAATTACCACATTTTAATTCAATATGCTGACTAAGCTGGTCTTTCCTAAATCCATGCATACAACATAGAAATCAGCATCCTATTCTTAGCATTTATCTTGAAGTTGCCTCAGGGAAAATATCATGTCTGTCATTCCTCACCACACTAAGGTTAGGTTAGCATATTTGTGTCATTGACACATAGGTCTAATATATTGAATATTGAATATGATACATAATGATGTATTTTCCATGAGGGATGCATTTTATATCTTAATTCTTAGCACAATAAGCATAGTCTTCTTTATTCTTCTACACATGATGAATTGATGTATCATTGAAGAGCATTTCAGCATATTTCTTTGTTGGAATCCTTACTAACTGCTAAGTAATTAGAGTTGATCTAATCTTACAAGAAGTTGTTTTGGCCAGAACCTGAAACAAGGTACTAAGTAGAACTAATCAAGACAAGGCTTGTGTTCCCACCTTTACTCATTGGAGTCCATAAGTATGCTAGCTTCACAAAGTACACTTTCTAACTTCAAGAGAGTCCACACCTTAAAGCTCTTTGGGCCAGAGAGCACTATGGGAGAAAACCCATAATCCCATTCTTTCAGAAGGTTCACATATAAGGCGAGACAGCCATTCCAGAATACATTTTTTCCTCTTGGCTGGCTGATCGCGCTGGACTCGAGAGGAACGACTCTGGTGCAGAGAACACTTTTGACGGATTTCAGTGGAGCTACGCCAGAAGCCCTCTCTCCGCGGCAAGTTGGTGGCTGGGCTCCCCAGAAGGAGATAAGAGAGACCTTCCATCTCTGTCTTGGTTGGAGGCAGAAGAAAGCAGAGGCAGAGGCTGAAGGACAGAACCTTTGGATTTGGAGACATCCAAAGGGCTCTAAGCCTCTAAACCGGCTGTGCTCTGAGAAGAACAAACTCCAACATTTGAACTCTAACATTTGGCGCCCAAGCGTGGGAACCAAGGACCCTACTTTCACTGAAGAAGTCTCCAGTGACCAGGAACTGAGTGAGTACAACCTTTTTTGGCTGAAATGGGACAGATCCTAGGTAAAGATTCTCCATCCCCCACCCCAACCCCCCCAACCCCAGACCCACCCAGGAGTGGTGCTATAGAAAGCCTGCTTAAGCTGATAGAAGATCAAGGGCTACTTGTAACTTGGGGACAGACAGCTAGACTTCTGGCTACATTAAAACGCACCTCCCCTTGGTTCTTAGAGGAAAAGCAAATCTCTCTAAAAAACTGGGCATTGGTTGGTCAACAGATCTCTGCATATAACAATGAAAACGGTCCTCGTTCAGTTTCCATTGCAGTGTTCTATTTATACAATACAATACAGATGGCCTTAAAATACCAGGATAGCCAAAGGGGGAAGCCTGAGATAAAGGAGGAAGACAAAGAACAGATTAATGGCCATATCCCCACAGGGCAGGGAGACTTAAGTGAGGCTCAAGGGTGGGGTGAATCTGAGGCAGCCTCAGCCCCACCTGAGGAGCAGGTAATTGACTCTCCTTCATCAACTCCACCCTCCGGGATGGAGGGAGGAGGGGTAGTGGGGGGGGCAGTGACAGCACCAGCACCTCCCCCCCAGCATCTAGCACCTTCCCCCCAGCATCCAGCACCTCCCCCCCAGTATCCAGCACCTCCTCCCCAGCATCCAGCACCTCCCCCCCGGCATCCAGCACCTCCCCCCCAGCATCCAGCTGCTCCTTTGAGTAGATTGCAAAAGGGACTAATTAAGGCCAGAGAAGAAGGGAAAAATGTATCAGAATTTCAACACCACATTTTTCCTGTAATTCAACAGTTTAATTCTTCAGGTCAAGAAAGTAGAAGATACTCACCTTTTGATATAGAAATCCTCAAAGACCTGAAAAAAGCTTGCACTCTTTATGGGGCTACATCAGCTTATGTTAAGATGCTATTACAAAATTTGTCTTTTGAAATCTTGACCCCTAATGACTGGAAATCGATAGCAAAAATATGCCTAGAACCTGGACAGAACTACTTGTGGCTTTCTGAATATAGTGAGCTCTGTAGGATACAAGCCCAACAAAATATTCAAAGTGGAGTTCATACGGCAATCACCTGTGACCTACTAACAGGTACAGGTCCTTATGCAGATGTCACAGCACAAATTAGTTATTCTGTAGCAGCATATCAGCAAATTGCTGATAATGCTATCAAAGCGTGGGCTTCTCTTCACAATAAAGATGACAAGGGTGGGGGCCTTCACAAAAATAACACAAGGGCCAAATGAACCCTTTGCTGACTTTGTGGGACGCTTGCAGACAGCTATCATAAGAACAAATGGAGAAAATGCAATAACAGACATCTTGATAAGGCAACTTGCTAAGGAAAATGCTAATGAGGTTTGCAGAAGAATTATACTAGGACTGCGCAAGGATGCTCCTTTAGAGGAACTCATAAGACGCTGTGCCACAGTGGGCACAGGTGCCTTTTATAGCCAGGCTATGATGCAGACTTCCCAAAATCCAAACATGAGAAGACAGAGTCCCTCTTGGCAAGGGACTTCCAGAGAGACTCGTAGATGCTTTCAGTGTGGAAAAGTAGGACATCTGAAAGCTCAATGTTGGTATAGAGATAGAATGGGAAGACAAGGTGGGAGAACAAGACCCCAAACCCCATGTCCAAAATGCAACAGAGGCTTCCATTGGGCCTCAGAATGCAGACAGATTCAGGGAAACGGGATGAGGGGCCCAGCCCCAGGGCCCAAGGCAAAAAACACTTGGGGCATGATGGCAGCCAATGGTGCACCCAGAGAGTGCCTAGAAGTCCAGTACCCAGACATGACCAATCAGCCAGAAAGCCATATGATGGGAGAAGGGGATTACACAGTCAACCAGCCAGGAAGCAACCTGATGGCAGAAGGGAATTACAATTGGGGAGAATAGAGCTGTATGCAGCTGGGACAACTGAGATACCCCCTGGAGAGGTGAAATCTGTTCCTCTCCAGCCTATGGATCCCTTACCTCCAGGCACAGTAGGCTTGACCATTTCACCTCCTTGTATGTACAAAACAGTGTCCATCCACACACTGATGTGGGAAACTGGGGAATGTGTAGATAATATCCCAGTCACTAATACAGGTAGTCAATGTGTGACTTATCACCCAGGAGACGTAGTAGCATCAGGTTTACTCATACAGAATCCTAATAAGCAGCCTCGTGATAGTCACCCAGGTTCTGACTCCAGACCACAAAAACCAGGAATATACTGGACAGCAGCAGTAACGGCTGACCGACCTATGCTCACTATCTATATAAATGGCCTACCATTGGAAGGATTGGTAGACACAGGTGCGGATCGTACAGTTATTAGAGGTGCCAGTTGGCCCAGTCACTGGCCAAAGATTAAAGCAGATACCTATATGTCTGGAGTAGGAGGATCAATAGCAGCTGAAGTTAGTGCTGCCCCTATGAGATGGACTTTTGAAGGCAAAACAGGAGTTTTTACTCCTTTTATAGTTGAAAAAATCCCCATCAATCTGTGGGGAAGAGACGTTTTACAACAATTGGGGTTAAAAATGAGTACTTCGGTTTTTTAAGCAGGGCTGCTGTTGAAGGCCTGCCAACACTTTCACCTATTCCTATCCAATGGAAAACTGATACACCAGTGTGGATAGAACAGTGGCCCTTAAGTAGCGATAAAATTCAGGCCTTATTAGATATAGTACAGGAGCAGCTTGAACAAGGGCATTTACAACCTTCTCTAAGTCCTTGGAATTCACCAGTGTTCGTTGTAAAAAAGAAATCGGGAAAATGGAGGATGCTCACTGATTTAAGAAAAGTGAACGAACAGATGGAAACTATGGGAACTCTTCAGCCTGGACTTCCATCTCCTACTCAGCTTCCTAGAGAATGGCCTCTTTGGGTTATAGACATCAAGGATTGTTTCTATTCCATTCCTCTGGATAAGGAGGATATGAAGAGATTTGCCTTTTCGGTGCCCAGTGTCAATTTAGCTGAGCCTTATAAAAGATATGAATGGACGGTTTTGCCACAGGGTATGAAGAACAGCCCCACTATGTGTCAAATGTATGTTGCTGCTGCTCTTGCTCCAATAAGAAAAGCATTTCCAAAAGTTATGCTATTACATTATATGGATGATATATTGGGTTGTGCACCTGAGGAACAAATTCTAGAAGCATGTCTACAAAAAACCATAGAAACACTAAGATACTACAAACTTCATATCGCTACAGAAAAAATTCAAAGGCATGCTCCTTTTCAATATTTAGGATATGAAATATATCCTAAGGCACTTACACTACAAAAACTGTCTTTAAGAACAGAGAGGTTGAACACCTTAAATGATTTCCAAAAATTAATAGGAGATATCCAATGGATGCGTCCAGTATTAGGTTTAACTACCAATCAATTGCAACCCCTATATGACATTTTAAGGGGAGACACTGCTTTAAATTCACCACGCCGGCTTACAAAAGAAGCTCAAGAGACCTTGAGAGAAGTTGAACTGGCTTTATCCAATGTAGTTGAGAGAGTAACTCAAAAACCCTTGGAAATATCAGTTTTTGCTACGAAAGAAGCACCCACAGCAGTCCTTCATCAAGGAGACAGTGTGATAGAGTGGGTGAACCTCCCAGCACAACCAGAACAAAGCCTTACGCCTTACCCAGTGCTTGTGGCTAGAATTCTATTAAAGGCCATTAAGCGAGCAGTACAATTATCTGGGACAAGACCTGACAAGATATATACCTTCTATACAAATGCACAAATTAATGTATGCTGTGAAACCATCCCAGAGTGGCAGATTTTATTGGCCATGGCTCCAAATTTTGCACATGGATCTCCATTAAAGATAACCAGACTACTGCATAATTGGCAATGGATTTTTGAGGAGAAGGTTTCTAAGGTTCCTCTTGAAGGACCAACCATTTTTACAGACGCAGCCAAACAAAATATTTGTGCTGTATACTCTCATGATCTAACCGTAAAAAGAGTAGTCAGAACTCCTTTTCAGTCCACTCAGCAGAACGAATTATATGCGATCATGCTAGCTCTCACTTATTACCCAGGCGACATAAATATAATATCTGATTCAGCCTATTCAGTAGGTGTGGTACAAAGAATTGCCACAGCCCAAATAAAATTTGCAGCTTCTAATATATATCAGCTCTTTAAGGAACTTCAAGAGCAAGTGAGAAAGCATCCAGGAAAGATTTATATCCTGCATGTCCATTCACATAGTGGACTTCCAGGTCCTATTTTTGATGGAAATTCAAAGGCAGATAGCCTTTTAACTATGTTGGCCAGTACGCCTTTATTTCAGGAGGCCCAGGAATCCCATTCTAAATACCATCAGGCTGCTCGAGCTTTGCGTTTACAGTTTGGGATTACAAAAGAAGAAGCTAGGAGCATAGTGAAAAGCTGTACAGCTTGCCTTCCCTTCCACGCTCCTACACTGCCTCCAGGGAAGAACCCTCGTGGTTTGAGACCCAATGAAATCTGGCAAATGGATGTGACTCATTATAAATCTTTTGGTCGTCTGTCTTTTATCCACGTTGTGGTAGACTCCTTTTCAGTCCACTCAGCAGAACGAATTATATGCGATCATGCTAGCTCTCACTTATTACCCAGGCGACATAAATATAATATCTGATTCAGCCTATTCAGTAGGTGTGGTACAAAGAATTGCCACAGCCCAAATAAAATTTGCAGCTTCTAATATATATCAGCTCTTTAAGGAACTTCAAGAGCAAGTGAGAAAGCATCCAGGAAAGATTTATATCCTGCATGTCCATTCACATAGTGGACTTCCAGGTCCTATTTTTGATGGAAATTCAAAGGCATGCTCCTTTTCAATATTTAGGATATGAAATATATCCTAAGGCACTTACACTACAAAAACTGTCTTTAAGAACAGAGAGGTTGAACACCTTAAATGATTTCCAAAAATTAATAGGAGATATCCAATGGATGCGTCCAGTATTAGGTTTAACTACCAATCAATTGCAACCCCTATATGACATTTTAAGGGGAGACACTGCTTTAAATTCACCACGCCGGCTTACAAAAGAAGCTCAAGAGACCTTGAGAGAAGTTGAACTGGCTTTATCCAATGTAGTTGAGAGAGTAACTCAAAAACCCTTGGAAATATCAGTTTTTGCTACGAAAGAAGCACCCACAGCAGTCCTTCATCAAGGAGACAGTGTGATAGAGTGGGTGAACCTCCCAGCACAACCAGAACAAAGCCTTACGCCTTACCCAGTGCTTGTGGCTAGAATTCTATTAAAGGCCATTAAGCGAGCAGTACAATTATCTGGGACAAGACCTGACAAGATATATACCTTCTATACAAATGCACAAATTAATGTATGCTGTGAAACCATCCCAGAGTGGCAGATTTTATTGGCCATGGCTCCAAATTTTGCACATGGATCTCCATTAAAGATAACCAGACTACTGCATAATTGGCAATGGATTTTTGAGGAGAAGGTTTCTAAGGTTCCTCTTGAAGGACCAACCATTTTTACAGACGCAGCCAAACAAAATATTTGTGCTGTATACTCTCATGATCTAACCGTAAAAAGAGTAGTCAGAACTCCTTTTCAGTCCACTCAGCAGAACGAATTATATGCGATCATGCTAGCTCTCACTTATTACCCAGGCGACATAAATATAATATCTGATTCAGCCTATTCAGTAGGTGTGGTACAAAGAATTGCCACAGCCCAAATAAAATTTGCAGCTTCTAATATATATCAGCTCTTTAAGGAACTTCAAGAGCAAGTGAGAAAGCATCCAGGAAAGATTTATATCCTGCATGTCCATTCACATAGTGGACTTCCAGGTCCTATTTTTGATGGAAATTCAAAGGCAGATAGCCTTTTAACTATGTTGGCCAGTACGCCTTTATTTCAGGAGGCCCAGGAATCCCATTCTAAATACCATCAGGCTGCTCGAGCTTTGCGTTTACAGTTTGGGATTACAAAAGAAGAAGCTAGGAGCATAGTGAAAAGCTGTACAGCTTGCCTTCCCTTCCAAGCTCCTACACTGCCTCCAGGGAAGAACCCTCGTGGTTTGAGACCCAATGAAATCTGGCAAATGGATGTGACTCATTATAAATCTTTTGGTCATCTGTCTTTTATCCACGTTGTGGTAGACACCTTTTCAGGATTCACTTTTGCCATACCAGCAGCAAAAGAGACAGCCCGAGTGGTCACTGAATTCCTCATTCAAGCATTCGCAATTATGGGTGTGCCACAAGAAATAAAAACAGATAATGGACCGGCATATACCTCCAAACATTTTGAACACTTTTGTGCACAGTATAAGATTTTACACACTACTGGCATACCCTTCAATCCTCAAGGTCAAGCAATAGTAGAAAGAAGAAACAACAGAAAACCAGAGAGAAAAAATGAAGATAGAATGACTACAAAATTCCCAAGAATGGAACAGAGAAAATCAAGAGCTCTTAAATCAAAGAAAAAAAATACTGCTAGAAAGGAAAAAAGAAGCAATTCAAATATTAAAAGACTACAGTTAAAGCCAAAAGAACCTAAGACTCAAATAAAAATAAATGAGTTCTTTGAAGATACTATTTCAAAAGGCAAGTGATTTTTTTTTAAATAACAAAAACAAAGACCAAAAAACCTTGCAAAACTATGTCTAATGTTATATAGGGTAAAATTAATTTTTCTATAGAATAAAAGACTTTTAAAATTTTCTAATCAAAATAACCAGAACCATATAAAAATTTTGTAATATATACACAAAGATCCAGAGGAACCTAGAAAGAAATATTCTTTTCATCCAATAAGGCAAAATAGAGAAAGCACTCAGCAGTGTTCTCCCAACATTTCCTTCCAAACTACTTTAAAGTAATGCTTAAAATTAAATTTCTGGAATGAATGAAACACCAGTGGTGGATTAAGGTGGTGATGATAAAAGCAGAATCAGGCTTTCAAATCAGAGATGATAAGGAGTCCTAGCAACTGGAGAAAAATTACAGAATGCCGCTGAGTAGCACTAGATGGAGGACCAAACACTATTTGACGACTGGATTTCCTATACCTACTTCTGTGTTTAAGGGCAGAGAGGAACTCTGAATTAAGAAGAAGGGGGGAATCTGTAGAGCAGCTATTTAGGTAATCCATTGCCAGAAAGAAGCCATTAAAATACCATGGAACCATAATCAGAATCACCCAACCTTTAACAGCTACAACATTTAAAGAGCAAAGGAATTGAAATATAATATTCCAGCAGGCAGAAGAGGTAGGATTACAGTCAAGAAAAATTTACCCAGAAAAACTTATAAAATCCTTAAAAGAAAAAAAAAAGCATATTTAAAGAAATAGAGAACTTTCAAGCACTGATCATAAAAAGACCAAAGGTGAAGAGAAATTTTGATTTTTCAATTAAAAGCATACAGAATACCTTTACACATACAAAATATACAGAATGCAAATACAGAAGTGTAAAATGGTACTCATGAAAGAGTTATTGTAAGAAACCCCATAAGATTAAATTACTTTCCTTTCTGTATGTATCATTTAACATTTTCCCTTAGCTTTTCTTAATAATTATTATAAGAGGGACTTCCACAGAGCTGTGTAAGCTCCACGTTTTCTCTCATTATCCATTTCATTAAAAGCCTCTGAATTAATGCTTGACTGAAAAAAAAAACACAAATAGTTACCAAGAGAAGACATCCTTGAAACTCGCCAAGAAAGGTCTGTTTTTGCTCGAGGGCAGGGATGATTTTAGATCCGGGGCAGGGTGAGGGCAGGCAGGCAGCGGCAGCGAGAGCACGGGAGCAGACTGGAGAGGGGGTGGGGTGTGATTGCAGCAGTCTCTGCAGAGAGAGCTTTACTACAGGATTGGATACTTTGCCCTGGCAGCAAGCCAACAGCCCAGGAGAGAAGCTAAAAACACGGGGGGAGGGGGGGGCAAAGAATACAACCCCAAACAGTTGGAGTCTCTCAAGACCTGGCCACCCCTCCCCCACATTGTCTCAACAGGCTCTCAGAGTCTCAGAGCTCAGGCGCAGCACAGTCTGGCTAGTGCGTCACTGCTGTCCCTGCAGTCTGTAGAGGAGGCTTGGTAACACCACCCAGCCCCTCCCCCCAAAAAAAACAGACTCCATTTAGGGTTTTTTTTTTCTTTTTTTTTTTAAAATTTTTATTTAATAATTACTTTATATTGACACTCGTTTCTGTTCCAATTTTTTTTCCCTCCCTCCCTCCACCCCTCCCCTAGATGGCAAGCAGTCCTTTATATGTTGGATATGTTGCAGTATATCCTAGATACAATACATGTTTGCAGAACCGAACAGTTCTCTTGTTGCATAGGGAGAATTGGATTCAGAAGGTATAAATAACACGGGAAGAAAAACAAACATGCAGATACTTCACATTCGTTTCCCAGTGTTCTTTCTTTGGGTGTAGCTGCTTTTGTCCGTCATTTATCAATTGAAACTCAGGTCTCTTTATCAAAGAAATCCACTTCGATCAAAATATGTCCTCATACAATATCGTTGATGAAGTGTATAATGATCTCCTGGTTCTGCTCATTTCACTTAGCATCAGTTCATGTAAGTCACGCCAGTCCTCTCTGTATTCGTCCTGCTGGTCATTTCTTACAGAACAATAATATTCCATAACATTCATATACGACATTTTACCCAGCCATTCTCCAATTGATGGGCATCCATTCATTTTCCAGTTTCTAGCCACTACAAACAGGGCTGCTACAAACATTTTGGCACATACAGGTCCCTTTCCCTTCTTTAGTATGTCTTTGGGATATAAGCCCAATAGAAACACTGCTGGATCAAAGGGTATGCACAATTTGATAACTTTTTGGGCATAATTCCAGATTGCTCTCCAGAATGGCTGGATTCGTTCACAACTCCACCAACAATGCATCAGTGTCCCCGTTTTCCCGCATCCCCTCTAACATTCATCATTATTTTTTCCTGTCATCTTAGCCAATCTGACAGGTGTGTAGTGATATCTCAGAGTTGTCTTAATTTGCATTTCTCTGATCAATAGTGATTTGGAACACTCTTTCATGTGAGTGGTGATAGTTTCAATTTCTTCAACTGAAAATTGTCTGTTCATATCCTTTGACCATTTATCAATTGGAGAATGGCTTGATTTTTTTATAAATTTGAGTCAGTTCTCTATATATTTTGGAAATGAGGCCTTTATCAGAACCTTTAATTGTAAAGGTGTTTTCCCAGTTTGTTGCTTCCCTACTAATCTTGTTTGCATTTGTTCTGTTTGTACAAAGGCTTTTTAATTTGATATAATCAAAATTTTCTATTTTATGATCGGTAATGGTCTCTAGTTCATCTTTGGTCACAAATTTCTTTCTCCTCCACAAGTCTGAGAGATAAACTATCCTATGTTCCTCTAATTTATTTATAATCTCATTCTTTATGCCTAGGCCATGGACCCATTTTGATCTTATCTTGGTATGTGGTGTTAAGTGTAGGTCCTTGCCTAATTTCTGCCATACTAATTTCCAGTTATCCCAGCAGTTTTTATCAAATAATGAAATCTTATCCCAAAATTTAGAATCTTTGGGTTTGTCAAACACTAGATTGCTATAGTTGACTATTCTGTCTTGTGAACCTAACCTTTTCCACTGATCCACTAATCTATTTCTTAGCCAATACCAAATGGTTTTGGTGACTGCTGCTTTATAATATAATTTGAGATCAGGTACAGCTAGACCACCTTCATTTGATTTTTTTTTCATTAATTCCCTTGAGATTCTTGACATTTTATTGTTCCATATGAATTTTGTTGTTATTTTTTCTAAATCATTAAAACATTTTCTTGGAAGTCTGATTGGTATAGCACTAAATAAATAGATTAGTTTAGGGAGTATTGTCATCTTTATTATATTCGCTCGGCCTATCCAAGAGCACTTAATATTTTTCCAATTATTTAAGTATGACTTTATTTGTGTGAAAACTTTTTTGTAATTTTGCTCAAATAATTCCTGACTTTTCTTTGGTAGGTAGATTCCCAAATATTTTATGATATCAACAGTTATTTTGAATGGAATTCCTCTTTATATCTCTTGCAATTGGATTTTGTTGGTGGTGTATAAGAATGCTGAGGATTTATGGGGATTTATTTTGTATCCTGCTACTTTGCTAAAATTATGAATTATTTCCAATAGCTTTTTAGTAGAATCTCTGGGGTTTTCTAGGTATACCATCATATCATCTGCAAAGAGTGATAGTTTGGTTTCCTCATTGCCTACTCTAATTCCTTTAATCTCTTTCTCGACTCTTAATGCAGAGGCTAGTGTTTCTAATACAATATTGAATAATAATGGTGATAGTGGGCAACCTTGCTTCACTCCAGATCTTACTGGGAAAGGTTCCAGTTTTTCCCCATTGCATATGATGCTTACTGAAGGTTTTAAATATATGCTCCTAACTATTTTAAGGAAAAGTCCTTTTATTCCTATGCTCTCAAGTGTTTTTATTAGGAATGGCTGTTGGATTTTATCAAATGCTTTTTCTGCATCTATTGACATGATCATATGGTTTTTGTTTGGTTGGTTGTTGATATAGTCAATTATGTTAATAGTTTTCCTAATATTGAACCAGCCCTGCATTCCTGGTATAAATCCTACTTGGTCATAGTGTATTATCCTGGGGATGATTTTCT
Source organism: Antechinus flavipes (assembly GCF_016432865.1). Lineage (NCBI taxonomy): Eukaryota > Metazoa > Chordata > Mammalia > Dasyuromorphia > Dasyuridae > Antechinus > Antechinus flavipes. The sequence goes on along the minus strand of NC_067398.1, from coordinate 487,560,760 downwards.
GTAATCGTTTTGTAATATTTTATTTAAGATTTTAGCATCAATATTCATTAGGGAGATTGGTCTATAATTTTCTTTCTCTGTTTTCAGCCTACCTGGTTTAGGTATCAGTACCATATCTGTGTCATAAAAGGAGTTTGGTAGGACTCCTTCAATCCCTACTTTTTCAAATAGTTTATTTAGCATTGGAGTTAATTGATCTTTAAATGTTTGATAGAATTCAGATGTAAATCCATTTGGTTCTGGGGATTTTTTCTTAGGGAGTTGATTGATAGTTTGTTCTATTTCTTTTTCTGAGATAGGAGTGTTTAGGATATTTACTTCTTCCTCTATTAGTTTAGGCAAGCTATATTTTTGGAGGTATTCTTCTATTTCATTTAAGTTGTCGAATTTATTGGCATAAAGTTGAGCAAAGTAACTCCTAATTATTGCTCTAATTTCCTGTTCGTTAGTGGTGAATTCTCCCTTTTCATTTTTAAGACTAACAATTTGATTTTCCTCTTTCCTTTTTTTAATCAGATTTACTAAGGGTTTGTCTATTTTGTTGGTTTTTTCATAGAACCAACTCTTAGTTTTATTAATTAATTCAATAGTTTTTTTACTTTCAATTTTATTGATCTCTCCTTTTATTTTTAGAATTTCAAGTTTAGTGTTTGATTGGGGGTTTTTAATTTGTTCCTTTTCTAGCATTTTTAGTTGCAAGCCCAATTCATTGACCTTCTCTTTCTCTATTTTATACAAATAGGCCTCTAGAAATATGAGATTTCCCCTTATTACCGCTTTGGCTGCATCCCATACATTTTGGTATGATGTCTCATTATTATCGTTTTCTTGGATGAAGTTATTAATTATGTCTATAATTTGGTGTTTCACCCAATCATTCTTTAGTATGAGATTATTTAGTTTCCAATTATTTTTTATTCTACTTTCCTGTGGCTTTTTATTGAATGTAATTTTTAATGCATCGTGGTCTGAAAAGGATGCATTCACTATTTCTGCCTTACTGCATTTGAGTTTGAGGTTTTTATGTCCTAATATATGGTCAATTTTTGTATAAGTTCCATGAACTGCTGAAAAGAAAGTGTACTCCCTTCTTTCCCCATTACATTTTCTCCAGAGATCTATCATATCTAATTTTTCTAGTATTCTATTTATCTCTTTAACTTCTTTCTTATTTATTTTGTGGTTTGATTTATCTAATTCTGAGAGTGCAAGGTTGAGATCTCCCACTATTATAGTTTTACTGTCTATTTCTTCTTGCAGCTCTCTTAATTTCTCTTTTAAGAATTTAGATGCTACCCCACTTGGTGCATATATGTTTAATATAGATACTGCTTCATTATTCATTCTACCCTTTAGCAAGATATAGTGCCCTTCCTTATCTCTTTTGATTAGATCAATTTTTGCTTTAGCTTGATCTGAGATCAGGATGGCTACCCCTGCTTTTTTGACTTCACCTGAAGCATAGTAGATTTTGCTCCAACCTTTTACCTTTAACCTGCATGTATCATTCCGCTTCAGGTGTGTTTCCTGTAAACAATTTATTGTAGGATTCTGGCTTTTAATCCATTCTGCTAACCGCTTCCTCTTTATAGAGGAGTTTACCCTGTTCACATTTATGGTTAAAATGACCAATTTTGTATTACTTGCCATCTTGTTAACCCCGTTTTATGCTTTTCTCCCTTCTTACTCCCTTACCCCCCTTCCCAGTATTAAGCTTGTGAGCACCACTTGCTTCTCACAGCCCTCCCTTTTTTAGTATCACTCCCCCCCCTTAGAGTTCCTCCCCCCAACTTACCCCTTTCCCTCCCAGTTTCCGTATTCCCTTCCACTTAGCTTATTCCTTCCCTTTTCACTTTTCCCTTCTCTCTTTTCAATGAGGTGGGAGAAGTTTCACCATAGATTGAATATGTCTAAAATTTTTCTCTTAATGCCAATTCTGAAAGCAGTAAAATACTCACTATTTTAATCCCTCTTCATTCTTTCTCTCAGATATAATAGGTTTTCTTTGCCTCTTCATGAAATGTAATACCCCCACTTTCCCCTTTTTCTGGTACAATGTCCTTTCCACATCTAGTTTCTAGAACAAGGTATACATGTATTCTTTATACATCTTTATAGCCGAAATATAGTTCCCAAGATTAATCTTTACCTTTTTAGATTTCTCTTGAGTTCTGTACTTGTAGATCAAATTTTTTGTTAAGTTCTGGCTTTTTCATCAAAAATAGGTGAAATTCGCTTACTTCGTTGAATGTCCATCTTCTTCCCTGGAAAAAGATGCTCATTCTCACTGGGTAAGTTATTTTTGGTTGCATACCAAGTTCCTTAGCCTTTCGGAATATCATATTCCAAGCCCTTCGATCCTTTAATGTGGATGCTGCCAGATCCTGGGTGATCCTTATTGTGGCTCCTTGATACTTGAATTGGGTTTTTCTAGCTGCTTGCAGTATTTTTTCCTTCGTCTGAGGGTTCTGGCATTTGGCCACTATATTCCTTGGTGTTTTGATTTTAGGATCCCTTTCAGTAGGGGATCGATGAATTCTTTCAATGTCAATTTCACCCTCTGTTTCTATGACTTCTGGGCAGTTCTCTTTGATAATTTCCTGGAAAATAGTGTCCAGGCTCTTTTTTTCATCATACTTTTCTGGGAGTCCGATGATTCTCAGGTTGTCTCTCCTGGATCTGTTTTCCAGGTCTGTTGTCTTCCCCAGAAGGTATTTCACATTCTTTTCCATTGTTTGATTTTTTTGGATTTGCTTGACTGATTCTTCTTGTCTCCTCGAGTCATTCAATTCCATTTGTTTGACCTTGATTTTCAATGAAAAATTTTCTTCACTCCCTTTTTAAAGTTCTTTTTCTAATTGTCCAATTGAGTTCTTTTGTTCTGTGGAATTTTTTTCCATTTCGCCAATTTTGTTTTTTAGAGAGCTATTTTCTGTTTACTGTTCACCAATCCTATTTTTCAAGGATTTGGTTTTTTTATCCACTCTCTCTTTAACTGACTTCTCCAAGCTCTTTTGCCAAGCCTCCCTCTCCTTTTCCCAAGCTTCCCTCTCCTTTTGCAAAGCTTCCTTCTCCTTTTCCCATTTTTCTTCTAGCTCCCTTGTGAGAGCCTTTTTAATTTCCTCCATGAGATTCATCTGTGCTGAGGAACAGATGATTTCCTCCTTTGGGGATTCACCTGGGGACTGTTTGTTTTTAGTCTCCTCAGGATTTGGAGTCTGCTCTTTATCTGTATAGAAGCTGTCAAGGGTTAAAGTCTTTTTCAGTTTTTTGCTCATTCTGTCTAATAATCAAAGACAAACTATCAAAGAAACAGAAGAAAAAAACCCTTGAATGGAGGCTGCTTTCTTTGGGGGAGGGGCTGGGTGGTGTTACCAAGATTTTTCTACAGACTGCGGGGGCAGTAATGAGGCCCTAACAGGACAGCGATGGCTGTGCTGCGTCTGCGCTCTGAGATCTGAGAGCGTGCTGAGACATGGTGGGGGAGGGGTGGCCAGGTCCCGAGAGACTCCAGCTTTTTGGGGTTGTATTCTTCACCCTCGGTGTTTTTAGCTTCTCTGCTGGGCTGCTGACTTGCTGCCGAAGCAAAGTATCTAATCCTGTAGCAAAGCTCTCCCCTCAGAGACGGCTGCGATCACGCCCCACCCCCTCTCCGCTCTGCTCGGCTCTGAGCCACCTTTCGTGCTCTCGCTGCAGCTGCTGCCCTCAGCCTGCTTCCGATGTAATAACCGTCCCCGCCCTCGCACAAAAACAGACCTTTCTTGACGAGTCTCAAGGATGGTTTCTCTTGGTAAGTAATTATATGTTTATTTTTCCGTCGAGCCATGAAATGAAATGCATAGTGAGAGAAAAATGCGGAGGTTACACAGTAGTGTGCCTCCTCTCTGCCATCTTGGCCGGAAGTCTCCCAAAATGCTTTCATTTCAGATCAAGATGAAATAAAAACTACATTCAAAAAAATGTTAGGGGTAAATAGGCCAAAACGTAATTGGAAACAAAATAATCTCATCTTAAAGATTGATTGGGTGAAACCACAAATTATAGACACAATTAATAATTTCACTCAAGATAAAGACAACGATGAGACATCATAACAAAATTTGTGGGATGCAGCCAAAGCATAATAAGGGGAAAATGTATATCTTTAGAGGCTTACTTAAATAAAATAGAAAAAGAGAAGATCAGTGAATTTGGCTTGCAACTTAAAAAGTTAGAAAAAGACCAAATTTAAAAAACCAAAACAAATACTAAACTTGAAATTCTAAAACTAAAAGGAGAATTTAATAAAATTGAAAGTTAAAAAAAAAAAACAACTGTTGAACTAACAAATAAAACTAAGAGATGGTTTTATGAAAAAAACAAAATAGATAAATTTTGGTAAATTTGACTAGAAAAAGAAAAGAGGAAAATCAAATTGTTAGTCTTCAAATGAAAAGGGAAAACTTTCCACTAGTGAAGAGGAAATTAGAGCAATAATTAAGAATTACTTTGGCCAACTATATGCCAATAAATTTGATAAGCTGAGCAAAATGGATGACTACCTCCAAAAATATAGGCTTCCCAGATTAACAGAGGAGGAAGTAAATTGCTTAAATTGTCCCATTTCAGAAAAAGAAATAGAACAAGCTATTAATCAAATCCCTAAAAAAAAAAAAAATCCCCAGGACCAGATGGATTTACATGTAACTTCTACCAAACATTCAAAGAACAATTAGCCCCAATGCTTTATAAACTATTAAAAAAAAAAAAAAAAAAAAAAAAAACAAAAACAGGGAATGAAGGAGACCTACCAAATTTCGTTTATGACACAGACATGGTACTGATACCTAAACCAGGTAGGTTGAAAACAGAGAAAGAAAATTATAGACCAATCTCCTAATGAATATTGATGCTAAAATATTAAATAAGATATTAGCAAAAAGAGTACAGAAAATCATCCCCAGGATAATACACCATGATTAAGTAGGATTTATACCAGGAATGCGGGGCTGATTCAATATTAGGGAAACTATGAGCATAATTGACTATATTAACAACCAAATTAACAAAAAATCACTTCCTTTGGCAGAGACACTTCCAGTCCCTACAGCTATTTGCTGGACAACTGCTAATACCCAAAGCCCCACAGTGGGCTTTGGCTTGGGGTAGTGACACTATCACTCAGATTCTAGCCTCAGAGCAGTTGCTAATCTGCACAATGGGGTTCTCAACTGGGCCCATCCGCAGCTCAGCCCTGTACTATGTAGGTCTGAGTCACTTCCGGTGGAAAACTTTTCCCCAGAGCACTCCCATATCTCACTCTTTACAACCTGTTTTCAGGACAGCTTTTGTTAATACACCTATCCCAGTTCTGCAGAGGAAGCTGCTAACCTCCTTGCCCTCAAGGCAGACCCTACAGGCTTTAAAAAAAATGAGTAAAAAAATCAAAAAGATGATAGCTTCTATACAGAAAGAGAGCAGATTTTTAACCCTGAGAAGACTAATAGCAAACAGTCTCCAGATAAAACTGCAAAAGGGAGTTGTAACCTGGTTCCCATCACACAAATCTCTTTTAGAAGAGACTATTAAAAATCTTAAAAAGGAGATAGAAGAAAAATGGGAAAGAGAAAGAGAAGCTATGCAAGAAAGTAATGACTTACTGAACTGTGAATTGGAAAAGGTAAAGAACTTCCAGGAAGTGCAGGGAAACAGAATTTGTGAATTGGAAAAGATTAAGAACTCCCAGGAAAGTAGGATTTGTGAATTGGAAAAAGAAAATAGCTCACTTAAAAAAAAATTAAAACTCATTTTGATATACACAAAAAGAGGTAAAAAAAGCTAATGAAGAAAATAACTCATTAAAAATCAGAACTGAATAAATAGAAATGAATGTTTCATTAAGACATCAAGAATCACTCAAGCAAAACCAAAAAAAAAAAAAAAAAAGAAAGAAAAATTAGAAAAAAAAAGTTAGATATCTACTTGGAAAAACAACAGACCTGGAAAATAGATTTAGGAAAGATAATCTGAGAATCATTGGACTTCCTGAAAATTATGATAAGAGACTAGATACTATGTTACAGGAAATCATCAAAGAGAACTGCCCAGGAGTAATAGAATCAAAAGATAAAATAGGCATTGAAAGAATTCATTGAACACCTTCTGAAAAAGATCCTAAAATAAAAACTCTAGGGAATATTGTGGCCAAATTTTACAACTATCAGATTAAGGAAAAAATATTACAAGCAGCCAAGAAAAAAAAAATTCAAAAACCGAGGTGCCACAATAAGGATCACTCAAGATCCACGTTAAAAGCTGCCTCCACATTAAAGGATAGAAGGGCCTAGAATCTGATATTGTAAAATGCAAAAGAACTTGAAATGCATCCAAGAATAAACTACTCAACTAAGCTGAACATTTTCTTCCATGGAAGAAGATGGAAATTTAATGAAACAGAAGAATTCCATTTATTTCTAAGGAAAAAAAAAACAAAAAAAAAACAGATCTAAACAAAAAAAAAATTATCTCCAACCATAGGAATCAAGAGAAGCAAAAAAAGTTAAAGGGAACTCTTGATAACTCTATTTCTGTGGTGGATATACATAAGGATCACATGTATAATTTGATTTTACTGACATAACCTAAAAAAGGGAAGTAGAAAAGGAAGAGGGTAGTATCAGAAAAAGGGAAAGGGGGTGATAAAAAGAGAGAAACTACATCCTATGAAGAGGCGAAGGAAACCTATCATATCTGAGGGAATTTAGAGAGGGGGAGGAACACTGTGAGAATCTTACTCTCATCAGAGTTGGCTCAAAGAGAAAATAATTGACATATTTGTTTTACAGAGAATCTTTTCACACTTCATTAAAAAGTGGGCAAAGAAAAGGGAAAAGGAAAAAAGTAATAAGGGAAGGGTACAAGAAAGGGGAAGGGATTCAAGGGGAAGAGGGAGGGATCCTAAAGAGGGAGAGCAGCATGATGCAAGTGGGGCCCATAAGTTTAATACTGGGAAAGGGGACAAAGGGGGAAAGAAAAAGAAAAGCATAATCTGGGGATAATAAGATGGAAGGAAATACAGAATTAGTAATTTTATCCATTAATGTGAATGGGATGAACTCTCTCATAAAGCAAAGGAAGATAGCAGATTGGATCAAAATTCAAAACCCTACAATATGTTGTTTACAGGAAACACATTGAAAGCAGGGAGATACATACAGAGTAAAGGTAAAAGGCTGCAGGAGAATCGATTATGTTTCAGGTGAAATCAAAAAAGCAGGGGTAGCCATCCTTATCTCAGATCAAGCAAAAGCAAAAATTGATTTAATTAAAAGAGATAAGGAAGGGCACAATATCTTGCTAAAGGGTAGCATAGATCATGAAGCAATATCAATACTAAACATATATACACCAAGTGGTATAACATCTAACTTCCTAAAGGAGAAATTAAGAGAGTTGCAGCAAAACTATAACCACAAGAGATCTCAAACTTGCATTCTCAGAATTAGATAAATCAAACCACAAAACAATAAAGAAAGAAATTAAAGCGGTAAATAGAATATTAGAAAAAATTAGGTATGATAGATCTTTGGAGAAAACTGAATGGAGACAGAAAGGAATATACTTTCTTCTCAGCAGTTCATGGAACCTATACAAAAATTGACCACATATTAGGACATAAAAACCTCAAACTCAAATGCAGGAAGGCAGAAATGGTAAATGCTTTCATTTCAGATCATGATGCAATAAAAACTACATTCAACAAAATGTTAGGGGTAAATAGGCCAAAACGTAATTGGAAACAAAATAATCTCATCTTAAAGAATGATTGGGTAAAACCACAAATTATAGACACAATTAATAATTTCATTCAAGATAATGACAATGATGAGACATCATAACAAAATTTGTGGGATGCAGCCAAAGTATAATAAGGGGAAATTATATATCTTTAGAGGCTTACTTAAATACAATAAAGACAAGATCAGTGAATTCAGCTTGTAACTTAAAAAGTTAGAAAAAGACCAAATTAAAAAACCCCAATCAAATACTAAACTTGAAATTCTAAAATTAAAAGGAGAAATTAATAATATTGAAAGTAAAAAAATACTATTGAACTAATAAATAAAACTAAGAGTTGGTTTTATGAAAAAAAAAGCAAAAAATAGATAAGTCTTTGGTAAATCTGATTAGAAAAAGAAGAGAGGAAAATCAAATTAATAGTCTTAAAAATGAAAAGGGAGAACTTTCTACCAATGAAGAGGTAATTAAAGAAATATCAAGGAGTTACTTTGCCCAACTTTATACCAATAAACCTGATAACCTAGTGAAATGGATGACTACCTTGTAAAATATAGGCTTCCCAGATTATCAGAGGAGGAAGTAAATTGCTTAAATCTCAGAAAAAGAAATAGAACAAGCTTTTAATCAGCTCCCTAAGAAAAAATCCCCAGGATCAGATGGACTTACATGTGAATTCTACCAAACATTTAAAGAACAATTACCCCCAGTGCTATATAAACTATTTGAAAAAAATAGGGAATGAAGGAGTCCTACCAAATTCCTTTTATGACACAGACATGATATTGATACTTAAACCAGATAGGTTGAAAACAGAGAAAGAAAATTATACACTAGTCTCCCTAATGAAAATCTTAAACAAGATATTAGCAAAGAGACTACAGAAAATCATCCCCAGGATAATTCATCATGATCAGGGAGGATTTATACCAGGATTACAGGACTGGATCAATATTAGGAAAAAATATTAGTATAATTGACCATATTAATAATGAAATTAACAAAATCTTATAATCATCTCAATAGGTGCAGAAAAAGCATTTGATAAAATCCAACATCTATTCCTATTCAAAACACTCGAGAGTATAGGAATAAATGGACCTTTCCTTAAAATAATCAGTAGCATCTATTTAAAACCAACAGTAAGCATCATATGTAAAGGGTATAAACTGCAACCATTCCCAATAAGATCAGGAGTGAAACAATTTTGCCCACTATCACTATTACTATTCAATATTGTATTAGAAATGGTAGCTTTGGCAATAAGAGTTGAGAAAGAGATGAAAGGAATTAGAGTAGGGAATGAGGAAACCAAATTATCACTCTTTGCTCATGATATGATAGTTACTTAGAGAACCCCAGAGATTCTACTAAAAAGCTATTAGAAATAATTGACACCTTTAGCAAAGTTGCAGAATACAAAATAAACCCACATAAGTCATCAGCATCCTTTTACATCACTAACAAAATCCAACAATTAGAAATACAAAGAGAAATTCCATTTAAAGTAACTACTGATAGAATAAAATATTTAGGAATCACTCTACCAAGGGAAAATCAGAAACTGTATGAGCAAAACAACTAAACACTTTCCACACAAATAAAAATCAGATCTAACCAATTTGAAAAATATTAAATGCTCTTGGATAGGGTGAGCAAATATAATATAGGTGACAATACTACCTAAACTAATCTATTTGTTAATGCTATACCAATAAGTCTTTCAAAACAATATTTTAATGACCCAGAAAAAAATAACAACAAAGTTCATTTGGAAAAACAAAAGATCAAGAGTTTCTAGGGAATTAATGGGGAAAAAAATCAAATGAAGGTGTCTTAGCTATACCACAGCTAAAATTATAATCTAAAGCAGTAGTTACCCAAACCATTTGGTATTGGCTAAGAAATAGATTAGTTGATCAGTGGAATAGGTTAGGTTCAAAGACAAAACAGTCAATAACTTTAATAATCCAGTGTTTGACAAACCAAAAGACCCCTTTGTGATAAAAACTCACTGTTTGACAAAAATTCCTGGGAAAATTGGTAATTAGTATGGCAGAATTTAGGCATTGACTCACACTTAACACTTTACATGAAGATAAGGTCAAAATGCATTCATGACCTAGGTATAAAGAATGAGATTATAAATAAATTAGAAGAACATAGGATAGTTTACCTCTCAGACCTATGGAAGAGGAAGGAATTTATGACCAAAGAAGAACTAGATATCATTATTGATCACAACATAGAAAATTTTGATTATATCAAATTGAAAATTTTTCTACAAACAAAACTAATGCAGACAAGACTAGAAGGGAAGTGATATACTGGGAAAACATTTTTACAGTCAGAGGTTCTGATAAAGGATTCATTTCCAAAATATATAGAGAATTGACACTAATTTATAAGAAATCAAGCCATTCTCCAATTGATAAATGGTTAAAGGATATGAACAGACAATTTTCAGATGAAGAAATTGAAAATATGTCTAGCCATATGAAAAGATGCTCCCAGTCATTATTAATCAGAGAAATTCAAATTAAGATATCTCTGAGATACCACTACATACCTGTCAGATTGGCTAGAATGACAGGGAAAGATAATGTGGAATATTGGAGGGGATGTAGGAAAACTGGGACACTGATTCCTTGTTGGTGGAATTGTGAATACATCCAGCCATTCTGGAGAGCAATTTGGAACTATGCTCAAAAAGTGCACCTTTAATCTAGCAGTCTTACTATGGGGCTTATATCCCAAGAAGATCTTAAAGAAAGAAAAAGGACTTGTATGTGCAAGAATGTTTTTGGCAGCCCTGTTTGTAGTGGCTAGAAACTGGAAACTGAGTGGATGCCCATCAATTGGAGAATTGTTGAATAAATTGTGGTTTATTTATATTATGGAATATTATTTTCTTTAAGAAATGACCAGCAGGATGATTTCAGAATGGCTTGGAGAGAATTATATGAACTGATGCTGAGTGAAATGAGCAGGACCAGGAGATCATTATATACTTCAACAACAATACTATATGATAATCAATTCTGATGGACGTGGCCCAAATCATTTCCAATAGAGCAGAAATGAACTGAACCAGCTATACGCAGTGAAAGAACTCTTGGGGATGATTTCGAACCGCTACATAGAATTCCCAACCTATTTTTGTCTGCCTGCATTTTTTATTTCTTTCACAGGTAATTGTACACTATTTTAAAATCTGATTCTTTTTTGTATACCAAAATTACTGTTTGCATATGTATGCATTTATTATATTTAACTTATACTTCAATATATTTAACATGCATTGGTCAACCTGCCACTTGGGGGAAGAACTGGGGAGAAGGATGTGAAAAGTTGGAAGAAAGGTTTTGCAACTGGGTCAATGCTGAAAAAATACCTATGCATATATCTTGTAAATAAAAAGTTATAATATAAAAAAGACTGATAGACACTGAGTGGAGATTTATCTTCTTTTGTTTACTATTTTAACCTATATAGATGGCACAGCAAATAGAGTGCTTGAGTTGGAGTCATGAAGACTTAAATTAAATCTTGCCTTACATATTTACTAGTTCTGTAACCCTGAGCTAGTCTCTTGAGTTCTTCTAGATAAATTCCCTTATAGTGAAGTGTATATTAAACTAGTTCTTTTATCCCATAGTTGCTATTAGGATCAAATGAGATAACATATATAAAATACATTGAAAACCATCAAACACCATATAAATGATATCTATTTTTATTATGATTATTATAGCTTTACTTTGAAAAGCTATAGGGTAACAAAGATTCTCTTACTAAACTATTTAATTGTCATGACTACCAATAAGAAAGAAAGAAACTCTCAATACCTTTAATCATTAAACATAGATCACATCACAGAAATGGAATTCTAAAGATATTTTAAAAAATAAATCAGTGAAGAATGAAATTGTTCATTATTCTAACATCTCTTCATGCTCTGTGGGGTATTTTAGTGTGTAATATTTTTGTTCCATATATTTGAAAGTAAATGTGCAAATAAATTCTTCTTTATTTTTACATGTGCATAAACTCAGGCCACTAAGTATAATATTTGTAAAAGCACTTTATGTGCTTGGCACATAGTAGGTATTTAATTAATTACTCATTCTTCTTATCTTCCTTGTAGGGACATTTTCATACTGTTTAGTGTCTGTATAAGTAAGTATAAAAGAGAATGATAGTCTAATAGCTTATACTTTGTAAAGATAGAAATAGCTTCTGTTAAAAGTCACCTTCTGCAAATATATACAATGTCTAATGTACAGTTAAAAATCTTGTTTGAATACAATCAAAAGAAGAGAGAACTGGAACATATTTCAGATAAGGCATGAAGCATTATCAAACCATATTTTCAGTGGAGACATTCTAAACTGTCAGAATGAATTGAAGGCAATGTTAAACGGGAAATGTTAAATATACATGTATTCTTCTATTTTAAGAGTACTTTGTCAGCAATGCACTAATCTGCATTTAGCTTTTAAGTGTACCAAACTATTCCTGTCTGGTTTCTCCTGATAGTATATATCTTGATTTTAACTAGTTTATTTTTTAAAAAGTGATTCTTCAAAATCCCTGAAAAAGAAAATAAACAAACAAAACAAGATCCTTCATTAACTGGTTTCTTCCTTGAAGGCTTATTTTGCTAATCAAAACAACAAAAATATAAAGGCTACCTAGTGATTTTCCCCCTCAAAATCAGTCTACTTCAACCTGAATATTTTTCTTCCAAATTTACCTACTATTTACAGGGTCTTTAAAATGAAGTATGTGCAAAATAATAATAATAATAAATAACAAAAGGAAAGGGGCATAACTATACAGAAGAGTTTTGTTTCTCGATAAATGTAATATAAATATACATCTAAAAAACAAACTAAACATAACAAAAAATTACCATTTCTTATGCCAGAGCTTTATTATTCTTCAACTGAAATTCTTTTTTTTTTTTTTTTTTGCTGAGGATTATTAAACACAATTGAAAAGAAAATTTAAATAAAAAGAAATGTATGCATTAGAGTTACATATATCCTGTTATAATTTGTCTCTAAATTTTGTGAAATAGTGAGAGATGTTGAAATACTCAACTAAGTGATGTCTTGATAGATAAATTCAAGTAATCAAAAGAAAAAGTCTTGCTACATATTTAAATTCATATATCCAGACTCACTAAAATAGTACTCATATTTAAGATATAAAAGATGTTTATTAAGGAGATGGAATGTTTTGTTTCTAGGCACTAGTCATGAGTAAATTTGTTCTACCACTTTTTGCTCTCTACTTATTTCCAACACTGCATCATGTACATACTATGTCTTCTCCATTTCTATTTCCATCTAAGTAATAATATCTAACTTAGGCTGGGCACTCAGTGATGCAGGGCAATCCATTTATTCTTAATCACTCTCCTCAGCTATTATTTTAAAAGTTCTCTTTTCCCCTCAAACTCTTAGTGCTTATTCTATAACTTTTCACTTACCAGATGCCCTTGTCACCAAGAAATATAGAGAAACTTAAAACTATCTATCATGAAATTCCTCATCTCCCCTACTCCTCAACTAAAAGCTCAGGTGATCATTCTTACCAATAAGAGCTAATCTATTTATGCTCCTGATCCCATTCTATACCAGTTCTTCCATGGGAAAAAATCCACTTATCATTTCTTTTTTTAAATTTAACTTTTATTTCCTCTCAGCTAAGTGACAATTGGATATATACTAGTCCTGAATACAAGAAGACTAATCTTTATGAGTTCAAATCTGGTCTCAGATATTTGCTAGTTGTGTGACTCTAGGCAAGTCACTTAATCCTGTTTACTTCAGTTTTCTTATTTGTAAAATGAACTGGAGAAGGAAAATTGCTCTGTGGTTTTGACAAAAAAAATAGTTTTACAAAGTGATGGACATGACTGGCATGACTGAGAGACAATAGCATCTACTCATTCTTTCCCTATTACAACTCATTTTTAATTGTTATTAAAAAAATCTTTCTCCTCCTACCTTCTAAAATATTTTATAGGCGACCTGTTTTCACTGTTTGAGATATAAAATGACTTTTTCAAAACTGATGGTATTTCTTCCTTATCTCTGCCCCCTACCAACTAATTTCTGAATTCTTAGTAATCTAGTAATACACAATCATCTAGTAATCTTAGTAAGAAAGTTTAGTAATCTTAGTAACCGCATCACTTTCTATGGTCATAAATGATCAAAAACTAATAAATCAATCAGTCTTTTATTAGTCCTCTTTCCCTTTGACTTTTCTGAAGGTTTTTGACCTTACTTTTGATCACACTTGGGTTCTGGCTTCTGGGACTCTATTTTTGTTTGGTTCTCTTCCTACCTTCCCAAACTCTGTCTATCCCTTAATGTAGTAGTTCTTAAAAGCTTTGTCCTGGAAAATTTTCTATTATCTCTTCAGATAGTCTCAATTTTATGATTTCTTTCTATGGATTTCTATTCCTTGAGCCTCATAAGTAAATTGAAGGGCTGAATAAATGGCTTCTGAGGTCCCTTCCAACACTAAATATTGGATTCTATGATCGTTTGTTATTTGCTGTTCAGATATTGCCTCTCCTAATATAGATGGCTCCCAAAATTGTACAATTAATTCAGACCTCTCTTCTGAACACTATGTCATTAACTGCATATCAGCTAGTTAAATAAAGTATATATTAAGCACACATACATACACACAACAACAATAACAATAAAACATCCTAAAATAAATTCTAAATGGGGGAAAGCAACATATTTAGAAGAACTAGAAAGTGGGATGGAGACTGAAAGAAAAGGGAATTTGGGTATAAACTGTTGAAGAGGGGGCAGAGAAGTCCAGAATTGAGGAAAATTAGTGCAAAGTATGATAGAGAAGCAGAGTAAATAATTGTAAAGAAGGCATGAAATACATACATACATACATACATATATATATATATATATATATATATATATACACATACACACATGTGTTACTATATTTCATATTAGTTTTAATATATTTCATATAATATATGTAAGGTATATTTCAATATATTTTATTAAATATTTCCAAATTACTGATAAATTTTTTTAACATTCATTTAGAAATTTTTGAGCTTTAAATTCTCTATCCTTCCTAGTCTTCCCTAACCATTTCAGAAGTCAAGTAAGATGATATTGATTATACAAGTTAATTCACATGGAAATCTAATAAAACAGACTTTTCTTTGGCTTCTTCCACTGGCATTCCCCTATTTTGGTTCCACTGCTTTCATGCTATAGCCTCATTGTTTGGGGTCACTGTGACTATACCTTCTAGGAAGTATATCTTTCTTTTTTTTCTTTTTGACATTAGCAGATCATTTTCCAGTCAAAATTTGCCTTATGCCCCAGTGACTCAGATCATTTCTGAGTGACACCTAGATAATCTGAAAAATTTATCAAAGCTAATTTGTCTGTGGACACTAATGACTTCAATAATTGTGACTATTCCTGGTTAATTCATCTGTCTCCAACAGGAGATTTTTGAACAACCACTACTTTCACTCAAAGGAATGGAATTGAAATGAGAATGTTAATCTGTTTGATTTGATGTATAACTAATCAGATAGATTTCTAAGTGTTTTGTCACAATATTTCAGCAGTTTCATGTTCTATAAGAACTTTAGAAAGAGACAGGGGAAATTTGATAATCTTGTTATGGGTATTTTTTGAGGATTTGGTTCTTTCATCCACATAAAAGCAGCATGAGGAGCAACAAAAAGCAATAACAATTTACACTTATAATAAATTATAGTGAATTCAACTTATAGTGAAAAGTTGTACATAGCTTCCTGACCTTTGGAGTCAGGAATAAATGAATCAAAGTCCTGCCTTTGACATATGGAAGTTGGGTGATTTGGGCCTCTCACTTATATCAGGTAAAATTCCAGGACCAGAGTTCTTAAATGTTTCAGTGTTATGGTAGCCTCTAGTCACCTCTATATTTTCTCCATTATTCTATAACATTTTTTCATCCTGGAAGTTCACTCTTCCTCTGTGCTTCCTTTCTCTGGAAGATATCTGGCCTTTTAATACTAGAAATAAATTCTCTTTCTATAGCCTTGTCTTTCTGCTTACATTTGTATTCTCAATATTTAGTATAGTATCTGGGCATAAAACAAGTTCTTTAATAAATGCTTGCTCAGTTGACTCCCTACAAGCAAACTTTAAATTGATTGGAGGAAATGCTAAGCTTCACTTAAAAGTTAGCAAAAGTAAAGATTATTTTCATATTCAAGTACATGGAGACCCTAAAATGTATATATAAACTCCTTTGGAGTTCATAGATCATAGAATAAGAAATCCTACTATAACCACTGTAGAACAGAAGCCAATTTAGGTTAGTAAACAGAATACCCTCACTAGGAGTTATCCATAGCATTAAAATCATAGGTCTGTCCCAAAGTAAGTAAACAAGCAAGTATGCAGTTAAATATGTATGTGTATGTATATTCATGCATACACATGCACACATATATTTGCACGTATAATGCTTTATTTATTAAACAGCATTCACAACAACACTATGCAAGTATCATTATTCTCATTTTACAGATTAGGAAACTGTGATTCACAGGAGCTGTTGGAAGACTTTGACCCCGCATTTTTCGGATCTGAGAACAATGTACTTTCTGCCATAGTGAAAAATAACTTTGAGACAGAAGCAATTCACTTTAGGAGATTAGCAATGAGCAGAATAAATAATCAACCTATGCAATATGGCATAGTTGAAATGACACTGAATTTGGAGACATAACACTAGTATCTAAATCCAAAATCAGTTCTTTATCGGATGTTACTCACTTAAATATGCTGGTTCTCAATTTCCTCATTTATAAAATTAGAGCCTGAGCAAGATGATCTCCAAGATCTTTTCCAGATCCATTCTAACATCTATGAGTCTTTAAATTAGAAGAAATAATTTCTTGATTCCTCTGTCATCTACAAAGCTGGTCTTACTAAAGGGGAAGAGATGTATTTGTTTGGGGGTATTGGTTGTGGCCTAAGATATTCTAGTTACTCTCAAACAGTGTAAGAACATTAGTCATGAACTTATCATGCTAAGAAAACCCATCTTCAGAATAATTGTACATTTTTGGTGATTTTTTTTTGATGGTTTGCTATTGTTGCCAGAAAACTGACTGGTGCTCAATTTAGCAGATGGCATAAAGTAAGTATCCTATGGGAGATAGCAGCATCTTTTCAAGCCCAAAGCATTCCTTTTTGATAGAAGTGAGCAAAGCTTATTCTTTAGTTTCCAAAGTAAACATTGACCTCCATCTAACACAAAAGAGGAAGAGAAATATTTGCATGTAGTTAGAATTCTATGAATCTAGATAGTACTCAGCGACCTGGGTTACACAAGCCAGCAAACAAGAAAATAGAGATAGGGAACATAAATCTTACAGAGCATCATATCTGAAATCTCTACTATTTTAATCGCACAGGAAAATTGTTTAAAATTGTTCTTTGTTTTTAAACAATTTATGACCACAAAATTCAGATAATAAATATTTAACCAGATTTTAAATGATTTTTTTTTCTCCTAACATAAATGTGACTATTTTTCTATAACTCGACAATTACCTCTCAACTGCATTTGGAGAATATTATGTCACTTTAGATTTCATGTGCAGAGGCAACATACTGATTGGTGCAGGTGGAAAAGAAGCCTCACACCAGGATATGTCAGCTTGTGGGATTTGAAAAGACAAGATATCTTTAACAAGCCAACTGAAGTCACAGATAAAACCAAAAAGAAAAATCCTTTCTATCCCTGAATTTTTCCATTTTTTTGTCTTACTTTTTTTTTAAGTTTCAAGATAAAAAGTTCACTGAATAGGCTGAAACTTGGATTTTTTGGAGAGAGAAATGCTGTCATAAAATCGCTATTTAAACCAATGCATTTGAAAATAACATGCTACATGCTCTATATCAGTTTAAATTTAAAATATTCTCCATTTGAATTGGATCCAAGATACAAATAATAATATAAAATAGCTCACATTTACATAATGGACTCATAAGAGCATCAATTTATTTGATGTGGGGGAGGTGACTTTAGATGTCATGTAATAAAATACCTTAATTTTAGAGATGAGAAAATTAAGGTGAAGATTGTTCAGATTATTTCCCCAAATCACAGATGTAATAATTGATGGAGACAGAATTTTAACGGAGTTTCTCTGATTGTGGAAGAGCAAAATAACAGAGTTTTGGCTCAATCATCATTTAAAATTAATACACCTGTCATTATTTATTGAAAGATATAACTTGTTATGAGTTCAAATGTTTGAGTTCTTGTTCTTCTCAAAACACAGCCGGTTTAGAGGCTTAGAACCCTCCGAATATCTCCAAATCCAAAGGTTCTGTCCCTCAGCCTCTGCCTCTGCTTTCTTCAGCCTCCAACCAGCACAGAGATGGAATGTCTCTCTTGTATCCTTCTGGGGAGCCCAGGCACCAACTACAGTGGTGTGAGATGAAGATGAATCTGGTTGTCCACTGAACTCTCCACTCGTAGCTTCTTCCTCTGTAAACTCTTCGTCTGCCACCAGCCAGCCAAGAGGAAAAAATGTATTCTGGAATGGCTGTCTTGCCTTATATGTGAATCTTCTGAGAGAATGGGATTATGGGTTTTCTCCCATAGTGCTCTCTGGCCCAAAGAGCTTTAAGGGAGGTGTGGACTCCCTTGAAGTTAGAAAGTGTACTTTGTGAAGCTAACATACTTGTGGACTCCAATGAGTAAAGGTGTGAACAC
Source organism: Antechinus flavipes (assembly GCF_016432865.1). Taxonomy (NCBI): domain Eukaryota; kingdom Metazoa; phylum Chordata; class Mammalia; order Dasyuromorphia; family Dasyuridae; genus Antechinus; species Antechinus flavipes. The sequence goes on along the minus strand of NC_067398.1, from coordinate 487,542,187 downwards.
AAGCCTTGTATTAATTAGTTCTACTTAGTACCTTGTTTCAGGTTCTGGCCAAAATCTTCTTGTAAGATTAGATCAACTCTAATTAGTTAGCAGTTAGTAAGGATTCCAACAATAACTATTATTCTGAAATAAAATAAGACTATAATCATTATGATTATTGTATTTTTCCCATAATAACACAATGGTTCACAAGATCTGTTATTTCATAGATATAGGCATTTATTTTACTAATGCAACTATTAATGGTTCCAATATCTCAGTAAATGACTCCATGAGTTAGTATGAATAAAAAATTCATTGCATGGCAAACAAAATTTTAGTGATGATCTTATCCAATCCAATTTAAACTCATTCAAATTTATTAAATGCTGACTTCTTCTGAGTAAGAATTCTTTGAATACTTCATATAGTATTGAATACCTTCTATGTCTTGTATAGCATGAAATGATGTATAAATTTTAATTCTTATTTTTGTCTGTAGAATTTAGGTACCTTTTCAACTATGATCCTGCTAAAATTTGTCCTAGGTTCTGGGTATTTAGTGAGTTAGAATTTCCTCAAACCATAATTTATGAGCCCATATTGATCGCAGAACAAGCAATAGTAATAAAAATTAGAATAAGAAATCTCCTCCTGTAAACCTCTGAAGTTTGAATTCACTCTTTAGGATGAGCAAATATACACAGTAATCAGTTATGGTGCATTCAAACATGAAACACAAATTTGACTAGAACATCCACATGGAGGCAAGCACATCAAAACATCATTTTAGTCCAGGAAATTTTCATAGAATTATGAATTTTGCTTCTGGTTTATATAGCTGTCAATATCTTCTTGTTATACTATTGTGCTATTCTCTGTTAAGCCTACTTCCCAATGAACATTATTTATGAATGTTTCTCATTTCCAGAATGAGTCTAATATACAACAGGAATACAATGGAGATTTTGAGGAAATTCATGCATTTAAGTGACTGGCAAAACATTTGTCAGGAATACTTTACTGCTTTTTTTCAAGCCTTACATCAGATTTTATATTCAGCAGTTAACCTCTCTGATCCCACTTCCCTGATCTTCTAATATAAGTTCTTTCTTCTAAGAGTGTCTTCATATACACTCTATATATCTTGCACTTAGCTAGATATTTGCATGTTGTCCTCTAGTATCCCCATTGGAATATGAATTTCTCTATAAGCAAAGGGCTATCAAACCGCATACCCTTTGATGCAACAGTACCACTATTAAGTCTGTATTTCTTTTTTATGGTGGAATTTTTTTTTTCTTTATTAAAGCTTTTTATTTTTAAAAAGATATGCATGACCAATTCTTCAACCTTAGCCCTTACATAAACCTGTATTCCAATTTCCCCCTTCCAATACATGTTAAACATAGTAGAAATATATTAAATCCAATTTACGCATGCATATTTGTGCAATTACACACAAGAAAAATCAATTCAAACCAGCAAAAAAATAGAGAGAGAAGCAATACAAAATGCAAGCAAACAACAACAAAAAGTGAAAATGCTATCTTGTGAATTCCCACTCTCAATTCCCTCAGTGGTCTCAATGGGTGTAGATGGCTCTCTTAATCACTGACCAATTGGAAGTGATTTAAATCATCTCAATATTGAAGAGAGCTATGTCCATCAAAACTGATCATTGTATAATGCTGTGTAAAAAAGATCTCTTGATTCTGCTCATTTCACTTAGTATCATGTGAATGTGAGACTTACATAGTCATTCATGTAAGTCTCTGTAGGCCTCTCTGAAATCATCCTGCTAGTAATTTCTTGCAGAACTATACTGTTCCATAACATTCATATACCATAATTTATTCAGCCATTCTCCAATTGATGGGCATCCATTCAGTTTCCAATTTGTTGCCATTACAAAAAGGGCTGTCACAAACAATTTTGTACATGTGGATACCTTTCCTTCCTTTAACATCTCTTTGGGATATAAGCCCAGTAGTAACACTGCTGGATCAAAGGGTATGCACAGTTTGATAACTTTTGGAGTATAGTTCCAAATTGCTCTCCAGAATGGTTGGATGTATTCACAATTCCACCAACAATGTATCAGTGTCCCTGTTTACCCACATCCCTTCCAACATTCTGCATTATCTTTCCCTGTCATTCTAGCCAGTCTGACAGGTGTGTAGTGGTATCTCAGAATTGTCTTAATTTGCATTTCTCTGATTGATAATGACTTGGAGCAACTTTTCATATGGCTAGACATAGTTTCAATTTCTTCATCTGAAAATTGTATGTTCATATCCTTTGACCATTTATCAACTGGAGAAGGGCTTGATTTCTTATAAATTAGAGTAAATTCTCTAATATATTTTGGAAATGAGTCCTTTATCAGAACATTTGACTGTAAAAATATTTTCCCAGTTTATTGTTTCCCTTCTAATCTTGTCTGCATTAGTTTTGTTTGTACAAAAACTTTTCAATTTGATATAATCAAAATTTTCTATTTCATTATCAGTAATGATCTCTAGTTCTTCTTTGATCACAAATTCCTTCCTCTTTCACAGGTCTGAGAGGTAAACTATCCTGTGTTCCTCTAATTTATTTATAACCTCATTCTTTATGTCTAGATCATGAACCCATTTTGTTTTTGTTTTTGTTTGTTTTTTATTTTAAACAACTTTTTATTGACAGAACCCATGCCAGGGTAACATTTTACAGGATTATCCCTTGCACTCACTTCTGTTCCGATTTTTCCCCTCCCTCCCTCCATCCCCTTCCCCAGATGGCAAGCAGTCCTTTACATGTTAAATAGGTTACAGTATATCTTAGATACAATATATGTGTGCAGAACTGAACAGTTCTCTTGTTGCACAGGGAGAATTGGATTCAGAAGGCAGAAATAACCCGGGAAAAAAGACAAAAATGCAAGCAGTTTATATTCATTTCCCAGTGTTCTTTCTTTGCATGTAGCTGCCTTTGTCCATCCTTGATCAATTGTAACTGAGTTAGATCTCTTTGTCAAAGAAATCCACTTCCATCAGAATACATCCTCATACAGTATCGTTGCTGAGGTATATAATGATCTCCTGGTTCTGCTCATTTCACTTAGCATCAGTTCATGTAAGTCTCGCCAATCCTCTCTGTATTCATCTTGCTGGTCATTTCTTACAAAACAATAATATTCCATGATATGCTTTGAAGTTTTAATTTGGGTTCTCGTTTAAGAGGTGTTCAGTGAATTCTTTCAATGGCTATTTTACCTTCTGATTCTAGGATATCAGGGCATTTCTCTTTGATGATTTCCTGAAAAATAATGTCTAGGCTCTTTTGGTTCCCTCATGGTTTTTAGGAAATCCAATAATCTTAGATTGTCTCTCCTAGATCTATTTCCTAAGTCAGTTGTTTTCCCCAAGTAGGTATTTTACATTTTGTTTCTTTTTTCTTTATCTTTTTCTTTTCTTTTGGTTTTTCTTGACTGATTCTCATTGAATCTTTCATTTCCATTTGTTCAGTTCTGATTTTTAGTGAACTCTTTTTCTTCATTTACTTTTTTATTTCTTTTTGTATTTGCTCAATTGTATTTTTAAATGAGTTGTTTTGTTCTGTGGATTTTTTTTCCATTTCACAAATTTTGTTTTTCAAGGAATTATTTTCTTTTTCTGTTTTTTTGGGGGGTAAGTTATTTTCTTTTTCATTTTGTCAAATCTATTTTTTTAAGGAGTTATATGTTTTTTTCCTATTTCATTAAGTTTATCTTGTAGTAAATTTTCTTCAGATAATTTCTGTGTTGACCAAATCCTTTTACAAAGTTTTCGTTTCCTTTCCCAATTTTCCTTCTAGTTCTCTTTTAAGATCCTTCTTAATTTCTTCCAAGAGAGCCTTGTATGATAGGCACCACTTTGTATCACCCCCTGGAGCTTCATTTGGATCTGCTTTTAGTCTCGGCAGGGTTTGAAATCTGTTATTCTCTTTCACCATAAAACTATCTATGGTCAGAGCTCTTTGTGCTTTTTTACTCATTTTTTTTTTTAAAGTTGAGGTCTATTTTCAGGGTAAGGGAGGTTGTCCAAGCTTTCTTTACAAGTGGCAGTGGCTTCCTCTACAATTCATGCTGACCAGGAGTACCTGGTGCTAGGTGGGTCTGGCTAGTTCCCATGAAATTCTGACATTTCAGGGTTAACTCTTTACCTTTTGTATTTGTGTTTGATGTTTTATAATCTCTCTGCTGATATTCTGGCTTGCAGCCAGAACAGAATAGCCAACACTGCTATAGATTCCTCACTGTAGATTTTCTACCACATAGAGTCTGCATCACCTCAAGGAGTCTGCACCTCCCTGAATCTAAGCAGCATGCACCAGCATCTGTGCTCTGCCTGCTTGGTCCACCTCCCTCCATGCCTGATTGAAACAGACCTTTTCTGGTGATCTTTGAAATTATCTTCTTCTGGTAATTTGTTACACTCTGAATATTTATGGATTCTGCCAGTCCTGAAATAATTCAGAAGCTGGACTTGGTAATTATTTTCAGGGTGTATAAGGAGGTCAGAAAGAAGCATGTGTCTTCTCCACCATCTTGGCTCTGACCCTAAAATCTGTATTTCAAAGAAATCAAAGAGGAGCAAAAAGGACCCACATCTGCAAAAATGTGTGTAGCAATTCTTTTTTTGTGGTAGCAAGGAATTGGAAAATTTGTAGATGCCCATCATTTGGGGAATGGCTGAATAAATTATGGTATGTGAAAATATTGGAATGTTTTTGTTTATTAGAAAATGCTGAACAAGCTGATTTTAGAAAGACTTGGAAAACTTTACATGAATTGAAGCTGAGCAAAACAAGCAGAAGCAGGAATACATTGTACACAGTAACAGTAAGATTGTGTAATAATCAATTATAAAAATTTGGTTCTTCTCAGTAATTCAGTGTCCAAAGCAATCCCAATAAACTTTGGATGAAAAATCATAATTTGCATCTAAAGAGAGAGAGAGAGCTATGGAGACTGAATATAAATCAATACATGCTGTGGTCACTTTTTTTTCCTTTTTCTTTAGTTTTCTTCTTCAATTGTGGTTTTTCCCTTTTATTTTGATTTTTCTCTCCCAACATAATTCATAAGGAAATAATGTAAAAAAAAAAAGAATGTATAATAAAAAAGAATATGAGTTCCCTGAAATCAGGGACTACTGTTGTTTTAATTTTGTCCCAGGATTTAGTACAATGCCTGAAATATTATTGTTGTTGTTCAGTCAATTTTAGTTGTATTTAAATCTTTATGAACCCTTCTGGAGATGTTCTTACCAGAAATGCTGAAAGGGTTTGCCATTTTCTTTTCTAGCTTATTTTAGAGGTGATGAAACCGAGGCAAAGAGGATTAAATAACTTGCTTTGCATCACACAACTAATAAGTTCCCGAGGATGGATTTAAATTAAGGTCTCCCTAACTGTAGGCCTGACATTCTATCTATTTTGCAACCTAAGTGCTTTCCTAAATTATATCTAAAATATTAAAATAATAAATGGATTATATTTACTTTTTGATCTTTATGCCCCATTATTTCTTGACTATTCAATGACTGCCACCAGTTTTACTAGGAAAATTCTCATAATCCTAATATTTTCATTGTGTCTTTTCATCTTCATTTTCTGATTTATATGCCTTGCTTCCATTTTATTCAAGGATTGCCAAAAGTGTCTTTTAGTTAATTTGATAAAATAATCATGGTAATGTCCTAATGTCTAACGTTGTTCATGAATCTGCAGACTAGGGAATGGGTGTAAAGAGAGGATAAATACCTTAACTTTCATCAGATGTCAGGTTTTCTGAACTCTTGACTCTATTGGAATTTCAGATCTCTTGATATATTATATTATTGGTCTTCAAACATCAAAAAAGTAGATCCACAAAAATCACTTCATAGTTTTGCTCTAGGGAAATATTTAACAGTCACAAAAATACAGACCATAAGACAAGTAATGAATATGCTAATCTAGTGTAAATTGAATTAATGATAATAGTTGTCATCAAGAGACTTCTTAGCTTAATACTTACAAATCTATAAACAGCAAATATAATATAATACAAATAACAACAATCTTAAACATTAATAAAGCACATGATTATATTTATAAAAAAAGGTTCACACTAGTTCTCTTCTCCTGGACCCTGTTGACCATTTCTAGATTAAATACATATGTATGTTTAAGTTTGTATGACAGGTGACTGGGCTAGGAGAGAAAAAAGACAAGAACAGAAATAGAGACAAAGACAGAGAATGTTGGAAAACATTGAAAAACCAATTCTTTTCATTTCTGCCTAGTTTCAAGTCAGAGCACAGCCCCGTTACCAAAGTCTAAAAGGAAAACCAACATTCTTCTACACCAACAGGTTTCTATTCTTTCAGCAATATAAGATTAAAACAAATTTTGGAGCATGGCTGCTAGAGTATTGCTTCCTTTGAAGGACATAGGTTCAGTGAGCAATAAATAAGAGTTTTGGATTCTGGAGTCAGAAAGACCTGAATTTGTATTCTTTGGCACTTACTAGTTATGTGACCCTGGGCAAGCCACTTTTTGTCTCTGAAACTCATTTTCCTCATGAATGAAAGCAACAATATATATATTTTTTGTGACCATCAATTAAAGGATGTTCATTCATGAAGAAGAGAAGACTTGGGGTGGAGTGTAGTCCATAATAGGAGTTATCAAGTACTTGATGGTTTGTCAAATGGAAGAAAGAATATACAAACACTATTGGGTTTAGAAGGGTCAAAACAGGGGTAAAATTTAAAATTGCTAAGGGGTAGAATTAGGTTAATTCTATCTCTAATATTTGAGGTAGAATTAATATGATATTAATTAAATATTAAGAGCTATCCAAAAGTAGAAGTGATCCTTGGAAAGCAATGGATTTTCTTTATTATAGAAAGGTATTCAGGTAAATATTAAATAACTTTTTTTTTTGGTTATTATATAGCTTTTTATTAACAAGATATATATATGCATGGGTAATTTTTCTAGCATTGACAATTGCCAAACCTTTTGTTCCAATTTTTCACCTCCTTTCCTCCACCTCCTCCCCCAGATGGCAGGTAGACCAATACATGTTAAATATCTTAAAGTATATGTTAAATACAATATATGTATACATATCCATACAATTTTAAATAACTTCTCAAGATGCTAATGTATTGTATTGAGTATATATTGCCATAAATGCTCTTTGATATTTTTCCAAATATGAATTTATTTGATTATGTAATATTATGATTTAGCTCATATTTCTACCATGCCCACTGATTGAGTATCTTAAAACTTTATCTTAGACTCTTACCTTCTCTCCATATTGTCTAACTTGGTGATCTCTTTAGTGTTTATGGGTCCAACTACAAACTTTATTATATTCTATAAAATCTAATTGTACTATGTTTATGGTATTCTTCTAATTTACAGGTAAGGGAAAATTCTGAAAAAAGACCTGGATTTAAATCTATTGTAGCTATTAACTATGTAGATGATTTAAATCTTTAAGAATTAGTGTCCTCATATGTAAAATCATAGTTAAATTAAATGACTTCTAAATTCCTATCTATAGATCTATATTCTTACTATCATAAGTGAAAGTTAACAAAAGGGTAAGCTGAGACAATTCACAGAACATAATATTTATTAGCAAGTCATGTTGTCTGTCAATAATTGCATAAAAAAGTTGCCTCCGTTTATGCCAAACACCCCAGACATACAGAGAGTTTTCTTTATACAGTGTTCTTTTTGTAGGTTTTCAGTACTGAACAAAAAGAACAGATTGTGTGACATTATGGATTATGAACAACATTATTAATTACAAAGCTGAGATTCATGGAGTAATATGATTGGTTGTAAATTTGGTAATGTGGGTTAGCAACAATCCCCCTTCTTCTCTTGAGAGACTAAGACATTTTCTTTATTTTTGTGCAACTGCAAAGTTTAGAGAAGATAGAAATGATCTTTTTGGAGAGCAAACCAGACATCTTTGAAGGATAACTTGGTGGGGTAAAGATACTAGGCTTAAATTCCTTATGTTAATACATATTCTCCACAGTCAGCTAAGTTCCTTAAATAAGAGTAGGTCTGTTATTAAAAGAACTGAATTTTAAAATTTATTATAACAGCTTAGGTGAATTTTTAAATAAGTTTAGAAACAAGGAATAACTTAAGCAGTTATAGAACAGAACCAGTTACAGAACAAAATAAATTACTTTCAAATAGGATGAATAAGAAAATGATACAGTTTATATTTATCATTTTACTACTTAGATTCTATATTGTTGCTTCATTGAATATATTTTACTCATTTGGGTGCTCCATTCAACTATGCACACCCCAACTATTTCCCCCCCCTCATTCTTTGACTTTTTTCCATTTCCACTGGTAAATGTTCTAAAAAAAGGGTCTATTCATTGTCTGGGAAATCCTGTACCAAATCCATTAATATGTGGATCAATCAATAAACATGTATTAAGTATTTACATTTTACTAAGAATTGGGCATACACAAACAGTCCAAACCTTCAAGAGAATTACAATTTCATAGATAATAGAGGAACAAGTAGAAAGCCAGAATGGGTATGGTGGTGAGAGGAAATCTATTATTTATAATGAATATTTTTTGATTAAAATAGCCTTATTTATAAATCAAGATAGACTATCATGTCTACCCTTGTTGTAGTGAGATTTTTTGATATAGAAATGTTCATAGAAATGCTATGAAAAAAATCCCTAAAATCTACAGGGATATTGAAAAGGGAAAAACAAAACTAGTTTTCCAGTAAAGTCCTTTAATGTAACTTGTATTTTGACAATATATTCTTTTATTAAGTTTATTTCCTCAAAGAAAGAAACAGAGATTCATTGAAAGCCTTTTTGGGGAAAATGGAAATATATTTCATCTATCATTGAAATGAAGGATTTCAGAAATGGAAAATATTGTTTAGATATTTATGTCTAATCCTTATCATTTTGCAGATAACTTAACTAGATATCATGGTAGATAGAGTGTTGGACCTGAAATCAAGGACACTTAAGATCAAATTTAGCCTTTGACACTTACAAGCTATGTAATCTTAGACAAGTCTCTTCAAAGCTTGCTTTAGTTTCATCATTTGTAAAATAGGAATAATAAAGCACCTACTCCGAAGATTGTTGTGAGCATGAAATGAAATATTTTTGTACTTTGCTAACCTTAAAGTATTATTTAAATAGTAATTATTGCTATTAAATTATTTATTCAAAAACACAAATGGAATGAATACTTCACTCATAAATTCCTAATGCCATCTAGTTAGTATTTCCTTGATTTAAATACCAATATTATAGTTTCACTTCAGATATGAGGATGATACAAAGTATGATTAACACTGAACCCATAGTTCAAAAATACATATTTTAATGATTTTATCAGTTTCTAGTACAATGCCTGGCACAATGGAGAACTTAATACAAATCTGTTGATTAATCACATAACCAATTACATTACATTTAATTTTGATTAATCATTTTTTATTTAATAATTAAGTTATATGTTAAGGATAAATATTTAATAAGGGAATACCTACCTCAATAAATCTGTGATAACTCTGATTTTTTTTATAGACATTCAAGTAAATGTACATTAAAAATTCAATATTTTCCAGAAACTACACAATTCTGGATAATAAAGCTGTGTGAGAACTAGATGTGGAATGGGGATGAAAATTTACAATTAATTCAATACTCAGAAAGGCCTCACGACAGAGAAACATGAAGATTTAGCTCCAGAAAGGATGTAAGAATCTGAAACTTCAACTTTCCTCATTCTATAGGAGAGGGATTAAATCTCTTACAAAATAAGAGAGACTAAAGGCAATAATAAATATATCAATGCATATATATTTAAATACATTGGAATATTGGCTCAACATATATTGAAATTTTTATAGTTCAGTAATGTGATTTCCCCCCCAAATCATTACCTCCTCTTGAAAACTATGCACAATTTCCAAATCCAATAAATTGGAGACAATAAAAGATCTGAACTTTTAACACCTGGCTGCATTTTGGATGATTATTACTTTCAACTGAAACTAAGGCTGCCTCCAGAAAACCTTCCCGAGAAACCTGCTTTCTCCCAGAGAAGAACAAGAACTCCAGCATTTACATAAAACAACTCCAATATAGCCCGGTTAGCTTAGAGGCCTATCTCTATGCTTGGTTCCAAGAGCTCCCTCTGAATGTCTCTAAATCCAAAGGTTTGTCTTTCAGCCTCCAGCCAGCCAAGTGGAAAATGGAATGAATCTCTCTTGCCTCAGAGAGAGGGCTTCTGGCTCTCAATCTCCCAGAGTGCTCTGCATCTGTCCTAGCATGCTCTTCTCCAATCTAATTCAGCTGAACACTCCTAATTGGCCCTCTGCTTTCTTCTTACATATCAGAGAGCGAGATTATGGGTTTTCTCCCATAGTGCTCTCCGGTCCTAAGAGCTTCAAGGGACGTGTGAATTCAGATACCAAACATGTGAACTCCAATGAGTAAAGATGTGAACACAAGCATTGTATCAATTAGTTCTACTTAGTATCTTGTTTCAGGTTCTGGCCCAACATCTCCTTGTAAGATCAGATCAATAATCTATCAACTCTAATGAGTTAGCAGTTTGTAAAGATTCCAACAGTTTTATATAGAATAAATGCCTGAAGATTTTATCATCAAAATAATTATTAAATATGTATTAAATGTATTTATTAAAATAGCCTAAATTAATGTTTTCAAACTATCAAAGAAAAAAATCTCTTATTTTTAGCCAATAACAAAACATTTCAAACTTAGCCCAGAATGACTGAAAATGAAAAAAAAATGTCAATTCTCAAAGGCAGAGACTACCTTCCTACTTTCTATGTGAATCTACTCACGTTTACATATTAAAATAATAGTTTCTGTTCAAAGTTGCCTCATGCTATTTACAGAAGAAAGGGAAAAATGACACACAAACTTTCAGAGTTTGCAACATGAGGATGTTACTACATTGTTACTTGCAGATAGCAATTCCTGGAGGTATATGTATGTTTGTATGTATAGAATATATAGTATACATGTATATATACAGACAAATCTATCTACAACTACCTATATGTATACATCTATTTTTATGCTCATACAAACCAATCACTGAGATAAAATTACAGAAGGTATGCTTTAATTTTTAAGATAAGTTTAATTATTTAGTGTAATAGACCCAGTTGGTAAGCAAATAATCTAATTTCCAAGAATCATAGGGAACTCTAAAACTATAAACTGCAGATCAAATGGGCATCTATATGGGAGCATACGTTTTCTTCACTGGGAGTTTTCTATTGTAATGAAATAATAGGTTTGGCAAAAATAATCACATAGATGTTGGGAGTTCAAATGTTGGAATTCTTGTTCTCAAAATGCAGCCGGTTTAGCTTAGGGCCCTCCAAATATCTCCAAATCCAAAGGTTCTGTCCGTTAGCCTCTGCCTCTGCTTTCTTCAGCCTCCAACCAGAACAGAGATGGAATGAATCTCTTGTTTCCTTCTCTTGGAGCTCGGCTAGCTTTCTGGTGAATCTTTCAGACCAGCTTGGTCTCAGTGGGTGGTGTGCAGGAGCCCAGCCACCTACCACAGTGGTGTGAGATGAAGATGAATCTGGTTGTCCACTGAACTCTCACTTGTAGCTTTATCCTTTGAAAACTCTTCGTCTGCCACCAGCCAGCCAAGTGGAATATATTCTGCCTTGCCTCGGAGAGAGGGCTTCTGGCGTAATTCCGCAAAGTGCTCTCTGTCTACACCAGAGTCGCTCCTCTCCAGTCCAGCTGAACTCTCCTCTGCGACCAGCCAGCCAAGTGGAAAATGTATTCTGGAATAGATCTCTCATCACTGGCCTTATATCTGACTCTTCTAAGAGAATGGGATTATGGGTTTTCTCCCATAAGTGCTCTCTGGCCCAAAGAGCTTCAAGGGAGGTGTGAATTCACTAAGTTACAAAGTTTACTTTGTGAAGCTGGCATACTTGTGAACTCCAGTGAGTAAAGGTGCAAACACAAGCATTGTACTAATCAGTTCTACTTAGTACCTTGTTTCAGGTTCTGCCCAAAACATCTTCTTGTAAGATTAGATCAACTCTAATGAGTTAGCAGTTTGTAAAGATTCCAACACATAGAGTCAATATTTTTTGCATGACAATGGTTATTTAGGCAAGAAGACATTTCAATACAAGAAATTAACACTTTGGTAAGTTCAGGTGATAGAATTCCCTTCAACTCTTTGGATTTCAAATTTGTCATTTGTAAAATGAGAATACTGGTTTATGAGAATCCTAAGGTCTTAGAAGAGACCTAATCCTTTCATCCTATGAGATATCACTAGTCTATAAAAGGCATTAGTTTAGAATAAAGCTTCTTAATCTGTGGTTCTTGACTGCAAATGGGATTGTGTAACTGAATGTGGGGGTCACAAAATTTTGATTTGCTATCAGAAAATGCTTGATTTTTAACCTATTTTATATACCCATATAACCATTGTTTCATAGAAATTTCTTGGGTGAAAAGGGGTTGTGAGTGGAAAAAAAATGTTTAAGAAGCTCTAGTTTAGAAGATGGACTATTGAATCTAAAAATAGGTAGACCACAGTTTGATTCTCCACTTCATATAATTATTTTGTGTCTCTGAGACTCAATTTTCTCATCTGCAAAATCAGAATAATAATTGCCACATTGACCTCATAGTGTCATCATGAGAACTAAATATGATAATGTATTCACAATACTTTGAAAACCATCAAATACAAATAAATGCCAGTTAATTAGAGTTTGCAAATTTTAAAAAGTCTGAATGATTTTAACCTAGTGTGTGAATCATTTTCTTTTTTTTTTTTTGCCCCTTATTTTTCTTTAAAAACTCTGTGGAATCAAGATTTCCAGCAGATGTTATCACCATTCCCGACAGAAGCATTTTCAAATAGTTTCTATATCCTAGAAAGATAAAATACAAAATGTGGGTATAACTTGATAGGAAAGAAGAAGGTTTGTTAAGAGGAAGAAAAAAATTAAAAGCCTAATAGTTGTTTTGTTCACTATTTTGTGCAGGAAGATGACCCTTGTATTTCAACCTGTGATTTATTATGGAAAGAGTAAGGTAGGGTTGGTGGGAAATGTCTCGAATAAGTGACATAACAAAGTGGCCTTCCCTCGAAAGCCAATTTCCCGTTAAGGACTTATATTAGCCTGAATCATGCTTTGCTTTATATAGACATAACATATTCAAATTACATTTGTATTTTTCATAAATGGAGCTCAAAAAATTTTCCAAAATACCTAATAAACATTCAAAGGACTGTCCAACTAGATAATCTGATCACTTTAGATATTCAGGAAACATGTATTGTTCAGATTAAATAAACTATTCTTTAACATCAGCAACTACTTGAATTGTCAAACAAGTTTCAGTAAATGTTTAAATTTTCTCTTTCTGAAAACACATACATGTTGGATATATTATTCATATATGACCCAAGAATTACATCTGAAATACTTCATTAGAAACTAGTAGTTCTTTTAATATTCTACATGGACTTCTCATATGCAACCAGTCAATCAATATAAATTAATAGGTCATTTGTTATATGCCAAACACTGTACTGAAGAAGCTAGGTAGTATAATGGATAGAACATCAAGCCTAACATGAGGAAGATCTGAGTTTAAATTTGGCCTCAGATATTGACTAGTTGTGTTACCCCTGTCATGTCCCTTAGCCTCTATTTGCCTTAGTTCTTCATCTGCAAAATGAAGATACACTGGAAAAGGAAAACCATTCCATTTTCTGTGTCAAGAAAAGCCTGATGAATATGACTGAAAAACTAAATGATAACAACAAAAACAAGGCACTGTGTTAAAGCATTGTGGATACAAGAAAGGCAAAAAAGAAATCAGTCAATAAATAAACAGCATAAAAAAAGAATAACAACAAAAGTCTTTTTCATTATGAATCTCATGTTCTAATAGGGAAGAACATAAAAATAACTATATACATATATTAGATAAATATAGAGTAGCTGGAAAATAATATTAGAGGAGAAGGTACCAGCTTCTAAGAGTGTCATAGGTCTCATATAGAGGATGAGAATCTGAGCTTTCCTAAGATAAAGACAGGGGTGGGTCAGCTGGATGGTATTGTGGATGAGCACCAGCCCTGAAGTCAAGAGGAACTGAGTTCAAATATGACCTCAGACTCTTAATACTTCCTAACTGTGTGACCTTGGGGCAAGTTACCCCAAATTGCCTCAGCAAAAAATAATTAAATAAAGGGTGGGGAAATAAGATTCAGTAGTGAGGAGGAAAATAACAGTTTTTCAAGGTTAGAAAAGATCAGTACATATCTAATCTGCTGTATATTAAAAAAAATAATAAACATCCTTTCTACATTAAAAAAAAAACTACCTTAAAATACTAGCAATGAGGGGAGAGAAACAAAAAGCATCTTCATCATCTCTCCCCTTTACTGTTTCAGAAATTTAATAGGTTTATCATGACATGCCTCTGTTCTATAAACCCTGATTCTTCCCAAATGCCTCCAGGATAAAATGCAAATAAAAATGCCTTTGTAATCAAATTTTATCCTCCCTTTAAAAAACAATTATAGATTATTACCTTTTAATGAACTATATGGTTCAGCCAAACTTGCCTTCTTGTTCTCTCTCATATTCTATATTGCATTTCCCTTCTCCTGTCCATACCATATCAAATATTCTTTCCCTTTCTCCCACAGCCCTTGAAAATCATAACTCTCTTCAAAGTTCAGTTGCAGTTATGATATTTCCTGATTCTTCCATCTGCTAGCTCAAATAGGAACCTTTTTCACTTGTTTATGCATGTGTTCTTATGCAAGTGAATGAAGCTCCTTGGCAGCCTGGATCATTTAATTTATGTCTTTGAATTACTAGTTCTTATCATAATATCCTGGCACATAGCAGGTAATTAATAAGTGCTGGTTGATAAACAATTAGATAAAAATATAAAACAGTACATAATGGCTAATTCTATTGCTATTCAATTGTTTTTAGTTGTGTCTGAATCTTCATGACTCCTTTTGGGGGTTTACTTGACAAAAATAATAGAGTAGTTTGCCATTTCCTTCTCCAGCTCATTTTACAGATGAGAATGGCCCTTCAGATTGAGAGATATGCATGATAACTGCTACAATATTTTAGAAACCCAATCTTTCTTGGCCTATCTGAAGTAAGGTTTTATGGAGTAGGTGAGAGTTGTAATGAGCTTTGAAAAATGTGAACGACATGGAAAGCATGCAAATTGTGAAACTTCACAGAAATAGTGAGCATTTGCCTTTATCAACATTTCTAAAAAAACTCATGAAACACACTGCAACCTAGTTTTGAGCATTTCTTCCTGATAATTTTGGAAAGAGCAACTAACTATAAATGTCTCTTATAAGAATATACAGGGAGTGTTTTTTTTCTCAGAAATGAAAATATCATTTCTTACTGGCAATGCTATTTGAAAGAGGAAGAACTTGGTTAGCAGCTTCTAACAGTGAACTGACTGGACAATGACACAAATGTCAATCAGATGAGAAAGTGAGAAAATGAATAGGAAATAGAACATGGAAATTCACAGAAACAAATGCTAAAAACACTATTGTGAGAAACTGGAATATGGCTCAGTTGAAGATTATAACAGTCAATAATGCATATTCATATAAAATAAAAGTTGTCATTTTTAAATTGGGAGTATGAGTATGTGTATTTTGGAAAAACATGAGATATTCACTTAGTTTATCAGTAAATAAACTTCTTTCTGAAGTGAAAAGCTTCAAAATGAATCCAACATTTTCTTTGTTATTTTTTATAATTTATGTGACTAAGAAATTATTTGAATTCAAAAAGGGCCTGAACATTGATCATTAAAACTATTACTATTCAGTGGAAAAGAATAAAATAATGCTTTCCACTCATTAATAAAAAAATGCCATATCCAGAATATAAAGGCATATTCATTACAAAAGCTGGAAGCATCAAGTGACATCATGGATAGATCTCTGGATGTGGTATCAAGAAGAATTGAATTTAAATCCACATCAGACTATATCTTAGCTGTATGACCCTGGACAAACCCTTTCATCTGTAAAATGTGGATAATAATAGCATTTACTTCCCCAATTTGTTTTGAAGATGAAATGATATTTTTGAAAAATTCTTTGCAAATCTTAAGTGATGATAAATAATTATGCACATAATTAATACTAACATGATTACTAAAAGTTGGATTTAATGCTCCTAAATACTTTTATGGTGATACAGTACTTAGAACTGCTCAGGTGATTATGCTAAAAACAAATGTTTAGGAAAATAAATGAGAAAGGAGTGTGTAAAATTGTTTGGAATGAACAAAAGCAGAGATGCATTAGGAATCTATTTGAGTAATGCAGGTATGATGAAAAAGGTTCTTTTGGAGTGGCAATAGAAAAAAGGAAAAATGACTCTAACAATGTGAAGGAAAAATAGAAATGGGAAATACATAATTCAAGAGGGATGGTGGTTTTAAAAGGGAAATAAGTATCTCTACTTTTCATCCTATAAAGATCATGGAGTTCAAGAATATTAGCACTAGAATGGATGACAGAGCTTATCAAATACAATCTAGTGTTCATTCTACAGATATGAAACCTCAGTCACCAAGAATGGAAGTGACTTTATCTATTGTCATACAGTCAGACAAGGGCAAAACCAAAACAGAAAGCCAGATCTCCTGACTCTAAATCAGAGCTTGAGTTAGAAGGCAGTAAAAAGGGAGGCCTAAACTTACCAGGGGCAAAAGACTGACAAAAGTCAAAGACTGGGATATTAAGAAAATATTCAAAGTTTTAGAACATAATATGTGAAAAAAGTAAGTTAGAGACCTGATAACAAATTATGACGTTTGAGCAGTGTGTAGGTTCAGATTTTTGGCTGCCAGATAACTTAGTGTCCAAGTCTACTAGGCTACAGAATTTCCCTTAAAAACCTTAGAAGACATAATGAAGAGAGGAGAGAAAGAATAGAGTAAAACTAAGAAGAAGCTAAGGAATGATGGGCAAATCTGCTTGAAGTTGAGCCTTGGAAATAAAGACCCCTGAAAAAATATATTATAGACTGACTATGGGATATAGAACAAGAAAGATTTCAAAGTATCCAAGAAAAAATAATGGTATGAATGGAATGAAGCATATGCCTTAAAAGTTACAGTGAAACATGAAATCAATTGGTAAAATGAGGGTAGGCATGAATAGTAGTAATAAAATTGGTCAAAGAGAAGAAACAGAGAGTTGGAGACAATAATAATAATACTTTCTTGAAAAAGCACATTTGGGCATGATGATGATTTATCATAATTGAGGGAAAATGGATGTGAGTAGGAAGAAGAATAAAGCTAATACGATTCACATATTGGTGACTAATAAATATGGTGGGTTAAAGAACCTAGCTTTCTTGAAAATGACAAATCAAGGAAATAAAGGATCATCTACCACTATTATTTAAAAAAAAAGTTGAGCAGACCACTGCAACATAATATTTTTCCAGTTCTAAATTCAATTTTATTATATTTTGCCTCAGATTCTCTTGAAGGAATCATGATATAGCATAATAGATTAATGGTTGGACTTGACATGAAGAATTTAGGTTCTGGCACTAACTACTTTTTGATCTAGCACAAATTATTTAATCTCTCCAAATCTCAACTACCTAATCTATAAATGGGGTGCAATAATATTTGAATTATTCATTTCATAAGCCTTTTAAGAAGAACATATTATTAAAAGACTAATGTTCTACATAAACACATTTTTTTTATTTAAAGACTATGGCACAAGTAAATAATATCAAATTATAATATTGAGAAAAAAACAAGTTTGTGACAGTTTTATTTAACAGAAAATATTATATGCTTAATTTAACATATCTCTCAGTTCCTGTCCAGAGTTAACAATTTATGACTAAATGGCACGATTTTCATATGCATAGCATTAACACTTTGTAATGATAATATTCTTCCCCAAATATCTTTTGTGAGTAATATTTTAATTTTAAAAGATTTTAAACCACACAAATGATTATAGAATATCAAACTGATTTTCTTGTCATACATTTATAAATAATCATACTTATTTGCCTCAAGAATCAATAATTTCTTAGTTCTATACATCCTTCTCTTTGACAAATTCACAAATTCTTTAACTTAGAAGATTAAAGTTAAGAGCTTCTGTGACTTAAACATTTATCATCTTGCAGCAAAACTAGATGATCAACCCCTCTTAAGTTGTTAGGTTGATTTTTAGCTGCCAATTGCTAACTGCATTCACACACAAGTCAAAATCCCTTTTATCTTGGAAGAACCTGCCAAAGTTGGATTCTGATGAAATAGCTTCTGAGAACAAGAGAAATAGGGTGATACCATCCTGCAATGCACATGTGTTCTTTTTGATGTTGTGATTCCTCTATCACTATTTACCCTCTAATGCTCTCCTATGTTTACACTTTTCAGTTTTTGTCAAACATCCTTCATAGATGGTTTATTATTCCTGCTGGAACCTATCTTTTTGAACATTTTGTGAGCACCAGGAAAGCCCTTGTACTGATCATACATCAAAATTACAGGACCAGTCAATCTCATTTGCTAATGATACATTTCTTTTGGTGACATACAAATTCTTTTGCCTAGGTCTATTCTAAAAAAATTCTGTAGACTCCTTGGGGTCATGATTTCTCTCTCTAGGTCAGGGGTACAGAACATGTGTATACAGATAATACAAGGCCCATGAAACTATTAGATCTGGATCAGCAAAGGTAACTGCAAGAGACAACAACCTCTGATTGCCTGAGATCTTTAAAGTGATAATTTTGTATGGCCCATGAATGATGTTATACATGTACAAATGGCCCTTGGCAGAAAAAAAGAGTCCCCCCCCTCATACTTTAGGTAATAGATATAAAGAAAGAAGGAAAGAAACATGCCTTTATAAAGTAAAATGCAAAGTACAAAATGCAAAGCAGGAGTTGTGTTAATTGCTTTACAAAGATTATATTCTTTTATCTTCACAACAATCCTGTTATGTAATAACTATCATTACCTATACATTACAATAGAAAAAAAGTTAGGCAAACAGAGGTTATGTAGCTTGCTTACAGTTACACACTATTAAGTATGTGAAGCCCTGGGGCAGCTAGGTAGTGCAGTGGATAGAGTACCAGTCTTGAAGTCAGGAAGACCTAGAGTTCAAATCTGGCCTCAGACACTTAACATTTCCTAGCTGTGTGACCCTAGACAAGTCACTAAACCCCAATTGCCTCAGCAAAATAAATAAATAAATAAATGAATAAAATAAAATAAAAATAATAAATAAAAGTATGTGAAGCCCAGTTTGGAATAATAAATAAAAGTTATGTGAAGCCCAATTTGGCCTCAAATCATTCTGACTTTGGATCCAGCACTCTATCTACTGAGTCACCTACTTCTCTCATATTTTAAGCACAATTATAGAAATGTCTATATGTTAATGAATATTACTCAATTCATGGGATATTACTTTTCTTGATCCTCCTAGTTGTTGCACTTTTATCCAATAGTTATTTAATATACATTTTATTTTTACTTATTTACACATTGGTTGTGTCCCTTGTTAAAACTTCTGGATAACAGTGGTTGTTTCACTTTTGTTTTTATATCTTTGCTGCTTACTATATGCTGACATATAGTAGGTATTTAATAAAAAAAACTTTTGCAATGATTGATTTTCATATAGCATATATAGCATTAAAGTTGCAGAAGCTTTTGTATAACTGTCTTTTATTGCTATTTCAGTTTTCACAGAAAATCGATAAAGCTGCAAGTGAGCTTTCAACATGTTTCTTCTAATTTTCTGTTAGGGGTTAGGGATGTTAGGGATGAAGAAATTGGGCTTCAGAGAGTTTTAGTTATCCAAGTGTGTATGTCATGTCTCTTAATTATAAACCCCTTCAGAGATGGGATCAGTTTTTTATGCCATCTATTGTAATGAACAGGATACCTTGTGCATAGTAGGCACTTGAAAATATTTGTTCATAATAATTTTGAACGTTTTTGCCACTTAGAAAATTGTTCACAGTTGAAAAATTCATAATGTACCTGAATGGGAATCTCAACCATGTAATCTCTTGAAGTCTTTATTTGCAAAAGCAACGAACTAAACTAGTTGATTGATAAGATTCCTTTCAGTTCTAAAATCCTGTGATTAGATGATTTTTAATTTATATGGTACTGAACAAATATAGTAGAACTGTGACACCAATCATTCTGTAAAATTTTGACAAATTACTTTTGTTTCAATTCAGTTTTCCTTTTTATGACATTGTACAAATTTTTAAAGTACTGGAAACGACAATGATATGACTGGCTTAATTTTTCATTTTTTTGATCAATCAGATGCCAGTGGGAGAATATGAGTAGAAAATGTTATTGTCAAGTTATAAATAAATAAATAAATCATCAAAATTTGGCAAGTGATCCTATAGAGAGAAATTTGAAATCATGCACAAAGGCCAATCAAGCTATGCATACCTTTTTTTTTTTTTCCTTGAAAAAAATTTTCCATTTTATTTTTTTTTAATTTTTATTTTTTTTTAATTTTATTTTATTTAATAATAACTTTGTATTGACAGAATCCATGCCAGGATAATTTTTACACGACATTATCCCTTGCAATCACTTATGTTTCGTTTTTTCCCCTTCCTCCCACCTCCCCCCCCCCCAGGATGGCAAGCAGTCCTATATATGTTAAATATGTTGCAGTATATCCTAGATACAATACATATTTGCAGAACCGAACAGTTCTCTTGTTGCACAGGGAGAATTGGATTCAGAAGGTAAAAATAACTCGGGAAGAAAATCAAAAATGCAAATAGTTCACATTCATTTCCCAGTATTCCTTCTTTGGGTGTAGCTGTTTCTGTCCATCATTTCTCCAATTAAACTCAGTTAAGTCTCTTTGTCAGAGAAATCCACTTCCATCAGAATACATCCTCATACAATATCGTTGTCGAAGTGTATAATGATCTCCTGGTTCTGCTCATCTCACTTAGCATCAGTCCATGTAGGTCTCTCCAAGCCTCTCTGTATTCATCCTGCTGGTCATTCCTTACAGAGCAATAATATTCCATAACATTCATATACCACAATTTACCCAGCCATTCTCCAATTGATGGGCATCCATTCATTTTCCAGTTTCTAGCCACTACAAACAGGGCTGTTACAAACATTTTGGCACGTACAGGTCCCCTTCCCTTTTTTAGTATCTCTTTGGGATATAAGCCCAATAGAAACACTGCTGGATCAAAGGGTATGCACAGTTTGATAACTTTTTGGGCATAATTCCAGATCGCTCTCCAGAATGGCTGGATTCGTTCACAACTCCACCAACAATGCATCAGTGTCCCCGTTTTCCCGCATCCCCTCCAACATTCATCATTATTTTTTCCTGTCATCTTAGCCAATCTGACAGGTGTGTAGTGATATCTCAGAGTTGTCTTAATTTGCATTTCTCTGATCAATAGTGATTTGGAACACTCTTTCATGTGAATGGTAATAGTTTCAATTTCTTCATCTGAAAATTGTCTGTTCATATCCTTTGACCATTTATCAATTGGAGAATGGCTTGATTTTTTATAAATTTGAGTCAGTTCTCTATATATTTTGGAAATGAGGCCTTTATCAGAACCTTTAATTGTAAAGATGTTTTCCCAGTTTGTTACTTGCCTACTAATCTTGTTTGCATTCGTTCTGTTTGTACAAAGGCTTTTTAATTTGATATAATCAAAATTTTCTATTTTGTGATTGGTAATGGTCTCTAGTTCATCTTTGGTCACAAATTTCTTTGTGAAATCTCGTTCTTTATGCCTAGGTCATGGACCCATTTTGATCTTATCTTGGTATGTGGTGTTAAGTGTGGGTCCTTGCCTAATTTCTGCCATACTAATTTCCAGTTATCCCAGCAGTTTTTATCAAATAATGAAATCTTATCCCAAAATTTAGAATCTTTGGGTTTGTCAAACACTAGATTGCTATAGTTGACTATTCTGTCTTGTGAACCTAACCTTTTCCACTGATCAACTAATCTATTTCTAAGCCAATACCAGATGGTTTTGGTGACTGCTGCTTTATAATATAATTTTAGATCAGGTACAGCTAGACCACCTTCATTTGATTTTTTTTTCATTAATTCCCTTGAGATTCTCGACTTTTTATTGTTCCATATGAATTTTGTTGTTATTTTTTCTAAATCATTAAAATATTTTCTTGGAAGTCTGATTGGTATAGCACTAAATAAATAGATTAGTTTAGGGAGTATTGTCATCTTTATTATATTTGCTCGGCCTATCCAAGAGCACTTAATATTTTTCCAATTATTTAAGTCTGACTTTATTTGTGTGAAAACTTTTTTGTAATTTTGCTCATATAATTCCTGACTTTCCTTTGGTAGGTAGATTCCCAAATATTTTATGCTGTCAACAGTTATTTTGAATGGAATTTCTCTTTGTATCTCTTGCTCTTGGATTTTGTTGGTGGTGTATAAGAATGCTGAGGATTTATGGGGATTTATTTTGTATCCTGCTACTTTGCTAAAATTATGAATTATTTCTAATAGCTTTTTAGTAGAATCTCTGGGGTTTTCTAGGTATACCATCATATCATCTGCAAAGAGTGATAGTTTGGTTTCCTCATTGCCTACTCTAATTCCTTTAATCTCTTTCTCAACTCTTATTGCAGAGGCCAGTGTTTCTAATACAATATTGAATAATAATGGTGATAGTGGGCAACCTTGCTTCACTCCAGATCTTACTGGGAAAGGTTCCAGTTTTTCCCCATTGCATATGATGCTTTCTGAAGGTTTAAAATATATGCTCCTAACTATTTTAAGGAAAAGTCCTTTTATTCCTATGCTCTCAAGTGTTTTTATTAGGAATGGCTGTTGGATTTTATCAAATGCTTTTTCTGCATCTATTGAGATGATCATATGGTTTTTGTTTGGTTGGTTGTTGATATAGTCAATTATGTTAATAGTTTTCCTAATATTGAACCAGCCCTGCATTCCTGGTATAAATCCTACTTGGTCATAGTGTATTATCCTGGGGATGATTTTCTGTAATCTTTTTGCTAATATTTTATTTAAAATTTTAGCATCAATATTCATTAGGGAGATTGGTCTATAATTTTCTTTCTCTGTTTTCAGCCTACCTGGTTTAGGTATCAGTACCATATCTGTGTCATAAAAGGAGTTTGGTAGGACTCCTTCAATCCCTACTTCTTCAAATAGTTTATTTAGCATTGGAGTTAATTGATCTTTAAATGTTTGATAGAATTCAGATGTAAATCCATCTGGTCCTGGGGTTTTTTTCTTAGGGAGTTGATTGATAGTTTGTTCTATTTCTTTTTCTGAGATAGGAGTGTTTAGGATATTTACTTCTTCCTCTGTTAGTTTAGGCAAGCTATATTTTTGGAGGTATTCTTCTGTTTCATTTAAGTTGTCGAATTTATTGGCGTAAAGTTGGGCAAAGTAACTCCTAATTATTGCTCTAATTTCCTCTTCGTTAGTGGTGAGTTCTCCCTTTTCATTTTTAAGACTAAGAATTTGATTTTCCTCTTTCCTTTTTTTAATCAGATTTACTAAGGGTTTGTGTATTTTGTTGGTTTTTTCATAGAACCAACTCTTAGTTTTATTAATCAATTCAATAGTTTTTTTACTTTCAATTTTATTGATCTCTCCTTTTATTTTTTGAATTTCAAGTTTAGTGTTTGATTGGGGGTTTTTAATTTGTTCCTTTTCTAGCATTTTTAGTTGCAAGCCCAATTCATTGACCTTCTCTTTCTCTATTTTATACAAATAGGCCTCTAGAAATATGAGATTTCCCCTTATTACCGCTTTGGCTGCATCCCATACATTTTGGTATGATGTCTCATTATTATCATTTTCTTGGATGAAGTTATTAATTATGTCTATAATTTGCTGTTTCACCCAATCATTCTTTAGTATGAGATTATTTAGTTTCCAATTATTTTTTGGTCTACTTTCCTGTGGCTTTTTATTGAATGTAATTTTCAATGCATCATGGTCTGAAAAGGATGCATTCACTATTTCTGCCTTACTGCATTTGAGTTTGAGGTTTTTATGTCCTAATATATGATCAATTTTTGTATAAGTTCCATGAACTGCTGAAAAGAAGGTGTACTCCTTTCTGTCCCCATTACATTTTCTCCAGAGATCTATCATATCTAATTTTTCTAGTATTCTATTTATCTCTTTGACTTCTTTCTTATTTATTTTGTGGTTTGATTTATCTAATTCTGAGAGTGCAAGGTTGAGATCTCCCACTATTATAGTTTTACTGTCTATTTCTTCTTGCAGCTCTCTTAATTTCTCTTTTAAGAATTTAGATGCTACACTACTTGGTGCATATATATTTAATATAGATACTTCTTCATTATTCATTCTACCCTTTAGCAAGATATAGTGCCCTTCCTTATCTCTTTTGATTAGATCAATTTTTGCTTTAGCTTGATCTGAGATCAGGATGGCTACCCCTGCTTTTTTGGCTTCACCTGAAGCATAGTAGGTTTTGCTCCAACCTTTTACCTTTAACCTGCATGTATCACCCTGCTTCAGGTGTGTTTCCTGTATACAACATATTGTAGGATTCTGGCTTTTAATCCATTCTGCTAACCGCTTCCTCTTTATAGAGGAGTTTACCCCGTTCACATTTATGGTTAAAATGACCAATTCTGTATTACTTGCCATCTTGTTAACCCCGGTTTATGCTTTTCTCCCTTCTTACTCCCTTACCCCCCTTCCCAGTATTAAGCTTGTGAGCTCCCCTTGCTTCTCACAGCCCTCCCTTTTTCAGTATCCCTCCCCCCCCCTTGGAGTTCCCCCCCCAACTTGCCCCTTTCCCTCCCAGTTACCGTATTCCCTTCCACTTAGCTTATTCCTTCCTTTTTCACTTTTCCCTTCTCACTTTTCAATGAGGTGGGAGAAGTTTCACCATAGATTGAATATGTCTAAAATTCTTCTCTTAATGCCAATTCTGAAAGCAGTAAAATACTCACTATTTTCATCCCTCTCCATTCTTTCTCTCAGATATACTAGGTTTTCTTTGCCTCTTCATGAAATGTAGTACCCCCACTTTCCCTTTTTTCTAGTACAATGTCCTTTCCACATCTAGTTTCTAGAACAAGGTATACATGTATTCTTTATACATCTTTACAGCCGAAATATAGTTCCCAAGATTAATCTTTACCTTTTTAGATTTCTCTTGAGTTCTGTGCTTGTAGATCAAATTTTTTGTTAAGTTCTGGCTTTTTCATCAGAAATAGATGAAATTCGCTTATTTCGTTGAATGTCCATCTTCTTCCCTGGAAAAAGATGCTCAATCTCGCTGGGTAAGTTATTTTTGGTTGCATACCAAGTTCCTTAGCCTTTCGGAATATCATATTCCAGGCCCTTCGATCCTTTAATGTGGATGCTGCCAGATCCTGGGTGATCCTTATTGTGGCTCCTTGATACTTGAATTGGTTTTTTCTAGCCGCTTGCAGTATTTTTTCCTTTGCCTGAGAGTTCTGGCATTTGGCCACTATATTCCTTGGTGTTTTGATTTTAGGATCCCTTTCAGTAGGGGATCGATGAATTCTTTCAATGTCTATTTTACCTTCTGTTTCTATGACTTCTGGGCAGTTCTCTTTGATAATTTCCTGGAAGATAGTGTCCAGGCTCTTTTTTTCATCATACTTTTCTGGAAGTCCGATGATTCTCAGGTTGTCTCTCCTGGATCTGTTTTCCAGGTCTGTTGTCTTCCCCAGAAGGTATTTCACATCCTTTTCCATTGTTTGATTTTTTTGGATTTGCTTGACTGATTCTTCTTGTCTCCTCGAGTCATTCAATTCCAATTGTTCGACCCTGATTTTCAGTGAGGTATTTTCTT
Source organism: Antechinus flavipes (assembly GCF_016432865.1). Classification (NCBI taxonomy): domain Eukaryota; kingdom Metazoa; phylum Chordata; class Mammalia; order Dasyuromorphia; family Dasyuridae; genus Antechinus; species Antechinus flavipes. The sequence goes on along the minus strand of NC_067398.1, from coordinate 487,516,194 downwards.
CACTCACTTTTTTAAGATCTTTTTCTAATTGTCCAATTGAGTTCTTTTGTTCTGTGGAATTTTTTTCCATTTCACCAATTTTGTTTTCCAGTTCACCAATCCTATTTTTCAAGGATTTGGTTTCTTTATCTACTCTCTCTTTAACTGACTTCTCCAGGCTCTTTTGCCAAGCCTCCCTCTCCTTTTGCAGAGCCTCCCTCTCCTTTTGCCAAGTCTCCCTCTCCTTTTGCAAAGCCTCCTTCTCCTTTTGCCAAGCTTCCTTCCCCTTTTGCAGAGCCTCCCTCTCCTTTTCTCATTTTTCTTCTAGCTCCCTTGTGAGAGCCTTTTTAATTTCCTCCATGAGATTCATCTGTGCTGAGGGACATATGGTCTCCTCCTTTGGGGATTCACCTGGGGACTGTTTGTTTTTAGTCTCCTCAGGGTTTGGAGTCTGCTCTTTATCTGTATAAAAGCTGTCCAGGGTTAAATTCTTTTTCAGTTTCTTGCTCATTCTGTCTATTTATCAAAGACAAACTATCAAAGAGACAGAAGGAAAAAAACCCCTTGAATGGAGGCTGCTTTCTTTGGAGGAGGGGCAGGGTATTCGTGAGGCACGGGTCCTACTGTGCTATGGCGCCTGCGCTGAGATCCGAGTGCTGTTTGATCCGAGAGCTTGCTGAGACACTGTGGGGGAGGGGTGGCCAGGTCCCGAGAGACTCCAGCTGTTTGGGGTTGTATTCTTCACCCCCGGTGTTTTTAGCTTCTCTGCTGGGCTGCTGACTTGCTCCTGTAGCAAAGCTCTCCCTGCAGAGACGGCTGCGATCGCGCCCCACCCCCTCTCCGCTCTATTCGGTTCTGAGCTGCTATCTGTGCTCTGGTTGCAGCTGCTGCCCGCAGACTGCTTCCAAATACCGTCCCGCCCTCGCGCAAAAACAGACCTTTCTTGACGAGTCTCAAGGATGGTTTCTCTTGGTAAATAATTGTATGGTTTTTTTTCAGTCGAGCATTAATTCAGAGGCATGAAATGAAATGAATAGTGAGAGAAAAACACAGAGGTTACACAGAAGTGCATTTCCTCTCCGCCATCTTGGCCGGAAGGCCTATGCATACCTTTTGATCCAGCAATACCACTACTAAGAATATATCCCAAAGGAGTCATGAAAAAGGGAAAGGATCCTCATGCAAAAAAAAAAAAAACAAACAAACAAACAAACATATATGATGACCCTTTTTTGTAGTGGTAAAAATTGTTAATTGTGAGGATGCCTATTAATTGGGAGATAAATGAACAAGTTGTGGTATATGAAAGGAATAGAATACCATTGGCTAAAAAAGAAATGATGAGCAGGCTGATTACAGAAAAACCTGGGAAGATTTACCTTAACTGTTTCCCAGCAAAGTGAACAGAATTAGGAGAATGTTATACATACTAACAATAGCATTGAGCAAAGATCAACTTTGATAGACTTAACTTTCTACCACCATGCAATAATAAAAAATAATTCCAAATGTCCTATAATGGAAAATGCTATCTACATCCATAGAAAATACTATGGAGTGTGAGTGCAAATCAAAGCATAGTCATTTTCGCTTTTTTAATTTTTTCTTTATCATGGTTTTCCCTTTTTAATGATTGTTCCTTTATCATATGACTAATGTGGAAATATGTTTAATATGATTATGGTAGATGTATACCCTATATCAGATTGCTTGTCATCTTGGGGGTGGGGGAAAGAAAGAAAAGAAAAGGGAGAGAGAAAACATGGAACTCAAAATCTTACAAAAGTGAATGTTGACAACAATCTGTATATGTAATAGGAAAAAAATGAAAGGTCATTAAAGAAGACTATGTTAGTGAAAAATCCATTCCAAATAAATTCTTTTGAAATAGTGATTTATGATGAAAAGACAGAAAACAGTCAAAAGTTGTAAAGTGCTTCAAAAGCTTTACTAAGGATAAAAAAGGATGTAATTCTCAATTAGGGGATCCTCGAATCTGTCCATTTGAAAACAGAATGTGGGAGAAATATTCTTGTATGCTATAGCTCAGAAAAGCCTGAAGCAGTCTTTAAAAGAGCTTGTTGGTACATTAAAAGAAATGAGAGAACCTATTAAAATCATATAATTATGTTCTCTATGCACAAATATATACTTTCTAATTTTGTTGAGATAAATTCTTATGGGTCTGTCATTAGACTAGGATATTTACCTCAATCCAAACAACCGAGTTATAGAGACAGAGTAGAAAGATAGATTAAAAAAAACAAACAAACAACATTTTATGTAATGAGAGGTCCTTGATGAATTTACAACATCATTGATCTTTTATATGTGATTATGAAATAGCATATTTATGTTTTTGCATATCAATACTTTGGACATTTTCCACATTTATATATGATTACATAAATTTTATATAATTTATGTTTAAAATACTTTTTAATATTGACAACATAGTAGTACAATATTGAAAATAGGAAGACTTGAGCTAAAGATCCATCTTGACATCTACTGACTGAATGATCCTGGACAATTAAATTCACTTATTTATTCTGGTCAATAAAATATTGTTACAAGAATCATTTCTGTTTTGATATAGCAAAAATATTTTGGGTGTATAAGGCAATAGAAACTTAAAATGCTAATATTTATGTCCATGTACACATGACCATGTATACCTGTGTATCCCTGCATAGTTGCATATATGTGCACATATGTGCAAATATACACACATATTTGAATATAGACTAATTGGGCCAGATTGTATTAAAGGCACATATTACTTCTGAATAACATTGATAAAAGGAGTAAAAGAAATACAAAGGCATATAAACACATTAAGTGGATGTACTCATGCATATGTATATATAGCAATAAAGTGTTCTGAATAGAAATCATATCTTAAGTCAGAAAGATCTGGCAATGTGATCTAGGTCATAGAGTTATAAAGTGGCAGAACCTAAATTCGTCATATCTAGTCCAGCTATTAGTCTATGATTCCATATTGTAACTCCTTTCAAATTATTGTAACTGTTTATTATCTGAATTCTGCTTTACCTCTCTCCCATCCCCAGATGACTGTAGTATCCATGCATGCTTTGAAAATTAAAAAGCTTTAATAAAAAAGAAAAAAAACTAGTTAGAAAGTAGAAAATTCAACCAAACAAATTATTAGCTTTGCTGGGCATTCAACTGATCCCATAAATATACTTTTTATACTAATTTCAACCTTAAAAAAGTGTTACATTTCAAACAGAGCACTAATAGAGGGATTAAATTGGGGAAAAAACACTTTAAAGCATTGAGTCTGGAGTAAGATATTATGTCTTCTAAATTTAGATCTACTATTTAACAGTAGCTAAGTTATTTAACCCAAGTTAGTTCATCCATAAAATGAAGATAATTGTTATACTTACTTCATAGGCCTGGAGGAGAGATGTTAAGAGGTTTTAAATGTGAAAATACTTTTTAAAATTCTAATGTATTATAGGAACATAAGTATCAATATGTTTAATATCATATATATCCTTTTAGAAAGAAGGCAAGTTTCATCCAATGATCTGCTAGGATCCCTTCCAACGCTAGTGTTTTGGTAATACAGCAAGTATAAATGTATTATATACAAGATAAGATGTTGGTAATGTAGTTCCCTTAGAGACAAAGAGAAATACCAGTTCAGTTCAATGTGATTATATATGATTAATGGGAATATTTTTAAAGTGGAGAACAATTTAGAAAAATGAATCACACAATATTAATAAGCATTCATTAAGCTTGTATGTTTCTTTTTACATTAGCTAAAATGACATGATTAAGTTGGTCACAATATTTCTATCAACAGAGAAACAGACAGCTCTATTTCTAATGAGACTCGAATGCATCTGCTTTTATGATTGTCTTTCTCATTTAATGATGGACTTTTAGTTCACATTCTGTTGAGTTATGAAGCCAATTTCATAAACATTCATCTGGATAAGCTTTTGTTAATATCCACTGAAATGATAGGCTGTCTGGGAGAAGTGTAAACGGTTTCTCTCATAAAGAGTGAGTGTCTTTGGAGTTTTTATTGCTGACAAATGGCTTGTTTCTGTGGTGTAACATTTAGCCTCTTGGTAATTTAATTTCAGACTTTGAAATATCCTGGTCAAGTTTTCTTTCCATTCCTCAGCGATTCTCTATCCCAAAATCCTATTTAAAATGTCATATGAAAATAAATGGATTTAGATTTGAAAATGGTTGCTATAATGAAGTCTGTAAAAATTCTTAAAACTGTAAAACTATTCATTCCATGAAAATATTTACTCAATGCATATGATTGAATTTCATTGCTATTTATGCAAATGAATAACCGACTTATTTAACAGTAATGACAGAATACGAGGAAATCAAATATTTCTTATTTAAATTCTAAGACAAGTTCAGTTGAAAGATAGATTTTAATTGAATCTAATTCTTGATTGTGAAAACCATTTTGGACTATTGATAACTTTAAAATTTACTTTCCCTAGAAAGAAGATAAGCATGAATTCCAGAAATGTCGATTGATTCAGTTAATCTTTTTTATAATGAAATGATGTAAATATAAATATGCATATATTTGCTTATTTAAATATTATTTATCATCTTCCATTCTATAACATCAAAAGGATTATTTTAGAGAGTTTCAATCCATGAGGTCAGCAAAGCCTTTCTACAATTAGTGAGTAAATATCTTTTTTGCTAGATTCTTCATTCATATTTCTATCATTTTATATGCTTATATTAAGGGTCAATATAATGCCATGTAAATGACACATTTCAAAACAAAATGTGCCTCTTTGAATCCTGACTCTGCCACCTACTACTTATTTAAATTTAAGTAAGTCACTTAACTTCCCTTAACCTTAGCATCCTCATCTGTAAAAATAAGTTCAGAAGTTGGGGAGGAGAAAAAGCCTCTGAGCCAGACTCTAAACTTATTGGATAAAGCAAAGCAGAAACCTGGAAGTTCTGGAAGCAGAAGATTCCTATAGAATTCGATCAGATAGTAGTTTGCATTGAATGAACTTCAAAGAAAAGATCATTCAGTGATTGGAATAGAATTTGAAATGGCAATGGGAATAAGGAGTATTCAAGTCCCTTACCTTGATCAGTGAGAAAGTACTAGAAAGGGTAGCCTGTCAACTATTTATATTAGGAAAGAGTCAGACCTCCAGGAGAAGAAAAAGATGAAAGGCATGAGGAAAAGAAAGTCATGGTTTGTTAATTATGAAAGAATGAGAAGCTGAGGGGCTAGATTGGAACACTGAATGGAAGTTTTAAATAATGATAACAGAGGTTCAGAATTACAGGATAAAATTGGTTGGGCTGCCATAAGCATTAATGCACAGTTGCTTTGCTTAAGTTACTAGCATACTTGCCTCAAGGAGGCATCATTTATGGGTGTTATGCAGGTCATACAAGTGGAGTAGTGTAAAGAGTTGCTTTAGAAATAACTAGTCAAATTTCCTGATTTTCAAAATGTAGATAATGTACAAAATGTTCTACATTTTGAAAATCAGGAAATCTGACTAGTACATTATCTTTTATTTCTTTAACCATAATTATATAATATTTTCTGAAAAACATTTGTTTTATTTATGGTAATCATCTACCTCATAGATCTTTTAAAATGGCTTTAAAGGAACTTGGTTGCAGTTAAAGTATTAATTTTTTTTTAACTGATTCTCAGCTGTGACTTTAGGGCCCATATAACTATATAATTCCACCCACATACATGTGATACAAATGCACATATGTAGAGTTTTATACACACACACACATGCATGCACACATATACATACACAATACATATGCACACAACATAACATATATCATTTATTATATATGATAACTATATAATTCTAGAATTATATATTAAATTAAATATATAACACGTAAAATGCAATATACAATATTACATATACATATGAGTTTGTGCACATATACATATTTTTTCTGAGGTTTATGAAACTGTCTCTTGTGTTTTTGATATATAAAGTAAAGATTCTGGATAGAATAAGTTTATTAACATTTATTAACATTAACTGTTTCACTTATGGTTTGAATTAATGGAGTATGAAAGAGACATTAATTTTCTCTTTTTTCTTTATAGATTATATACCATTAGTATATTCTTAATATAATTTTCATTAAAATAACTTCACTATTAGATACAGGGGGAAACTATGTAATCACAAGTGAATTCTTAATGTCAAGAATTAATCATCTTTAATAGCTATGGCATGACTAATATTCATCACCAAAGAATAGACAGTTTACCTTAACATTAGTTGTAGGAAATACATCTTTAGTAGAATTCTTAAATTTAAACCTTATATTTACACAAATTCTAACAATTACATTTTTTTAAAGCTTGTTTAGAGTCAAACCCTGGTTATTTTATTTTCAAATAAAATGCAATACTCTGTGTTTTCAGATTAGTTTGGTTTCAGTATCTTTCCAAGTTTCATTGCTCACCATTCCAACCAAGGTTTTGTCAGAGGATCCTATATGTTTTGGGAATTATATTGATGGTGATATTAATTTGCCTTTACAATGCTTTCTCTTCTCTAAGATCTAAGATCCCTTAGTATTCAGAAAGCAAAAGAGAGAGAGAATAAATTCATAGGACAGAAGGTCTCTCACTTGTTTCATTCTTCCAGTTCCAGGTTTTTGTAACCATGTTTCTCTGTGTTTTAAAAAATCCATCTCTTTTTGGAAGGATCCCCTCTAATTTTCCTCCCTTGCCTCAAAAAGGTAATTAAACCTCCTCAAGGCAGGCACTCATATGGTGGTCAGAAGTGACACAAGGACACTCTCAAGGTCTCTCTAAAAGGACTTTCCTATTGATTATGAGACATGAGAGATAATGGTACAGGGTCAAATAGCATGTCCTGCCTGCCACAAAGAAGTCTCTGTGCTCTATGAGAAAATCAATATTACTGTTTCTTAAAAGAAACATGAGATTAGCAAATTTAAAGACATTTCTATCCCTAATGATCATATGATAATGATCACTATTTGTCCTATTTGTGTCCAGCCAACCTCATACTTTTGTGATCAGCCACAACTGGAAACACTGTACTTTGTCCTTGATGTTCTGATGCTAGTTTTATCCTCTTCAACTTAAAAGGATAAATAATAATATTTAACTTCTTTATAAAAAAAAAACATTGCTTTATTTAATTTTCATAATATCTATCTATCTAATTGTATCTTTTCTTTCATGACTTATTTAACAAGTGATTAAATTCAATAACAGGCTGAATAGACATGCAAATATATAGATAAAATTATGAAAATGGGAAAAAACCTTGTAGAAATTTTTTTGATTTTTAATTATCTTTGCATGAGCGTTATTATAGCTCCACTGAATAGTCTATATAGTTATGAATCTTGAAGATGAGTCCTATCTGTTTTTTTTTTTTTCAGGAAGGTGGAATTCTAGATAGGAGAACTGATTCTCCTTTAAACATGGGGTGAAGCATTATGTGGTTACAAAACATCATGCACTGTAAGTATTGTGTACCTAAGAAATACTACAATGAAGCATTATCTCTAAGTAACAAAAAGTACAATATCAAGGAAAGAAAGTAGTCATTGATATAATTATTTGAAAAAGACCATTTTGAATAAAGTTTAATAAAAAAGGCTTTTGAACAATGCTTAAAACATATTGAGGGCAGCTAGTTGATGTAGTGATAGAACACCGGCCCTGAAGTCAGGAGGATTTGAGCTCAAATCTGCCATCAGATACTTAACCCTTCCTAGCTTTTCAACTCTGGGCAAGTCGCTTAACCCCAATTGCCTTAGCAAAAAAAAACAAAACAAAACAAAAATCATATTTCAAGATGATATGCAATGGCAAAAACCTAATCTTTTGTTTTGTAAACTAGAAGATCATTTTTACAGAGAAGAATGTCAGTCATAATACTATTTTTTTCTATCAGTTCAGATATATGAACAATAGTACCTTTAAATGAAACAAACTTTAATAATGTTATCACACAGAAATTATATCTATCTATATTATATATATATATGCATATATATACATATATATATATGCATGAACATCCTATGAACTTGATAGATCTATCTATATGCCAAGAAATCATAATAGAATATGATTTTAAGAATACGAGAATAAATATGGTGTTCATATGATTTCTTGTGCATATTGTAATGATTATCCTATTCAATAAAAAACCCTAGTTACTTGAAATATAGTTTTGGCTATCAAATATTTTCAAAATATACAATTCCAGTTCAATAAACAGCACAAAATAGAGAAGGAAAAGCAATGAACATTTAGAAAATGCTTACATTATGCCAGATATCGTGATAAAATTTTTTCACAAATATGTCAGTAGATCCTCACATAAAACTATATGATGTAGGTAATTTTAATTATTTCCATTTTACAGTTGAGGAAACAGGGACAAACAGAGATTAAGTGATTTGAACAGAATTGCAGCACTAGTATATTTGAGATCATATTTAAAAGCAAGTCTTCCTAGCTTCAAGCACAAATTCTATGTTTCTACTAGTGTACTATACATATATGTTCACTTTTCCAACTGATTCTATGATAATTTCTGGGGAGTTGCCACAGGTTACCGTGGTTAAAGTTTTATTATAAATAACATTTCTATTTTGGTTAAGTGCTCATGCTTTGAGTTAATGGTGTCTTATGAATTACTTTTCTTTACTTAATGATATTTGTTTCCAATTACATGTGAAGATAGCTTTCAACATTCATTTTTGTAAGATTTTGAGGTTCAAATTTTCCCTCCCTTTCTTCTCTCTCCCCTCTATAAGAAAGCAAGCATTCTGATTTAGATTATATTTGTACAGTCATTTTATTTAAGTTTTTGTTAAAGTCTTTTATTTTCAAAACATATGCATAGATAATTTTCAACATTCACTCTTGTAAAACTTTGTGTTCCAATCATTTTTCTCCCTTCCTTCTTCCCTATCTCCTCCTCTAGATGGCAAGTAATCCAATATATGTTAACCATGTGCAATTCTTATGAATATAGATATATAGATCTATATATCTAGATATCTATAAATCTCTATATATGTATATCAATAGATCTATAGATATATATATTTATATGTGTTTATCATATATATCTATAGATCTATCTAGATAGATCTATAGATATGTCTATAGATCCAGCTATATCTATAGATTTATATACCTATATACATAAGAAATGCACAAGGTTAACATGTGTATGTAACATGTAAATATTTCCACAATAATCATACTGCACAAGAAAAAGCATATCAAAAAAAGGGGAAAATGAGAAAGAAAATAAAATACAAGCAAACTAAAATAAAATAAAAACATTATTATTATTTATAAAATAAAAATAAAATAAAAAAGTGAAAATGCTGTGATCCACATTCAGTTCCCACAGTCCTTTCTTTGGGTATGGATGGATTTCTTCCTCACAAGACCATTGGAATTGGCCTGAATCACCTTGCTATTGAAAAGAGACACATTCATCAGAATTGATGATCATATAATCTTGCTGTTGCTGTATCCAATGATCTCCTGGTTCTGCTCATTTCACTTGGCATCAGTTCATGTACATCTCTCTAGGCCTCTCTGAAATCATCCGCCTTATCATTTCTTATAGAACAATAATACTCCATAACCTTCATATACTGTAACTTATTCAGCCATTCTCCAACTGATGGGCATCCACTTACTTTTCAGTTCCTTGCCACTACAAAAAGAGCTCCCACAAAAATATATATATGGGTTCTTTTCCTTTTTTTTTATGATCTCTTTAGGATACAGGCCCATTAGAGACACTGTTGGATCAAAGGGTATGCACAGTTTGATAGCCCTTTGGGCATATTTCCAAATTGCTCTCCAGAATGGCTGGATCTGTTGCCAGTTCCACCAATAATATATTAGTATCCCAGTTTTCCCACATCCCCTCCAACATTCATCATTATCTTTTCTTGTCATCTTAGCAAATCCGAGAGATATGTAGTGGTATGTCGGAGCTGTCTTGATTTGCATTTCTCTAATCAATAGTGATTTAGAGCATTTTTATTCATATGAGTAGAAGTAAATTTCTTCATCTGAAAATTGTCTGTTCATATCCTTTAATCATTTATCAATTGGAGAATCACTTGTATTATTATAAATCTGAGTCAATTCTCCATATATTTTAGAAATGAGGCTTTATCAGAATGTTTGGATATAATTTTTTTTCCAGTTTACTGCTTCCTTTCTAACCTTATCTGCATTGTTTTTTTTTTAATAACTTTTTATTGATAGAATGCATGCCAGGGTAATTTTTTTTTGTTATTTGTTTTTCTGAAGTATTTTTTTTTAATTTTTTATTTAATAATTACTTTATATTGACAGAATCCATGCCAGGGTAATTTTTTACAGCATTATCCCTTGCATTCACTTCTGTTCTGATCTTTCCCCTCCCTCCCTCCACCCCTTCCCCCAGATGGCAAGCAGTCCTTTACATGTTGAATCGGTTGCAGTATATCCTAGATACAATATATGTGTGCAGAACCAAACAGTTTTCTTATTGCACAGGGAGAATTGAATTCAGAAGGTATAAATAACCCGGGAAGAAAAACAAAAATGCAAGCAGTTTATATTCATTTCCCAGTGTTCTTTCTCTGGGTGTAGCTGCTTCTGTCCATCTTTGATCAAGTAAGACTCTCTTTATCAAAGAGATCCACTTCCATCAGAATACATCCTCAAACAGTATCATTGTTGAGGTATATAATGATCTCCTGGTTCTGCTCATTTCACTCAGCATCAGTTCATGTAAGTCTCGCTAGTCCTCTCTGTATTCATCCTGCTGGTCATTCCTTACAAAACAATAATATTCCATAACGTTCATATACCACAATTTACTCAACCATTCTCCAATTGATGGACATCCTTTCATTTTCCAGCTTCTAGCCACTATAAACAGGACTGCCACAAACATTTTGGCACATACAGGTCCCTTTCCTTTCTTTAGTATCTCTTTGGGGTATGAGCCCAGTAGAAACACTGCTGGATCAAAGGGTATGCACAGTTTGATAACTTTTTGAGCATAGTTCCAAATTGCTCTCCAGAATGGCTGGATGTGTTCACAATTCCACCAACAATGTTGCATTGGTTTTATTATATACAATCATTTTAAATACATTTCTATTTTTTTTCATGTTGTTAAAGAAAAACTAGAGCAAAAGAAATATATATAAGAAAGAAAAAGTAAGTAAACAAAAAATTGTGAAAATAGTGTGCTTTGATCTACATTCAATCTCCACTGTTTTTTCTCCAGATATGGATGGAACTACACTGCATTGCTGATAACAGTTAAATCTATCATAGTTTATCATCACATAATTTTGCTGTTATACAGTGTTTCTCTGCCTCTGCTCACTTCATTCAGAATCAGTTCATATAAGTCTTCCTAGGTTTTTTCTGAAATCCACTTGCTCAGCCTTTTTAATAGAACAGTTATTAGCTTACTTTTAATGAAAAGGACAATACCTGAGGCTGAAGAGATACAGTTTTGGCAATATAAACCCATCAACTTTATGTAATCTCAGAATAAACACCATCAGCTATAGAAAGCTAAATTAGAAATCAAAGGCCATAGGTAGTACTACATATATGAACTGGGAATATAGAATTTTGTTATTATCACTGGAATCCCAGATTAAAATGGTTCTAATAGAAGGTAAATGACTTAAATAAAAGTTGTTATTACATATTTTCTTTTTTAAAAAATAATTCTGTTTCATAAAATATTGAAAGAAAAGCATTTTGGTAACATGTAATCACCTTTATATAACATTGTAGCAGTAATGTTAATAGTAGTAACAGTAGCAGCAAAAAAGTAATAGCAGAAGCAGGAGGAGCAACAACAGAAATATCAGTTATGCTATCCTTTGTCTCCCTTTGATCCTTGGAACTGAGTAGTAGTAAAAAAAAGCAGACAGCTTCAGGAGGTCTCAAGTAGGCATATCTGGCAACTGGCCAGAAATATACTATAAAAACACTTCTGTGCCAACATTTGAAGTAGGACTGGAAGCTGTCTGGTAATTCAATTGCCATATCAACATCTAAGTCACAGCTGAAAGGCAAAGAAAAGCACTTTTTGTCAAGATAGAGCAGGGGCCTGAGGGGTTTTATGACTAGCAATTTCTATGGATAAGGGGCTCTCCTTGGGTAAATATTAGAACACAAAACAGGAAAGCAATGACCCCATCTTTCCCCAGATCATACCATCTTGGAAGCACCCAGAAATGCTTCTGGAATACTGCTATGAAAAAGCCTCAGGACTGAAATAGTTATACTTCTTCTGGGCCAGGAATAGAGCCCATTTTAAAATAAATTGAAAGTCAAGAAATAAGCTAGAAAAAAAATGAGTTACAATAAAAAAGAATCTGTATAGAGAGAAACAAACTCAGAAGAAGACAATTAATTTGAAACAAAATAAGAAAAGTCCCAAATTGAAAACAAACCTAGATTCCTGAAAGAACTAAAGTGATTATGTTCATCCTGGGGGTTTGGAAATTATTGATGTTTCCAGAGTGGTGTGATTTGGTCCACTGGTGTTGTCTCCATATGGTCTCTGGATCAACTTCTCCTATTTTGTCACAGATCTCTCCTTCCAAGCACCTTTATTATGCTGAGCAGAACCTCAGATCCAAAAATAATTCAAGGAGTTTTTTTTTTTTTTTTCACAATTGTGAATCCATATGTTTTCTAAGGAACTCCCATCACATCTTTTGTCTACTCCCACAGATATCAAACTTGTGGGTATGTACTCTTGGATCATCTAAATAAAGTCTTGGCTTCTGAGTAGATGAAAAACCTTTCCAGGCATTTCAGGGTTCATCTAGTAGGAAGCTAGAAGCAGATAACATCCAGATGAGATAGCAATCCCAAGATTCCAAGCTGAGGCTGAGTTTACTATCCTTTTCCCTTTTGTTAGGTGTCCAACCCCCAGAAGCCTGATTTCAGTATGTGTTGGTACTTTTTTCCCTTATATTCTTGTCCTCTTTTTTTTTTTTTTTCTTTCAAGCAAACAATGGATAGTGATGATACCTGGAACTTATTTCCCTAATAGTTTTCCACAAGGCACTGACCTCCTGGGATAAAAATGCTCATCCTGACCCAACTGATATCTTGTGTCTACTTGGCTTATAATTGCCTCTCCTTTATTGAGCAGAAGAGTGGATATTCCTTTAGACCCTTTTTCTTTTACAAAAAGGAAAATGTCAAGATAATAGGAAAGATCCTGTTTACCAAACTAAAGCCTCACAAGCAAGCTGTGTCTTGAGATCAACATAACACACTCTTTTGCATTCACCCTTTGGATGATGTCATTCTCTGACAAAATCATATAATTATCATATTGCTTTGACTAATACCAGGTGTTCAAGCACCCATCTTCCAAGCCCTATGAAGCCCTGCTATGAATTAAACATCTCATTATTGCTTTTAGTTTCTATTGTCAGGGTTATAGCTCACTGTATAGTCATAACTATAAATATTTAGATCTCTCCACACTGTCTTAGGTTTCCCCCAAGGGCCATAGTATATGTGTCGAAACTGCCTTCTTTCTTGCAAATCATTTCTCTTCCTCTGAGATTAAACTTGTTTCATTTTTTACTTCCCTGTCTCTAGGCTATAGTTGTTCTGCTCTGGCCATCTACAGATTTTAAACTTGTTTGATCCAGTTAACAGAGAAAGTACTTTAAATAATCAGAAAAAAAAAAAAAAAAAGATCCAAATACTGAAGATCCATAATCAGGATCATACACAGTTTAGTACCTACTATGTTAAAGGTGCAGAAAGTTTTAGGTATGATATTTTGGAAGGTAAAAGAGCTAGGATTACAACAAAGAATAATTTACCCAGAAAAATTAAGCATAATTTCTCAGAGGAAATAAGAAGTATTTAATAAAATGGTGATCTTAAAGCGCTCCTGATAAAAAGCCAAAGTTGAATAGAAAATTTGATTTTGAAATACATGACTACAGGGGAGTATAAAAAGATAAACATGAAAGAGGAATTATAAGATATTCAATGATGTTAAACTGTTTATCTTTCTGTAAGGCAAGATGATATATGTATTTTCTAAAATGTACTATGATCAAGACACTTAGAAAAGTTCTAAGAGCATAGGGAAAAATCAATTACATTGGGAAATGGATGTTGTGGCAGAAAGCAGATGGGAGAAGAATTGGGAAAAAAATTTTCACATAAAAGAGATAAATAATTAAGAATTTTATAGTAAAGAAGGAAATAGTGGTTCTGGGAAGAGTTGGGCTAATGCTTGAAACTTATTATCTTAATTGATTCAGAGGGGAAAAATATAAATGCAACTTCAACTTAGTATAAAAATGTTCATACCTAACAGATTAATATAAGAGAAAGGGAATCCGATAAAGGAGGTCTGTGTGAAAGGAAAGACAGATAAAGAAAGATAGTAGTCAGAAGCAAATTCAAATTTAGAGGGATGGGATAAAAAGAAAAAGAAGCATAAGTAGAAGGAGGATGAAGGGATTTTCATAATCACTAATCATAATAGGGAATGTAAATGGCATGAACTTGAAGAAGGGACCCCGGAACTCTAAAATTCTCTGAAGGAGAAAACCTCCTTCAACTCTGCCTTAGTGAGGGACCCTACCAGAAGGAAATGCCACAAACAGTTTCATTCTGTTATTTAGGTGGGGCTGGTTCAGTCCTGAGCAAAAGAATTCCAACCCTATTCAATTAAAGAAACTCAATTAATTCTATTCAAATTTCAGGTCAAGCTGAAACCCAGCTTGTAGATGAACCAATCTGGGCTCCCAGCCCCCATTAAGACCCAATATAATAACTTCCTTCAACGAAGGTATTTTGCTGATGGACCTTGGTAGCTCCTTTCCCTGCCAGGACCTTCTGTCCTCTGAAAACTACATTCTTTCAGTGCAAAATCCCATTTTCAAATAAATCTGCCATTATAGAAGTCAGTCTTTTTGTAAACGGATTTCTATCTAACAATAAACTTTCATTTTGCAACTAATAATTCGGGAATAAGTGAATTCTTTGTCTCCTAAAACCTGTGGCCGATTTAAAGGGGATTCTTAACAACTCTCTTATAGCCACTAATGTAGACCACTCAAACAGCATCATATTTATCATTCCCTCTTGGTCTAGTGGTTAGGATTTGGTGCTCTCACTGCCACAGCCCAGGTTTGATTCCTGCTCAGAGAACCATAAATCTTTCCTTCCCTTCCCTTTCCTTCTCTTTCCTTCCCCTCCCTTCCCTTCCTTCTTACTTTCCTCCCTTTCTTCTCTTCCTTTTTAACTTCCTTCCTCCTTCCCTCCCTCCCTCCCTTCTTCTCTCCTTTCCTTACTCCCTTCCTTTCTTCCTTCCACTTGTTTTTAAAGTGTCGGGTCCATAAACACCAGGGAACAAGTGCTTTTCAGGAGGAATCCAAATTTAAAACAATTTTCTAATAATGGCAAGATTTTTTAATGACTAATAAATATAAATATTTATAGACATAATCCACATAAAAGCTTTTGTGGGCTGGGGGGGGGGCAGGGATTATTAGATAATTTATAAGAATGTAAAGGAGTTTGGAGATCAAAAAATTTTAAGATTACCAATTCTGTTTTTATTCCTTGATAGTAGAAATGAAGTAGCTAAGGTGAGGAAAGATGTTTTCTCTGAATTGTTCCAGGTCTTAATTCATTTATTTAGCATAATAGTGAAGAATCAGGAACAATGGGAGAAAGACAAAGTAGAAAAAGTTAGGCTTAATGCCAAAAGGTTACAAATGAACAAACAAAAACAAAAAAAGCTATAGATTGTCTCTGGCAATAATGAGTTTGCCATTTTGGGGAGGTATTCAACAATTTTTTCTCCTGTCATAGGTGGTCACAGAGGTCCCTTTTAGCCCAAATTCTGTAATTCTGTCTTAAAAATAGCAGATAGCAGAGGTTTCAATTTAGGACTCTCTCCCCTACATCAAACTATTTCTATTATCATTAACCAAGAGAAAAAGAGTTTTAATGTTTTTTTTAATTTTTTTTTAAATAAATAACAGCATAAAATCCAATGACATGCTGCTCTGGAAGAAGATCATGTAACTAAACAGATCTCTATGGTCTTCTTGAAATAATCCAAATTCTGTTTGTGTAATGAGTAATTTCAATAGTTACTTTACAGCACCCATGATGTGATGTTTAAAGAATGTGGAAATGAAACTCTTATTTTATATTCACTGACTAAAGCTCAGAGACTTGAATACTAATGGCACCAGCATCACTTACTTGTTTTCAGTCACTGTTTAAAAGAATTATTATAAGGGTTCAGAGCATTTCTAGATTTTGCTGAACCAGCTTTGTTAAACTTCAGTTTTATTGCTGGAGTTTTCTCTTAGGCTGTCAGCTGTCTAATGTTTCTCTTTTCATTTGTGACTAGAACAAAATCAATAGCACCCTAGCTATTCTAAATAAGTTTTTCAACTTCACTCATAATATAATTCTCAGAAAGACATTTTATGAAACTCCAAATGACAATAATTTATCCCAGAGAATTATGTGTTGGGGTATCAGACTAGTGATAGGCAGAACTTATACTGGTACTGGTGTTGATGTTGCACATTTTTGCTTTCCTAGGATTAACATTATAGGAAATGTAAAAGTCAACTAACTGCTCCTCTGAAACTAAACTCTCCTGGAGATGTGTAAAACCCTGAACATTATGGACTTTCTCATCCGTGGTAGAAACATTTCTTTTGGGTAAACAAACTAATAATGGTAAGGATCTTGATATATTGAAATTTATGTGATAATATGCTCATTCTGATATCCATTTATAAAAATGTTGAGGTTAGTTTGCTGAACATAGAGGCAAGGAAAGATCACAGTTAAGTCTTACTGTTTGGCATTTGCTCTTGACACCATTTAAAATTTTTTCAAGCAAGGTAGTGGGAAAAAAAAAATCTATTGAGTTTTGGTTTTATCTGGACCTATGATTTAATTTATAAATAGGGAATTTATGCTAAGCAAACTCTGTGCACAAAAACGAATTGACTATTGCCTTTATTGATCTATAATTTATTATCTTAAAGAGTTGATGGAGGATACTAAAAGGTTAAATGACTTTCTCACATTTATCCAGCTACTACATGTCAAAAGCAAGACTTGAACTAAGATCATTTTGATACCAGAGGACAGTTGTCTTTCCACCCGAGTGTACTGCCCTTCTTAATAAACATTTGGATTATAACATATAAATTATTTTGAGTACATGATTATAATGCCATTGAAAACACTTATTTTGCTAAAAATAATAATTATCATTACCACAACAATTGCCATTTTAATATTATATTATATTTATAATAATAAATGTATATACACATATATATCATCAGTTACCAAAAGAATATGTTCTATAGTTCTTTTATTCCATAGAGTTTGTTTCTGTAATACCTTGATGTTGTTAAAACAAACAAAAAAAAGAGAACAAGCAAAAAAGACATTACATATTCAGATCATTATTAAGAATATGAGAAAAAATATGCCTCTAGTAATATAGTCATGGCAGGTCATTTCATTATTCCTTTTCCCTTTTTAAGTGCTATTTAATTTTGATGCGATCTTACTATTAGCCAGAAATGCAATGTATGCAATCAGTGGATGATAAGTTATTCTTCAATTGGGATTGTTCCTAGTCAATACTTTAGGTGAAGATGTGGGTATAGATCACTATAAAACAGCTATTAGTTTCCCTTTATCATTCTTCATGGTATAGATTTTATCCTCTGTCATTTTAACATATATATCCTTTAGAAAAAAATAAAGTTGGAAAATAATTTTATTCACCAGAGATGCACTGAAGTATATGAATATGTAGAGGGACACTCAGATGTAGAATTAAATAAAGTAAACAGTTAAATAGCATTAAATAAAGAAAATAAAACTGCATTGACCTCATTTCATTATTTTATGATAATCTGTAAGAACTAGTGTTAGGAAGAGGGCAGAGAGATGAAGCAGGAGATGAGAGTTTGGTATTATGCCCTGGGAGGGGTGACTGTATCTTTACAAATTACAAGCATCACATGCAAACAATGGCTACATTTATTGGGCTGCTGTATGCATGCTTACAGTGCTTGTAATTGGGGATGATTATGGTTAATGGCTCTAGTAATGTGCACTTTCAAACCAGCAGGACAGTGTAATTTGTATCAAACCTATTCAGTATCTCTTCAGGCATTTTGCCTAGTTTAATCTTAACCCAGCACTTGCTTTGGAGGAAACCTCTGGAAACTGCACAGCTGGCTCGAACAGAAGATTTCATAGTTTTTTCATAGTATACTCAGAAGGAAATAAAGTTACTACAGACTTCATATCAGCTGCCTGGCTTATGGCTTGTCATACTTTAGAATACTTTAGAATGGCCAAGATCTTTGTAGCTGGAAGTATTTGGTCTTAGAATTTAAGAAAGAATGCAAAACATCTGCCTGCAAAATTCACTAATGAGGCCCTCTTAGTGATAACCAAGTTTCCTGAGGAAAAGAATATATGTATTCCAATTCTATTCCATTCAAAAAGTATTTATTGAGTGTCAATTGTATACAAAGTGCTCAGCTAAGGACTCATATGATTCAAATTACAAATGAACCATGGTTTCTACTTTCATGGAGTTCAATTCAATTTGTCAAGAAGCACAGTGCTAGGATTTTTCAAAAGATTAAAAAATAATCTGTTTCTGGAAAATTTCTGATTTGAAGTATAATAAAAAAGATCTTATATCTCTCTTCTTCATCCTCCCTATCATTATGATGAAGCTCTTCTAGGTCATATTTCAGGGTGAGGTGGAGGAATCAATGAAAGATTATGTTTTCCCTGATTGCAAGTTAAGAACATTTTAATTAACCAGGTTCATTGTTGTTGGTTGTTGTTGGTTATTTTTGATTTTGATGAGAAACAAAATGACACCTCTCTGGAGTGATGTGACTTCATCATCTATCACCCCACAGATCACCAGGGTTCATTCAGCTGATCTGGCTGTCTAGGTACATTTACCTTTACATTCTCATGGGTCATGTGCTCCCAAGCTGTGCAGTAGGTCATAGAGTATGACCTTCCCTTATATAGGACTACCGTTCTTCTGTCAAGGATATATGAGTAGTTTTGTTTCCCTGCTAGAACAAGCTCCCAAGGTCCATCTAAGAAAATGCAAGGGGGTGGATGTCAAAGGTTCTGGAAGTTATGGGAATGTTATGTGAAAAAGGGTCGAAAGAACTAAAATTGTTTAACTTAGAGGGGGGAAAAAGACTTGAGGGAATAACATACTACTTGTCTTTAAGTATTTGATGAAATACCTACATTCAAAAGAGACTGACTTTTCAGCTTAATTCCAGGGGACAAAATAAAGAAATATGAAGGGAAGTTTCAGAAGAGCAGATCTTAAATGCATTTAAGAACTAATTCCTAATGATAAGAACACTAAGTAGAATGCATTGCTTTAGAAGGAAGGAAGGAAGTTTCACAGCATTGGATGCTTTTAAACAAAGACTATATCATCACTTGCTAGTAATCTTGTTGACTGGATTTCTATATAGAAACAGTTGGACTTTGAGGATTGTGATATTTCTGAGATTCTGTGATTCTTGCACTAAACAAGAAGAAGCCTCTTGCCAAAGAAGAAAAAAATGTAAGCAATTCTATATGATATTTACAAGTACATTGGTCTCTTGTCCAAATGAAAAGACCATTTCAAAGTGGCATCAAATTTCTTATCTATTTTCCAGTCATTTTTATGGATTCTCTCCTCAAGTATAGAAAATTTTGAATCTGCTTCTACTTGAAGTTTTTATAGGTCAAGCTTAGGGATCCAAAGAGCTGTAATTCCCAGAAATACTATTATATCCCTATTCTTAGTGGGTTGGGAATACTTCTACACTGCTATGAATCTAAAATAAAAATAATATAAATAGCTACATTTCATCAGTTGCAGAAGCATCAACATTCTCTATCTGAATAAGGATTTTTGTGGAGAAGTGATATGGAACTTAGACTCTAATTTTCAGATGGCAGAGGAACTATGCTATCAGAGAAATAAAAATTATTTCCAGTATTATGCTGGCACTATTTTTCTATACAACCTGAGGGATTTTAAATGCTTATAAATCAAATATGATTCACTCAAATAGTTATCATACACACTAGATCAACTAGAAGTTTCTGACATTTATCTCATACCATATTTCCATCATGCTGCTATATGTCTGAATATTAGGATTAGACATATAGTTAGTTACCACTGGAGTAAATATGATTATAGTGACTTCATATGGCACTAACTTGATCATGGTTTGAATATGAGTAATGGTAGAGTAATAGGGACTCACTCCTATAAAAGAGACATTTCATTTCACATAGTTTTATAAAAACACTCGGAAAGAAAGAATGTAGTCATATTTTTGTATAATGTATAATACATGATGAGCTTCTTGCCCTTTTGTCATATTCATTTAGGATTTCATTAATTTCACATTATAACAATTCAAACAAAACATTTTTGGACAATATTTTTTATTACAAATCCATACAATTACCCACATTTATTAGTGGTTCCTTAATATCTACAACTGCACTTCAAAATCATTCCTTGCGGTATATTCAGAGTTGGAGGGCAGTCAGTACTTTATCATTAGCCCTCTACCCCATCATATACAGAAATCCATTCAGATGAATTTTCTATTTTATATCTAGGTAAGCAATAATTATTGTTGTTATAGTTTAGTTGCTTCAGGCAATTTTTACTTTGGGACCTCTTTTGTGATATTCTTGGGAATGATACTACTAGAGTGGGTTGATATTTATTTCTCCACCTTTTTTTTCCCCTCTGGCTTTTATTTCTCCACCTCATTTTACAAATGAGAAATTGAGGCAAATAAAGTTCAATGATTTGCCTAATGCCACACAGCTATTAAGTTTCTGAAGTCATTCAAACTACTGTACCACCTAGCTCCCTAAGCAATAATTAGCAAAGCACCTTCCTAAAGCTAGACATGAAATCTCTATCTCTTTGTTCAACAAAACAAAACATAACTTTAGTTTTCTACATATATTCTTTCTTTCTTTATTTGCTTACTTAAGTATTTATCTATGTTTTTATGCCATTTATGTATGTATGAACATATTTATGTATTGTCACTGGACAGAGTTACATCTGAATCTCCTAAAGAAGGACTTATTTACTACAGTTGTGTTTCTGGACATAGTGTATTCATGAAAATCACCTTCTTGAATTTATGGCTATAATAAAGTCTGATTGAAAGTAAGGATATAGAACTTAGAAGTATGAATTGATGAGACAACATGTATTCCAGTTTTATTCCTACTGACCCCTTTAATAGACTAAGTTGTTTCCCCTGAAAAGTAAGTTTGAGAAATATATTGATGGAAAAATCAGGCACAAAGTAACTGTGGTTAGTAGAGGATGAGATTCTTTTCCTCTTCCCTCCCTCCAAAAGAAAGGAGGGAAAAATCACATGATCTAATTGTGCCAGGGCATTTGTGTTAGAAATCTCTTGCTCTGAATTAGTATTCTACTTTCTTTGTGGAATATCCTTGGAATTCAATACTCAAATTCAATGTTGCATTTACTCAAACATCTCAACTTGCTCTCCCACTGGCATGTTAGTGTTCCATAGAAGTACCATCATTTTTTGGATACACTCAAACTCTCTAAGCATCCTATACATGACACTGTTTGGCAGATACTATCCCTCTATTGCACTTTTAAGACTCCAGTAATGTTCTTCCATTTTAGTAAATCTAACTACTCACAATGTCCCATTAGATTTTAGACTAAACAGATTTACTCAATGATAGAGAAACATACAAATAAATATAACTTCACAAGAATTCATAAAATTTATAAAGGTAATAACACTCCACAGTCCACACACAAACTTGATTCATTTTCTCGCATTAATGTATGGAATACTTTTCACTGAAGTGGGCATAAAGTCTCAGAAATCTGGCAAGGAATCAAATCAGTGGTAAAAACCTATGTGCTCATCATAACATATAAGCCTGGAAACATGTTTTCCTATTTTCTTTCTGTCTCAAGAATTAAAAATTTCTAAAAATTCATGTTGAATGTAATTTTGGTTTTTAACTGATGCTGCCACTCCTATAGTGAGCTGATCCACATTGTACTTGATTAACATTTCCCCAGTTATGATGTCTCAGTCAAATGAGCCAATTCAATCAATCAATAAATATTTATTAAGCTCTTAAGACAAAAAAAATACAAAAAAAAGCTTCAAGAAGTTTAAAATAAAGTATACAACTTGCAAACTAATATTTATAAAGTAAAAAATGTGTAGAGAATAGATATGAAACAATTAACAGAAAAAAAGACACAGAACTAAGAAGTTTGATTGGAAAACTCTTTATAAAGAAGATGAGATTTTAGGTGAGACTTAAAGGAAGCCAGGGAAGTCAATAGATAGAACTAAGGAGAATGAGCCTTTAAGCATGAGGGACAATGAAAATATTGGGAGCTAAGAAATGGAGTAGTTAGTTAATGGAACATTCACTGGCTCAAAGAGTTCATAGCAGCAGGGAAGAAGTAAAAAGACTAGACAATAGATGAGAATTAGGTTATGAAGGGGTTTGAATGGCAAAGCATTTTGTATTTGAACCTGAAGTAATAAGCAGTTACCAGAGTTTATATAGATTAGATAGATGGGAGTAGGGTGACACCTGGATTGCAATTTGGGGATTAGAATGGAAGATGGATTGGAGTGAGGCACATAGACTCACCAGCAAGTCATTATATTGTTCCAAGTGCAAGATGATAGTGATCTATACAAGAATGGGAACAGTATCAGAAGAGAGAAGAATGAATACTTGAGAGACATTACAAAGGTTAACAACAGAGTTTGGCAAATGATTTGCTGAAGGGGGTGAGACACATTGATGAGTCAAGAATCCCTTGTGGGTTACACATTCAAAGGACTGAAAGAAGTAGGGAAGGTAGGAAGTGGAAGGGATATGGGAAGAAAAAATATTATTTTGAACCTGTTGAACTTAAGATATTTGCTGGAATCCCACTTTTTTCATGGACAAAAGGCAGTAAGAAATGAGATTGGAGACAGTAGAAAGTTGGAATAAGGTTTTAATATTCTCTTTTCTAAAATGTAATATTCTCTGGGAGCAGGTTTCTTGGGGGATTTCTGGAGGCAGCCTTAGTTTCAGTTTAATGTAATCACCCTGAATGCAACCAGGAGTTAAAGTCCAAATCCATTATTTTCTCCTTCAAAGTCTTGTCTCTTTTAATGGGGCCCAGTTAGCTTTAATAGAGGCCTATCTCTCTCTTTGGTTCCAAAAGCTTAAGCTGCCTTCTCTGGCTTGTGAATCTCCTCAACTGAATCCTGGCTGAGGCTCAGAGCTTCTAGTGAGCTTCTCCTCAGGAGTGGCCTGAGACCTCCTCCTTATATGCCCCACAATGAATATACACCAATCATTATATCACTAGAAAACCATTATTTGTTGTAGGATTAAATCAATGCTAAACTAGATTTAACCACTGTCTTCTCAATTCCATTTACTTAGTATCTTGTAAGAATCCTAACAATAGGTAATTTGGGAAACAGCATAAAAATGATTATAAAATCCATGGAATTGATGAGATTATTAAGTAGAAGAGAGTACAAGAAGAAGAGAAGAGAGCCCAGGATGAATTTCTGATGATCACCTGTTAGACAATTCACTAGATGAATTGTCATCTGTGATTCTAGTTGTGTCTCTGATGAGTTGGACTTACTCTCTGACAGCATTTTGTGGAGGAGAGAAGCGAAAAACAATCATGAATTTCAGTTTCAGGCTCAACTGGCGCTTTCCCATAACTTACCATTGTTTTGTAGTAATGTACTTTAGTAAAGTAATAAGTAGTTCAATTAATATTCATAAATTTGTTCAAAACACCCTGCAAAAAACCAAAGTAACACTCTATCCTTTTGTTATCATAGTCTTTGGGGAATGTGAGCAAAATTTTAAAAAAGTACAGAGTAGATGAGGCTGAAATATAGAACATGCATTTAACAAAAAGAAAATACAATTCTCAATTACGAAAATATCTGGTTTTCTTTTTATAATGTCTTCATGAGGGTGGCAACAAATTTGAAAATTCCTATCACTGGGCTAGCTACTCACATGAATAGATATTTCTGTTGTAATGTTGGATGTGCTACTGGGTTGGATCAATCTGTCGATGCTCAGGACTTCTCTTTTTGTATGCTGTGCTTGCTGCTATTCCTATCTGTTCTTGTTGCTACATCTTGTTTCATTCCCTTCCCCTCACTCAAATCCCCATCTGCTGCAGGTTCTTGAGAAGATTAGGCTACCAGCTCTCACTGTGTAATTTTTCTAGATGATATAATACTTGCAAGATTAATTCTTAGGCTCATCCATCTCAGAATTGCTGCTTGGTCATTTTCAGATACCTGTGGTTCCTGTAACTAATTTTGCTGGACTCTGATACTGACTACAATATTTTCTAATCTTACAGCAAGATCCCTACATTCACATGGATTTTTGTGGAGGAAAGAAGTGAAAAACAATAATAACAATAACACTTTTTTAAACCTAGTTATTTCATCCTAGTATCATTGTTGGATTTTTTTTTCTGATATTATTCTAGCTGGGACCTGAACTGCATGACTCCAAATTAGTTCTTTATTTTATTTAAAGGCCAAGAAAGTATCTCTTGGTCTTCTCAACTAATTTAAAAGAACTCTATTGTGTGGCAATATCTACTGTATTATTCATGTAAATGACTCTTTCAAATTGATGTAAGGCTTGTCAATACATTGTAATGTGGCTATTTAAAAAAATCATAATTCCTAGTTCATTTTGTTGATTGGTTAAGGTATTCAGGCCTTGTGTTTTTAAAATAATTGGAATGGGGGATGAAACTCCTAACCCATCTGCTTATACTCAGCTGTATGAGCTAAAAATTCAGAAAATGAAGAATGCCAAACCAGTCATTTGCATTTATTCCATTGATAGAATGATGGATTCATAACAAAATAGAGACCATTCCATCTCTTTCTGTCCTGGCTTTTAATATTAGATATTATAAGATTCTCTAATTTATAATCATTCTGTTAGTTAATATTGGTTATTTCTCCGTGCCTTTCAGTTAATGCTGGGATCATGAAGTGTGTGTGTGTGTGTGTGTGTGTGTGTGTGTGTGTGTTAAGATGAATTTCAGAGCCACAAATAATCATAACAGGTCAAAGCAGAAGTGATCAATTCATGAGTTCCTTGAGTGATATATGATAGTACTATACATTTGAATAGGATATTTTGAACTGCTATTACATTAATGAAATCTTAACACTTCAATCATTCATGTTTGAAATGATGGACGTGTCTGAAGATGTCAAGTAACAAATATCAGGTATTTAGATAAACTGAAATCAGGTGAGTACAAGATTAATCAGCAAAATGTCCATTTGTTTATTTTCAGTAGTGTCATACATATTGCCATAGAAAATTACATATTACAAACATGTTTCAGGATAATTCTGAAGTCCCTAATACATTTTAATGTTGCCAGGTAACAAATTATTTCACTTCTGTTCTGATATTTTTGCTCCATCAGAGAAAAAAAAAAGTTTCCCCAAAGTCAGTACTTCTTGGATATGCTCTTATAATTATTTCCTTAGATAGCAGGCATATTGCAATAATCTAATTAAGTATAGAATAAAACTAAACTGCAGAAACATTTTCTTCTTAGTAAATTATTCTCTTTTTCTCTAATGCCAGCTGGTAACCTTTCATAGTCTGACATCTACTACGGGGCCCTCTGCAGAGAGGCACTTTTTAATTGACACTCTGAAGCTTGCATTCAGTGCATTCTTTATATAGTTGAGAAAAAAGAAAGCTTTTCTCTCAAAGAATAAGTTGCTTTGTAGAGAAGGGATATAACTTGAGCTCAGATTTTTATCCATGCATTTCATTTCTATAGATTAGAAATATTCTTTTTTTCAACATGATATTCAAATAGAATTTCTCTTAGTGAAGCTTTTTTTTTTTTTTTTTTTTTTACGAACATTGTATGGATGAATTTTGTCCCAATCAGACAAGGTAAAATATATTGTTACATAAAAGAGGCTCTGAAATTTGTCTTATTTATTTGATTTGATTTTTATTTGTTTGTTTTATTTTTGTTATTTTCCTACATGATAATGAGTGGTTAAATGACTTTGGTGGATTTTAAAACTTTATTGGACTTTGGAATATTTGAACAAATTTCATTTGGGATTTTTGCCAGATATGATTTTGTTTTGTTTTGTTTTGTTTTTCCCATTACAGAAATAAGGTAAAGGAATAATTTTTAAAATAAATTGTAAAAGGAATTTTGGAACTATTTCAGCTATCAAAAAACACTTTCTATATTTCTCTTGGTAACAGAATCAGAAACATGTAGATTTCATTTTCCTATATTCCCACAAAGCTAGCAATTTCTAAAGAATAATGACATAATGAATTTTAGTATTTGGTAATAGTAAAGCAAGCAGATGATATGAATTTTGGGAGTTTCAGTTTACCAATATTTGTTGATTGATCGAGAACCAAATGTGGTAAGTGGACTTTCCTGAATCTGACTTGAATGCTGACCTTCTCCAAAAGAGGAGTCTTTCCTTTATCAGAAAAAAAAGTTCTTTGTGTAAATTCAATATTCATGATATATTTTTTTAATTTTCAAATGGAAAATATTGCCATCAGCTATACAGTGAATCTTCATAGTCCTTCAAATTCTCATCAATTTTCATTGATCTGGACATTCTCAATCAATATAAGAAATTCCTACTTATCTGTACTATCTGTCTCTCTGTAAGCCAATGTCTCTACTGTCCAATAGTCTTACCATCCACTGCTGCTTTGTCTTTGGGATCTCCTCAGTTTGCCATCCATTTTCATTTGTAATTTATCATTGTGGGAAAGCTATGTTGAATTAGTTTCCATGTGTGAGTTCTCTGCAATATAGTTTATAACTTCCAGTCATTGTTCTTTAATCCTTACATTGATCACTTCCCCAAACTATCAACTCTTAATTTCTTTAAAATAATAAATCAATTTCAACCTCATTGAGCCTTTATGCATTTTTTGTTGAAATAGGATGAGATTCTTTTGGATATAGAATATCACTAATATTCAGAAAGAGATCAACTTTGCAGATCTCAATAAATGCTAACTAATAATTATATAAGAAAACATCACAGTATTGCAGTGCTAATTATTAATCTTTCAAGCAGTGACAAATGTAGGTTTACTTCTGTGGGAACAAATCAGAGATAAAAATGCAGAAGGACAGGATTGAAAAGATTTGAAATTGTATTCATTTTTTAAGGGACAGAAGACATGTAACCAAGATGTATATGACAGCTATTTCTCCCTATTATCTCACTAGTATATTATCTTCAAGCATCAAGTCTCATGCTAGAAAGACCTCTGAAAGGTCTCTGCCTTTATTCGAGATTATATTTAAGTCATCCTGGAAAGCTGACTCCATGTATATTTGTGTTTGTGTGCACACACATATATGTGTATTATGTATGCATGTAAACATATTTGCAAATAAATATAAAGTTCAAAGACATGCATATAAATCTCCTTTAGGAAAGGAGGTGATATAATTTTTAAAAGTCGTATGGACCAATATGTTCCAGAGTATTACATAGTTTATAACCATAAAGTCCCTTTTAATATCTAAATACAATTCTTTCTTTTGCAGAAAAACAAACAAAAACCACAAACCAAGATTGCTCATAATTTAATTAGCTATAATTTATGACCTAGTGCTTCAGGGCTCACAGGTTGTGGCAGATGCAGGGCTAAATTAGCCAATACATTCCCAGAGTAAGCAGCCAAAGGAAAGTGACAAGTGATGGAAGCCAGACATTTTTATAATGATGTATGACATCAGCAAACAACATTAGTCTCCTTCCATTGTGAATTCCTGATTCTATCAAGCTCACATTTCACTTCCAGTTTCCATTTTAAGGAACTTATGACATTTCTGGTTGTAGGATTCTCAATTCAGATTGGATATACTTTTATTTAACTCAGTCACCTAAGAACATCCTTGCCTTTTTCCTCTAGTTTTTTTTTTTTCCTACCCAGAGATGGAATAAAATAGGATCATGAAAGATGTTTGTGACATTTTTTTTTTCCTCTTCATTAGCTAATCCAAGAACATTTAGCTCTATTATTTGGTAGTCCCCTCATATGTATAATATAATATCTCTGCAGTTCCGCCTTTTAGTTTCTTTCAAGTGTCATATACAATCCTCTTATTTCAGTGTTACTGCTGTTTTTTTATATCATCACAAATTTATCCTATATGGGTTGTTTGTACATTGTCATTTGCCCGTTATATTCTCCATTAAAGTATGAGTTCCTTAACAGCAGGAACTATTTTGTTGCTGTTGCTCTTGAAGTTGTTTTTTCTTTGTATCCCCAACCTTATCTTTTAAATTACATTCTTTTCTTTAACATATATCTATGCAGATAAAACCAATAGACAGACATATAAGCAATACTGCATCATATCATGACCTTGAAAAACAAGGTTTTCAAAGAACTTTCTGTAACAGCAGTACAATTAAATGAAAAGTCCCCATTTTATAAATAAAGAAACTGAGGATCAGCAAGTTAATGACTTGCTAATGGTCAAATAGCTAAGGAATGGTCTAAGACAAACAAAGATTTGCAAACTTTATCTAGAACTCTATCAGTTTCTTAAGTAATTTATAGTAGATGCTGTTTCTATTTATTTATTTATTTATTTATTTTTACATTGAGAAGAAATAAAGCTTCCTTTTTTTTTTCTTATGGCTCAATCCATAAGACTCTAGATCCAGCAATCCCCACAATGTTATCTATTCCATTATTAAGCAAGCTTTCTTATCTATTTTAGTGCTGAAACTCTTCAGTGCACTACCACTTCTCAGTTTCATCTATATAAGGTTCCTAAGATCACGGATAATTTAAAGTGTTTATGGGGCCACATATATTATAAATTTTATCAATGGAGGCAAAATCTAAATTGATAAGGTCATAGATCCATGTGAGTTTTTAAGTGTCATCCTTGGAATATACTTTCCCCTCCTCCTCCCCCCTTCTCCCTGCAACTTACCATATAGAACTGTACAATACAGCTCCTCAGGTTCAAGATCCTCTGTGTATCAGTAACTCCTTAATACCATTGCTAAGTAATCCATAACAATACATTAACTTTTATTAATCATAACCCATGATTTGTTTAAAGCAAAAAAAAAAAATCAAATTACAACAAAAAGAGAAATAAAACATTTGTTCAATAAAATTTGAACCAATTTTCCAATAAATGGCAGGTAAGCCTAGGTAATATATAGAGTTGACATATATAGGTACCTCATATGACTATAACACATATATCAAGGGTTTATAGTGAATAATTCAAAACCTTATATAATGCATTATATATGTATGTATGTATGTATGCATATTCACATAAAAACACATTTATTACATATGCAGGCTGGGTACATACTTGAAAGCAAAAGTATAAGGATGTCTTACATTTTAACCAGTTAATTTTTTTTAATTGCAACTGTAAATTAATTTTAAATGTTCTAAAAGGTAGGATTATAGGAAGAAAGGCAAGGCAGTAGAAAGGAAAAGAGGAAGAAAAGAAGAAACAAAATAAATATGTCAAAACAAAGGAATTAAGAAAGCAAAAAATAAATTGAGCCATATGAGATATTGCCCTCTACCTTGATCTTCCTTTTTAATTCTAGTCTTTAATTGATGATTAACTCTTGACTGACTGACAAGCTCTTGATCCCTATATTTCCCTTACATTTATACTCAGCTGCTGACTCTGAATTTTCCCATTCCTTTCACTTTGGATTCAAACTGTTGAAACAAAGTAAATGTTGGAATAATTTGTTTTAAAAAATCATAACTTGATTCTATCCTCAAAATTTCTAGGGTTAAGTCTCAGAGATTAATTCCTAGGAAATAAAAGACTGTGCCAGGCAGAAAGATGAGAGTATGTAACTTTTTAAAACCTCTCCTATCAGTACTCTAGAAAGATGTAATTATACTTACCTTAAGGATAAGTTTTAGGAGGTATAACCAGGGTGACCATATTTGACACCTAGATTAATTTTTTCAAAAGTTCTATCTTATGTGTATAATGGCACAGTGGATAAAAGCTAGCTTTGAGATCCTGAGTAAATCTCTTATCTTAAAAAAAATCTATTTTTTCATATTCTTTTCTTTTATAATTTCAAGTTCTAAATTGTCCCATTTCCTTCAACATCCTCCCACATCTACTAAGAAGACAAATGACATGATATCAAATATTAGTATGAAATCATGAAAAATATATTTCCATATTAGTCATAGTTTAAGAAATAAAAATATAATGAGAAAATTTTTCTTCAATTTATACTCAGAGTTCATCAGCTCTTTCCTGAAGGTGAATAACACTTTTCCATTCTGAGTCCTCTGAAATTGTTTTAGTTCATTGTTTTGATCACTATAGCCAAGTCTTTCATAGATGATCATCATTACAACATTGCTGAAACTGTGCACAATGACTGTTTCTTTTCATTTCGTTGCAACAATTCCTATAAATCTTAAAGTATTTTTTCTGAAACCAATTCCCTCAACATTTCTTCTGGCATGGTAGTATTTTATCACAATAACATATCACAACCTTTTCATCCTTTTCCCAATTGATGAGTATCCCTACAATTTCCAATCTTTGGTAACACTTTGACAATATGTTAGAATAGCTGTTCCAAATACTTTTGTAATGTAGATGCATTTCCTTTGAAAAACAAAACAAAACAAAATAAAAAGCTTTTTTAGATACAGAACTTAGGGGCAGCTAGATGGCATGGTGGATAGAACACTGGCCCTGAAGTCAGAAGGAACTGAGTTGAAATCTGGCCTCAGTCCCTTAACATTTGCTAGCTGTGTGACTCTGAGCAAGTCACTTAACTCCAGTTGCCCCTCCCCCCCCAAAAAAAATTTAAAAGTCTAAAAACTTTTCTATTTCTCCTTTGGTTTTTCCCTTTTGCTCTGACTTTTTTTTTTCTTTCCCAACACAAATAAAGGGAAAAAAAAGATAATTTAATGATATTGCTGAGTCAAAAGATGTGGACTGTTTCATAATCCATTAAACAAGAGTTCCAAATTGTTCACCAGAAAGGTTAGACCAGTTCAGTACTGCCCCAAAATCCATTAGGCTACCTATTTTTCCTCACCCCTCCAGCATTTGTCATTTTTGATAGACATGAGGTGGTATTACAGCATTGTTTAGAATGTCTCTAATCAATAATAATTTGGACCATTTTTACATGAATATGGATTGCTTTAATTTCTTCTTCTGAAAATTATGTTTCAATTATTTAACCATCTTTCATTTGAGGAATGGTTCTTTTTTTGTAAATTTGACTCAGTTCTATAGTCAGTTTACATTTGAGAATTTGAGAAATGGGGCTGGCCTTTTATCAGAAAAACATCTTAAAAAGGTTTTTGATATTACTTTATTTTCTATAGCTTGTATTTTTTAACAAAAATGTAATTCCCCGATTATCTCTTTTAATCAAATCTATTTTTGTTTTTATCACTGTCTGAGATCATGATTCCTACCCTGCTATTTTTACTTCAGGTGAAGTACATTAGATTCTGCTTCAGTCCTATATTTTAACTCTGTAGGTGTCTTTCTTTTTTAAACATGTCTCTGTAAACAACATATTGTTGAATTATGCTTTCTAGTTATATGGGTAAGCTCATTCTATTCAAATTTGTAATTATAATTATTAATTTCATATTTCCCATCTTCTCATTCTTTTCTATATAGTTTTCTCTCTCCTTTTATCCTGTCCCTCCTCAAAAGTTTATTTTTCTTATTATCACCATATCTCTTAAACTATCTTTCTTTAATAATCTTTCTCATCTTTTTCTTTTTTTCCCCTTCTCCTAATATTTCCCCATTGAGGAAGTTATATTTGTATACCTAGCTGAGTGTATATACATTCCCTCTTTGAACGAATTCTGATGAGTGAAGTTCAATTAATGCTCACCACCCTACCTTATTATTCCTTCCTTTGTAAAAGTGTTTCTTGTATCCATTGTTTATCTAAAAAAAAAAAAAAATCCCATTTCATTATTCCTTTTTTTTCCTCCCAAGTATTTCCTCTTTCTTAATCCTTCCTTTTTCGAAAATTATTTAAGCTTAACTGTCCCATAATCTCTGTCTATGTAAACTCTTTTTAATTATATTAATAATGATAAGGTTCTTAAAAATCATATATTTCATCTTCCCATGTAGACATGTCAATAATGTAATCTTTTTAGGTCCTTTATTATTACTCTTTTATGTTTATCTTTTTATACTTCTATTGAGTTTTGTGTTTGAATGTCAATTTTTCTATTTCACTGCTCTCTTCATCAAGTATGCTTGAAAGTCTTCTATGTCATTAAATGCTTATTTCTCCCCTTCCTTTGAAGGATTAAACTTAGTTTTCTGCATAAGTAATTTTTGGATATAATCCTAGCTCTTTTGCTTTATGGAATATGTGCAATATAACATTATAATCTAAACCTTTCACTCCTTTAACATGGAAGATACTAAATCTTCTGTGATTCTGATTGTTGTGCTATAGTAGTCCAGTGTTTGGGGGTTTTGTTTTTATTTTGACTGTTGAAAATATTTTCTCTTTAAGCTGAAAACTCTGGAACTTGGCTAAAATATTTTTGATAGTTTTCAATTTTTCCATCTTTTTCATAAGGAGTATAATAGTTCATTCAGTTTCATTTTACCTTCTGAATATGAAGTATCAAGAGAGTTTTTTCTTGAAAATTTATTGAAATATGATATTTAGATTCCTTTTTTATTGTTTAACAAACAATACAATAATTCTTACATTATCTCTCCAAAGCCTATTTTCTACTTATTTGTTTATCCAGTAAGATCTTTCACATTTTTTTTTTTCATTTGTTTGATTGAGTTACTATTATTTCATGATGTCTTTATGGAGTCATTAGCTTCTACTTACTAAATTCTAATTTTTAAGAAACTATTTTCTACAATGAGCTTTTGTAACTCCATTTCCAATTGACCTATTCTGCTTATTAAAGCAATGCTTCAGTGCATTTTTATGACTCTTTTACCAAGCTATTAATTCATTTTTTTTCATTTTTCCTCATCACTCATCTTTAAAAAAATGTCTAGGAATTCTTGTTGGGTGTTCATTCAATTAGCATTTTTTGTTAAGGTTTTCCAAGAAGCTATTTTCACATTGTTCTTTTCTTTTCAATTTGTCTTGGTCTTCCTTGACAGTATGATATATTTTTATGGTTGTCCTTTTTAAATTTGTTTGTTCGTTATTTTTTCCATCGTATTTCTTGATTTTGAATTTTATGTTAAAACTGATTTCTGCTCACCAGAGGATTGGGAGACATTGTCCCAGGTTTCAAATTTTTTTGGGACTGACATTTTGAGAACAGTTCTGGAGGTCTATAAGTTTTTGGTGCTTCCATGGTGATATGATCTAGGGAGAGGTGTGATTGCCGCTCTCCTAGTGCATGCTCTAGTCTCTACCCAGGGAGAGCTCCTGCTTTCCCACCAGACCATCATTCTTCTTGCTCCTGAAATTGCAACCAGGGAACCCAACTTCCTAGTGACTAAACACCAGTGTTTCTCTCTGCCCTCGAAATTCAATTCAGAATTGTTTATTGGTAAGGGAATTGGCAAACAGTTCCTGATTCTGCCCTTATTGACAACATAAGTTACCCTTGTAATCTCTGACAAGTTGTTTGATTCCCCTATAACTTCCAAAGCTATTGCTATAGTGGTCACATCCAGAGACTTCAGCTGGGGCTACTGGTGTTTCATAGGGCATGTCCATTCTGGTGTTGCAGATCTTTTATTTACTTTATGAGTTGTCTGAGACTGGAAAATGTTTTACCTTGACATTTGTTGATTCTTCTACTCCAAAAATTGATTTCAAGCATTATTTAAAGTTTGGAGGAATTTAAAGAATTTGGCCAAGTTGCTGACTTGAATTTGATATCTTGTGGACAAATCTCAAGTTCTATTTGCTTGAGTTTCCTCATCTGTAAAGTGATGATAGTAATAGTACTTATATTACAGGATTATTACAAGGACAAATGAGATAATGATTGTACAGTAAGCACTAGATAAATGTTAGCTATTGATGGTGGTGGTGATTGTGGTGGTGATGGTGGTAGCTGTAGTAGTGGTGATGATGATCATGATAATAATGATGATGATCAAATAACTTAGTTACAACTTACAATAAAATAAATGTTATTTCATTTTAGTATCCTTATGTCTTCTTTATTCATCTTACTTCTCATAATAGTGCATTCTGTTAAAAAAGTATGTATTTGGGGAAAAAAGCTCTTATATAGAGAAATGAACTAACAACTATTTGATGGAGTAAAACTATCTAAGATATCATAGGCCATAATTTATTTATCTTTTTTTTCACTTAGATACAGTCAGGTTGCAATGATACTAAGGTTGAATATATGCTGCACTAGTTATGGGGATCCAGAAAGTAGAAAGGATAATATATCATACTTTAGGACATTATTTCTGCAAAGTGGGTTTCTTATAGAAATTAATTTATAAATAAATTTGTCTTAAGATATTTTAGTAAAAAGACTAAGCTTTTAAATGGTTAAATTTTAAGCCACTGTGGTGTTAGTTCATTTTAAAGAGCAATTTGTCTTTTCTCCTCTTATAGAACCAGGACATGAAATGGCATTTTAAAAGTCATTTTTGTTTCAAAATACTATCTTCCACTTACATCTCAAATTAAATAACTTTTCACCATGATGCTGTACTAAATTGTTTGCTCCTGGTAAACATTCCAGAAGGTATAATAATGTTATCCATTTTAAGCCATTCAAGAACTACCATGTGGGCAATATTTAAAGATCATCACTCTAAGGCAATAATGTAGAAGGAGATGCTGAGCTAACAACAGCAAGCATTGGTGACAAATGTAATTTATATAAATGTTTTATATGATGCATAGACATGAGTATTTGATAAGTACATGCCATTAAAACCAAAATGTATTTATTGCTGCTGCTGCTGTCTGCAAGGTTCTTGTGTAAATTAAGCATTTCGCTAGACTGTGCTTTGTTTCATAAATGTATAAGACTAATAAATAGTCACCTAAATTTGGCATTTTCATGATTTTAAAGTTTTGTTTATTGACTAATACAATACTTGTTGATGAAAAGCTCTTATATGAAGAATTTGACAAAGCTCAGACTTCCCTGGGACTACACACACTATAGAGTATTACACATGTTCCTCAAAATAATTTGAATGTACTAATAGATATAAATATCAATCTATATTCATATATAATAAACAGAGATCTACAATTATAGATCTATATCTATTTACCCAAACTTTGCCTAGTAAATATGGTACACATTAGTTACAGTTAACAATGATAATTTGCTGGCTGTTATTGATTGCTAGTAGAAAAATTACTTAATAGGGTATCTGAATGCATTGTTTCAAATTCTCTGTGTGCTACATAACATCTGTAAAATATTATTTAAATCACTTACTATTCTGTCTTAGTTTGCTCACCTAAAAATGGTTAAATTGAAATAAAACCCTGGAAGTTTACTTCCAGGTATAAACCTATGAATGTATCTTTAGAATAAAGTTCTAGAAGTTTTCTGAAGATGAAAAAGACAAAAAGATGCTTTTGTCAGAATGTTTTACCTATGCTGGTCACATACTTCAATTTTTCATGTTGGCCAGTAGAAATTATGAAGTCCCAATTCTGCTCTATATTATTTAACTCTTGGTTAATAGTTTCATTCTAATAATTTCCTTCATGTACATTTCATCTATAAGAAATATTGATAAAAGAAGGAAACCAATTTTCCTTTGTCAGCCATAAGGGAACAAAGGATTTTGATAGAACTAAGCATCACCTAAGCATTGTTTTGTCATTTTATGTGACCTAATATAAGTGCTTGAGGGCAAGGCTGAAGTGGGTATGAAAAAAAAGTGGGGACATTAGGGATTATTTTTCCTGTTTTAAAATCAAAGGAAGAGCCTCTTCTCTCATTACCATTGCTGCAACATCCTATCCAATAATATGTGTTTGCATTATAATTTGTGAAAGCCTTGTTGCCCTCAATATATTATTTCTATTTTCCTATCTCCCATATAGATAATAAATGAATAAAAAGAGCAAAATGAAAGTAATACTGAAAAAGGCATGCTTATTTATTTTCCTTCTAATAAACAAAGGCAGTCATTGATGAGAAATTGTAGAAATTGGCTCATAAAGGAAAAAAAAGCTAACCCCCCAAAAAAAACATATGTTATTTTAGGGGGAGTATTGTTGGTGTTTTTTTTTTTGTTTGTTTGTTTGTTTTTTTGTTTTTTTAATGTTTCATGATTATTTTTCCATCCAGGTGGTAAAAGCATAACCTCTATTCATCATTGACCACACTGAATAATATAAACTTTAATAAAAGCATATAGAGACTGTATATTTCATGGTCAGTCAGAGTGGGATGGAATGAAATGCATGCCTGAGTTCTATTACAGTACTTTATGGAATTCCAAAAATTAGAGATGAAAAGATTTATAGAACTAGACCATAGGGTTTCTTAACTAGCCAGAAAGACTTTATATTTCAGCTATATCAATCAGAGCATGATCTGATCTAGTATCAGACACAAAGTTTCTGGGCTATATCCTTCCTTAGCTGATTATTCTGCAGTCTATTTCTATATATCACACATTTAGGACACTTCAGAAATTCTATATAAACTAGTGATAAAGAGATATAATTTGATGGTGAGCTTATTTTTACATTTTATTACATGAGAATAAAGATGTGTTAAGCATGCTGGTAGGTTTGGCATGCTGGATGGTTGAAATTGTTTTATTTCTTTATAATTACAAAAATATGTAATTTATCCTTTCTAGCAGTGATTATAGCCAGAGATTGGAGCCCTGCCAAAGTGCTGAGCATCTTTTAGAAGGAAGTTAGGGGTAATCCAAAAATTATACTCTAGCAGTTCTCACCTCTGCACCTGGAAACTAGTTTAAAAAATAATTGAAGTTGGAACATTAGATCATCTAGATGAACATAATTTGTTAGGAATAAATCAACCTGGATTTTGTCTGCATAAATCATGGTTCTCTGTCCTGAAAGGATACTTTATGGTTGTTAACAAAAAGTAAATAAAGAAGAATTGCCAGGTGTATTTGATTTAGACTTTCAGCACCTCTTAAAAGAGTCTCTCTTAAACAAGACTGCTTGCAAAGAGAATATCCAGACATTTATATCCTGAATATTATTGAACTAGAGGCAAGTTTGGCCTTGCCAAACTTTTTTATTTTATTTTATTTTATTTTTTTTTGCATATTGCAGAAGGGGCCCATGTTTACCTGTGGTCCTTATCTTGTTGGCTAGACTTACGTGAGATTGAAGTATTAGAAACTACCCTTGGAAAAGTAAATTTCTAATAACAGTTCTAATTTCAACAATCTGTGGAGAATGTTTGGATATAAAGGGAGGACAGAGAAAATTCTGTCAGTGATAAAAAATTGGAAAAAAGACAGGAAGGCAGTAGGCTGAATAGGATGTCATTGTTTTGAGTTGGGAGCTGCCTGTTGATTACAACAGAGGTTAAGTATTTCATTCATTATTTCAAATTATGCTAATTACTTTCTGTCGCCTACAATTTCATAGGTTAATGAGCATTTCAGAGAAATGATAAGTGTTGAGAAACTAATAAAAAGTAGATGGAAAGACATACAAAGATTTTTTTTTTTTTTTTTTTTTTGTAGTTTAGTATCTGAGGCTCTGTTCAAGATTCTTATTCATAGATTGTGCAAGCAAAGATCACTGGCTCAATTTTAAATTTAACCAATGCTGGATTAGGGTAGATAGCTGGTAGAGAGGATAGAACACCAGGCCTGGAGTCAGAAAAACCTGAGTTCAAGTTTGGCCTCAGACATTTACTAGTTGTGTGACCCTGGCCAAGTAGCTTAAACCTCAATTTCCTCATAAATCAAATGACTTTCCTCAGTTTCCTCATATGTCAAATGAGATGGAGAACTAAAAGGCAAGCTACATTATTGTCTATTTCAATAAATACCAAATGAGGTCACTAAGAATTGGACATGACTGAAAAGACTGAACAACAAAACTTTATTAGTGCCAAGGATGTAGGATCAGAAAGAAGGGTAAAAATAATTATAAGATCTTATTTTTTAAATACTACCTTCTGAATAATAGGTCATTAAGAAATCTTTATGATAATAAAGCATTGAATAGATGATAAGGAGGATGTAAAGAAATGGATGATTAGATTCCTGATTTTTAAAAACTTGAAATCTGGTGAGAAGATTAGTACACCTTTATAGATAACAAGTTATTTTTGAGGATCAAATGAGACAATGGATCCAAAATATTTTGGAAACTAGATGGATAATACTCTACAAAGTTTTGGCAATTTTTATGGAGTTCAGATATAAATAACTTTGGGACTAATTATAATACTTCAATATATTCACTGATGTTAAATACTGAAAATAAACTATAGTGCAGGATGACAAAAAGAACTGAAATTTTTAAATGAATGGAAGAGGCAGGGATACAGATTTGTCTTTTAAAAACTCATTTTGAGGACTACTCAAGTAGCAGAGAAAACAAGGAAGATGATTCTTTCTGTTCTCACATGATTTTAGTTTCTTCCACTTGATCTTTACCTTGAAAGCTTTTTATTCTCTATTTTTTTAATGTTATGAGTATTCAGTATAAAAGCAAATATTTAAAATGTTCAATTTTTGTGGTTAAATATTATATTTGGTGAATAGAGACAAGGCTTTTGTTGGTAGTGTTGCTCTATTTCTAATACACATAGCTATTGGATTTTTGAGGATATTTAGGGAGTAGTATGTATAGTACTGGGATTTGGAATATTTTATGAAAAATTGCAAGCTTTTATTATCATTGTTAAAATTTGTATTGGTGGTGGTGAGCATGGTAGTATTATTATTGCTAGTGATTATATAACCTGCATATGAGTAGCTCATAGTCAATATATTCAGTACTTTTTATCTACTAGGCACTATGTTAATAATTGGAGATACAAAGAAAGTAAAAAACATATTCCTCCTCTCAAATAACTTACATTCTAATGAAAAGATAATGGATAGGTAATTGTATATAGAAGATACACCTAATTTCTGAGCATGGAAAACTAGGTTAATAGTAGTTAGGTGTGCGTGTGTGTGTGTGTGTGTGTGTGTGTGTGTGTGTGTGATGTGAATGGGGCAAGCAGGGCAATCCCCTATGACAGTAGTATGTGAAATGTCTTGAAAAAAAATCAGGATTCCATGAGGAAGAGATAATGAAGAAGAATATTTCAGGCATGGGAGATGGCCAGTACAATAAACTGATTTTGAAGATATAATTTCTCTTCATTCAGAGAATAAGACCAGTGTTACCATATTACAGAGTATATACAGGGGAAAAAAGCATGAGAAAATTAGAAATAAAGGATGAGACAAATGCTAAAGGACTTAAAAGGAAAAATAACAGTTTGTGGTTGAGACATGATAATGGGGAGTCTCTGTTGATTATTGAGTAAGGGGAGATATGGTTAGATCTATGTTTTGGAGAATGGAATGAAATAGGGAGACTAAAGACAGGAAATCAACTAGAAGGCCTTTTCGATAGTCTAGTGAGAGTTGATAGAGACATAAATAAGGACAGTGGCTGTGTGAGTTGAGAAAAAGTTATGTCTAGGATAGATGTTGTGATGGTAAAGATTAGGAGACTTGGAAATAATAGATAAGTAGAGTGAGGGGGAAAAAAGGCCAAGATATTTCTGGGATTATGACAATGAATGACTGGTAAGCCCTTGAGAATAATTGGAAAGTTTGGAGAATCTCCTGGAAAATAGAGGCCAGAAGACTAGATTCTGGGTTATCACAGAGTCTTCTGGAAATGACCCAGAGTGAAGAAGCTATTAGTTAGTTGCCTTAGATTGTGCTCTGATATTGCTCTGAGCTATATCTGAAAAGTGAAGCTTAGTATCAATGTACTTGAATCTCAAAATGATACTTTTACAGATGTCCCTAAAACCATGAAGTCAGAATCATAGGATTGAAATTGTTATAATAAAAAGGAACTTTGGAGGTGATCAAGTTCAAGTCATCTACTTTATGATGGAGAAAGTAAAGTACAGAGAGGTTAATATCTTATCACTAAATCACATATCTAGTAAGTGTCTGAAGTGACACTTGAACATCAGCCTTCTTGACTTCAAAACCTCTTCATCATCTACTTTGTGATATTATATCTCAGGGAATATTACAAATAGCAAGTTTCTCCTCCTCCCTCCTACACTTAAGAATTTAGAGGAGGGAAGCACCATTGTAGTTGTCACACAAGTTTTCATTTGGATCATAAAGGACAGTTAGTATTTAAATAGTTGGGGGAGCTGGTGGAAGCTACAGCAGAAAAGGAGGAGAGAAATTTGTAGAAGAAGAATTAATCAAGCAGAATTCAGTGCAAGTTTATAGTTGTGAATATTTGGAAAGTATTGTGATGATTCATTAGTCTGCATTTGCTTTTGTGACAAGATCTTGTGGTTTACTTTGACTGAAATATGATTACAAAAATTCACTGAGGCATTCCCCAATCCCCAAATGCCAAATGCTTATTGAAAGATTTTAATAGATACCACAACACTCAGACTAGCTCTTTTTTGAAAAACAAAAACAGAAACAAAATTGGGGTCAGACTGCCATAATTAAATACAATAATGAGTTAGTAGTAGTGACAGACAGTAGCTAGAGTACTGGATTCAGAGTCAAAAAGACCTAAACTTGTGCCTGTCCAGGCAGAGACACCTACCTAGCAACACCTGCTAAGCTGCAGGATTCAAGGTCATCTTGACCTGGCTTTGAACATCTCTTGAACCCTCTTAAGTGTCAGCCAGCAGACTGGCAAAGATTGAGAAGATTTGGGAACAAGTGTGTTAGACATGTATCATTAATCAGGATGGCAAGGGGGTGAAGCTGTGTCTATAGATAATGTCTAGTTTCTACTAGTATACAAAACATTATCCCTTCTTGCACTGATTTATCTACTTTATGTTTCCTTAGTAATTGTGTGCTTGTAAGGCTTAAATATGGAGAGTATAGATACAATAAACTTGTCTTGATCACATACATCAATGATTCTTCTTTTTTGATTTTATGGTTGTCATGAGAGTAATACAGCTGGTCTGTCACTGGCATTTCACATAAGTTCTCATTTTCTTTCAGTCTCCTACTAGTTGGGTAATCCTAGGTAAGTTAAAACTTCTATCTACCTATTCCTCCTTTTATAATATAGAGACAAACATAGCACTTGCATCTCAGAGTGGTTATGAAAATTAAATGAGATAAAATGTGTAGAGCTTTGTAAATCTTAAGGTTAATGAAAATATTAGTTATTATTAACATTGGTATCAATTTATCATTAGTGAGTAATTGGCAGGAAGACAGTAAAGGGAATCTCTTCCAGAAGGAGAGAATTTTTTTTGGTCAATGATAGGAAGATTAAGATAGATTTTGCCAGTTCTGATTTGGGAATATAAAGTAATTGTAAGGAAAATCAGAAATGCATTATATTGTGCAAGCTGTTTCTTATTTGTTTCTTTGTTTTTTCCATATCCAATTTCTCAGAAAGTACAATTAGAGTTCTCAGACTCCATATTATCCTGAATCCCTGGACATTTATAAAATTTAATAGAGGGGGAACATACCTGAAACAACAGTCCAGTGGCTACCCACATGAGGGACGAAAAAAAGCAAGATTAGTTTTGGAAACAGTGAATCAATTCAACTAGATAATATATGTAGGGGAATAGTGGGGGAAAAGGGATTGTAGATTGGGTTAGAACATGGAAAGTCAAGGTAAAGAGAATGCACTTTGTTTTCTAAACTCTGGGAAATCTTTTATACATTGGAACAGGACACAGGAGAATATCAAAGAAGTGTTTTATGAATTAATATGGCTGTAATGCATAGGAAATTTTGAGGGAGGTTAATTGGAAGATTGCAGTATTGATTATGATGGAGAAAGACTAGAGACTAAGTAGCATTGTTGAGAGGCATATAGAACAAAGTTATGGAACAAATCAAGATTATAGGAACACAATTTTGCCTATTAATACTATGATCTTTTCATTATACCCTGAATCCCCTCCACACATCTCCAGGATTGAAGTCATATGAGTCCACAAAATAAGATGGAATTGTTTATCCTCTAAATTGTTTATTTATTTAAAAGTCCTGCAATTTTCTGAGGTAACTTCTTCTTGTGATATTTTTATATATTATTTAAATTTTGTGTGCATCTGAATAGCCAAGTAGAAAGAGTGATGCATCTGGAGATATGGAGACTTGGTTTCAGTTCTTAACTTTAAAACTTTCTAAGTTTGCAGCCATAAACAAATCATTTAACTTAACTGTGTCTCATTTGGCTCATTTGTAAAATGGAAATGATATCTGTATTACTTTCAATATAGTATTATTGAAGAGCTCAAATGAAATAATATAGAAAAAGTTCCTTGCAAACTTTATCAATACATCATGTGAATATAAATAATTATCATTTTTTTCATCATGTCTGAAACTGTGGGAATCAGAAAACTAGAATTCAAATCCTTTGTCTGACACTTAAAACATATTTGACCTTTGGCAAGTCATTTAAACCACTTGAACCTCAGTTTTATCACAGCAAAATAAGGGAATCTCATCAAGCAGCATTTATAACTTCTCATTACATGAAAGGTACTGTTGTAGGTACAAGAGTTACAAAGATATATGGGCAATATTCCCTCTTTGTAAGGAGTTTCCAATATAATGTAGAGTGTGGAAAAGGGAACATCATGTATACATAGGACAATTGGATATATAAAATAATAGCTAGTACTGGAACAAGACAAAGGTCTTATAGAGAAAGAAGGATTTCATTTGTTCCTTCAGTGAAGCAAAGCAGTCTATGACTTCACGATGAGGACAGGAAGGCAGGGCGGAGGTAGGAAATAGAATGTTATGTGCAGGGAGTAACAACAGGGGTGATTTGCCTTAAAAATAAATTGTATGAAGTGTTCATATAAAATAAGTTGTTGTTGATTACTTGTGTCCAATTCTTCATGAATATTTTTAGGTTTTCCTTGGTGAAAATAATGAAGTAATTTATTTTTTTTTTCTCCAGCTCATTTTATGGATGAAGAAATGGAGCAAACTAGGTTAAGTGACTTGCCCAGAGTCATACAACTATTAAGTGTCAGGGGAAATTTAAACTCAAGTTTTCCTGACTCAAGGCCTAGCATTCTATTCACTGAACTAGCTAGTTTCCCATAAAATATATATGAAAACATAAATTGGAGCTAGATTTGAAGGACTTTAAAAGCCCAACTACTAAGTTGGTTTATTTACTTATTTATTTTAATTATAGAAGCAAGGAGTAGAAGAAAAGAATGACCTGGTCAAATTTGTGCTTTATAAATATTAATTTGGCAGCTATTCACAGGATTCACTGGAGATGGGAGAGATTAAATACCTGGAAATCAATAGTGTAATCATTAGACATGGTATCAAATATCTGAAATAGAGTGATGGACAAAATTGGTAAGGAGTAGAAGAGACTGGAAGCAAGAGATGTGTATAAGATCCAGGATAGAGAAAAAAGAAAAGATGACACAGTATAGAACTCCTTGAGAAAAACAGAAGTTAGGGGGATGGAAATAGGTGATTATTATGTAAACACAGTAGAACGACATATTAAACAGGTACAAAGAAAAGCAGGAAACATTAATATCACTAAAATTCAAGAACATTTAAAAAAGAGAAAATAAAAGGATGGTTTGGTCAAATGTAAATTTCACAGAAGTAAAGAAGTTTGAAACCTGAAAAAAGAACACTACTTATATTACACAATTTCTGCTTTCACCTTAACTTTGTTCTATATGCCTCCCAACAATGCTACTTAGTCTCTAGTCTTTCTCCATCATAATCAATACTGCAATCTTCCAATTAACCTCCCTCAAAATTTCCTATGCATTACAGCCATATTAATTCATAAAACACTTCTTTGATACTCTCCTGTGTCCTGTTCCAATGTATAAAAGATTTCCCAGAGTTTAGAAAACAAAGTGCAGACCAGTAGTCTGGTTACTTTAAAGGACCCCAAAATAAAAATTTTACAAAAGAAATAAAGATAGTATTAACTTACAAAGCATATCTCAGCTGAGAAACTGTCCAGACTAAAGAGTCTGGAGGACCAGCTGTAAGGCAGAGAAAAGATTACTATGTAGGACAATATAATTACTCAGGTCATAAACATATTCCTGTTTTTAGAGTAGGAGAGGTTCACACTAAAAAACTGACATGTCAAATATCAGTTTGTAGTCTATGGAAGATCAAGCATTTAAAAAAAAAATAGTAGCCAGTGTAGAGAACACCAGCTTTAGAGCAATGAAGGACTGAATTCAAATTCTATTGTGGGACACTTAATAGTTTTATGACTCTGGGGTTTGCTTTGTTTTCCTAAACTGAAAATGGGTAGTAACATAATCTATCTCTCAAAGGTTGGGAGACTGACACATAGTGAGTGCTATTCAAATGTAAGCTTTTTAAAAAAAAAATTTCATCTGCCCAAAAAGTGGATTTTGTCAGTTTTACCTCACAAAGGAAAAATCATAGGCGATGAAATAAAAATAAACAAATTTAAGGCATCATGAACAATGTGCAAAGCCAGGATGATTGGATTGAAGAAGCCTGGA
Source organism: Antechinus flavipes (assembly GCF_016432865.1). Taxonomy (NCBI): domain Eukaryota; kingdom Metazoa; phylum Chordata; class Mammalia; order Dasyuromorphia; family Dasyuridae; genus Antechinus; species Antechinus flavipes. The sequence continues at coordinate 487,471,241 of NC_067398.1, read as the reverse complement.
AGGGAGTCATCTATTAGGAAGGATTCACTAACTATGTTGTGCTGGAAGACTGGAGATTGCAAGAGAGGTATTCCTTGGCAGATTGGCTAAAGAAAAGATCATAGCATTTTGGCTTGAACCTCCCTCAGTAGCAAAGAACTCATCTCTGACCTGATTTACACCATTGTCCTCTAGTGCCATCTATGGCCCGTGAGAAGTAAAACCACTCTAAAGTTAGCTTGCTTGCCACTATGCTCTTTCTGGTTTAAGACTTGAGAAATAGAAGGAAAAACATATAGGCTTTTCTTCTGTTTTACCATGTTAATGAAAAAGTTAGAGTATTGACTTACCTTATTTTTATTGCTATAAGAGTCAATCTTATGAGTCTTGTTCTGAGCATTTTGGTCACAAGAGACTGAATGATGATTAGACAAAGTTAAATGTGGTTATACTTCTTTTAGATATAGAGGGGAAGAAGGGATTTACACAAATTATAGTACTATTTACATTGATAAGATCACAACATTTCCCATATTGACCTCCAAACAACCATAAAATAATTCCCCAAAACAAATTTCCCCCAAAATAAAAATTCAGCAAAACCAGGAAAAGGATGAGGTGAGATATTTTAGTCCAAGAAATTTGGAATTTAGGCAAGAAAAGTCTGTCATACTCAGGCAAAAGAGGAACACAGTCCAGGACAGGAACTTCCTGGAAAGCCAACAAGAGATCCTGAGCTACAGTGTGAAGAATCAGGCAAACACCAACACCAGAAGTTACATATGCCTCAGCATAGGTAGGGCAATGGGCAAACTGCAGTTCTGAAAATTGATAGATACTTAAGCATAACTCGGGTAAAATAGATAGAAACTAATCCAGTGGATGGATAAATAGATAACCTCCAGTAGCCAGACCGCCATTGCCACCTACTTCAGTGTATTCCTTGGGAAATATAGAAACACCCTATGAGCTTCAGCACTAGCCATCACTAGGCCAGTGTTCAGTACTAAATAAGCTGCCAGACACCTACAGCTTCTAACTGTGACAGTCACCATCTACCCTACTTCCTTAATAGAGCACCAGACAGACACAAGGTCCCTCTGTGGACCACATAGCAACATCAGTGGAGCACCTAGTAAATAGCTAGGACTTATAGAACCTGACACAAGAAACCTGAGATAGTAAACCTTCCACTCTGTGAGTAGAGCTCAAATTTAAAAGAAAGGAAAAATGTAAAAAAAAAGAAAAAATAAGCCAACAGAATCCCCCCCCCCAAAAAAAAAAAAAAAAGAATTTGACACTGCAAATTGCTCGGGTGACAGGGAAGATCACGATGTAATCTTAGAAGAAGATAATAATGTAAAAACACCTATAGACAAAGTCTCAAAGGAAAATGGGAAGTGGTCTCCAGGCCAGAAGGAATTCTTAGAAGAACAAAAAGAAAGGAGCTCGAAAATCAAAAAAGAGAGGTTGGAGAAAGAATGGTAAAATAAATGAGAGCGATGCAAGAAAATTGTGGGGGGAAAATGCTTAAATTTTGAAATACTGCTAAAAAATTAGAATTGATCAGGGAAATGGAAAAAGCAAAAATCCACTGAAGAAAATAACTCCTTAAAAATACAATTGATAGAATAGGAAGTACAAAAGCTAAGGGAGAAAAACAACTCCTTAAAAGTTACAATTGGGCAAAAAGAAATTAATGAGTAAATGGGACATCATGAATCAATCAAAAAAATTCAAAAGAATATTTTAAAATAGAAGAAAATGTCAAATTTCTCATGGGAAAAACAACTGGCCAGGAAGATAGATTAAGGAAAGACAGAATAATTGGACTACCTGCAAGCCATAAGCAAAAGGAGGACCTGGACAGCATCTTTCAAGAAATTATCAAGGAAAACTACCCTCATATTCTGGAGAAGAGAGCAATATAGGCATTGAAACAATCTGATCACCTCAGGAAAGCGACCTCAAAATATTAAATTCATGAAATATTATAGTCAAATTTCAGAACTCTCAAATCAAAGAAAAAAATACTCCAAGTAGATAGAAAGAAACAAATGAAACATTTTTTTTTTAAACTGGGAGTCACAAGCAAAATTACATGGAACTTGGCTGCAAGATTAAAGAGTTGGAAATTATGGAACATGAAATTCCAGAAGGCAAAGGAGCAAGGATGGTAATCTAGAATCACTTACCCAAAGAAATTAAGCACAATATTTCAAGGAGAAAAATCATCATGTAATGAAATAGAAGGATTTCAAGCTTTTATAAGAAGAATATCAGAATTGAACAAGTATAACAAAATTGATCTCCATTCCAAATGAAGCTTTAAACAGGAAAAAGGAAACATAAGGATGTTATAGTATTGAACTGTTTATATCTCCACATGGAAAGATGGTACTTGTAATTCTTAAAAATTTTATACCTAATAGTACAGCTGTTAGGAACCTACACTGAGATAGGGTACAAGTATAAGGTGAATTGGAGGAAATAAAATAAATAATTAAGGGATGGGAAAGAGGAGTACACTAGGCACAGAAAAAAGAGAGTTAGAATGAGGTAAATAACTTCACATAAAAAGGCATGAAGAGTCTGTTATAATGGAGGGAAATAGATAAGGATAGGCAATGGAGGGGGAAAATTGAAACTGAAGTTTTGCAAGGGTCAGTGTTGAAAAATTACCATGCATATGCTTTGTATATAAAAAGCTATAATAAAAAAAAATAATAATTTTAAAAAGAATGCCCATTACATTGGAAATGTTATACTGTGGTCCCTATTCATTTCCCAGTGTTCTTTCTCTGAGTATAGCTGGTTCTGTTCATTACAAATTGATTGGAACTGATTTGGATCCTCTCAGAATTGAAGAGATCCATGTCCATCAGAATTGATTGTCATGGGGGTGGAGCCAAGATGGCGGAGCAGGCACACACGACTCTCTAAGCTCCTCTCATTATCCTCATAACCAACTATTTAATCCAGCCTCAAAAATAACTCTTCACTGCTTAAATTCATGAAGATAAGAAGCACTACAACTTACCAGCCGATCCGGAAGCTCGCCAGGAAAGGTTTGTCCTGAGGGGCCAGGAACAGACTAGCACAGGCAGGGAGAAGCTAGCATCCTGAGCAGACCAGGGGCGGGGGTGATCTCTGTGGCTAGAGAAGTTATAGGGACCACTCTGCTATAGGCTAACTTCTCTACCTTGATTACAAAGCAGTAAACTGGCAGAGAAGTGAAAGCCTAAAACAGAGGGTCCTTTAAAAAACGCCAGAACTTAAGGAGATCTGGCTGTAACCCCTGAAACCCGGAAGTGACTCAGGCAGACTTTACCGCAGCCCTGTGGCCACATCCAGCAGTTCGGGGCTTTGGCGGGGGCAGTTACTAATCTGCACAGCAAGGGGGCACAGCCTGGGCAGCCTCTAATCGGCCGAGTGGGGGGCTCGGCCTGGGGCAATAGAACCTCCCCAGCTGACTGCACTTCCTTGGCAGACACCTCTGGTCCCTGCAAATCCATTCACTACTCAGCTGCTAATACCCATAACCCCAGGGCAGGGTTTGGCTTGGGGGCAGTGAAACTCTCACTGCTAAGTGTCTAGCCCCAGGGCAGTCCTTATTTCACACAGCTGAGGTTCTTTGAAGGGCACTTTCCCAGCCCGGACCTGCAGGTCTGAGTTACTTTCGGGTGGGGAACTCTTTCCCAGAGGACTCCAGTACCTCCCTGCTTTTTGTAGCCGGTGGGCAGATCAGCTACCCTGATTACAGCTTTTCAACCCTGAAGAGACTAATAGCAGACAGTCTCCAGACGATTGTTGGTCTCCAATACAAAAGGCTATCCTAGAAGAGACTATTAAAAACCTTAAAAGAGAGTTAGAAGAGAAATGGGGAAAGACACATAATTCACTAAAAGAAAAATTTGATAAAGTGGAAAAAGAAAACAACTTTCTGAAATGTGAATTGGAAAAGGTGAAAAACAGAGTTTGTGAATTGGAAAAAGAAAATGACTCACTAAAAAAAAAAAGTGAAATGGAAAAAAATTCCATAGAGCAAAACAACTCAATTGGACATATACAAAAAGAAGTAAAAAAAGCTAACAAAGAAAATAACTCACTAAAAATTAGAACTGAACAAATAGAAATGACTGATTCATTGAGACATCAAGAATCAGTCAAGCAAAACCAAAAAAAAATGAAAGATTGGAAAAAAAATGTCAAATATTTACTTGGAAAAACAACAGACCTGGAAAATAGATCTAGGAGAGATAACCTGAGGATCATCGGACTACCAGAAAATTATGATGAAAAAAAGAGCCTAGATACTATTTTACAGGAAATCATCAAAGAGGACTGCCCAAAAGTAATAGAACCAGAAGGGAAAATAGGTGTTGAAAGAATTCATTGAACACCTTCTGAAAAAGACCCTAAAATAAAGACTCCATGGAATATTGTGGCCAAACTTCAGAATTTCCAGACTAAAGAAAAAATTTTACAAGCAGCCAGGAAAAAACAGTTCAAATACCGAGATGCCACAATAAGGGTCACACAAGATCTGTCTGCCTCAACATTAAAGGATCGAAGGGCCTGGAATCAGATATTCCGAAAGGCAAGAGAACTTGGAATGCAGCCAAGAATAAACTATCCAGCTAAGTTGAGTATTTTTTTCCACGGAAGAAGATGGACATTTAATGAAATAGAGGAATTCCATCTGTTTCTAAGGAAAAAAACAGACTTAAACAAAAAATTTGATCTTCAACAACAGGAATCAAGAGAAGTAGAAAAAGGTAAAAAGAACTCTTGAGAACTGTATTTCTGTTGTGAATATACATAAAAACCATATATATAATTTGATTTTACCAATATAACATAAAAAAGGGAAGTAGAAATGGAAAGGGGATAGCGTCAGAAAAAGGGAAGAAGGGAGATAAAAAGAGGGAAACTACATGCGACTATGAGGCAAAAGAAACCTATCCTATATGAGGGAACTTAGAGAGGGGGAGGAACATTGTGTGAATCCTACTCTCATCAGCGTTGGCTCAAAGAGGAAACAATTGACATATTTGTTTTACACAGATTCTTCTCTCACTTCATTAAAAAGTGGGAGAGGAAAAGGGAGAAGGAAAAAGAGTAATAAGAGAAGGGTACAAGAAAGGGGAAGGGATTCAAAGGGAGGAGGGAGGGATACTAAAGAGGGAGAGCTGCACGACGTTAGTGGGACCAATAGGGAAGAAGGGAAGGAGGGCAAGAAAAAGAAAAGTATAATCTGGGGATATTAGGATGGCAGGAAATACAGAATTGGTTATTTTAACCGCGAATGTGAATGGGATGAACTCTCCCATAAAGAGGAGGTGGATAGCAGACCGGATCAAAAGTCAGAACCCTATAATCTGTTGTTTACAGGAAACACATTTAAAACAGGGAGATACATACAGAGTAAAGATAAAAGGCTGGAGCATAATCTATTATGCTTCAGGTGAAGTCAAAAAAGCAAGGGTAGCCATCCTTATCTCAGATCAAGCAAAAGCAAAGATTGATCTAATTAAAAGAGATAAGGAAGGAAACTATACCTTGCTTAAGGGTACTATAGACAATGAAGCAATATCAATATTAAACATATATGCACCAAGTGGTATAGCATCTAACTTTCTTAAAGAGAAGCTAAGAGAGTTGCGAGAAGAAATAGACAGCAAAACTATAATAGTGGGAGATCTCAATCTTGCACTCTCAGATTTAGATAAATCAAATCACAAAACAAATAAGAAACAAATTAAAGAGGTAAATAGAATATTAGAAAAATTAGGTATGTTAGATCTCTGGAGGAAACTGAATGGTGACAGAAAGGAGTATGCTTTCTTCTCAGCAGTTCATAATAGAACCTACACAAAAATTGACCATATATTAGGACATAAAGACCTCAAAATTAAATGCAGGAAGGCAGAAATAGTAAATGCTTTCTTTTCAGACCACAATGCAATAAAAACTACATTCAACAAACAGTTAGGTATAAATAGACCAAAAAGGAATTGGAAACTAAATAATCTCATCTTAAAGAATGATTGGGTGAAACAGCAAATTATAGACACAATTAATAATTTCACTCAAGATAATGACAATAATGAGACATCATATCAAAATTTATGGGATGCAGCCAAAGTGGTAATAAGGGGAAATTTTATATCCTTAAAGGCTTACTTGAATAAAATAGAAAAAGAGAAGATCAATGAATTGGGCCTGGAACTTAAAAAGTTAGAAAAAGACCAAATTAAAACCCCCCAATCAATTACTAAACTTGAAATTCTAAAATTAAAAGGAGAAATTAATACCATAGAAAGTAAAAAAAAAAAAAAAAAAAAAAAAAAAACTAAAAAAACTACTGAACTAATAAATAAAACTAAGAGTTGGTTTTATGAAAAAAAAAACAATAAAATTGATAGACCTTTGGTAAATCTGATTAGAAAAAGGAGAGAGGGAAATCAAATTGGCAGTCTTAAAAATGAAAAAGGAGAACTTACCACTGATGAAGAGGAAATTAAAGAAATAATAAGGGGTTACTTTGCCCAACTTTATGCCAATAAATTTGATAACCGAAGCAAAATGGATGACTACCTCCAAAAATATAGGCTTCCCAGATTATCAGAGGTGGAAGTAAATTGCTTAAATACTCCCATTTCAGAAAAAGAAATAGAACAAGCTATTAATCAACTCCCTAAAAAAAAATCCCCGGGTCCAGATGGATTTACATATGAATTCTACCAAACATTCAAAGAACAATTAGCCCCAATACTTTATAAACTATTTGAAAAAATAGGGAATGAAGGAGTCCTACCAAACTCCTTTTATGACACAGACATGGTACTGATACCTAAACCAGATAGGTTGAAAACAGAGAAAGAAAATTATAGACCAATCTCCCTAATGAATATTGTTGCTAAAATCTTAAATAAGATATTAGCAAAAAGACTACAGAAAATCATCCCCAGGATAATACATCATGATCAAGTAGGAATTATACCAGGAATGCAGGGCTGGTTCAATATTAGGAAAACTATCAATATAATTGGCCATATTAATAATCAAATTAATAAAAACCATACGATCATCTCAATAGATGCAGAAAAAGCATTTGATAAAATCCAACATCCATTCCTATTAAAAACTCTTGAGAGTATAGGAATAAATGGACCTTTCCTTAAAATAATCAGTAGCATCTATTTAAAAACAGCAGTAAGCATTATATGTAACGGGGACAAACTGCAACCATTCCCAATAAAATCAGGAGTAAAACAAGTTTGCCCACTATCACCGTTACTATTTAATATTGTATTAGAAATGCTAGCTTTGGCAATAAGAGTTGAGAAAGAGATTAAAGGAATAAGAATAGGCAATGAGGAAACCAAATTATCACTCTTTGCTGATGATATGATGGTATACTTAGAAAACCCCAGAGATTCTACCAAAAAGTTATTAGAAACAATCTACACCTTCAGCAGAGTTGCCAGATATAAAATAAACCCACATAAGTCATCAGCATTCTTATATATCACTAACAAAACCCAACAGTTAGAGTTACAAAAAGAAATTCCATTTAAAGTAACTACTGATTATATAAAATATTTAGGAATCTATCTGCCAAGGGAAAATCAGAAACTTTATGAGCAAAACTACAAAACACTTTCCACACAAATTTAATCTGATCTAACCAACTGGAAAAATATTAAATGTTCTTGGATTGGGCGAGCAAATATAATAAAGATGACAATACTACCTAAATTAATCTACTTATTTAGCGCTATACCAATCAGACGCCCAAAAAACTACTTTGATGAATTAGAAAAAATAACAACAAAGTTCATATGGAAAAACAAAAGGTCAAGAATTTCAAGGGAATTAATGAAAAAAAAAATCAAATGAAGGTGGCCTAGCTGTACCAGATCTAAAATTATATTATAAAGTAGCAGTCACTAAAACCATCTGGTATTGGCTAAGAAATAGACTAGTTGATCAATGGAATAGGTTAGGTTCAAAGGACAAAAGACAAAACAGCCAATAACTATAATACTATAGTGTTTGACAAACCCAAAGACACCAGTTTCTGGAATAAGAATGCATTATTTCACAAAAATTGCTGGGAAAATTGGAAATCAGTATGGCAGAAACTAGGCATTGACCCACACTTAATACTGTACACCAAGATAAGGTCAAAATGGGTTCATGACCTAGGCATAAAGAATGAGATGATAAATACATTGGAAGAGCATAGGATAGTTTAACTCGCAGACCTGTGGAAGAGGGAGGAATTTATGACCAAAGAAGAACTAGAGATCACTATTGACCACAACATAGAAAATTTTGATTATATCAAATTGAAAAGTTTTTGTACAAACAAAACAAATGCAAACAAGATTAGAAGGGAAACAATAAACTGGGAAAACATTTTTACAATCAAAGGTTCTGAAAAAGGCCTCATTTCCAAAATATATAGAGAATTGACTCTAATCTATAAGAAATCAAACCATTCTCCAATTGATAAATGGTCAAAGGATATGAACAGACAATTCTCAGACGAAGAAATTGAAACTATTTATAGACATATGAAACTATGCTCCAAATCATTATTAATCAGAGAAATGCAAATTAAGACAACTCTGAGATACCACTACACACCTGTCAGATTGGCTAGAATGACAGGGAAAGATAATGGGGAATGTTGGAGGGGATGTGGGAAAACAGGGACACTGATACATTGTTGGTGGAATTGTGAACACATCCAGCCATTCTGGAGAGCAATTTGGAACTATGCTCAAAAAGTTATCAAACTGTGCATACCCTTTGATCCAGCAGTGTTTCTACTGGGCTTATACCCCAAAGAGATACTAAAGAAAGGAAAGGGACCTGTATGTGCCAAAATGTTTGTGGCAGCCCTGTTTGTAGTGGCTAGAAGCTGGAAAATGAAAGGATGTCCATCAATTGGAGAATGGTTGAGTAAATTTTGGTATATGAATGTTATGGAATATTGTTGTTCTGTAAGGAATGACCAGCAGGATGAATACAGAGGGGACTGGTGAGTCTTACATCAACTAATGCTGAGTGAAATGAGCAGAACCAAGAGATCATTATATACCTCAACAACGATACTGTTTGAGGATGTATTCTGATGGAAGTGGATCTCTTCGATAAAGAGAGCCTTAATTGATCAAAGATGGACAGAAGCAGCTTCACCCAGAGAAAGAACACTGGGAAATGAATATAAACTACTTGCATTTTTGTTTTTCTTCCCGGGTTATTTATGCCTTCTGAATTCAATTCTCCCTGTGCAATAAGAAAACTGTTCGGTTCTACACACATATATTGTATCAAGGATATATTGCAACCCATTCAACATGTAAAGGACTGCTTGCCATCTGGGGGAAGGGGTGGAGGGAGGGAGGGGAAAAATCAGAACAGAAGTGAATGCAAGGGATAATGCTGTAAAAAAAATTACCCTGGCATGCGTTCTATCAATAAAAAGTTATCAAATTAAAAAAAAAAAAGAATTGATTGTCATATAGTATTGTTGTTGAAGTGTATAATGAACTCCTAGCTCTGATCATTTCACTCAGCATCAGTTCATGTAAGTCTCTCCAAGCCTTTCCGTATTCATCCTGCTGGACATTTCTTATACAACAATAATATTCCATAACATTCATATACCACAATTTATTCAACCATTCTCCAATTGATGGGCATTTATTCAATTTCCAGTTTCTAGCTACTATGAAAAGGGCTGCCACAAACATTTTTGCACATATGGGTCCCTTTCCCTTCTTTAACATCTCTTTGGAATATGAACCCATTAATAATACTGCTGGGTCAAAGGGTAGGCACAGTTTGATAACTTTTTGAGCACAGTTCCAAATTGCTCTCCAGAATGGTTGGATACATTCTCAACTCCACCAACAATGCATCAGTGTCCCAATTTTCCCACATCCCCTCCAACAATTATCATTATCTTTTCCTGTCATCTTAGCCAATCTGACAGGTGTATAGTAGTATTTCAGAGTTGTCTTAATTTGCATTTCTTTGATCAATAGTGATTTGGAACACCTTATCATATGATTAGAAATAGTTTCAATTTCTTCATCTGAAAATTGTCTGTTCATATTCTTTGACCATTTATCAATTGGAAAATGACTTAATTTCCCTATTAAATTATAGTCAATTCTTTATGTTTTGGAGACGAGGCCTTTATTGGAACCTTTAGCTATAAAAATTTTTTCGATGGGCATTTTTGAATCTTACTCTCATCAATATGGGCTCAAAGAGGAATAATATACACCATCAGTTGAATGTAAAAATCTATCTTATACTGGGAAAACTGAAAGAAGAGCAAGCAGACCAGGGAAAGAAGTAGACAGAAGCAAAATACAGTCAAATGCTTTTTTTTTTTTATCTTTTGAGATAATCATGTGATTTCTGTTAGTTTCATTATTAATCTGGTTAATTATGCTGATGATTTTTCCTAATATTCAACAAGCTCTGCATTTCTGGTATAAATTCCATTTGATCATACTGTATTACCCTGGTGATAAACCCTCTGCTTTTTCTCATAATGATTTATTTAAGATTATTTGCTTCAAAAGGCACAGGGGAAATTGTTCAATAATTTTCTTTTTCTGTCTTGGCTATCTCTGATGTAGTTATCAGCACCATTTCTTTGTTATAGAAGTAATTTGATAGCACTATTTCTGGAAGCAAAACACTTTCAAGAAGGGAAAAGGGATGAAAGGAGAGAGAGAACAAACAAGAGGAAAAATTGAATAGATGGAAATACACAGTAACCATTATTTTGAATGTGAATGTGATAATCTCTCCTATAAAATGGAAGCAGATAGTGGAAAGAATCAAAATCACAGATTTTACAATATATTGTTATCAGAAATCCACTCAAAGCTGAGAAACCCACACAGAATAATAGTACGTGGCTGGAGCAGAATCTATTATGCTACAGCTGAAATTAAATAAGCAAACAATCAAACAAACAAACAAACCAAGAGTAGCAATCCTGATCTCAAATAAAGCAAAAGGAAAAGCAAACCTCTCAGACTGGCTCAGATGACAGATAAATATAATGATAAATATTGGAAGGTATGTGGGAAAATTGGTACATTAATACATTGTTGATGGAGTTGTGTACTGATTCAACTATTCTGGAGAGTAAATTAAAATTATGCCCAAAGGGCAACCAAATTGGGCATACACTTTGATACATCAGTACCACTACTAGATTTGTATCTCAAAAAGATTATTAAACTGTAACCTATTCAACATGTAAAGGATTGCTTGCCATCTGGGGGAGGAGGTGGAGGAAGGGAGGGGAAAAATCAGAACAAAAGTTAATGCAAGGGATAATGCTGTAAAAAATTACCCTGGCATGGGTTCTATCAATAAAAAGTTATTTAAAAAAAAAAAAAAGAAAGAAAAAAAATAGAGAAAAAAATATTAAAAAACAAGAAGGGAAGTATAAAATACTAAGTACTAATCCAAAAAAATATTTATAGCAGCTCTTTTGTGGCAAAATACTAGAAATTGAGTGGATACTCATTAATTGGGGAATGGCTGGTCAAACTGTGGTATGTGAATGGAATAGAATATTATCGTGCAATAAGAAATGATAAACTGGTAGATTTGAGAAAAAACCTAAAAAGACTTGGACAAACCAATGTACAGTGAAATGAGCAGAACCAGGAAAATATTGTACATAGTATCAGAAACATTATGTGGTGATCAGCTATGATTGACTAATTTTTTTTCAGCAATACAGTGATCTAACCCAAGATACTCATCATAGAAAATGCTACTCGCATCCAGATAAAGAACTGATGTTCTCTGAAAACAGAGCAAAACAGTTTTTTTCACTTGTTTTATTTTTTCCACATTTTTTGATCTGTTCATTTTTTCATAATTATGACTAATACAGAAATATGTTTTATGTAATAGTATATATATATATAACCTGTATCAAATTTCAGAAGAGAGGAGGTAAGGGAAGGAATCAGAAAATATTTGGAACTCAATATTTTGTAAAAATGAATATTAAAATTTCTTGAGTAATTGGGGAAAATAAAATATTGTAAAGATAAAATGAGTTATTTGTAATGTACTGTCCAAAACTTAAAGTACTATCTAATGCTAGATATCATTATATGTAGCCTATAAAGATGCTCTATTAGTGTATGTAATAATGAAGAATGAATGAATGAATGACTATCATAAAAAGCTTATAATGTCTCAGGCACTATGGAAAAAATGAAATAAATCCATGTTTATTTATAAGAAGTTCCTCTTATAATATGGCAATTAGACCCTTCATCTCATGGTATCAAAGAAATGACATGAACGTGTCCTGTTGACTTGGTAGTCATTTAGAAATATCATTAAAATAAATGTTGATGTTAATAGAGGCAAGGCACAAAATGAAATTTGTTGGAATCCTTACTAACTGCTAACTAATTAGAGTTGATCTAATCTTACAAGAAGATGTTTTGGGCAGAACCTGAAACAAGATACTAAGTAGAACTAATTAATACAAGGCTTGTGGAGTTCAATGAGTTCATACCTCCCTTGAAGCTCTTTGGGCCAGAGAGCACTATGGGAGAAAACCCATAATCCCTCTCTCTGGAAGGAGCATAAATAGGCCAATGGGCCAGTCGAGGAAGTTCTTCAGAGTGAAGAAACTACAAGTCGGGATTTCACCAGAATGACATGAAGAATGGAGCTGGCTGGAGGCTGAAGAAAGCAGAGGCAGAAGCAAAGGACAAAGCGGCAAGAGCTCTTGGAACCAAGCAGAGAGATAGGCCTCTAAGCTAACCGAGCTATATTGGAGATAATAAAAGATCTGAACTTTTATCACCTGGCTGTGTTTTGAGAAGAACAAGATCACCACAGAAATTATAATAGAATGTACTTTCTTCTTTAATCATGTGAAAAACTTGCCAAGTATAGAGTTTTCTAGTCCAGAGATTCTTTTCACTTCCATTCCTATTGTTGAGGTCATAAGAGTATATTTAATTGTCTTAGAAGATTTAATTAAGAAAATAAGAATAATGTTTCCAAGTATTGACAAAAAAGTCTTCAGATTCTTTTCCTTTATATAAATGTAGTATTTTAGGTATTAAGTAAAGGTCATGGCTTTCATATACTATATACTTTATTGGGAATCCTGTTTATAAATACATATATCCACATATATGTGTACAATGCACACACATATATAACACACATATATTGTAATTTATGTAACTTGGATGAAATAGTGATCTTTAAAAGGCAGAATTTTGTGGAAAGTAAAGAGAAGCCTTTATATTAAGGGCCTTCTCCATCTACATGCCTGACCACTGAAATATATCATGACTACTGGCTCTATATACTTGATTTTTATAGGCTGTCAATGGAAACTTCAGGTAGTTCAGGTCAAATTCTAATTTAACCAGCACTTAAGAAGCTGTCACATGTAAAATCTAGAGAAAAATATTAGAAGAAATACTAAATTTATTCAGATTTACATCCTTTCCTTATGGGATTTTCAGTTTAGGAGAAATAGCATTGTGACAAAAGATAATAATATTCGCAGAAAATAAAAAATGATTAGTGCAAAATTGAGGTGCATTAAAAGTATGTGTGAGGTCAATTTAGGGAGTTTATTATTGACTTGATTTCTAATCATTGAAATAACCTCTCTCTTCAAGAAGTCAATAGTTGATATAGGGAAAATCACTTTATGAATGTTGAAAATTTTTGAGGTATGATTTTTATTTTTATTTTTAAACTGAAAAGTTTTATTATTAGTATTTTTAATAGAAGTTAATCCTAGGCTAAGGTAAATATGGGCTCCAGGGAATATGGCTAAAGATAAAAAATGTAGAACTCCTTCCTTGTGGCATGGCCCTGGTAAAAATAAAACATTTGCCTGCCAATGGTTTTTAAGTTCACTGGCATCAAGAACTCATTTCAATCCTTTCTATATGCTTCCCTCTCTCTCCCATTTTAACAGATTGAAGAATATGAGAGGCAGAGATTTACAAGTCATATCACTTCTGACAATGCTAATTACATCTATTGAAAACAGTGCCCTTCCCCTAGAGCCCTGAAGGAATCCTTTATTGTGGTGGGCTATCCAGATAGTGCAATATTAAATCTTCTAAGTGTATCTAGAAGATAGTCTTTGAATTAAAAATCCAGTCTTACCAATCTATTCCTTTGATATATCTGAGGCACATTCTTTCTCTTTTTGGGAATCTAAGGGGTAAAAGCCCATCACTTAATAAGCCATTACTTAATAAATAAATAAGTAAACAAAATAAATCTTTTATTTTGGCATCCACTGTGATGATCCATTTAAGGTTTACTCCACAGAAAGTACCACTTGGGTCTCATTTTGGGGAAGTTTAGGTATTTTTCAAAGTAGTAGATTAAAGTCTCAAAAACTATTGTCACTGTATTATGGCTATTATTGCCACTATCATCACCACAAGCCCTTCTCATCATCTTCCTTTTCCTTTTACTCTTCTTCTTCCTCTTCCTTTTCTTTCTCCTCCTACTATATCTCAGAGGTCTTTATGGTTTTTATCATTGTGGCATGGGGAATATATATTTTTTTCTTTTTCTACTTATTTAAGTTGATATAACTATTCCTTCAATACAAAGAAATTATTCTGAAATATATATGTCTCTGTGAGTATGTATATGTATATGCCAATACAAATGATTAATTGAAGTAGAAAAAGTGCTTTCCCTCTCTTTAATATGAAGGAAGGAAATAAGAAAAGGACTAAGGACAAGAAAGAAATAGAAGTATAAAACCCCAAAATGGGTAATATTGTAAGAGTTGTAGGGAGTCCATACTGTTATTGCAATGTGTGGTAGGAGCAACACCTGTTTTATATAGGCTGTGCTATTCCTTTAAGAAATAAGGAAAGTCATTTTAATTTTTTCTCCCTGGCATGTAGAAGTCTTATCCCAAGGGTTTTTATAATTGGCAACTTTGCCTTACCCCATACTGATATCTGGAGACTATTTTCTTATTTACCATGATTCTGCCAAAGAAGTTGCACATTGTTTTAATCTTAAATTCATTTGAAGTGATACTTTTAATTTTTTAAAGATTCAGCATGGAGTGGTGCCTAGAAAGTTAGCCTCAGAAGTAGGAATACCTGCATTCATATCTGATCTTTAAAATATATTGAATATGTAACCCCACAAAAATCACTTGACATCATTAAACATCTTTGTAAGATTAAAAATTGAAGAGAAAAGGGAAACATCCGTTGTCCAAAGAATTTTATTTTTATCATCCTAGCGTTGCTTATACAAATGAAATCACAGATCAATCAATACAGTATTATTTATAATTTATTTATAATAATTTTATTATAATTTATTATTATATATTATTGTACAAAATGTGTATAATTATATATAATAACAATAAATTATTTATTTATAAAATACCTCATATCCTAGGAACTATGTTAGTTCTGGTGAATCTAAGTACAAATATAAAATAATTTCTACTTATAATTAATTTACATTCTAATGTGGGAGATAAACACATATATGAATATATATATATATATACAAATGTAAATATAAAAATAATCAAACAAAAGACACTTTGTGAAGAGCGTACAAGCTATTGGAGGGATAAGGTAATTCTTCATGCAGAAGATTGTATCTAAGTGATGTTTTAAAGGAAGAGAGATTCTATATGGTGAGAAAATGAGGGCCTTCCCGGTATTATGATTAGACAATATGGGAGACAGAGGATCATATGTGAAGAAGAGAGAGAAGGCCAGTTTTTTTTTTTTTTTCAGGGTACAGGAAGGGGAGAGATTTCAAGTAAGGGAGAAGATATAGGTTGGGACCAGGTATGAAAGGCTTTAGAACCTAACAGAAGATTGTAGATTATCTTCCATCAATAGTAAGCCACTAAATTTGGTTTTGTAGGGAAGTTACATAATCAAATCTGTACATAAAGAAATTAGCTTGGCATCAATGTATAGAATGAACTAGAGTCATGAGAAATTTGAAATAGGGAAGACTAATCAGGGGCATGTTGCAATAATCTAGACAAAATGTCTGAATAGGTAATTGTGTGATTAGGGAAGAAATATTGGATTTGACAACTGATTGTCTATGTGAGGTAAAGAACAGTGAGGAGTCCAAAGTCATGCTGAGATTGTGAATCTGAGACATTGTTAAACAAAATAGTCTTGTGCTTTTTATGTGCCAAATGTCATGCTAAGAATTGGAGGTACAAAGAAAGATAAAAAACAGCCCCTGCTCTCATGAACCTCATAATCTAATGGGAAGATAATATGTAAATAACTGTGAACAAGCAAATTACACATAGGAGGTAAATCAAAGAAAATCAATAGAAGGAAGGCCTTACCAATAATGGGGATATATAAAGGTTTCTAGTAGATGCTGGGATTCACTTAGGGACTGAAAGAAGTCAGAAAAGTTCAGAGATAGAGATAAAAAGTGAGAACATTTCTGGCTTAGGGGATAGGCAGGAAAAATTTACAGAGCTGAGGTATTAGATGAAAGCCCCAATAGATACCAAAATATTTATAAAAGCAATTTTTTCTATAGCAAATTACTGGAAATCAAGTAGATATGCATTTATTGGAGAAGAACTAAACATATTATGGCACATTAATATAATAGGACATTACTGTGCTGAAAAAAATTAATGAATATGATGAATTCAGAGATGCATAGTAAGGTCTATATGATTGATGCAGGGTAAATTAAGCCAAGGAACAATTTCCACCATGATTAAAACAATGTAAGTAGAAAGAAAAACTACAAAACAAAATTTTGTATTAATATTAATTCCTCTACAAAGATGGAAGTATGCATGGCACAATATTTTCATATTTTCAGTTTTTTTAATATATTATTTAGTTTTGATGATTTTTTTCTATTTTAGTATTTAAAATTGAATGTTATTGGGGTTGCTTGTTGGGGAAATGGATAGGGAGAGATACTGGGGAGGATAATTGGAAAGTAAAAAAATGTATTTATCAAGAAAATTTATTTTTTAAATGTATATTGGTAACTTTGTAGAGAGTAATATCAGTTGAGTGAAGACATTAGAAACCTGATTACAGAAGTATGAAGAATAAAAGAAGAGGTAATGGAAGCAATGAGTCCTGGCAACATTTTTTTTAGTATTTGGCTTTAAAAAGAAAAGGAGGAGAGATATAGGATGACAGCCTGAGGATACCCAAGTACTAGGGAATGTAAGTATGCATGCATATGTTTATTCACTCATTTATTTATCTAGTTGTTTATTTAATCTGTTCATTAGTTCACACACACATATGTATGTATGTTATGTATTTAAATCTATTTATCTGATCTCTAAATAATACAGATTAGATTTGAAGATATCAGTGAAAGAATCTCTTGTTAGGTAGATGCTAAAGGGTCTGGGCAAAGGGTTGTTTGCCATAGCATTTTTTCTAGAGAAGATGGGAGGGGATAGTATTAATTGCATTGAGAGGTTGTTAGGAGGTGATATCAAGGGGATTTAACATCAAAACATGAGAAAAAAAGAAAGGGCCTCATATTTTTTTCACTAAAGTAAAATAAACTTTCCTCAGCTGAGAGAAAGGAGGAAGAAATAAATAGGTTTGGGACGTTAGAATTAGGAACAGAAAGTTTGGAATGGTTTTATGGACTCAGAAAAAAAAAAGTATCAATTAGGGAATGATAAATGGACAGCCTTGCTGCAGTGAGAACCTAGTTGAGATTGGATAACATGAATTTTTGCCATTCTCCATCAGTACAGTTGTGGGATTTCTCTCAGATTTCCTCATTGCCTAATAAATTAAGAAGGAAAAAAATTAGGTAGTGAAAGAAAGCTTTATCCTAATTTCTTATTTCATAAAGTGGTTTTTAATTATAGTTTTTAAATTCTTTGAGTATGGAGTGCATTTTTAAACTTTTCCATAAGCCTTGTCACATAATACAAAGCATATACATGTTATTAAATGCATAAAGTATAGTGTTTTATCATTTTATATAAACATATTTTGAACAAGGGAAGGGACAACGACAGTTCAAGTGATATTTGATCAATAATCCCTTGTATGATATCCACAACAGGTGACCATTTATACTTTAAACTTCAAGGTCATCAGTGATGAAAAATCCATGATCTCCTATTCTACTTTTGATTAGAGGCTAATTATTGGAAAAATTCCTCCCCACCTCAGCAAAACACCTAACTTTTGTGCTCTTCAAATAATAAACATTAGTTTATCAATTGCTTTTTATTCGGTCTTATGAGGCCAACCTGAGCAAATCTATCCTCTGTTTTGTTCATTTGATCTCTACTCAGCTCTAGCAATACATTCAGTATCTCTATAAATAAGTAAAAACTTCTTCTGATGACTCTAAAAAGGCTCAAATATATGATTATAATATTTTTTCAAATGATTAAAATGATGTTATGATATTGCAAAAAAAGTAAAGGTAGTGATTATGGAGAAGTAACCTCAGAATTCTGAAGACTTGACTTCAATCAATCTCCAACACACTGGTTGTATGACCCTGAGTAACGTGCTGAACTTCTTGACTCAGGAAACTCCCTGAAACCATAATTACAGTTGCTGATCTACATTTGAAACTCTCTAAACAGAAACATCTTCCCTATCCCCAAAAGATAACAGATTATCATTTAAAAGCAATGTTAACTTTAAAGTAGCTTTTTTGGGGGTAAGTCTGCATTTTCTAGATCAATATATATTAATAGTACATCTTTTATCTTATGGCAGATCTTTTTTGTTTTAATCTTTAAGGGGGATCCAAACATGTAACTGGTAAGTTTGAGAGCATAGTTACTGATAACTTATAGATGTGTGCTCCAAAATTTGGTAATGTGCATATGAGGACATATAAAATTAACTAACTAATGAGCATTGGTGTATTAATCTTTCCAATGTCATATCTAACAGTTGATACCTTCTGACTAAATGATTTAAGGTGCTTGCCTTGTCTGCTACACTGTAGTACAGAATTTCGTAATGAAATTGTAAAGAAATTTAAATTCTTATGTTTGGTATTTAAAGCCCTCTCTAACTTGGCCACATTTTTCTTCGCTTTCAAGATATATATAAACATACATACATATATGCATACATACACATACACCCAAACATACATGTGTGTGTATAAAAACATGTGTATACAATATATGCAGTAAATATGTAAACATATATATGCATGTATATATTCATTTCTATGCATCTCTAATTCTAATTAATTCTAATTGTTCAAGTCTGGAATCTTAACTATCTCATTGTTGTCGTGAGAATCCCTAGTTATTTTCAAAGTTCAGCTCTCATTCCCCACCCCTCCCGCCATTCAGCGAGTGGTGCTTAAATTATCTTGTTTCTATATTTATTTTTTACAATTATGGCATGGCCACATGTTGTCTCTTCCTGTCTGTCTGTAAAGTCCTTGAAGGCATAGGGACATTTTGAATCCTTGTATCCCCAGAATCTACTTCTATGGTGGATATATAGCAAATGCTGAACGGTTTGTTGATTGACTGAGTTTTCTTTAATGGGTTATGGATTTAGAGTGAGGCTCTATCATAAGCATAATGCCAGATTCCCAGACATTCTTTGTATATAAATATTATGGACATTCAGGAAGGAAATGTATGTATGTCTACTTAATGGTTATTAACCTTCTGGGGTGTGTGGAAATAAGGGATGATTACCACCTTTAGCATGAGGGCTTCCTGAACCCTATTTAGAAACACTCATTTCTATAATTCAGACTTCTTTTCTGGTACAAAGAGAGGGCCAAAAAAATTTAATATATATTCCCCAGATCATGAGGGTGATCCTTGTGATATAAAAGATGTAACTATATTTTTTCCTAGGAAAATAGGTCCTGTTGCCAAGCATTTTCAATTCTCAGATATTAATTTTGGAAACATGGAAGTGATTCATTGTCAATCTATTTTGTCAATGCACATATATATGCAAATATAATTTTTAACATTCAACATAGCAAAACCTTGTTTTCAAGATTTTTTTCTCTAACTTTTCCCCCCAATGATGCAATATCTATACTAAGCATATATGTGCCAAGTGGTATAGCATCTAAATTCCTAAAGAAGAAGTTAAGAGAGTTGCAAGAAGAAATAGACAGCAAAACTATAATAGTGGGAAATCTCAGTCTTGCACTCTCAGAATTAGATAAATCAAACCACAAAACAAATAAGAAAAAAAAAGTTAAAGAGATAAATAGAGTATTAGAAAAGTTAGGCATGATAGATCTTTGGAGAAAACTGAATGGAGACAGAAAGTAATACACTTTCATTCAGCAGTTCATGGAACCTGTATAAAATTTGACCATATATTAGGACATAAAGATCTCAAAATTAAATGCAGAAAGGCAGAAATGGCAAATGCATTCTTTTCAGATCACAATGCAATAAAAACTACATTCAACAAAAAGCTAGGGGTAAACAGAGTAAAAAGTAATTGGAAACTAAATAATCTCATCCTAAAGAATGAGTGGGTGAAACAGCAAATCCTAGACACAATTAATAATTTCAGCCAAAAGAATGACAATGAGACAACATATCAAAATTTGTGGGATGCAGCCAAAGCAGTAATGAGGGGAAATTTTCTATCTTTAGAGGCTTACTTGAATAAAATAGAGAAAGAGAAGACCAATGAATTGGGCTTGCAACTTAAAAAGCTAGAAAAAGCAAATTAAAAACCCCCAATCAAATACTAACATTGAAATTCTAAAGGAGAAACTGATAAAATTGCAAGTAAAAAAAACTATTGAATTAATAATTAAAACTAAGTGTTGGTTTTATGAAAAAACAAATAAAATAGATAAACTTTTGGTAAATATGATTAGAAAAAGGAAAGAGCAAAATCAAGTTATTAGTCTTAATAATGAAGAGAGAACTTTCCACCAATGAAGAGGAAATTAGAGCAATAATTAGGAGTTACTTTGCACAAATTTATGCCAACAAATTTGATAACCTAAGTGAAATGGATGACTACCTTCAAAAATATAGGCTTCCCAGAATAAAAGAGGAGCAATTAAATTGCTTAAATAGTCCCATTTCAGAAAAAGAAATAGAACAAGTTATTAATCAACTCCCTACGAAAAAATCCCCAGGACCAGATGGATTTACATGTGAATTCTACCAAACATTTTAAGAAAAAAATAATTCTAATATTATTTGAAATTATTTGAAAAAAATTTGAAAAAATAAGGAATGAAGGAGTTCTACCAAATTCCTTTTATGACACAGACATGGTAACTGATACCTAAATGAGGTAGATTGAAATCAGAGAAAGAAAATTATAGACCAATCTCCTTAATGAATATTGATGCTAAAATCTTAAATAAACTAGTAGCAAAAAGATTACATAAAATCATCCCCAGGATAATACATCATGACCAAATAGAATTATATATAATTTTGATCATCATCAAGATCATAATTTAATGTATGGCTGATGACAAAATTACCAAAAGAAATGGCGTTGAAATTAGAGAATAGTGTATCTACAAAATAGCTTTTAAGGACACTCACAGAAGATGAGTGTGAATTAGAAAGTCCAGAAAAGGAAATTGAGAAGGGTTTAGACAATTAGGAGGATTTGTAAAAAAGAAGCATTGTAAAAATCCAGAGAGAAGAAAATATTCTGGAAGATCTGATGAACAGTATAAAAAACAACAAGAAAGTTGCTGATTGAGAAAGAGCAATTAGAGTAAATAATGAGCAAACACAACTATCATTCTTTGCAGAAGATATGATTGTATATTTAGAGAATGCTAGAGAATGAGCTAAAAATACTATAAAAAGAATGAACAACTTTAGGAAAGATGCAGAATGTAAAATAAAAATATGTAAATCATTGGCATTTGTATATATTGCCAATAGATCATTGAAATAGGTTAGATATACAAGACACAACAGTCAATGATCATAATAGTCTACTGTTTGATAAACTAAGATTCCAATTTTGGGGATAAGAACTATTTAACAAGATTTTCTGAGAACACTGGAAAATAAGATAAAGTCCAAATGGGTTTATGATTTATTTATTTATCTATTTTTTAAAGTTTTTCTCAAACACATGTACAGATAATTTTTCAACATTGACCCTTGCAATGTCTTGTGTTTCAGATTTTTCCCTCCTCCCTTCCCCCTTCTCTAGATGGCAAATAATACAATATATGTTATACATGTTAAAATATATCTTAAATCCAATATGTATAAACATATTAATACAATTCTCTTGCTGAACAAGAAAAATCAGATCAAAAAGGAAAGTAAATGAATAAGAAAACCAAATGCAAGTGAACAACAAAAAAGTGAGAGTTATGTTGTGATCCAAATTCAGTTCTCACAGTCCTCTCTCTGTGTGTAGATGGCTCTATTCATCACAAGATCATTGGAACTTGCATCAGTCATCTCATTGTTGGAAAGAGTCACTTCCA
Organism: Antechinus flavipes; assembly: GCF_016432865.1. Classification (NCBI taxonomy): domain Eukaryota; kingdom Metazoa; phylum Chordata; class Mammalia; order Dasyuromorphia; family Dasyuridae; genus Antechinus; species Antechinus flavipes. Next base: position 487,448,738 of record NC_067398.1, on the reverse strand, counting down.
TCAGAATTGATCATCGTATAATATTGATATTGCTGTGTACAATGATCTCCTGGTTCTGCTCATTTCACTTAGATTAAGTTAATGTAAGTCTCTCCAGGTCTTTCTAAAACCATCCTCCTGATTGTTTCTTGTAAAACAATAATATTCTATAACATTCATATACTATAAATTATTCAGCCATTCTCCAACTGATGGGCATCCACTCAGTTTCTAGTTTCTTGCCACTATGAAAAGGGCTGCCACAAACACACAGTTTGATAGTTTTTTGAGCATAGTTACAAATTGCTCTCCAGAATGGCTGAATCTATTAACAAGTCCACCAATAATGTATTAGCATATAGGTTTATGATTTAGACAAAAAGGGTAATAATATAAGCAAATTAGAAGAGCAGGGGTTAATATACTTGATAGATCTTTGAAGAAAGAAAGAATTTATGACTAAAGATGAAATAAAGAAAATTATGAAATGTAAAATGGTTAATTTTGATTACATTAAATTAAAAAAAAAAGGTTTTACACAATCAAAACCAATGTGGCCATGATTAGAAGGTAAGCATAAAGATGAAAAAAAAAAAAAAAAGAACTAGTGTCTCTGGCAAAGGTCTATTTATAACCAAAGAGAACGGAGTCAAATTTAAAATAATGCAAGCCATTCTCCAAATGATAAATGGTTAAAAATTATGAATAGATAAATTTTAGTTGAAGAAATAAAAGTCATTCATAATCCTAGGGAAAAATGCTACAAATCACTGTTAATCAGCTAATTGCAAATTAAGAAACTTCTATGGTATCACTTCATACCTCTTGGATTACATAAGATGACAGGAAAAATGATGATAAAAGTTGAAAGGGCTGTGGGAAAACTGGGGCATTATTTCATTGTTAGTGGAGTTTTGAAACGATCCAATCATTTTGGAGAACAATTTGGAACTATGACAAAAGGGCTATAAAATGGTATGTATGCCCCTTAATCCAACAGTATTACTACTGGGCCTGAATCCCAAAGAGATAATAAAAGGAAAAAGACCTACATATGCAAAAATATTTGTAGAAGCTTTTTTTCTAATGGTAAAAAAAAAATGGAAATTATGTAGATGTCCATCAAATTTGGAGTATCTGAATAAATTATGGTGTATGATTGCAATGAAATATTACTGTACTAAAAATAATGATGAACAGGCTGATTTAAAAAAAAAAAGACTTATATGGGAAGACTTACATGAACTGATGCTGAGTGAAATAGGCAAAACCTAGAAAACATTGTACACAGTAACAGCAAAATAAGCAGTAATTAACTATGAATGACTATTCTTAGCAATGAATTGATCTATCACAGTTCCACTAAACTTGAGATGGAAAATGTCATTTACTTTCAGAGAGAGAATTATAAAGACGGAATGTGGATCAAAGCATAGTATTTTAACTTTTTATTTGATTTTTTTTTTTTTTTTGCTTTTTCTTTCTTGTGTTTTTTTTTTCCTCTTTTGATCTGATTTTTCTTACATATGACACATTACAGTTATAACCTATACAAAATTGCTGGATGTCTTGGAGAGAAGTGAAGCAAGGCAAGGAAAAAGAAAAAAAGTTGAAAGGTGACTGTTCAAAATTTTCTTTACATATATCTAAAAATAAAATGCTATTAGGAAGAGAGAGAGAGAGAGAGAGAGAGAGAGAGAGAGAGAGAGGAAAGAGGAGAGCAAGAGAGAGAAAGAGAGAGAGAGAGAGGAAAGAGGAGAGCAAGAGAGAGAAGGAAATTAAGATATAATTTGTAATGGAGACAGTGTTTCCAGCTGGTTAAAGAGAAACTGGTTCAAAGCCATATTCAAGGTGTTTTAGGAAGGAGTGAAAGGAGATTAATTGTAGATAACTGAAGCAGAATTGGGTATAAGATTATAATTATAGAGCTAGTAGTATTTTTAGAATTTATCTGATCCAGAAGGCAGAGCCAAGATGGAAGGAAGTAGACATGTCTTTATTTAAATTCCTCCTTGTATCCCTGAGATTAAAACCAGATAAAGCCCTTAAAAAGATTTTGGAGTGACAGAACCCACAAATATTTGGAGTATAACAAATTTCCAGAAAAAAAAGTTACTATGGAAGAACTCCAGAAAAGGTCTCTTTCAATCAAATAGGGAGAGAGGCTCCCGAGTGCAGACTTAGCACAAGGAGTCCAGGGAGGGGCAGGAGACGGGGAGAAGTAAAAGAGTATAGGGAACCAGGGCATTGTGATGTCAGGGAATCTACTGTAATACTCTTAAGCTACTCTGTCCTGGCGACAAGCCAGTGAATCAGCAGATTAGGTGTAAGATACTCAAATACAAAAGGCAAATAATGGTTCTCTGAACCCCAGAACCCCAGAAAAATTCTGGACTTGGCCAGCTACTCAGCACCATAAGTCAATGAGCAGCACCAACATCAAGGCAAATGAAAGTAGCTTTTGGCTCCTTGCCTTAAAAGCAGACTTTAACCTTTAAAAAATGAGCAAAAAAGCAAAAAGAACCATAGGTAGCTTTTATGGAGAAAGAGAAAAACAGACCTCAAATCCTGAAGATACTAAAGGCAAATCACAGCCAGCTGAAGCCACAAAGTGTAATATGAGTTAGTCCCCATTTCACAAGGCTCTCTTGGAAGAATTAAAAAAAAAATCTTAAAAGAGAGAATAAAAATAGGGAAAGAACTTTGTAAGGAAGTTCAGAAAAGGAAAAACAGAAACTATCTAAAGAAAATAGATTTGATGAAATTTAAAAAGCATATAATTCCTTACAAAATAGATATGAAAAAGAAACCAATTCATTGAAAAACAGTATTGGGGAAATGGAAGAAAAAAAATGCAATGAACAAAACACTTCATTTAAAAGTTCATTTGGTCAAGTTCAAAAGAAGATAAAAAGCTAACTAAAGAAAATAATTCACTAAAATTAGAATTGAACAAGTAGAAGTGAAATATTGAATGAGACTTCAATGATCAATGAAACAAAAACCCCAAAATGAAAAAAAAAAATAGAAGAAAATGTAAAATACCTCATTGGAAAAACAACTGACCTGGGAAATAGATCTAAGAGAGACAATATAAGAATTATTGAATTTCCTGAAAATAATGATGAAAAAAAGAGCCTAGACATCATCATTCAGGAAATCATAATGGAAAACTATCTTAATGTCCTAAACCTAGAGGGTAAAATACCCATAGAAAGAATTCACTGATCACCTTTTGAAAGATACCCCAAAATAAAAACTCCAAGAAACATCATTACAAAATTTCAGAATGATCAAATCAAGTAGAAAATATTGCAAGTAGCCAAAAGGAAATAATGCAAATATCGAGGCACCACAATCAGGGTTACCCAGGACCCAGAAGCTTCCACTTTAAAGGACTGAAGGACATGGAATTCGGTATTCCAAAAGACAAAGGAACCTAGACAGCAGCCTAGGATCAATTAGTTGAGCAAAATTAAGCATTACCTTTCAGGGGAAAAAATGACATTCAATGAAACAAGTAAATTTCATTTATTTCTGATGAAAAGATCAGAGATGAATACAAAATTTGATCTTCAAATGCAGAACTCAAGAGAAGCATAAAAAACATAAAAAAGAAAAAAAACTATATTGGAAGATAAAATATTTAATTATTGAAATCTGTATCTCTTTTATGAGTACACTTAGATGGTGCAGGTATAATTTAATTTTATTGTGATGATATGAAAAAGAAACTAGAGGAGGAAAAGTGATTCTAATGGAAGAAGAGGAAGGTGGAGTTAAAATAGGGTAAATTACATCTTATGAAGAGGCAAAAAAAGCCTGTTACAATTGAGGAAAAGAAGGGAGGTGAGGGAGCAGCAAGATAGAACAGTGAATAGAGCACTGGCCCTGAAGTTAGAAAAACCTGAGTTTAAATTTGGCCTCAGACGCTTAATACTTCCTATCTGTGTGACCTCTGGGCAAGTCATTTAACCCCAATTGCCACAGGAAAAAAAAGGGGAGAAAGGAATGAGCATTGTGTGAATCTTACTCTCATCAGATTTGGGTGAAAGAGAGAATATCAGATGTAATTGGTTTCATAGAGAAGCTTGATTCACCCTATATGGAAGTAGAAGGAGAAAAAGGAAAGGAAAGAGATTATAATACAAGGGAGAAGAAAAGTAAATAAGGAAAAGTCTAAGGAAGTGGGGGGAAGTTGTAAAAGGGGAGAACTGTTTGAGGGAGCAGGTGGTCAAATGAATATTTACTGGGGAGAAGGGAAAGGGGGAAACAAAAGAGAAAATCATAACTGGGGGAAACAAGATAGCAGGAAATACAGAGTTAGTCATTTTAACTGAAGGTGAATAGGATGAATTCTCCCATAAAATGAAAACAGATAGCAGATTGGTTAAAAGCCAGAATCCTACAATTTCTTTGTTATTATAGCTTTTTATTGACAAAACACATGCATGGGTAATTTTTCAACATTGATCCTTGCAAAAAATTCTGTTCTAACTTTTCCTCTCCTTCCCTCCACCCTCCCCCATGATGGCAGGTAGTCTCTTACATGCTAAATATGTTTAAGTATATGTTAAATACAATATATGTATACATATTTATACAGTTGTCTTGCTACATAAGAAAACTTGGATTTAGAAAAAATGTAAAATGAACTGATGCTAAGTGAAATGAGCAGAACCAGGAGATCATTATATACTTCAACAATGATACTGTATAAGGATGTATTCTGATCGAAGTGGATTTCTTTGACTAAGAGATCTAACTCAGTTTCAATCAATCAATGATGGACAGAAGCAACTACACCCAAAGAAAGAACACTGGGAAATGAATGCAAACTGTTTGCATTTTTGTTTTTCTTCTCGGGTTATTTTTCCCTTCTGAATCCAATTCTTCCTGTGCAACAAGAGAACTGTTTGGTTCTGCATACATCTATTGTATCTAGTATATACTGTGCCATATTTAACATGTATAGGACTGCTTGCCATCTGGGGGAGTGGGTGGAGGGAGGGAGGGAAAAAGTCAGAACTGAAGTGAGTGCAAGGGATAATGTAAAAAATTACCCAGGCATGGGTTCTGTCAATAAAAAGTTATAATTATGAAAAGAAAAGAAAAGAAAAGAAAAGAAAAGAAAAGAAAAGAAAAGAAAAGAAAAGAAAAGAAAAGAAAAGAAAAGAAAAGAAAAGAAATAACGTAAAAATAATCTGGGAAGAAAAACAGAAATGCAAGCAAACAATAGAAGAGAGTATAATGCTATGTTGTGGTCCACACTCATTTCCTAGTGTTCTTTCACTGGGTGTAGCTAATTCTGTTCATTACTGATAAATTGGAACTGATTTGGATCCTCTCATTGTTGAAGATAACCACTTCCATCAGAATTGATCCTCATATAGTGCTGTTGTTGAAGTGTATAATTTGTTGTTTACAAAAAAACAAAAACAAAAGCAAAACAAACATTTAAATCTTAGTGATACATTCAGAGTAAAGGCAAAATGCTGGAGCAGAGTCTATTTTGCTTCAGCTGAAGTAAAAAACAAACAAAAAAACAGGGATAACAATCCTGATCTCAAATCAAGCTAAAGAAAAATATATTTAATTAAAAGAGATAAGAAAGGAACCTGCATCCTAAATAAAGGTATTACAGATAGTGAAGTAATATCTAAATTAAACATATATGTGCCAATTGGTATAACATCCAAATTCCTAGAGGAGAAATTAAGAGAGATGCAAAATAATTAGACAGCAAAACTATACTAGTGGGGATCACAACCTTGCTCTCTCTCAACTAGATAAATCAAACCACAAAATAAATAAGCAAGAAGTTGAGGTAAATAGAATTCTAGAAAAGTTAGGTTAGATAAACTTTTGGAGAAGATTGAATGGAGACAGAAATAATATGCTTTTTTTTTCTCAGCAGTACATGGAACCTATATAAAAACTGACCATGTAAGGACATAAAAATCTCAAAATCAAATTCAGAAAGAAATAGTAAATATATTCTTTTCAGATCATGATGCAATAAAAATTATATGGAATAAAAGGTCAGGAGAAAATAAGCCAAAAATTAAATTGAAACTAAATAATCTAAGCCAAAAGAACAAGTGAGTGAAACAACAAATCACAGACACAACCAGTAATTTCGTTGAAGAGAATGAAAATAATGAGACAACTTACAAAAATTTGTGAGGAGCAGCCAAAGCAGTTTTTTGAGGAAATTTGATCTCTAGATGCTTACTTGTATAAAATCGAGAAAGATTTGTGAATTGAGCTTGCAACTAAAAATGCTAGAAGAAGAACAAATTAAACTCTCTCAAATACCAAATTTGAAATTATGAAAATAAAAAGGAAGATTAATAAAACTGAAAGAAAACTATTGAATAAATAAGCCAAAGAAAGAGTAGGTTTTATTAAAAAACAATAACATAGATAAATGATAGTTGATCTGATTAGAAAAAGGAAAGAAAAACAAATTGTTAGTATCACAAATGAAAAGGGAGAACTTTCAATCAGTAAAGAAATTAGAGCAATAATTAGGAATTATTGTGCCCATATATGTTCATAAATCTGATAATATAGGTAAAATGGAGGAATACTTTAAAAATATGGATAGTCTAGATTAGCAGAAGAACAAATAAATTCCTTAAATAGTCCCATTTTAGAAAAAGAAAAGAAGAAGCCATTAATCAACTTCCTAAGAAAAAAATCTCCAGGGCCAGATTGATTTACATGTGAATTTTACCAAACATTCTACCAAACATACTATGCAAATTATTTTTAAAAATAGGAAATAAGGAGTCCTGCAAAATTCCTTTTATGACAGAGATTTGGTGTTGATACTGAAACCAGATACAGTTAAAAAAAAAAAAGCAAAGAAAATTAAAGACCAATTTCCCTAATGAATAGTGATGCAATCTTAAATAAAATATTAACAAAGAGATTATAACAAGTCATCTTGGACAATACACCATGACCAAGTAGGATTTATACCAGGAATGCAGGGCTGATTCAATATTAGGAAAACTATTAGTATAATTGACTATATCAATAATGAAACTAATAAAAATAATATGATTATCTCAATAGATGCAGAAAAAGCATTTGATAAAATCCAAAACAATTCCTATTAAAAACACTAGACAGTATACAAATGAATGGGGTTTTCCTTAAAATGATCAGTAACATCTATTTAAAACCATCAGCAGAATACTGGGCTTATATCTCAAAGAAACACTAAAGAAGGGAAAGGGACCTACTGTATGTGCCAAAATGTTTGTGGCAGCCCTGTTTGTAGTGGCTAGAAACTGGAAAAGGAATGGATGCCCATCAATTGGAGAATGGTTGGGTAAATTGTGGTATATGAATGTATAGAATATTATTGTTCTGTAAGAAATGACCAGCAGGAGTAAGAGGTTTGGAGAGACTTACATGAACTGATGCTAAGTGAAAGGAGCAGAACCAGGAGATCATTATATACTTCAACAACAATACTGTATGAGGATGTATTCTGAAGGAAGTGGATTCCTTTGACAAAGAAAAGATCTAACTTAGTTTCAATTGATCAAGGATGGACAGAAGCAGCTACACCCAAAGAAAGAACACTGGGAAATGAATGTAAACTTTTTTGCATTTTTATTTTCCTTTCCAAGTTATTTTTACCTTCTGAATCCAATTCTTCCTGTGCAACAAGAGAACTGTTCAGTTCTGCACACATATATTGTGTCTAGGATATACTGTGACATATTTAACATGTACAGGATTGCTTGCCATCTGGGGGAGGGGGTGAAGGGAGGGAGGGAAAAAGTTGGAATAGTAGTGAGTGCAAGACATAATGTTGTAAAGATTTTTTTTCAAAATAATAAAAAATAATAAAGCTAAGGTAATATTAGAGAAAAAAATAAAACCATCAGCAGGCATCATATGTAATGGAAACAAACTAGAATCATTCCCAACCCATTATCACTATTACTGTGTAATATTATGTTAGAAATGTTAGCTTTGGCAATAAGAGAAGAAAAAGCCATTAAGGGTATTTGAGTAGGTAATGAAGAAACTAAATTATCACTCTTTGCAGATGACATGATGGTATACTTAGAGAATTCTAAAGAATCAACTAAAAAAACTACTAGAAATAATTCACAATTTTATCAAAGTTGCAGGATACAAAATAAATGCACATAAACCAACAGCACTTTTATATATTACCAACAAAGTCCAACAGCAAGAGATACAAAAAGAAATTCCATTCAAAATAACAGTGGATAGTATAAAATATCCGGGACTCTCTCTCTGTCAAGGGAAAGTCAGAAACTATACAAACATAATTACAAAACATTTTCCAGACAAATAAAGTCAGATCTAATCAGCTGGAAAATATTAAATGCTCATGGGTAGACTGAGTGAATATAATAAAAATGACAATATTATCTAAATCAATCTCCAATCTCTCAAGAAATTACAGATTTAGAAAAAAATAACAACAAAGTTCATATGGAAAAAATAAAAGGTCAAGAATTTCAATAGAATTAATAAAAAATAAATGCCCGTGAAGGTGGCCTAGCAGTGCCAGACCTAAAACTGTATTATAAAGCAGCAGTCATCAAAACCATTTGGTACTGGCTAAGAAATAGAATAGTCTATTAATGGAATGGGTTAGGTCCACAGAACAAAATCAATGACTATAATAATCTATTTTTTACCAAACCCAAAGACCCCAGCTTATGGGATAAAATCTCACTATTTGAGCAAAACTAGTAGAAAATTGCAAACTAGTATAGCAGAAACTAGACATTGTCTCACGTTTAACACCACGTATCAAGATAAGGTCGAAATAGGTTCATGAAATAGACATAAAGAGAGATATAAGCAAATTAGAAGAACATAGGACTGTTTATCTCTCAGATCTATGGAGAAGGAAGATATTTGTGACCAAAGAACTATAGCTTATTATTGAACACAAAATGGATAATTTTGATTATATTAAGCTAAAAAGTTTTTGTACAAACAAAACTAATGTAGACAAGAATAGAAGGGAAGCAATAAATTGGGAAAACATTTTTATTTTCAAGCATTCTGATAAAGGTCTCATTTCTAAAACATATAGAGAATTGACTCAAATTTCTAAGAATTCAAGCCATTCTCTGTTATGAGTCAGAACTTGAAACAAGGTGCCAATAGTAGCCAATAGTAGAGAGGAGAAACAGAGACATTAAGACACTCCTGCAAAAACAAAAGAAAGAGGGAGCCACGGGTAACCCTAGAGAATTTCTAAGTTTAGTTCTTTATATCATTTATTTTTTTTAATTTTTGATAGACACTGGTGCTGATAGACAGGCTTTTTTAACTCAACAGAAGGGCAGTGTCCAGTTCAAGTAGCTCCAATGTAATTGCCAGGTGATGAGGAGAAATCTAGAAAGTGGCAAATGGAAGAGATCAGATAAGTTAACTGCTTGGGAAAGAGGGTTTGCTTGTATTCCTAAGGAAATGGAGAAGGAAATAGATGGGTGGCAACAAGTACCTCAAGAGAGACAGAAAAAGAAAATAAACTCGAAACAAAGGAGGAGATCTAAGAACAAAATCTGCAGGAATCATTGGAATCCCTAACACAAGATGAGACTATTGCAGGCCTTCAAAACTTGTAAAAATTATTGGATTCCTGGCACAAGAAGTAATGAACAATAAATTCCTTTTGGACTGTTACTAGGACTTATGGATATGTATAAATCCTCATGTTGATTCATGTTATTTGTTACATCACTACTAGGCTGTGCTACTATGTAATTTATTATGTAAATTACTATGTAATTTATGTAATTATGTGTAATACCTCCCATATAGATGGATTTATGTATACCTGTTTTAAGAGTGAGCCCCTTCAGAAATCGCTAATCTGATTTGATTTCCCATTTCTTTTGATGTTTTCATCTCTCTTCCTGAGACATCAGGAAAGGTGTGATCACCTCCTTTGATGGTGTTTTCACCCCTTTTGTGAGCAGTCAAGGAAGGCGTGATTGCCTCTTTTTTGGGGTTCTCACCTCCTTGAGAATCAGGGAGATCATGACCACCTATGTTCTAAATCAAAAGAAAGTGGGAGATGTTATGGGCCAGAACTTGAAACAATGTTCTATGTCAGTGGAATTGATAGAAACAATAGTTATCTAATTTAGCATGGTACTTAACAGTTTTCTAGTTCAGTACATATTCTTAGTGCTTACTACAGTTCTACAAGATTCACACCTTTAAGGGAGCATATATAAGCTAGGAGCCTCAACCAGGATTCAGTTGAGGAGATTTAGAAGCCAGAGAAGGCAATTGGGGAGAACTAAGGAAGACAGAGAAGTGGTGGCAGGCTATCCTGTGAAGAACCCTGAAAACAAGATCTGGAAGGCCTCCAGAAAAACTAGCCGAGCCCCACATGAAGGAGCCAATACTTTGAAGGAAACAATAAAGGATTTTAACTCCTTTAGTTAGTGATTACTGAACTGAAACGAAGGCTGCTCCCAGAGAACCCCTAGAAAACCCCAACAAGAGAAGATTACATTTTAGAGAAGAATATTACAATTCTCCAATTGATAAATTGTCAAAGGATATGAAAAGACAATTTTCAGATGAAGAAATTGAAACCATTTCTAGTGTTATGAAAAGGTGCTCTAGGTCACTATTGATCAGAGAAATTGATCAGAAAATTCTGAGGTGGCACTACATGTAATGTCCATTCTAGCTTTTTGGAGGTCTTGGAACCAGCCTTGGTCTCAGAAGAATAATCACCATGAGAACAGTCAGGGAAAAAGTCCAAAGTCTTTATTGTCCCATTCACAGTCTCCCAGTCTGTGCCAGTAGTCTCAGCCTGTCAGCCAGTCTACAATCTCTCATCTCTTCCAGTCAGGCAGTCAGCAGTTTGCACATCTCAGTCCAGTCTCTGACTTCAGTCTGACTGACATTTTAAATACTCTATTACAATTAAATCAATTCATCATACTGAGTAGAAGCCAGTCATTATATCACTAGGAAACCATTATCTCATTAATTCCACTGAGTTAATATCTTGTTGTAAGATTACATCAATCATACTGCATCTTAAGTATATCTTTTCAGAGTTCCTGCCCTCTACAACTACATACGTCTTAGATTGGCTAAGATGACAGGAAAAAGTAATGACAAATATTGGAGGGGATGTGGGAAAACTAGGACAATGATACATTGTTGGTGGAGTTGTGAACTGATCAAACCATTTTGGAGAGCAATTTGGAACTATGTCAAAAGGGTTCTCAAACTGTGCATACCCTTCAATCCAGCAATGTTTCTACTGGCCTTATATCCCAAAGAGGTAATGTAGGAGAGAAAAGGATCAATTTGTGCAAAAAATGTTTATACCAGTCCTTTTTGTAGTGGCAAGAAAATAAAACTGAGTAGATGCTCAAGAATTGAAAAATGGCTAAATAAGTTATGGTATGTGAATGTTATGGAATATTATTGTTTTATAGAAAACAACCAGGAGGATGATTTCAGAGAGGCATTGAGGGACTTACATGAAGTGATGCTAAATGAAATGAGCAGAACCAGAAGATCATTGTACATGGCAACAACAAGATTATACAGTGATCAAATATGATTGACATGGTTCTTCTCAACAATGAGATGACTAAGGCCATTTTCCACAATCTTGCGATAGGGAGAGCCATCTACACTCAGAAAAAGGACTTTAGGAACTGAGTCTGGATGACAACATAGCATTTTCATCCTTTTTGTTGTTGCTTGCTTGCATTTTGTTTTCTTTCTCATTTTTTTCTTATTTTTTGATTTTTCTTGTGCAGCAAGATAATTGTGTAAATATGTATATACATATATTGGATTTAACATATATTTTTAATATGTTTAACATATATTGGATTGCTTACCATCTGGTGGAGGGGGTGGGGAAAATGGGGGGGAATTTTGGAATGCAGGGTTTTGAAGAGATTACTTTTTCAAAATGATCCATACATATGTTTTAAAAATAAAACACTTTAATAAAAAATTATTTGATCCAACTTTAGAGGTAAAGAAAATGACATTGATAGAGAGTATAAGGATAGCTTTATATCCAATGTTATAAAGACAGTGATCAAGAGCAGCTAGACTTTTATTAGTATACTATGGATATCAACTTAAAGATTCCTCCAATGCATCATAAAGTCAACAAATAGCTAAATAGATAAAAATTTAGTTCATGTGCTGAAAACTTCAGTCATTATTACAAAATAATTAACTATTAAATTCTTAATTATTAGGAAGTTAATCTAACAAGCTATATAGACTTTTTATATAACCTTCTCCATTGACAAAATTATAAAATAAAAGTGACAACTGAGCCAAACATCTGACTATTCCATTTTCAAATAAATAATGTGGGAGAAAAATATGAGTGGTTGAGACAAAAACATTTTAAATCCATTTTCATTAAAGCATTAATTATTTAATTCAAGAAATACATTGAAATTGAAAATTGGAAGAAACTCCTTTTTCATATGAACTCTTTTTAGTGATTTTTTTTTCTGGATTTGTATTCTTATCAAGCAAAGAGTAGATAGAGATCAGGGATATCCAGTAACAACTTTTCACTTTACAAAAAAATTCTAAGCCTGTAATAGACCCTAAATACAAAACAATATATATGGAAATAGCCTAAATTATTCATTGAGTTCTTTGTGAGTAGGTTTCTTCAGATATTTTAAAAGAAGGTGAGAAATAAATGTGTCCTACTATGATCATGGAAGATATAGTCACCACAGGAAATTGGATATCCTAGAAAGAATTAGGAAAATAGCTAAAATGGCTGCAACCAATGAAATTTCATTAATAAAAAGTTTTTGAATATTTGTTTTAATATATGCCTAAACAGTGTAGCCACAGTGGGCACAATATCATCAGTGGAAACTTAAGTATGACAAATTAGTAAATTATACCAACCCGGGAGTCTAAATATTTTAAGGATTAATGAAGTGCTTGAATCAAATTCAAGATGATTTCATTTCTAACCTCAGACACTTCACAACTATCTGACCTGGACAAGCCATTTATATTTACTTGTCTCAGTTTTTTCATCTGTAAAATGAACTAGAGAAGAAAAAGGCAAACCACTCCATTGTTTGCCAAAACAAAAGACAGCAAAAACAAAAACAAACTCAAATGGGATGATAACTAAACAATTAAACCATAAAACAATATGTCTTTTTAAATCATCATAAGAATTACAGAATGAGATGAGAGGATTTTTAATGAATTTCAGAAATAGTCAATTTTGAGTACTTACAATTACCCTTTTATATTTTTCTCTGCATTTACATTTGTGAAGTTTGATTTAATAATATTTTCTAGTTCACTTAGGTACTCAAATTAATAGGATTTCATTTAGCACTTACAATGTGCAAAGCTCTGGGGATATAAAAGACTACATCTCACAGAATGCTTGCCTTTAAAGATCCTATATTATCAATGGAAGCTTGGAAGTGACACTTTATACATACATATTACATGGTTATAAGCTGTGTGTGCATTTGATAGATATTTCAGGTAATACTTGAGGTAATAAAGTTGTGTATGAAGTTCATGGGCCTTTATATTCCCTCTTCCTTAAGCCCATAGAAAACACGATATCATTTTATTAACTAATGAGTTTGAGAATGTAATGTGATTTACTTGCCAGATGACATTATACCCAAACTATCTACATGGTAATCACATTAAAGTCTTTCTGACATATGTGCAGAAGAACACTGTTTCTCAGTGTTAGACAGGTTTACTTTGTAGAGTTCTGAGTTGCAGAAGAAAGAACTCTGGATTCAAAAGGGATCTAAGATTTCATATATCCAATTAAAAACAGAAGATTTTCTTTCATTTTGTATCTAGAGTGGTTTTCTATCAATTTCAGCTTTCCATATTTATAGTAGACATATGATCATCATCCTGTGGCAATATAATTTATCATCCAAAATAAAATAAAAAGCAAAATTCTCTCCAACCATCTCATAAAAGAGAAACCTCTTTCCTCTAAACTTGTCAAGACTGAATATGGATTAGTAGGGAAGGTAATAGCATTTATACACTCTGTTTTACAAACATTATGTTATTTGAGGAAAAGAAGGTATATGTCTGTTATTCTTCTTACTCATTTTGTATATAACTGTGGGCAAAGTCATTTTACTTTTTTATTCCTGAGTTTTCTCATCTATAAGCTGAGGTAGTTAGCCTCAATGGTTTCTTAGAATTCTTTGGGAAACAGTAGTGCCTGGAGCTCCTGTAATTTGTTTCTAAATACTGTCATCATTTGCTTCTTATTGTCAGCATAAAGAAAATAAACTTCCAGTCTGACTGGCTGTCCTTTCTCCTGCTTCCTGCATACAGAGTCACCTGTCTCTCAACTAAGGACAAAGACAGAGATCTGAGATTCCAACCTCCCCTTCCTATAATGTGGCTTCTTTCTGAGAGCAGATACTTTCCAAGATGATCATTTTCTCATTCTTGCTTCCTTGAAGGCACATTACACTTCAATGAGGAAATTTAATTTCTCTATTTCCAAAATTTATTTCAAATCAGGTATTAAGGATATGGAATGCTATAAAAATTTAGAGGAAATATCATAGGAAAATTTGATCAGGAGATGTTCAATCAAGGGGAGTAAGAGAATAAATTGGAGAAATGGAAATTATGAGCCAAAAACAGAAAATATATGTAAGAGGTGATCCAGAAGCAAATTTCTCAGTTATTGATTGTATGTATAGTTTATAGATGATATACATACATATGTATATATGTATGTATATAAATAAAAAAAATCTACATTTTATAGGACTTAAAAGTATTTCATTTAGTCAGAACAATTTTTACTCTGTCTAGACTTTTCCTCTTAAACCTGAGATTGTCTGTATTTCAGATATGTATTCACAGTATTTTGCATAGGACCAGTCTCCTTTATTATTCGTTCATTTGCAGACTGATATTCAAGGTTAGAACACAGTCCTTCCACACCTCTGCTTTCAAAGCATACCTCATACATTACCCTCTGCATGAGGGTTTGTCCATGTGCTAATACTTCCTCTCAGCTCTCCTCCCCCCTCTCCCCTACAAACAAACAAAAATAATTGTATTGTGTCTGTAGAATTTGCATGGGATTGTATGTGTACATATTGTCTTCATCTGCTGAATCTAAGTTCCTGTTTTTGGACAGGATCTGCTTACTTTTTGAAAAATCTCTAGGCCCAAAGATGCACATTTATTGGCACAAGTAAATTCTGTCTAATTAGATTTTTGACCACTATTTCAACCTGTTAAGTTCTTTAGAGTTGTAAATTTTCCATCTGATGTTTGATTTGCTCTCCTACATTATTATCTTCCTGAAATTTGATAAATATGTTAGCTATACCTTCAGCTACAGGATTTAATTGTATAATCTAATGAAATAACTTTATTAACATTTTTGTTTAAAAAATATTTAGCAAAAACAAGTCATCTTCTATGTATTTTTGGGGGAGGGGATAAAATCAGATTAAGGTACATTTCACCATATTGTTGAAATATACAAGTGATTTTTCAGGATTTTAGTTGCATAAGAAGCCAGTATAACATCAGATGAAAAATATTTTAAAATAATTTTCTGTCTACAATATGCTGGAATGAATTTGAACAAAACCAAAAATTTTATCTTTTTTTTAATTTATTTACATGAAGTATCTATTACCATGATATCTGGATCTCCTCTCAGAAAGTTTTCAGAATGCTTTATGGTCTTGTCTTTAATTTATGGAATAAGGTGTTCTTCTGGGGGCCCAGTTGTGATAAAACATTTTGATTAACATGAGGTAGAAATTTCTGGAATATCAACCTATTCTAAATTAGGCTTTCTAAAGTAAAGACTTCTGGTTCTAAGCAAATATGTTGCTTGGCATGGGGTGGTGGAAAGGAGAGACTGTATTTGAACTGCAACTAAATTTATGTTAGACATCCTAAGTGACTCATTCACACATGAAAGACTATTATCTCAAAGCTGAATATAGTTATCTTCTGATTTTATTCTTTTTTCTCCCATTTACGATTAAGTATTTGTATTCTATCTTCATCTCCCAGTTTTCATATCTGCTGCTCTGCCTAGTAATCAATCACATTTTGTATTTTTAAATAGCCATTTATAGGGGACTTAAAATATGTGAATTTTCTTTTACAGTGATAGTAATAAAAAATGGCCATAATCTGTTAAGATACACATTCATTTCATGTACAACTGAGAGGCTGACATATTTTTGTAAAAGGAAAGGTTAAAGGTTAGAGATTTGTAATGTCAAATGTCTGATCAATATAATAAGGAATTGCTTTGCTATATCTCCTTTTTTCCTGCTTTACTAAAAGGGAAAAAGAAAATGCAATCTCACTGGATGAAAATCACTTTTGTAAATTGCTGCCATACAGATCAGTTTGAAGTCCAAATGGTTTCATTCATCTTCGGCTACACTCCAGCACAGCCCAATGAGTTGACATGTTGGAAATCAAGTGCAGAGGTCCAGAAGTAATGCATCCCATTTGCATCCACTATCTGCCTAAAAGATTCTGTTTAGCATTTTTTTTCCCCTGAGGAAACCAAGTCAGCAGTACTTGATTACTGAATAGAAAACTCATCTGGTCTTTCCTGGATGCAGATTTAGAGCAGATTTTCATTATGAATATGAAGACCTTGAATTTTATATGATGAAACATGGAATATATGTTAGTTTAGAATTCTTTCAGCTCTTAAATATATAATAAAGTTAAGAATGAAGCCTATATTAGTTATAGTTTATTATGACTGTATTTCAGATCAAAATTGAGACTAGACATGTCCAGAATGGTTGAATTAAAATAACCTATTTTTTATAGTCAAGTTCATATTATTCTTCATGCACTCTATGTCTCCAAAAATTGAGCTTACTTGCATTTCCCCATAAGCAACATTTCATCTTTTGCCTTCAGGTTTTTGGACAGGCTATTCTATATGATTGAAATACCCTCCTTTCTCACCTCTACTTTTTGGAATCATTTCTTCCTTTTATATTTCACTTCAAATGTGAACTCCAATATTAGACCTTTGTTTATTCTTCTTACTTGTTGCTACTTCAATTTCTAGTATTAATCTGACCTTTTCTCAGCATTAAAAACAAAACAAAAGTAGCAACAATTTGTTTGCTGATCACTCTAATAGGTATGGAACACATTGATACAAAAAGCACCTAAAAAACAAAAAACAAAAAACAAAAAAACTTGTAATTTGGTGAGTAAAGATGTCTTTCCCTAGTTCTTCCCTTCTTTTTTATTCCTTTTCTAGAAACAGTTAAAAGATTTGCTCTCAAAATAACCTCTTCCCCTCTTACTCCACATCTTCTTAACCTCTCTTTGAAAATATCAGGAAACCATGAATATTTTATTTTTTCTTCCATTTCATATTAAAATTTAATTTTTTAAAATAATCATTCCAAGGAAATAATTGGCAGTATCTGTTATTTATGACAACCAGTTAAAGGCGTAGTTATGGGTACTTATCCTTTTAAAAACAATTCCTAAGAGAGAGTATTTGATGAGATGACTCTCATCTGTAAGAACTGGGCAAGGATTTTTGTTAAAATATGTAATGAAATTATCCTAATTTAGGATTGGAAAATTATGCTACTTATGTTTATGTGTATGTGATTTTATATTTGTTGGTTACATACTATTTTTTAATATTTATATATGGCTTTTATATGTATGACTTTAGGTAGGGAAATCTTGTTTGGGGTAAATATATATAGATATAGATAGATAGCCATACACATATACAAAAACATATATATCCACATATTTTGAATCAAAATATACATATACACATTTTACATGTACACATGTATATTTGTATACACATGTATACACATACATATAAAAGCTTATCTTTGTACATCTCTGCATAACTTTAATCCAATTCACTCCTAAGTCATCACTCTAATGAAGTCATTGTTATCTCTGAGAACAAAGGATGAACAGCAACAATATTTGCATAAATTTAATGGTATGTTTATGATTTTGTTTTTATTAATGACATAGTACCTTATTTGTTCTTGACCTTGAAACACTAAAATTAATATGATCTTTTCCCACTGTTTGTCATAAAGATAAAACTTCAGAGATTAAGTACCTACTTAAAGTTTTCTCTCATAGTTTCTCTAGCTGAGCAGATAGGAATGTCTTTTTATAGATCCAGAATCATGGACTGTTAAGTTTAGCCTCTGATCCTATAGTGACTATATATTTATATATAGATATAAAATATAGAATAAAGAAAAAAACTAACAAGTACCTTACATCCCTGAAGAATTGAATCTCTTTCCTCTTTAAAGGAAGGTAAGATCCCTACTTTCAAGATGCTTCAAAAGTTGAATATCTGTGTTCTAGCTACAAATGATCATATCAGTGAGCCCATATTCAGAATCCTATGTTTGGCTGAACTTGTCCCAGTGGAAGTAATTAGAAGCCAATGTCTTCCACATTTTCCTCAATATTTGGAATTGAGTATCTGTAAGATGTGTCATATTCATTATTATTATTATTATTATTATTAATCAATTCTATGATTGTATAGGAACAGAGAACTCCTAGCTGAAGAAACTTCATCTACCAAAATAGCTTCATGAGTCCTCTGAAACTTAAAATCTTAAAGAGTTACCTAAAGTATTGAGAAGTGAAATGATTCACCAAAGATCACCAATCTGTAATAGAGGTGGGTTTTAACCTCAGGTCACTCTAAATACAAGGTCACTTCTATTCACTACACTATCCTATATCCCCAAATGCATTTTAATACTAAAAAAAAAAAAAGTTTTTTTAACTTCAAATTTTTAAGTTTTTCTAGGTGTGATCACTGATTTACTACTTGAAGTATTCATTTAAAGTATTTGCTATTAAATGTTGGATTGGGATTTGATTATTTATCCAGCCCCCTGAATCCCAACTTAATTGCTTTGTGTTATCTATTTATATGTCTATAAATACACTATACTCCAGAAAGCCTTCAATGGAATTTCCATGTCTTTTCCTTCTCTCTGTCTCTCTTTGGGTATCTATTTTTACACATTTGGTCTTAAAATGTCTTAACTATTAAGAGGTCATTGTGAGGGAAACTTGTTTTCCAATGCAGATAAACAATTGTTTTGTCTGTCTACACCTTTTAATTTATAAGCTTAAAAAATTTAGTGGGATATAGAGAGACAAAGTGAATTGTCTAGAGTCAAATAGCCAGTGTGCACCAAAAGAAAAACTTGAGCCCAGGTCATTTTATGTCAGAAATTGAATTTCTAACCACTTTTCCATGCCACCTCTCCTTATATTTTATATCTCCCTATGACTCTGCCTTCTAAAATAACAAGTCAATATGGTTTAAAAAAGTAGGAAAAGGAAAAAAAAATCTTGAAAGGCAAAAACAAACTTTCATATCCTTGTTATAGTGCTAATCGTAGAAACCTTGACGACACCTCAACCTCACTTGCTTCCTTATAAAAGTGTAGCCTCCTGAATACATGGATTTGGTTTCAAAATCTAGTGTTGAAATTGAGATTAAATGGAAACACACACATGCAAATAGTCTCAGAGCAAGCTAAAGCTTTTTGTCTCTTAAGCTAAATATCATAGGTGCCTGTTTTTATATAAAATCCTCTTAGCTACTATGCTGGGCACTTGTATAAAACTATTTTATTGCTTCTCTTTCATCCACTTTGTCTTCATTTTTGTCATTATAGTTATTAATGATCATCCAAATTCTTTTCTACTACGTTGTTTTTTGATGAACTTCCAGATGGAACACAATTTAAGAACTTGCATTCAGAGAATGGAAGTGGACATTAATGGTCAATGACTAGTTCACAATATTTGCTCTGCAAAAAACTGATGATCTAAATACCAGCTGGAATGACTTTGCCTTCAGGTAATAAAAGCACTTTGAGTCTATTTATTTCTCCAGCTACACTGAATATAAAGTAAATCTAAGCAATCCAAATTTTAAATCCTGAAAAAGTGGGGGGAGGGAGGTTTCTAAATAGATAATTATCATATTACCTTGGAAACTTAAATATTGCTGTGGTTGAGTTTTCTTTCCAACTTCAAATATCTGATTTTGGGGGATGAAAGTTTAACTTATTCCTAGCAAAAATACCAGAGTTAGAGAGGTTTAGCTTTACCTTAGACATGCATTTTAAATCAGTTTTCATGCTCAATTTCACACAATTAAAAATGAACTTAATTGGATTTTCATGAATAAGGCAGAATTAGCTGTAAAAGTAAAGCAATATATCTATACTAACTATTCTAAGCCCTGACAGATGATTGTCACTAGGTAAAGTTCATCAGAGAACTCACAATTTCAATTCTCATTCATCGTTTCAATAAACTTCCCTCCCTTCAGCAAAGACTTCTCTCTCCCTTTTTCAGTGTTAAATAAAGGCAAATATCTATATTAAAATATCCCTTTTAATTAAGTGTAAGGGATGAGAAAACTCATTATAGGAATTGCTATTACAAAATGACCCCAACATTATGATATACTTTAAAATGTTCTGTGTTAGTTCTTACTCAGTTACTATAAAACAATGATGATATTGAATCCATAAATCTTTCCCACATCATCTGCTCTTGTTAAATGATTAGATCTTGACTGTTCTTGTGCATTCTGAAGCTTGTAGAGGCTTACTAATATTTATTTCTGTAGCAGTATATGAACATAAAGTCATGAGATTTGAGGCAAATCATTCAAATTTGTAGGTCTCAACTACCTCAGCAGCAAAATGAAGACTCTGAAATGGATATCTATGAAGTTTCTCCCAGTTTTAAATTTAAATGCTTTGAAAAATCTCCTCTATGCTATAATAACCAACTAGTTATTAAACCTTTTTTTTTCAAATACCTTCAAGGAAATGTAATCCACTATTACTTGGACTCATTAATTTCACATTTGTAAATGTCTAGCTGTTAGGAAATATTAAAGTTTATCCAACTTAATTTCATTTACCTTTACATAAATTTTAACCATTGCTACTACTTCTGGCATCTGGAAATAATAAGAATAAGATATATCATAATGGACATAATAATAGGTAGTTCAGTAAATAGAGTGCTAGTTATAGAATCTTAAGAATCTGAGTTTAATTCTGGCCTCAGACCTCATTAGTTGTGTGACTCTAGGTAAGCCATTTAATCATGTTTGCCTCAGTTTTCTCATCTGTAAAATGAGCAAGAAAAAGAAATGGCAGTTATCCTTTCCAAGAAAATCCTGGATGGTGAAGAAGGAAGACATTTGTGGCCAAAGAATAACTAGAGTCCATTATGAAATGCAAAATGGAGAATTTTTATTATGTTAAATTAAAAAGTTTTTATACAAACAAAACCAATGAAAACAAGATTAGAGGGGAAGCAGAAAATAGAGAAAAATTTACATCCAAGGTTTCTGCTAAAATCTCATTTCTTATATAGAGGATTGACTCAAAATTACAAGAATACAAGTCATTCTCCAGTTCATAACTGGTCCAAGATTATGAATATACAATTTTAGATGAATAAATTAACACCATTTCTTGTCAAACGAAAACATGTTATAAATCATCATCAAAGAAATGCAAATTAAGACAACTCTGATACAACTTCACACCTCTTCAATTGCCTAAGATGAAAGGAAAAGATAATGATGAATGTTGTAGGGGATGTGGGAAAACTGGGTCACTAATACATTGTTGGTGGAGTTGTGAACTGATCCAACATTCTGGAAAGCAATGTGTAACTATGCCCGAAGGACTATTAAGCTGTTCATACCCTTTGACACAGCAGTATCTCTACTTGACCTATATCCCAAAGAGATGCAAAAAAAGGGAAAAGGAACCATATGTGGGAACATATTTGTAGCAACCTTTTTTTGTATTGGCAAGGAACTGGAAACTAAGTGGATGACTATCAGTTGAAGGATGAGTGAATAAGTTATGACATATATATATATATATATATATATATATATATACATATATATATATACACACATATATATATATACATATATCATATATGTATATATATATATATATATATGTAATGGAATATTATTGTTCTATAAGAAATGACTAGCAGGATGATTTCAGAAAGGCCTGGGGAGACTTACATGAACTGATGAAAAGAGAAGTGAATAGAACCAAAAAAACACTGTACACATGTAACAATCAATTCTGATGGACATGACTCTTTTAAATAGTGAGGTGATTGAGGCCAGTTCCAATGGACTTATGATGGAGAGAGACATCTGCATCTAGAAATGACTATGGGGAATGAATGTGGATCACAATATAGCATTTTCACTTTTTTTGTCGTTGTTGTTGTTTTTTCTCTTTCTCATTTTTTTTCTTTTTTTGACCTGATTTTTCTTGTGCAGCATGATAATTGTGGAAATATATATAGAAGAATTAATTGCACATGTTTAACATATATTGTATTACTTGCTATCTAAGGGAAGGAGTTCAGGGAAGGAGGGAAAACTTGGCACACATTTTGCAATGGACAGTGTTGAAAAATTATCCATGCATATATTTTGAAAATAAAAAGCTACCAAAAAACAAAAAACATATAAGGTCACAAGACATCAGACAAAACTGAAATTACTTAAGAACAGCAATGTTGATTAATATTTTATTTTTAGAGTATTTTCTCACTTTTTCTAGTGTGTCAATATATAAATGTCCATATGAAGATATAAAAAACATAGGCATTCAGAGATTGAGCTATCTCAATCTCTATAGACATTTCTAAATCTGTTGAGTTATATATAGCAATAACAAGATGATGATAGGCAGATCTATCTATAGAGAGATATAGATATAAATATAGATAATCCCAGTTCCAAAGCACATTTGTATGAGACTCTCTTCTAATTGAAGAAGATGAATGTCTTGCTCTGTGTGAGAGAGGGCAGAGTTAGAACAGGAAAGCTTCGGTCTTCTTCAAAGGTCCAGTTGCTTCAGGTGTTTTTGGCTTTCAGCTTAAATAAGGAGGATGGAAGAGAACAACCACATTTCAATTTACTGAAAGAAAATACTCTGACAAGATATGATAGAAGGTCACAGTCTCCATCCTGTATCTTCCCCAAACTTGCTACAATAAAGATATAGGGATTTCCATTTAGGTATGAAATGAGATTCTGTTTTGGCTGAGCTAAGTTACTTCACATCCAAGGAAAAAGTGCCTTCACTCTATATTGTCTGGTATATGTTCATCAAATTGTAACTTCTCTGACTTCTGTTTTGCTATGATTTGGATACATGTGTGTCTTTGCAATTTGCTAGGTATGTTCATTATGAAAGAGGCATTTGTTGGAAAAGGAGTTGTCTTGGATATAGAGCATGCAAGCATGGGTCCCTGCTTCCCCTCAATAACAACATAGCCATCAGAAGATTGAAAATGATAATATAACTTAGACCAATAACATTTAAGAGAACAAATAGATATAATTAAAGGCTGGTCCTTCATCTCTTTGAGGAAAACATAATGACTTCTGACTTCACATTTCTGTTTCCCCATCTAGCAAGAATTAAAATCTCTCTTGGAGAACAGTGGAGGCAGAAAAAGCTTTGTCTATTCTGCCTCTCTCTGAGAGACACAGTGCTTCTTTCATGCAACAATTTTGGGAACAGGCCCCCCAAACCTGTGTGCCTTTTCATTATAGTGAAATAGATTTTTCAGATCCCGCCCATTTTGTGTTTGCCTCCTATCTGTCCAACTGTACATTCTCAATCTTCTTTACTAGTTTTTCAGTCTGCTCATATCCATTGACTTTTGACATATCCCAAGATTCTTTTCTGTCTCCTTTACTATTTACATTATCATTTCTATGTATTTAATGATAATTTCTATATAGATGAATCAAAAGATCTCCATGTCCAAAACTCAACTTCCTCCTAAGCTAAAGTTAAGTATTCTCAGTTGCCTCTTGGATATCTCAAACTGAATGTCATTTTTTACTTTCAAAACATCTCATGATTATCCCACTCTCTCCATTTATATAGCTATAAGATTTGATAAAGTCACAGTACTGCCTAGGCTAAAGCTTTCTGATTTATCTTCTAGTCTACACTCTCTCTCAAATAAATCTAGTCTTCACTCAGCTACCAAAATAATTTCTTTAGGGAATATGTCTGCGTGATGACCATGTATTTTAAAATCAGCCAGAGTCAGGAATTCAGGATAAGGGAAAGTCTTTGATCTTTATTCTTTGTGGAGGTGAAAGGGGGTGGTGATAGGAATGTGAGCAGCCACAACACAAACCTGTCCAGCAGTCTCTCTGCCTCTCTCTCCGCCCCTCTCTCTCCACCCACCAAATTGTCCCTACCTCATTTCCTATACAACACATCAGAACTTGCACAAAGAGTGGGCAGAGGCCATTCTTTCTCCAAGCATATATTAATAGAGTATGGTACAATTACTATTTAGCTTCACATGCTTGGGACCTCAGTGCATCAACTCGAGCTTTAGCCCATTACATGTCTGACTCTGACACTGCTTTTGTTTAATGAGTTTTTATACCTCCTTCTTAACTCCAGGATCAAATAAAACTTTCAGTTTGATATTTAATTTTTTTTAATAACCTATCTCCCTTCTATTGTAGTAATTATCTTATATTTAATCCTTTTACAAAGTTTTTGAATCTACTTCAGTGGCCTACTAACTACTTCTCAAATAGATTTATCCAGTATCTTAATTATTTTAGGGACAGCTAGGTGATATAGTGGATGGAGTCAGGGTCAGTCAAATCAGGAAGACCTGAGTTCAAATCTCCCTTCAGATAGATTGTGTGGCTCTGGGAGAGTAATCTAACTCTGTTTGCCTCAGTTTTCTCATCTGTAAATGATCTAGAGAAGGAAATTGCAAACCACTGCAGTATTTTTGGCAAAAAAAAAAATGTCAAAATCTTAAAATACAGTCACAAAGAGTTAGGCAAGACTAAAACATCATAACGTCAAATAGTTTAATGCTTTTTCAATGATTATTCTTTATGCATGAATCCCTGCCTCCTCACTTTCATCTCTTAGTACAGGAAACTCTGAATTATTTTAAGCCAAAAACAAAATGAACAAAAACTCAACAAAATATTATTCAGAGAAGAGGTACATAGGCTTCACCAGATTGCTAAAGGGATTGTGACAATAATATTATAGAACCTGATCCAGGTGGTACAATAATTTTCTATTTCATCTCTCTAGAGTTTATTAATCCTGAGAAATATACATGTGGAGAGGGGGTTAAAATGGAGTTAAATGAGAATCTGAGGATAATTTTATTTTAAATTAAACTTCAAAGTATCATTTCTCATTCCAAAAAATAATGTTGTCCCCTCATTAAATAACTTTTGAAAAAATCATGTTTTCTATAACCAAATTGTTGAAAATCAGTCTTTCTATTACTTTCATGAGTGGCTTTATTGGGTTAGGAGACTTCACACCTGATCCACTGTCCCTACCTTTCTACCAACCTCCTGGATAAAAGGGAACAATACTGATTATATAGATTTGACTACATAGGTTTTACCAATTGACTAAAATTGACTAACAAGTTTGTTATCATTCTATCTAATGTTCCACTTTTGGATATACAAGAAAATTAAATTACCTAATACAGCTTCTAGCATAATAGGTAAATTAGTTATCAAAATTAAGTGACATTGTTGTGTATACATACTCACACATACACATACACACATACATGCATATATATTATGCAAGTCTGTTTTGTTAATGTCATAATTTAAAATAAAAGTCCAGTATACTATTAGTCAACTTAAGGAAATAGTTGGCAAGCCAGTTTGAGCACTGAGTCATAAAATTCCATTTTATCTAGTGATAGCTTAGTCTAATTCAAAATCAACTGAGACAGGATATGACTCCTACAAAGTATTCTACATTTCATATGCTGGCATGCACAGGAATGAATTCTGAGATCATTGTAGAACCTGGCTCAGCTCACTTTGGATACCCGGTAGTTCTTTGAAGAATTTCTTTGAGAGAGGAGTCATGAGCTGGCATACATTTCTGAGTTTTGCAAAAAAGTCTAGAAACTTTAAGGAAGGGAGAAAGGCATATACACAAAAAAGACTCTTTGTAAAGAAAGTAAGAACTTTCATATGCATTTTAAGTTCAGCTTTATCCATAAAGAGTGGATGATGGACGTAATAAGTTGATGAACCCCAAAATATTATTTTGCTTTGTTTTTTGGGGTGTGTATGTGTATACACAGAAAACAATTTGGAGATTATAAACAGGCACACACACACATTGTGTTTTATATATACATACATACATACATACATATATATGTATATATATATTTACATATTTATGTATATGTTAAACAGCTACCTAGCTAACCAAATAGAAAGACTTCATGGTTAGATTGAGAGGGGGAGAGAGGGCAATTGGGGGTGGTGGGGAGAACAGCGGGAGGGAGAGAAAGATATAACACTTGGCAAGGTAAAAGGCATCATTTGCTCATATTAAAGTTGCAGGAAGCTTTGGTCATAGAGATTTGGCTACCAATTTCTAATGGCATCTTTTCAACTATAACTTTTGATCAAACTGGCTGACTTCATTCAGTGATTTGCAGAGAAATAGGGATGCAAACAAGTTTTCATTTTGTTATTTCCATTCCTTATTTATATGGCATATTACTAATTCTCAAAATCAGCTATTAGAAATTCTCTGATGAGTGAATTTTTCAATTATCACAGAATATTTATAATAGTTTGTAAATATGATCCAATCAATCTTCCCTTTTATATAAACACACACACACACACACACACACACACAAACAAAACATAGTCTAAAAATGTATATTCCTAAAAATTCTTAATACCCATGCAGAAAAGTAAATATTTGATACAGAATCCCCCCCATTTTGAACATAGTTTGTGATTATTATATAATTTAAATTTTGGTATCATCAATATATTTTTCTCTCTCATCGTAAATAGCATTTATAGAATTAGTGGCTATCCTAAACAATTAAAAATTGCTATAATACAATTATTTGTACTTTGTTTTCAAATTTGCATAGCATAGTATGTATCTCTTCTAAGATGATATTTATGATAACTCTATGACATACACAATAAAGATATTATATACTATATAAACAGATAAAGAAATTGAGAATCAGAATATACTTAGATGGTGTCTATGGTTACTCATTTAGTTAATGATAGACAGAGCCCCTCAATTGTATGAAACAAGCTGTAACTTTTAGTCTTTTGACTTCAAATAGTCTTTATATTTTGTCATGCAATCTTATTTATTTATTATGCATTTTAATAACACATTTCTTTGTGAATCATGATGAGAGAGAAAAATCAGAACAAAAGGGAAAAAAATGCATTTTGGACATGGGGTTTTGAGTCTTGTTCTCCCCATCCTGTTTTCTCACTCTGTCTCTATGCCAACATTGAGTTTTCAGATGACCTATTTTACCACATTGAAAGTATTGACGAGTCTCTCTGGAAGTCCCTTGGCAAAAGGGACCCCATCTTCCCATGTTTGGATCTTGGGAAGTCTGCATCACAGCCTGGCTATAAAAGATATTTGTGCCCACTGTGGCACAGCATCATATGATCTCCTTTAAAGGAGCATCCTAGTGTAGTCCTAGTATAATTCTTTTACAAACCTTATTAGCATTTTCTTTAGCAAGTTGCCTTATCATAATGTCTGTTGCTGTATTTTCAATATGACAGCTGTTTGCAGATGTCCCACAAAATCAGCAAAGGGTTCATTTGGCCCTTGTGCTATTTTCATGAATGTTTCTCCTCTGTCCTGTTTACCTGGCATAAAACCCCATGCTTTGATAGCAGCAGAAGCAATTTGCTCATATGCTGCTATGGATATGCAAGCTAATATGCTTGCTAATGTGTGCTGAAATGTCTGCATAAGAACCTACACCTGTTAGTTGGTCACAGGTCATTGGAGTATTAACTCCAGTTTGCCTATTTCATTGGGCTTATATCCTACAGATCTCACTATATTTAGAAAGCCACGACAAATTTTGTCCAGGTTCTAAGCATGTCCTTGCTATAGATTTCCAGTCACTATGGGTTAAAATTTTATAAGTCAAATTCTTTAATAACATCTTAACATAAGATGATGTAGCCCCCATAAAGAGTGCAAGCCTTTTTTTCAGGTCTTTGATTATTTCAAGATCAAAAGGAATGTATTTTCTACTTTTTTGACTTGAAGAAGTAAGCTGTTCAATCACAGGATACATATCTCTTCTCAGATCAGCTGTATTCTGCCTTGCCTCTTTGACTTTAAGTAGTGCGTTTTTAAATCTGGTCATAGGAGGGGGTGATTGCTGAGGGCAAAGTGCTGGTGATATCACTGTCCCTCCCACTCCTCCTCCTCCTTCTATCCTGGAAGGTGAAGATGGGGGAGGGTCAACAGCCTGCTCTGATGTCAGCAGAGTTGAAGCTGTAATGAGTGTGAGTGAGAATCAGTAAGCCCTTCAAGTTCACTTAATTCCTCATGCCCTCTGGCAATATTTCTACTAAGCTGTCCTTTGTATTCCTCTTTTTCCTCACACTTCCTTATGTGGCTGTTCTTAATTTTTTTTTCTTTCTATAACTTGCTGGACTCTTTAAGGCCAATTGTATTAAGTTGTACATATAGAATGTTTCCTTAGAAATTGAATCAGGGCAATTATCATTATAATATTCACATAGTTGATCTCCTACTAGTTTCCAATTATCTGCCTCTCTTTCTTCTTCCTTGAAGAACCAAGGGGGCATGCATTCTAATATCCATGAGTCCATCAATCTGCTCCCAAATTACAATCAAACCTTGCCTCTTTATCAAGTTTGAGTATGCTTTCCATAGATCTCCCTCAGGGTGGGCTTGGCGGTGGGGGTGTGGGAAAATCTTTCCCTAATATCTGCCCCATTTCAGCTAGAAAATGAGAGTTATTAGTTTAGCTCTTAACAAAGTAAGTTCCCTGTTTGTCTATTAAAATATTCACCCTATTTCCTGGTCACCGGGACTTTTTCAGTGAAATTAGGCTCCTTAGTCCATGTTGAGTGCCAAAATGTTAAGTCCAAGCTAGCTCCCTGGATTAGGTGATTATCTAGGGTTTTGTAAGTATACCATCATTTCAACTGCAAAGAATGATAATTTGCTTTCCTCATTACCTACTCTAATCAATTTAATCTCTTTTTCTTCTCTTTTCGCCAAAGCTTTAGACAAAGCTAAATTTCCTAATATAATACTTTATAGTAATGGTGATAGTGGGCAACCTTGCTTTATCTCTGACCTTATTGGAAATGATTTTAGTTTGTCTCCATTACATATGATGCTTACTGATGGTTTTAATTAGATGCCTCTGATCATTTTAGGGAAGTGTCCATTTATTCTTATAAATGGACACTCTAGTGTTTTTAATAGTAATGGGTGTTGGATTTTATCAATTGGCTTTTCTGTATCTATTGAGATAATCATAAGATTTTTGTTAATTGGGTTATTGATATAGAAAATTATGCTAATAGTTTTCCTAATATTGAACCAGTTCTACATTCCTGATATAAATCCTATTTGGTCATGGTGTATTATCTTGGGAATGACTTTCTGTAATCTCTTTGCTAATATTTTATTTAAGATTTTCTATTCAATATTCAGTAGGGAAATTGGTCTTTAATTATCTTTCTCTGTTTTCATCCTACCTGGTTTAGGTATCAACATCATATTTGTGTCATGAAAGGAATTGGGTAATAATCCTTCTTTCCCTATTTTTTTCAAAATAGTTTGTATGGTATTCGAATTAACTGTTCTTGAAATGTTTGGTAGAATTCACATGTAAATCCCTTTGGTCCTGAAGATTTTTTCTCAGGGAGTTTCTTAATGGTTTGTTCTATTTCTTTTTTCCACAGTGGAAATATTTAGGTAATTTATTTCCTCTTCTGTTAATCAGGGCGATCTATATTTTTATAGATATTCCTCCATTTCACTTAAATTATCAGTTTTGTTGACATATATTTGGGCAAAATAACTCCTAATTATTGCTCTAATTTCCTCTTTGTATGTAGAAAATTCTTCCTTTTCATTTCTGATACTAACAATTTGATTTTCTTCTTTCCTTTTTCTAATAAAAGCAACTAAAGGTTTACCTATTTTGTTAGCTTTTTTCATAAAAGCCACTCTTAGTTTTATTTATTAATTCAATAATTTTCTTACTTTCAGTGTTACTAATGTCCCATTTTATTTTCAGAATTTCAAATTTGGTATTTATTTGGGCGTTTTTAAGTTGTTCTTTTTCTCTCTCTTTTTTATTTGTAAGCTTGATTCATTCATCTTTTCTTTCTCTATTTTATGCAAGTAAGCATCTAGAGATATAAAACGTCCCCTAATAATTACTTTGACTGCATCCTACAAATTTTGGTATTTTGTCTCATTATTGTCATTTTCTTAGGTGAAATTATGGATTGTGTTAATGATTTGTTGTTTGATTACTTAGTTTCCAATTAATTATTGGTCTTTTCCCCTGGGCTTTTATTGCATATAATTTTTATTTCTTCACGGTCTGAAAAAAATGCATTCACTATTTCTGCCTTTCTGCATTTGATTTTGAGATTTTATGCCCTAATATATGGTCAATTTTTGTATGGGTTCCATATACTACCAAGAAAAAATTTCAATTTATCTTGAGCTGGAGAATGGTTTAATTTTATCAAACTCTGTTTAGAGCTTGGTTTCATTTGGTTTTAGAGGAAAAATTATTAAAAAATCAAATAATTTAGAGGGAAACTGGGAGAGCTCAAGCAGCTTCCTGGCTTAACTCCACCATTTTGGTTCCACCCCTAGAACATAATGCATTCTTTCCAATTAAACTTATCTTATGCAAATACATACATACATATATACATATATACATACATACATACATACATATATATATATATATATATATACATATGCATATATATATATTTAAGTCTTTATTGCCAGGCTCTCCTTTTTGCCTCTCAGATGCCCTGTTGTATTCCTATTTATCCCAAACCTTCTAACTTTCTATGCAACTCCACTATGTATTAGCCCAAATTGACTTTCTTATCTAATAGCCTACAGATACTATATTTTAACAAACCCATTTATCCTTCTTCCCCTGTCCTTATCAAAAATAAACTACCCAGATTTTCAACTCAATTGGATCCTATTAAATGACAGGTATATCCATCAAACATGCAGATTTTTGGAATGTAGACAAAACTTCAAAGGGTTTATTAATAGTATAATAGAATAATATAGTAATTTGGTGAATGTATTCTCTTATAGAAGATTACCACAAAAAAAAGCATATTTTTATTTCATTGTCTGTTTATTTCATTGTCTTTTTAGTCTCAACTCTGACTGATCTGTGTATAGAAAACTACACCTGTGTATAGAAAATTACATATAATAAATGATATCTCCTAGGTATATAGTTTATTATTGACATCTAGCTATGCTTAGGCAACTAAACCTTTCTCACTCCCCCTGTGATATTAGGGACCTGTGGAGACTTATACTGATGGAGATAAAATGCTTAAATTAAAAGTGCACAAATCCCATGCATCCTTTAACATTCCAGTCACATCCAGGCCCCAACAGAGGGGTGAGAAGAATTCTCTTGGTTCAAGGACTATATACATGTATATTCATGTTTAATCTGTGTCACTTTCCTTATACTTCTTTTATTTTTTCTGAAGTAGAGTCTAAAAAGGCCCTAATTACTGGATAATCTGATGACCTAATTAAAACTACATATTACTGACCAGGAATGGTTGCTTCTTATCAGTATTGCTTCTTGACTCTGCCATTTCTATTTGAAGATGTTTTCATTCCTTCATTCATGGTTAACAAAAGCAACAATCATAAGTTCTTTGTAATCTAAGGAAGGTAATATAAACCCCCACATAAGTATGCTTAGTACTATTAGCATTTTGTAAATGAAATTATTTCCTGTCTTTTGGAGATGCTCACAAAAGGCATTGTTGAATTTGTGACCTCTCTCTTTCCCATCTTTCCTATGGGAAAAAAATATTATATATATATTAAAAAACTAAAATAATTCTGTAATCTCAATGCTATTGGTATTTGCTATAATGATGCAAAACATAACTAATTCATGTTCCCTGTTCATCTCTTCCACAAGACTTCCTCTAAATTTTCCACATAGAATCCACCCAAATTGCTGAGTGTCTTACTTATGATATGATCATATCTTTGTTCTTTATATTTTGATGCATAAGTGTGTGTATGTGTGTGTGTGTGTGTGTGTGTGTGTGTGTGTGTGTTTTATTTTATTTTTTCCCTCTGCTACTCTATATCAAGAAGATGGCAGTCAGTTAATCTAGGCATTCTTTTACCAGAAAGAAACCTTCCTTTGCCATGGAAAGACTTTTTGCTTGAAAATATGTTGTGCTATATTACTAGTTCAGTGATTCTCAATCCCTGATTTTGTTGATCCAGTTTATCTTTAGTTATTTCAGTAAGTTTTCAAGAAAATCCCAAAACTAAATTAAAATTGTCTTATTTTTGATAAAGTGTCATCTTGCATTAGATTTGTTTTAGAGTTAGTAGAATTGGGTAGGGAGAAAAGGGGATAGGAAAGATGGGAAAGAGAGAGATCACAAATTCAACAATGCCTTTTGCGAGCATGTCCAAAAGACAGGAAATCTTTTTTCTAGTACATTGATTTACAAACAAGGTAACTCTCCTCTCTGTCCCCGTTAAAATGCACTTAGATATCTGTACCTCTTTGTAGAGGGTTGAAACTCTGAAGAGGTAGCAGAGGGAAAAAATAAAACATTTTCATATGTGAAGTTATTAAGTCACTAGACTGTAATATGATGAATTCTATTTAAAGGAAGTTATTTCTTTTTTAAGTAAGTTGGGATCATACAATGTTGTTTATGATGCTGTTGCTGGTTTAGTGTGAAGGAGAATGATTTGTCATCCACTTTTCACACAAAAGATGTTCAGATTGGTAAATCAGAATGGAGAACAGTCAGGTAGAAATAACAATTGCCTTCACAGAATGCTTAAGAAGACAAATATATGGCATTAACAAAGAGTAATTAAATATTTTTCTTTCAATAATATCATTTGTATTTATATTAAACCAGCAAAATCTACTATATCTATCTATCTATCTATATCTATATCTGTGTATATATATATATATATACACACACACACATATATATACATATAAAATGTATATGTATATAATAAGTGCAAATATAATGCAAATCACCTATAAGTGCAAATAATTTGGTTTATAATTCTATTAGAAATTCTAGTTTCCTTTTAATAATGGAATCCAGAAAGGAAATGTATCATATGATCAAAAAACTCATACAGTCATAAGAGAGATTGTGTCCTTATTTTTTTTTTTTTTTGGACATTTTTTTATAGATGCATTGTGAATATTCTAATTCAGGGTCTTGTTTAAAGTTTTGAAATTTTTATTATTAAATAGAATGCTTTAATGGTTTTAATAAATATTTGCATAAATGTAAATAATATTTAGGAAAATAAACTTTGCATTTTTGGATTATAAAAAAAAAGTCTCAAACTCTTTTCCTCAATCATTCAACTGTTGGTCAAAAGTCCATATCAGGAAGCATGCTTTATTTCTTAGAATGTAAGGGAGATAAAACTCTTTAATATCCAAAATCATCCAGTTCATGCTTCTTCTATTTAATTATGGGCCCAAGTTATTGTTTTTTGTTTGCTTGTTTTACTTAAACATTTCCTAATAGAAAAGTAGATGTATATTTGTAAATTTATATACGTATATAAGTATGCATTTAATATGTATGCAATTAATATTGATGACTTTTATATACCATTTATTCAAGCATTTAATAGTCATTTAAGAAATAATTTAAATAAATAATTTAATAATCATTTAATAAAGCTTTTCCATCAAATTCCTTTTCACATGTTAATAATTAGAACAAACTTTTGAGGAATTATAAATCTCAATATCAAAAGGATTTCAACTTCCACTTGGATCCTTCACTGTATCTAGTTCAAGGGAGTGGCAAACACCATTAGATTGTAAGCTCTTTAAGTCCAGAAACTGTCTTTAGCCTCCTTTTGTATCCCTAACACTTTGTACAATGACTGGTATATAAATAGGCACTTAATTCATGTTTATTGACTGATATTAACTAAATCCATTCATTTATTTTATTTTAAATTGTGTTCACCTCAGTTTGGGCCTCTACCATCCCTTTCATCAATCCATTTATTACTTTTAAGATTCAATGATTTGTTTAAATAAGACAATTAATTCATCTTAAAAGCATGCCACATAATTAACATTAATACTTTTCTGTGAATGTAGTATAACTTGGAGTCATGGAATGCCAAAGTTTCTAAACATATAAAGGTTATTTAAAGGGAAATGAAAAGATACATATTGTACGGTATTACTAACAGAAGAATGTTGAAGATTAGTGTTATAATATCATAATATGGCATAGAAATATATGACCATAGAGCAAAGACAAAGGATTACTGATGAATACTTGATTCACCATTAATATACATTTATTTAATGCCAAGATTTTTAAAGGGAGACTAAGAGGTTGGAAGTATTTCTTCTTCAAGATTTTCAAGAAAAAAAAAAAAGCATTATATAGGAGGAAAAGAGATAGATGGGTGTAGTTGGTGTCAATGGAAATTATATCTACATTGGTGAGATCACAACATTTTGAATTACCTCATAATTACAAGTATTGTTGTTGTTGAGTTGTTTTTTTTCAGTTGCTTTCAACTCTTTGTGACATGATTTGGGATTTCTTGGCAAGGATATTGAAGTGGTTTGCTATTTTCTTCTCCAGCTCATGTTATAGATGAGGAAGCTAAGACAAACAAGATTACATGACTAGCCCAGGATCACATAGCTAATAAGTGTCTGATGTTATATTTGAACTCAGGGAAATGGGTTTCCTTACTCTAAATTTTTAACATTCTCTCCTGTGTTACCCAATCATCTCAATTACAGTTATACTTTAGAAATATAGTGTGTTGATTTCAAACTACTGGAACAACATCAATTTGCAGTAAAGTT
This sequence comes from Antechinus flavipes, assembly GCF_016432865.1. Classification (NCBI taxonomy): domain Eukaryota; kingdom Metazoa; phylum Chordata; class Mammalia; order Dasyuromorphia; family Dasyuridae; genus Antechinus; species Antechinus flavipes. Next base: position 487,413,614 of record NC_067398.1, on the reverse strand, counting down.
GAATCACAAGCATGTTTTGATTTTCTAGTGCAAAAATATTGTGTTTATTCCATAATGTAGTATATTAAGTATGCAATAGTGTTATGACTAAAAATGTTTATACCTTAATTAAAAATACTATTAGTGCTAAAAAAGAACTCTAACATCCGAACCTTAAGTAAGTCTTATTATTTTTGTTGGTTGAGGGTCTTACCTTAATGTTGATATTTGCTGAATGATTAGGAAGGAGATTGCTGAAGGTTTCCTTCTGTGATAATTTCCTAAAATATGATAGCAATGAAGTTTGCTATATTAATTGATTTCTCCTTTCACTTGAACACTCAGAGGCTTTTAACTGGCTTAATTACAATATTTCTGTGTCTCAGAAAACACGAGGCCCAGAGAGAAAAAGATATGGGGGAATGGCTAGTTAGTGGAAAAGTCAGAACACATGCATTTATTGATTAATTTATTTTTCTTAAATGGGTGGATTTGTGGGGGAAATGGCACCAATAGACTTGCTCAACCCAGGGTTGCCACAAACCTTTAATATGAAAAAAAAAAAATCTGTGAAGTTCAATAAAGCAAAAAGTACTAAAATGAAGTGTTTGTTTTGTTTTGTTTTGTTTTGTTTTTTATAGTGCTACGTACTTCACAAAGCTTATTTCATACAATATGGATAAATATTTGTAATATTTGTAATATGTTCCCATATGACAGATGAGAAAACTAAAGTTGAAGGTCAAGGATCATTGTATCTATTTCAAAGATATTCATCTTAAAAGGATAAAGTAAATGAGGCTACTAGATTCAGTCAAACACTAAATATTTATTAAATGCTTCCTATGTGTAAAGCTCTGTCTTAAGTTCCTAAGTATTAAAAAGAAAAAAAAATTCTCTGTCATCTAGGAACTAATGGAGGAGACAATAAGAAAATGAATATATGCAAACAAGTCATATACAGAATAAATAGGAACAATTAAAGGAAAGACAGCATTAAAATTAAAAGGGATTCACAAAGACTCCTAGAGAAAACGGGGCTTTAGCCAGGATTTAAAGAAAGCCAGGGAAGTCAATAGGCAGGGAGCTGGATGAGAATGTTCACTGCATGAGGAAGGTCAAAGAAAATGCCCAGACTCAAGAGATTTTTATCCAAGTAAGTGATCTAATTCCCCCATTTCCTCCCATTGATTTCTCCCTCACTTGTCCCCATTCTTTCACTAATTTTCAATCTCTCCCTCTCTACTGGCCACTTCCCTACTGAACAGCCAAAAGGCCATAGTCACTGGATTGAAAAGTATGTGGCAGTGGGGAATAAAGAATCAGAAGAAAGGAATAGTAAAAAGGGGATAAGCTATAACATATTTTGAATGCCAAAGAGAGTATTTTGCATTTAATATCGGAGGTGATAGGAAGCAACAGGAGTTTATTCTATAGGTGAGTGGGTGACATGATGAGATCTTTGTTTAAAAAAAAAAATCACTTGGGTATCTGAATGAAGGATAGGTTAGTGTAGGTGAAGCGTGGGATTTAAAGCAGTCAGCTCCATCATGAGGTCTAAGTGTGAAAAGATAAGGGCCTAGATTGGAGAAGTGACAGTGTTCGAGAGGAGGGTATATTTTGAGAGATGTTGCAAAAGAGAAATCACAAGCCTTGGCAACACACTGAATATGAGGAGTAAGAGATACTGAGGAATAAAGGATGACATCTAGCACATTCTCTGTAGTATTAGATAAAATAGGAGGGGAGAATTTAGAAAGAAATATAACTTTTGCTTTGGACATCTGGAATTTAAGTTATCTCTCCAGGTGATGAAGTCTGAAAGGCATTGGAGATGTGACATTGGAGATCAATAGAGAGGTTAGACCATGATATTCAAGGATCACCGTAACAGAAATTTTAGTTAATAGGGGACTGGCTAAAAATCACCAAGTGAATAATGTTGATACATATAAGAGAGTTGAAGAACCCTTATACTTAAAGGGTATGATCTATATGAAGAGTGAACAAAGGAGACTGAGAAAATGTGGACAAAGAGAATGAGAAGGGAAAGATGCTTATAAACCTCAAGAAAGAAGTTTTAAAGAATGGGGCACAATTAACAGTGTAAAAGGCTGTTAGGGCAAAGAGAATGAAGATTGAGAAAAAGATAGTGGATTTATCAACTAAGTGGGAATAGAAGGATTAAATGGGGATTTGGGGGGTAGGGGGTTGGGTAAGGCATAGTCATGTTTATAATCTATAGCTGTTGTTGGTTAGACATTTTCAGTTCTGTTCAAATCTTAATGGATCTTTTAGAAGTTTTTCCTAACGATTCTAGGATGGTTTGTCATTTTCTTCTCTAGCTAGTTTTTATAGAAGAAACTGAGGAAAAGAGAGTTAAGTGACTTTCTCAGGGTCACACAGCTAATAAGTGTCTAAGGCCACATTTAAATTCAGAAAAATGAGTTTTTCTGACTCTCGGTTTGGTGTTCTATTCATTTTTGCATCACTTACTTCTCCTATAGGCAGTAGGGAAGTGGCCAGTAGAGAGGGAGAGATTGAAAATTAGTGAAAGAATGGGGACAAAAGAGGGAGAAATCAATGGGAGAAATGGGGGAATTAGATCACTTACTTGGATAAAAAGCTTAGACTTGGTAAGGAATATTGTCACCTTTTCATGTAAGATAGGGTTAAAGGAGGAAATATTGGCAAACAGTATATGATTAATATGAAATGAGGAAGAGGGAAAAAGAAGGAGCTCATGGCAAAAGGCCTCAGTTATTTTATTTTTTTCTGTAAAATTTGAGGCACGATTCTGAGCTGAGAGAATGGAAGGAAGAAGATTCAAGAGAGAATTGAAAAGGAATGAAAAAGCTTGGAAGAGCCATCATGAAGAGAGGTAATGAATTGCTAACAGATATAGAAGAATTGCCCAGTGCCAGTGAAAATCCATGTCAGGTTATGCAGCACACATTTGTTATGGACTGAAACAAGGTTTGTGATTTTCTCTATTCTCAGTTACTAGCATATGATTAAGAGTGAAGGCAATGAATGGTGGGAATAATCCAAGAATGAGATTTGTAAGAATGCAATTGATAGCATGATAAGGGACTTAGGAGACAGTGTAGAATTGAATCATACAGATTGGCCAAGGACTAACAAGTAGAGTAAATGACAGAACTGTTTGAACTATAATATTCTTATTGCAAATCTAATTCACCTATACCTCACTGTTTCATTTGCAATAATGGAGGAAACAACATCAGCAACAATAAACCAGAAGTCCAAAATAATGCTACTTTACTTAAAGTGGCAGACTTTGAACCCACATCACCATATTCTGTAGAAGAGTCCTATTCTCTTAGAGTTCTATTTTGCTTGTAAATTTCCCTTGACTTTTCTTTATTTATATCATACATTATCTTGTAAACATTCTTCACTATTAATCTCATGTCATTAGACCCTATAGAATCTTACTGCAGAAATAGTCTAGATTCCTTTTCATTAGCTACCACAATGCATTTTGAAGTTTGTCTGTGAACCACAGAAAGTGTAGTTCTATTCTCTCAAACTAGTAATCAAATCATTTCTTTGTTTCCTTACCTCCAATTTCTTGCCAACTATATCCATCCCCTTACCTCCCCCATTTTCTGAGCAGTTGCCTGAAGTCAATGCCCTTCCTGCTGGTTTCTGAGTTCTATCAATCCATCCTAGAGCTTGAGTTTGCTACCAGCTAAGTTTGCTGCCAAATATATTTCTCACAATTGATTAAGCCGACTCTTCAGGTGGCCCCAATCTTCCTCCTTGGAGGACAAGTGAAATGCCCTGTTGCCTAGTTGCTGAGACAAATCACTTCTTGATAGCCCCAGTTTGGTACCACCTGCACAGTTTTTCATTGCCAGGACATCTGTGCTTTGCTCATGTTTATGTCTTCACGAATATTATCTTTTGTGGTAAATAAGATTTAGCTCTGATTATTCCATTTTGCTTCTTCTACTGATCTTTACTTCAAATGCAAATCCTTGGCCAACACTATACATCAAAACATATAGAAAGGAAGACTTTCCCTCTACTTTGGAGTAGAAACATGGCAAAATTTATTCATCATAAAATACATGTAATAAATGGTATATGATTCATCAGCCTGCTCAAAAATGATTTGATTTATGACTGTATCAGGAGGATTTTCTGTCCTATCAACTGCAAAAAAGCTTTCTTCCACTGTTTTACTTATCTTATTTCAAGAAAGGATTGCAAGCTATTTGTAGCATTATTAACTTAATCAAGTCAGTTGTTATGGCTGTATGAAATGTTAGTAAAGTGAGAAAAATTATCACCTTTGCTGAAATGTGACACAGTGGCAGGCAGCACCATTTTTTATTCACTGGGAATGAGGAAGGGAAGATAATTTGCTACTGAATATACTGAATCTTAATCCTGCTGCTTTTCCCTTTTAATTATGAATGGAAACTGGTGAACCTATTTAGAACCTCAATGGATTACAAGTTCAAGTCACTTGTTAAAAATGGACAGAAGGAACACAAGGATAATAATCTCAACCTCTTTTGAAGCTGAGAGTCTTTCATTTCCTACTACTTCTTAGTTTCAGATAATGCTATAAAAGTTAGGAAGATTCCTTTGATATAATCCTTGCCCAACAGTGGAAATCAAAAGCTTCTAAAAATTTCATTAATAAAACTGGGCACACCCTTTGACCTAGCAGTGTTTCTACTGGGCTTATATTCCAAAGAGATCTTAAAGGATAGAAAGGGATCCATCTGTATGTCCAAAAATGTTTGTGGCAGCCCTTTTTGTAGTGGCAAGAAACTGGAAACTGAGTGGTTGCCTGTCAGTTGGGGAATGGCTGAATAAGAATGAAGGTTATGAAATATTATTGTTCTATAAGAAACAATCAGGAGGATGATTTCAGTGAGGCCTGGCGAGATTTATATGAACTGATGCTAAGTGAAATGAGCAGAACCAGGAGATCATTGTGTATTGTTGGAATCCTTACTAACTGCTAAGTAATTAGAGTTGATCTAATCTTACAAGAAGTTGTTTTGGCCAGAACCTGAAACAAGGTACTAAGTAGAACTAATCAAGACAAGGCTTGTGTTCCCACCTTTACTCATTGGACTCCACAAGTATGCTAGCTTCACAAAGTACACTTTCTAACTTCAAGAGAGTTCACACCTCCCTTAAAGTCATTGGGCCAGAGAGCACTATGGGAGAAAACCCATAATCCCATTCTCTCAGAAGAGGCAGATAAAAAGCCAGCGATGGAGGATCTATGGCAGAATACACTTTTTTCCTCTTGGCTGGCTGATCGCGCTAGACTCGAGAGAAACGACTCTGCTGCAGAGAACACTTTTGGGATTTCAGTGGAGCTACACCAGAAGCCCTCTCTCCGCGGCAAGTTGGTGCTGGGCTCCCCAGAAGGAGATAAGAGAGATCTTCCATCTCTGTTGGAGGCAGAAGATAGCAGAGGCAGAGGCTGAAGGGCAGAACCTTTGGATTTGGAGACATCCGAAGGGCTCTAAGGACTAACAAGTAGAGTAAATGACAGAACTGTTTGAACTATAATATTCTTATTGCAAATCTAATTCACCTATACCTCACTGTTTCATTTGCAATAATGGAGGAAACAACATCAGCAACAATAAACCAGAAGTCCAAAATAATGCTACTTTACTTAAAGTGGCAGACTTTGAACCCACATCACCATATTCTGTAGAAGAGTCCTATTCTCTTAGAGTTCTATTTTGCTTGTAAATTTCCCTTGACTTTTCTTTATTTATATCATACATTATCTTGTAAACATTCTTCACTATTAATCTCATGTCATTAGACCCTATAGAATCTTACTGCAGAAATAGTCTAGATTCCTTTTCATTAGCTACCACAATGCATTTTGAAGTTTGTCTGTGAACCACAGAAAGTGTAGTTCTATTCTCTCAAACTAGTAATCAAATCATTTCTTTGTTTCCTTACCTCCAATTTCTTGCCAACTATATCCATCCCCTTACCTCCCCCATTTTCTGAGCAGTTGCCTGAAGTCAATGCCCTTCCTGCTGGTTTCTGAGTTCTATCAATCCATCCTAGAGCTTGAGTTTGCTACCAGCTAAGTTTGCTGCCAAATATATTTCTCACAATTGATTAAGCCGACTCTTCAGGTGGCCCCAATCTTCCTCCTTGGAGGACAAGTGAAATGCCCTGTTGCCTAGTTGCTGAGACAAATCACTTCTTGATAGCCCCAGTTTGGTACCACCTGCACAGTTTTTCATTGCCAGGACATCTGTGCTTTGCTCATGTTTATGTCTTCACGAATATTATCTTTTGTGGTAAATAAGATTTAGCTCTGATTATTCCATTTTGCTTCTTCTACTGATCTTTACTTCAAATGCAAATCCTTGGCCAACACTATACATCAAAACATATAGAAAGGAAGACTTTTCCTCTACTTTGGAGTAGAAACATGGCAAAATTTATTCATCATAAAATACATGTAATAAATGGTATATGATTCATCAGCCTGCTCAAAAATGATTTGATTTATGACTGTATCAGGAGGATTTTCTGTCCTATCAACTGCAAAAAAGCTTTCTTCCACTGTTTTACTTATCTTATTTCAAGAAAGGATTGCAAGCTATTTGTAGCATTATTAACTTAATCAAGTCAGTTGTTATGGCTGTATGAAATGTTAGTAAAGTGAGAAAAATTATCACCTTTGCTGAAATGTGACACAGTGGCAGGCAGCACCATTTTTTATTCACTGGGAATGAGGAAGGGAAGATAATTTGCTACTGAATATACTGAATCTTAATCCTGCTGCTTTTCCCTTTTAATTATGAATGGAAACTGGTGAACCTATTTAGAACCTCAATGGATTACAAGTTCAAGTCACTTGTTAAAAATGGACAGAAGGAACACAAGGATAATAATCTCAACCTCTTTTGAAGCTGAGAGTCTTTCATTTCCTACTACTTCTTAGTTTCAGATAATGCTATAAAAGTTAGGAAGATTCCTTTGATATAATCCTTGCCCAACAGTGGAAATCAAAAGCTTCTAAAAATTTCATTAATAAAACTGGGCACACCCTTTGACCTAGCAGTGTTTCTACTGGGCTTATATTCCAAAGAGATCTTAAAGGATAGAAAGGGATCCATCTGTATGTCCAAAAATGTTTGTGGCAGCCCTTTTTGTAGTGGCAAGAAACTGGAAACTGAGTGGTTGCCTGTCAGTTGGGGAATGGCTGAATAAGAATGAAGGTTATGAAATATTATTGTTCTATAAGAAACAATCAGGAGGATGATTTCAGTGAGGCCTGGCGAGATTTATATGAACTGATGCTAAGTGAAATGAGCAGAACCAGGAGATCATTGTGTATAAAAACAAGATTATACTATGATCATTTCTGATGGACATTGCTCTTTTCAATGAGATGATCCAGGTAGTTCCAATGATCTTTTTATGAAGAGATCCCTCTATACCCAGAAAGGACTGTGGGAACAGAGTGTAGTTAACAACATAGCATTTTTACTCTTTTTTGTTGTTGTTTGCTTGCATTTTATTTTCTCTCATTTTTTTTTCCTTTTTGATTTGATTTTTCTTCTGCAGCAAGATAACAGTATAAATATGTATACATATATTGGATTTAACGTACACTTCTACCATTTTAAACATATATTTGACTATTGCCATCTAGGGGAGGGGGTGAGAGGAGAGGGAAATTGAAACACGGTTTTGCAAGAGTTAATTTAGAAGAAATTTTTAAAAATAAAACAATAAAAATAAAATAAATAAAATTAAAATAAAAAAATTCATAAATATTACATTTTGATTTATGAGAGTGTAACTATTCATAGGACAACATGTCTTTATGAGAACTAGTGAAGTAAAGAAAGCATCTCAACGTTGAAAATGTCTGGATTTTTAGCATAATTTAGTTGATATCCAGATAATTATTTTCATTTTTAGCTTTTCATTCAGATGAATTGTAATTAAAAAGTATCTTATTTCTATGCATATACAATTAGATCATTCATAATGTTTGAACACAGATTGTTTAGTTTAAGTGCAATACCAATCTTTTAAAGACATACTGACCATTAAACCTAAGCCATGGGGGATAAATGTGTAAAGTAAAATAAAACAAAGGGAAAATTAAGATGAAATAATTTAAAAGAGATAATAGATAAGCAAAAAGAATATTGAATACAAATCAGAGAAAGTTTTGCTTTTTCTGCTTTGTAAAGAAAAATTCAAATAAACTAATATGTTTATTATATTACAGGCAGCACTAACAGCTACACTGGCATATTTGTACCACCATTAAAGACATAAAACTAGGAACATAGCCAAGATGGGGAAGAAAAGGCAGAGAGTCAACTAAATTCTGCCAAATTTCTTTCCAAACAACTTTAAATAATGCCTCAAAATAAATTCTAGAGCAGCAGAATTCACAAAAGGAGAGGGTCATATAATTTTTTTCAGCCCAAGATAACTTAGAATATAGGCAGAAAAGATCTTTTCCTTCAGGATGAGAGAGAATCAATTTTGTACAGGCCATGCCCCGACAAATGAGCAGCAGGTATTACTGATAATTGAATCAAAAGCAGTGGCTTCAAGAGCTTTCACCACACAGATGATAAAGTGGCCAGATAATTGGTCAGAACCATATTACAGGGATCCGCACTGGAGCTCGGGATCTGTTGCATTGTCAGGACTCAGATCCTAGTAGCAGTATTTGGCCACAATTTCAAGAAGAGAAAGAGCATCAGCACATCAGAGCTCAAGCCCCAAGAGGAGGCCGAAACTTACTCAGAATTTCAGAGTAGAACGGAGTACAGACCAGAATACAGTTCAGGAAAACAGTAGACACACCTCTCCTTAGATCATACCACCTTAGAAGAACTGAAAATCTAGAGACTCACAGGACTAGTTTTGAAACAGCTGCACACACACATACACACACAAAACCAAAAACAAAAACAAAAACAAAAACAAAAAAACAATGACAGTGCTCCTTCCATTGCAGAAGCACAGCCCAACTTTAATATAAAGTTAAAGTCAATAAATAAAATGAATAAACAACAAAACAGAACCTGACTGTAGGAAATTATGATGTTTACAGGGAAGATCATAACACAAACTCGGAAGAAGACATCTAAGTCAAATCTCCTATATCCAAGTCCTCAATGAAAAAGTTCAATTGATCTTAAGCTAAAAATAAACAAACAAATAAATAAATAAATTTCCTGGAAGAGCTCAAAAGAATATTAAAAATCAAATAATAGAAAAATTAAAACAATAAAAATATGAAAAATAAAATAAAAATAAGAGGAAAATTGGAATATGAGTGATTGAGAAAATCATGAATTATCAGTAATTTAGTAAAAATAAGTACAAAAACTGAAGGAAATAACACCTTAAAACAGAATAGAACAAATGGTAAATTAAAAAAAAAAAAGCACAAAAATCCACTGAAGAGAAGAATGGTTAAAGAAAGAAAAAGAAAATGAAAACAAAATTGGCCATATAACAAAGGACATACAAAACTCATAGAACAAATAATTTCTAAAAAATTAAAATTGGACAAGTGGAGCCTAATAACCTCCTGACAGGAAGTTACAATAAACAATAAAAGCAAATAGAATGAAAATACAGAAGATGTAAAATGTCTTATTAAGGGAAAAAAAAAAAAACTTACCTGGAAAATAGATTGGGGAAAGATAAGTTATGAATTACTAAGACTGCCTGAATTTAATGATTAAAAATTAACTTAAACATTATCTTTTAAGAAATTAAAAAAAAAAAAAACTTTCTTAATCTTCTAGAAAAAGAGGTTAAAATAAAAATTGAAAGAATCCTCCAATTACCTGCCCAAATGAAGACTCTCAGGAATATTAGATCTAAATTCCAGAGTTCAAGGAGAAATAATTGATTAAATGCCATTGGAGTCAATGTCAGGGTCACTGAACTTTTAATTATATGGAGAACTTTCAAGCATTCCTTGCGAAAAGACCAGAGCTGAATAGAATATTTGATTTTTAAATATGATCAGGAGAAGCATAGAAAGGAAAATTGGAAAGAGAAATCCTGAGGAATTCCATAAAGTTAAACTGTGTACAATGCTACATAGGGAGATGATACTTGTAAGTCCTAAGAACTTTGTCATTATCAGGCCAATAAGAATGAGTATAAATAGACAAAGGGCACAGTTGTGAGTTGATTATTATAGGATGATATCTACAAAAATAAAATTAAAGTATTAGAAAGAGGAATGTACTTGGAGAAGAGGCAAGGATGGGACAAAATGAAATAAATTATCTTACATTAAAGCAGTGTAAAAGAGCTTTTACAGTTGAAGGAAAAATGGAAGAAATGCTTCAGCTTACTTTGATTGGAGTTGGCTCAAAGAAGCACATTCAATAGTTGGATATAGAAAACTGGCTTTCCTATACAAATGTAGAAGAGGGAGCATATAAACAATAGTGCTAGAAGGCAAGGTAGAATGATAGAAGCAAAACACTTTTGAGGATGGACAGGGTGAAAGTAAGATAAACAATGGAAAACAGTTTAAAAAGTACTTTCAGTCTCCAGAGAAAGGAATAATGGAGTTTAAATGCAGAGTGAAGACTTCCGGCCAAGGTGGTGGAGAGGAGACACACTGCTGTGTAACCTCCATGTTTTTCTCTCACTATCCATTTCATTTCATGTCTTTGAATTAATGCTCGACTGAAAAAAAACATACAATTACTTACCAAGAGAAACCATCCTTGAGACTCGTCAAGAAAGGTCTGTTTTTAGCGAGGGTGGGGACAGTTATTAGATCGGAAGCAGACTGCGGGCAGCAGCTGCAGCGAGAGCACGGAAAGCGGTTCAGAGCCGAGAAGAGCAGAGAGGGGGTGGGGTGTGATCGCAGCCCTCTCTGAGGGGAGAGCTTTGCTACAGGATTAGATACTTTGCTCTGGCAGCAAGTCAGCAGCCCAGCAGAAAAGCTAAAAATACCTAGGATGAAGAATACAACCCCAAACAGCTGGAGTCTCTCGGGACCTGGCCACCCCTCCTCCACAGCGTCTCAGCACGCTCTCAGATCTCAGAGCACAGGCGCCGCAGCACAGTAGGACCCGTCCCTCACGGCTACCCTACCCCTCCCCCAAAGAAAGCAGCCTCCATTCAAGGGTTTTTTACTTCCGTTTCTTTGATAGTTTGTCTTTGATTATTAGACAGAATGAGCAAGAAACTGAAAAAGACTTTAACCCTTGACAGCTTCTATACAGATAAAGAGCAGACTCCAAATCCTGAGGAGACTAAAAACAAACAGTCCCCAGGTGAATCCCCAAAGGAGGAGATCATCTGTTCCTCAGCACAGATGAATCTCATGGAGGAAATTAAAAAGGCTCTCAAAAGGGAGCTAAAAGAAAAATGGGAAAAGCAGAGTGAGGCTTGGCAAAAGGAGAGGGAGGCTTGGCAAAAGGAGAAGGAGGCTTGGCAAAAGAGCCTGGAGAAGTCAGTTGAAGAGAGAGTGGATAAAGAAACCAAATCCTTGAAAAATAGGATTGGTGAACTGGAAAACAAAATTGGCGAAATGGAAAAAAATTCCAGAGAACAAAAGAACTCAATTGGACAATTAGAAAAAGATCTTTAAAAAGTGAGTGAAGAAAATAATTCACTGAAAATCAGGGTCGAACAAATGGAATTGAATGACTCGAGGAGACAAGAAGAATCAGTCAAGCAAATCCAAAAAAATCAAACAATGGAAAAGAATGTGAAATACCTTCTGGGGAAGACAACAGACCTGGAAAACAGATCCAGGAGAGACAACCTGAGAATCATCAGACTCCCAGAAAAGTATGATGAAAAAAAGAGCCTGGACACTATTTTCCAGGAAATTATCAAAGAGAACTGCCCAGAAGTCATAGAAACAGAGGGTAAAATAGACATTGAAAGAATTCATCGATCCCCTACTGAAAGGGATCCTAAAATCAAAACATCAAGGAATATAGTGGCCAAATGCCAGAACCCTCAGGCGAAGGAAAAAATACTGCAAGCAGCTAGAAAAACCCAATTCAAGTATCAAGGAACCACAATAAGGATCACCCAGGATCTGGCAGCATCCACATTAAAGGATCGAAGGGCCTGGAATATGATATTCCGAAAGGCTAAGGAACTTGGTATGCAACCAAAAATAACTTACCCAGCGAGAATGAGCATCTTTTTTCCAGGGAAGAAGATGGACATTCAACGAATTAAGCGAATTTCACCTATTTTTGATGAAAAAGCCAGAACTTAACAAAAAATTTGATCTACAAGCACAGAACTCAAGAGAAATCTAAAAAGGTAAAGATTAATCTTGGGAACTATATTTCAGCTATAAAGATGTATAAAGAATACATGTATATCTTGTTCTAGAAACTAGATGTGGAAAGGACATAGTACCAGAAAAAGGGGAAAGTGGGGGTACTACATTTCATGAAGAGGCAAAGAAAACCTATTATATCTGAGAGAAAGAATGGAGAGGGATGAATATAGTGAGTATTTTACTGCTTTCAGAATTGGCATTAAGAGAAAAATTTTAAAAATTTTAGACATATTCAATCTATGGTGAAACTTCTCCCACCTCATTGAAAAGTGAGAAGGGAAAAATGAAAAAGGGAAGGAATAAGCTAAGCGGAAGGGAATACGGAAACTGGGAGGGAAAGGGATAAGTTAGGGGGAGGAACTCTAAGGGGGGAGATACTAAAAAAAGGGAGGGCTGTGAGAAGCAAGTGGTGCTCACAAGCTTAATACTGGGAAGGTGGGGTAAGGGAGTAAGAAGGGAGAAAAGCATAAACCGGGGTTAACAAGATGGCAAGTAATACAGAATTGGTCATTTTAACCATAAATGTGAACGGGGTAAACTCCTCTATAAAGAGGAAGCGGTTAGCAGAATTGATTAAAAGCCAGAATCCTACAATATGTTGTTTACAGGAAACACACCTGAAGCGGGGAGATACATGCAGGTTAAAGGTAAAAGGTTGGAGCAAAATCTGCTATGCTTCAGGTGAAGTCAAAAAAGCAGGGGTAGCCATCCTGATCTCAGATCAAGCTAAAGCAAAAATTAATCTAATTAAAAGAGATAAGGAAGGGCACTATATCTTGCTAAAGGGTAGCATGGATAATGAAGCACTATCTATATTAAACATATATGCACCAAGTGGGGTAGCATCCAAATTCTTAAAAGAGAAACTAAGAGAGTTGCAAGAAGAAATAGACAGTAAAACTATAATAGTGGGAGATCTCAACCTTGCACTCTCAGAATTAGATAAATCAAACCACAAAATAAATAAGAAAGAAGTCAAAGAGATAAATAGAATACTAGAAAAATTAGATATGATAGATCTCTGGAGAAAATGTAATGGGGACAAAAAGGAGTACACCTTCTTTTCAGCAGTTCATGGAACTTATACAAAAATTGACCATATATTAGGACATAAAAACCTCAAACTCAAATGCAGTAAGGCAGAAATAGTGAATGCATCCTTTTCAGACCATGATGCATTGAAAATTACATTAAATAAAAAGCCACAGGAAAGTAGACCAAAAAATAATTGGAAACTAAATAATCTCATACTAAAGAATGATTGGGTGAAACAGCAAATTATAGACATAATTAATAACTTCATCCAAGAAAACGATAATAATGAGACATCATACCAAAATGTATGGGATGCAGCCAAAGCGATAATAAGGGGAAATCTCATATCTCTAGAGGCCTATTTGTATAAAATAGAGAAAGAGAAGGTCAATGAATTGGGCTTGCAACTAAAAATGCTAGAAAAGGAACAAATTAAAAAACCCCAATCAAACACTAAACTTGAAATTCAAAAAATAAAAGGAGAGATCAATAAAATTGAAAGTAAAAAAACTATTGAATTAATTAATAAAACTAAGAGTTGTTTCTATGAAAAAACCCAACAAAATAGACAAACCCTTAGTAAATCTGATTAAAAAAAGGAAAGAGGAAAATCAAATTGTTAGTCTTAAAAATGAAAAGGGAGAACTCGCCACTAACGAAGAGGAAGTTAGAGCAATAATTAGGAGTTACTTTGCCCATCTTTGCGCCAATAAATTCGACAACTTAAATGAAATAGAAGAATACCTCCAAAAATATAGCTTGCCTAAACTAACAGAGGAAGAAGTAAATATCCTAAACACTCCCATCTCAGAAAAAGAAATAGAACAAACTATCAATCAACTCCCTAAGAAAAAATCCCCAGGACCAGATGGATTTACATCTGAATTCTATCAAACTTTTAAAGATCAATTAACTCCAATGCTAAATAAACTATTTGAAGAAGTAGGGATTGAAGGAGTCCTACCAAACTACTTTTATGACACAGATATGGTACTGATACCTAAACCAGGTAGGCTGAAAACAGAGAAAGAAAATTATAGACCAATCTCCCTAATGAATATTGATGCTAAAATCTTAAATAAAATATTAGCAAAAAGATTACAGAAAATCATCCCCAGGATAATACACTATGACCAAGTAGGATTTATACCAGGAATGCAGGGCTGGTTCAATATTAGGAAAACTATTAACATAATTGACTATATCAACAACCAACCAAACAAAAGTCATATGATCATCTCAATAGATGCAGAAAAAGCATTTGATAAATTCCAACAGCCATTCCTAATAAAAACACTTGAGAGCATAGGAATAAGAGGGCTTTTCCTTAAAATAGTTAGGAGCATATATTTAAAACCTTCAGTAAGCATCATATGCAATGGGGAAAAACTGGAACTTTTCCCAGTAAGATCTGGAGTGAAGCAAGGTTGCCCATTATCACCATTATTATTCAATATTGTATTAGAAACACTAGCCTCTGCAATAAGAGTCGAGAAAGAGATTAAAGGAATTAGAGTAGGCAATGAGGAAACCAAACTATCACTCTTTGCAGATGATATGATGGTATACCTAGAAAACCCCAGAGATTCTACTAAAAAGCTATTAGAAATAATTCATAATTTTAGCAAAGTAGCAGGATACAAAATAAATCCCCATAAATCCTCAGCATTCTTATACACCACCAACAAAATCCAAGAGCAAGAGATACAAAGAGAAATTCCATTCAAAATAACTGTTGATAGCATAAAATATTTGGGAATCTACTTACCAAAGGAAAGTCAGGAATTATTTGAGCAAAATTACAAAAAAGTTTTCACACAAATAAAGTCAGACTTAAATAATTGGAAAAATATTAAGTGCTCTTGGATAGGCCGAGCGAATATAATAAAAATGACAATAGTCCCTAAACTAATCTTTTTATTTAGTGCTATACCAATTAGACTTCCAAGAAAATATTTTAATGATTTAGAAAAAATAACAACAAAATTCATATGGAACAATACAAAGTCGAGAATCTCAAGGGAATTAATGAAAAAAAAAAAATCAAATGAAGGTAGTCTAGCTGTACCTGATCTAAAATTATATTATAAAGCAGCAGTCACCAAAACCATTTGGTATTGGCTAAGAGATAGATTAGTTGATCAGTGGAAAAGGTTCGGTTCACAAGACAGAATAGTCAACTATAGCAATCTAATGTTTGACAAACCCAAAGATTCTAAACTTTGGGATAAGATTTCATTATTTGATAAAAACTGCTGGGATAACTGGAAATTAGTATGGCAGAAATTAGGCAAGGACCCACACTTAACACCACATGCCAAGATAAGATCAAAATGGGTCCATGACCTAGGCATAAAGAATGAGATTATAAATAAATTAGAGGAACATAGGGTAGTTTATCTCTCAGACTTGTGGAGGAGAAAGAAATTTGTGACCAAAGATGAACTAGAGACCATTACCGATCACAAAATAGAAAATTTTAATTATATCAAATTAAAAAGCCTTTGTACAAACAGAACGAATGCAAACAAGATTAGTAGGGAAGCAACAAACTGGGAAAACATCTTCAATTTAAGGTTCTGATAAAGGCCTCATTTCCAAAATATATAGAGAACTGACTCAAATTTATAAAAAATCAATCCATTCTCCAATTGATAAATGGTCAAAGGATATGAACAGACAATTTTCAGATCAAGAAATTGAAACTATTACCACTCACATGAAAGTGTTCCAAATCACTATTGATCAGAGAAATGCAAATTAAGACAACTCTGAAATATCACTACACACCTGTCAGATTGGCTATGATGACAGGAAAAAATAATCATGAATGTTGGAGGGGATGCGGGAAAACGGGGACACTGATGCATTGTTGGTGGAGTTGTGAACGAATCCAGCCATTCTGGAGAGTAATCTGGAATTATGCCCAAAAAGTTATCAAACTGTGCATACCCTTTGATCCAGCAGTGTTTCTATTGGGCTTATACCCCAAAGAGATACTAAAAAAGGGAAAGAGACCTGTATGTGCCAAAATGTTTGTGGCAGCCCTGTTTGTAGTGGCTAGAAACTGGAAAATGAATGGATGCCCATCAATTAGAGAACGGCTGGGTAAATTGTGGTATATGAATGTTATGGAATATTATTGCTCTGTAAGGAATGACCAGCAGGATGAATACAGAGAGGCTTGGAGAGACCTACATGGACTGATGCTAAGTGAGATGAGCAGAACCAGGAGATCATTATACACTTCGACAACGATATTGTATGAGGATGTATTCTGATGGAAGTGGATGTCTATGACAAAGAGACCTAACTGAGTTTTAATGGTTAAATGATGAACAGAAACAGCTACACCCAAAGAAGGAATACTGGGAAATGAATGTGAACTATTTGCATTTTTGATTTTCTTCCCAAGTTATTTTTACCTTCTGAAGCCAATTCTCCCTGTGCAGCGGGAGAACTGTTCAGTTCTGCAAATATGTATTGTATCTAGGATATACTGCAACATATTTAACATATATAGGACTGCTTGCCATCTTGGGGGGGGAGGGTGGAAGGAGGGAAGGGAAAAAACGAAACATAAGCGATTGCAAGGGATAATGTTGTATAAAAATTATCCAGGCATGGATTCTGTCAATACAAAGTTATTATTAAATAAAATAAAATTAAAAATAAATAAATAAATAAAAATAAATGCAGAGTGAAGCATACTTTGAAAATATATGCTTTTTGGTCTGTGTTTTCCTTCACAACATGATTAATATGAAAATTTTTTTCATGAATGAAATTATATATAATATATATACATAATATGTAATATTGCTTGCTTTCTTAATGAAAAGGGAGAGAAGTAGGATAAGATTTTGAATTCAAAATAAAAATATTGAAAATTGGTTTAACATAAAATTGTAAAGGTACACAAGGAATGAATTTGATAATAATGAAGGCCAATACTAACTGGATTTATAATTTTACTTTTTTATATATTTAATATTTTATCATCCACAATTATATTTCTTTAGGGAGGCAGAAACTAGATTTCTTTATCCTATAATTATTGTTTCTACATAAATTTTTAATAATGCTTTCTGGATTTAATTCACATGTTGTAAAAGTTACAAGTTCCAAAACTTAATGGCTACACCCAGATGACATATGTGTTGAATATTAAAAGGAGAGCAAATTAATATATCTTCATTTACTTTTTCCAGAGATTGAAAGTTCATTTCAATAATTTAAGTTATTAGATACCTACTCTTATAATCTCATCTATCTTTTCTACAAAGAACTCAGAACACAACTTAAATTTCGTTTATCATGAAGGTGAAAAAACATTATATATCCTTGCCATATTGTGAAAAGAAGTCTTAGAACTATGGTCAAACTGAAGGCATTTGTTTGTTTGTTTGAATTAATCAAAATAATAATCCACTCTTTCAAAGTTCAACATTTCTAGGTGCCTACTTAAATTTTTATCTTTATATTCATTTTACTTTTATATTCCCTAAGGGAAAAAGAAAACTCACAAATTCCCTATTTTTCTATTTTTGATAATAATGCTACTAGCCTCAAAATCCTATACTTTTAAAAATGTTTCTCTCTTATTTAAGACCCAATTCAATCTCTTATCAAATTCTCTTTTTGCTATCTTGTAAAAACCTTGTGAATCCTTCCCTGAAAATAAGGCACAATGTAAAGAGGATCCCACCTCTCTATTTCCAAACATTTTGCCTTTCTTAGTACAGTTTAATGTCATATTGTACTTTAAAAATACTTTCATATTACCCATTGCTTATCATAGTACTTTATAGTAGTTGATTAATAAATATTGATTGATTGATGCTTTTGACTTATTGAGCTTTTCATTTGCAAAAATACCTAGTTATTTTAGATTACTGTTTTTTGATCCTTCTCTTGAGTTGATTTCTTTAAGTGTATATTGTATGTTATTCTGCTTAAATTTTTTCTTTCACTGGGCCTAATGTTTTAGTTTGAGGAGATCTGAGGAGATCTCTGATATACTTTGTTAGGTAAATTTCATGGTTTTTTTTTTTTTTTTCCAAATGAAAATCCCATAAATATGCCATCTATGCCTTGATCTAGATCTTTGGGAAAAAATTGTTGGACAGCACATGGCAAAGGATGCATTTCTATCTATAGATAGATATAGAAATCAAATTTGATGCCATAGATACAGATGTAGAAATACATTTTTCTAGATTTAGCTAGAGAGATTGATAGCAAGATCCTCATTATAGATCTATAGGTCTATTTTCATACTTAGATATCTATATAAATAACAAGATTGTTTTTGTAGTCAAGATAGATCTATATCTATATCTATATCTATATGTATCTATCTATCTATCTATACATATATATATATATATATATATATATATATATATAGAGAGAGAGAGAGAGAGAGAGAGAGAGAGAGAGAGAGAGGATCAACTCTTTTTCTCTTCTCTTTGAAATCTCAAATCCCATTTTCATCATTTTCATTTTCTCAAATAGTCCATCATTTCCCCAAAGTTAGTGACCTCCACTTCACTCTTTTTTGTTTTCTTGAGGCAATTGGGTTAATTGACTTGCCCACAGTCACACAGCTAGGAAATGTTTCATTTTGCTCTTGATTCCATTCTTTCTGAGTTCCTTGGGTTGCTTGCCCCGCTAGATCATTGCCTTTTTTTTTTTTTTTTTTTTTTTTTCATTTTGACCCTATTCCTATCCTGCAATATTGCCTACTTGAAGATCCAGGTGACCTCCCCTGAAAAACAACAATGACAAACACAACAACAATCCTTTAATTGATTCAGTTATTCTCCCAAATTCTTGCACTATATCTTCTGCTCTTCATCTTGTCAGGGTTAGAGTCTTAGAAAAAGTACTCAACACATGTTACCATTCTCTCATATTATTCACTTTTCATTATCTTGCAATCTTGCTGCCAACATCAATACTCATCTGAAAATAATCTTTCTGAAGTTATCAATAATCTCCTAATTGCTTAATCTAATGAACTTCTTTTGTTTTTTAATTTACTTAACTTCTCTATAACTTTTAACCCTCTCACCCCTCATTTTCTTTCCTTGTCTTCTATGAAAGTGGTTCTTGATCTTGGCTTTCCTTCTACTTGACTACTCCTTGTCTTCTTTATGGTATCATCCTGCCCAGTAATTGTGAGCATCACCCCAAAACCTAACATTGGGCTTGAATAAATCCTTGTATAAACTATTACAATGACCACCTAACATTTGACAAAGGGATATTCTTGAATTACACATCTTATTATTTTGCTCTTCCCACATAAATCTTTATTGTTGGCCTATTGCCTCTAAGACTGCCTTTTTTCATGATGAGGATACAATTCCATGTTATACACAAGGTTTTCCTAATGCTAAGGCATAAAAGATCTGTTTCTCTTCAAATTTCCATGACTCTTGTTTTGACTACCCCTATGATCCATTTCCATTCTTATTTCACTCAAAATATTCATGTTTTACTCCCCACCTCTTTATTCACACAGTAAATTGGGAGCTCAAGGGCCATGACTACTCTCTTTTCCCCTTAGTATCACTACCAGTGACTTGTAGTAAGTTACTGCTATATTTTAGACTGTGCTTAGTATTTGAGATATGAAGAAAAATATTAAACAGTCCCTATTTTCAAAGAGATATGAAAGAAAGGATTTATTAAAAAAAAATTAAAACGCCTAGATTTTGTTTTGTTTTGTTTATATTTGAAAGAATCAAGTTTTTTTTTTATTCTGACCCATATTAAATGTGGGTCTTAAAATGTTGGATTGAATTCCAGGGCAATTACTGACATTTTTTCCTATTTTTGCTATTAGGTCTCCTGATAATAACAAAAAGGTGATTTTGAATACATTCCCTGGGAAGCTAAAATATTTCTGAACTTCTTACCTAGTAGTTCTGTATTGCCAGATGCCAGTTCCAAAACTGTAGTCACTAAGGATGATTTGTTCTGATATTGAAATGAGGTTCTCATTGCTTTGCAATGTCTTAAATATACCCCTTTGTCATCTATCAAGGAGAATTGGAGCCATTGTCTTAATTATTGTTGTGGTGTAATGGAATTAAATATCTAATCAATCTAATCTCTTACTCTTACCTAAAGAATTCTCTCTACATATACAAAAGGGATGTAACAATAGAATCAATTTACATAATGTTTTAATGCTGTCACACTGAGCAACTTGATTCAGAGATAATCATCTTTACCAAATACAATAGTACATCAATTTATAGCAATCAAGTTGTATCACAGAATGGGGATAGGGTGGAGGTCAGCAATTATTTAATTGAAAAAAAATGTATGTGTATATACACATTTGTATGCCTGTGTGCACACATATGTGCAAATAGGAATATATATCTATGAATATTTGTGGAATTTTTATTACGCATAATTAGAAGCCAGGGGGCAGAAATCATCAATGAGAGAATTCCATTTGTGATGTCTAACCAAGGAAAAGGCACACATTTTGGTAATAATGCACTACATGTAAAAAAGGTAAAAAGCCTTATCATAGTGGATTGTAATATATATGTAGTAAGAAGACTAAAAATGTAGATGGACCAGATTTTGAAGGGCTTTCAAAGGTTCATTGGATTTTATTAAGTAAGAAAATTACCATAGCAAGACCTCATATTAGCAAGATACTAGAACTACTCTTTCTTAGATTGTGGTGTGATAAGTTGTACTTGGAATGTTGACATTTTGAGGAGAATCTAAATCGAAAATTTATTAGTTGTTTAATCATGAGCAACTTGATGAATGTCTTAGTTCAATTTTTATTATTTCATTCCTCTGATAGGCATAGAAATATTTCTGCATTTTATCTCATGTTGATTATTATTGGATTCCTTTTCCTGTCCAAAGCACATGCATGCACATGTGCGCACACACACATACAAATGCACACAGAAACTTTTTTTAAAACTCTGGGGGTTTGTAAACCAAAGTAATGATATACTAAAGAAGAAAAAAAAAATAATGGAGTGAATGATGATTGGGTGGGTTGAGAAAAAAAGGTACTGATAAACAAATTATTCTGACATGATTCTATTCCTGTACCATTTTCTATTCTCTTACTTCCTGTTCTTTATCTACTGTCTTTGAATCTGCTTTTCCTTTGGGAATCAGATTTTTTTTTTCCTTTGCCAATGTACTGGATATAGTCAAGCTATGAATTATCTCTTTTGAGGATTATCTGTGGTAAATGTGGATGCACTGCCAGCTTCTCCTCAACACCTATCATACTCCTGACTGCCAGTTCCCACTACCCAGCTGGTTAGTGATAAAGGAATGTAAACTTATTTTAATTTTGGCTTAAATAAACTACCTTAGGAAGATAAATGTGCTTCGAAAATTAGAACCACACATTGCTTATTATAAGCTATAGCCCAGTCAAAATGGCTTCAAGTTTATTAATAATTTGAATTATTTATTCCTCTGATCTTCTTCATTGTCAGAGGAACTCAAATATTAATGACATAGTTATTATTGTGTTAAGGAAGACAAAAATTATATGTCATCTTTTTTAAAAGAATTCCTAAGAAACAGAGACTTCATATAACATATGAAGTATATGGACAATTGCCTAGAATATTTCTTAGTTCACTGGATATATTTTTGCATACAGACATAGCTTATCACAGACATATCTTCTCTCTTTTGATATGTAAAATCTACACTAGATAAATTCATCTTTTGAAGCATGTGTAAATTAACACTTCTTTAAATCTGTCACCAGCAGAGGAGGAAGCCACCAAAGGTCCACCATAAAATGCCCCCTTGCTACTGCATATGAACTTTGCCTCTCTATAATTACCAATCTGTAGATTTCTATATTCCCCAATGTAAGGAAAGACAAAATTTTTATTTTAGGAATTTTTATATAGGAATAATGATTACTCATATGGTTGATCTTGCTGTTGCTGCTGTACTATTATTACTATAATTATTACAACTTTTCTACCATTTATACAGGGATTTGATGTCTGCAAAGTGCTTTATAAACATTATCTTACTTGCTCCTCATAAAATTTATGAGATGTAGGTGCTATTATCATCTACATTTCACAGATGAGGAAACTTAGGTAAAAAGTGGTTTAATTATTTGCCCAGGGTTACACAGCTCGTCAGTGTACCAGATTGTGAACCAGGTTCACAATCTGGTTTTTCTCATTTCAAGTGTGACAATCTATCTGTTGTGACACAGTCTGCACTTTGTTAATCATCATGACCACTATTATTTCATTAGTAGACTGCTTCTAATCTTTTCTTGAAAAATGTAATACCCTCAATTAGCAAGTATAGAAATAATCTGCTTTTGTTATTGAAAATTAAAAAAAAAGATATAATGAAATTTGCAGTTATGATTTAATTGTCCAAAGACAAATGCCATATATCTTTAAATTTTTCCATCTATTTTCTATCCTTGAGTGTTATGCTTCTAATTTTAGAAATCTGAAGATATAAAGATTAAAAGACCAACAGAAGTATCCTGTCAATCCTTATATAATGGGAAAATGTTTTCCCTAAATTATGCTTCAATATTCTGTGTAGGTTTCATACATTTGAATAGCTTTCAGTGTCCTAAAAAGGAACACATACATAGTAACAAGATAGGGGGAAGGTAGGAAATAATGCTAAACTATTTCAAGAAATTCTTATTACAATTTATCAAACTGTGACATGGAATTTAGGAACAGGAGAATCATCTAATAAGTGGCCAAAGTTAGATTTGAATTCAGGTACTCCTGACACCTGGTTCAGCATCCTATCTTCTTCTGATATGAAATGTTTAAAATTTATTCTCATTTATCAGAAATAAAACCAGACATATATCAAATTACAAGATTTTTCTTAATATTATACACTGTTTTAGTCATAATATTCACTCTACAGAATCATAACATCATTAGATAATATTTTGGTATGTCAGAAAGTAAGTTAATGATCATCTTTATAAATATATTATTTTTATAAATGTAGAAACTGAGGTCTAGAAAGTATTAGATATCTGCCAAAGTCATATACACAGCAAGCAATTGGGAAGTTATTCAAACTCAAGTCCTCATTCTACAACAACATTCACTGGCAAAGAGTGCTGTTTCTCAAAACTTGAAATGCTTTATGAGCCATAAAAGGGGGATTTAGTTCATATATTTTAATGTTATAGTTTAATATCTTCTGTAGTGTTCTCAGCTGGTTTTCTAGAGGTCTGGGAGCAGCCTTCCTTTCAGTAGATTAATCACCACAAGAATAGCCAGGTGTTAAAGTCCAAAGTCTTTATTGTCTCCTTCACAATCTAGTTTCCTTGCCTGGGGCCCAGACTAGCTTTCTTAAAGGCTTCCCAGTGTCTGGTTTCAGTGGAGAAGCTAAGGAGGAGAGCCAGCCACTATGGTGGTGTGAGATGGGATGAATGAATCTGGCTCTGAGTCCTGGGCTTGTGCTTCAGCCTCTAGCCACCACAAAGGTGGACGATGGAATAAATCTGTCTCTCAGTCCCTCCATCCTCCAGGAGAGCCCCCAGGAAATTGACTGAAGATGTAATGAATTTGGCTCTCCTTGGCTCTGAGAGCATCAGCTCCCTCTTCCAGTCTGCTTGTCTTCTCTGGCTCTGACTCTGGTTGAGTTTGTCCCAGCTTATATGTTCTCTTATTATTACATTATCATTAAGTGTGAATCTTGTAGAACTATATTAAGTACTAAGTACATATACTGAACCATTGTCTTATCAATTCCACTGAGTTAGTACCTTGTAAGAATCCTTGTTTTAAGTACAGAGTTCTGGCCCATAACAATCTTAAAATTTCTGAGAAAATTTAGAATATATGTTTAGTGAATACCATCCATTCATCCTATTAGCCAGAGCATAAAATTCTACTACTCTTTAAGAAAAATAGTTGCCTAATAAAGTCTGGTTAAGGCAGAGCTAATAGTAAATAAATTACCTAAGAGAATTTACTTGTTAATTGTCTTTTGCTAGCCGTTTTTTTTTTTGTTTGTTTGTTTGTTTGTTTGTTTGTTTTGTTTTTTTTTTTGTTTGTGTTTTTTTTTTTTTTTTTTTGGTATGGCAAAAGGGCAATTATTTACACTAAGAAGACAGCTTTCTTAGTGGGCAAAATCCTGCTAGTATAATTTTGTGAAATGTTTGGCCATACAACTCCATATATTTGGGCTGCTTTGATCTTTGGCCCCCATCCAGGGAACAATCTCCCAAAGAATCTGAGAGACTAATTTTCAATTCAATTCAATTCAAAATTGAATGAGATTACTTATCTTGGGAGTTTCCTTTATGGACAGAAGGATGTGCCCCTCCCAGAGGTCATTAGGGTTTGAGACCTGGAATCACTCTTCCCCCAAAGATTCCTTTCTGATCCTTCCCCACAGATTAAAGGGGATACGATTTACATCATATAGAATATCTTATCTCAGAAGCTGGTTTCTGGCATCTTCCATGTGACTGCCCCTATTATAGGTGAACCAGGCAGGTATGATTAAAGTCCTATTTATAGTAACTTGCCACCCCTCCTTCAAACAAATGTGGCAAGTTTGTCATCATTTTGAGTTGTCAAAAATCTATGCTTTTGCTTCCTTACTGTTGTTGTTCAGGCATCTTTCACTGTTGTCTGACTCTTGATGATCCAATTTGAAGTTTTCTTGGCAAAGATGCTGGAGTAGTTTGCCACTTACTTTGCCAGTTCATTTTATACAAGAAAAAAATGAGAAAAACAATGTTAAGTGACTTGCCCAAGGTTATAGAATAGTAAGTTTTAGAGGCCAGATTTGAACTCAAAGAGAGGAGTCTTCCTAATTTGAGGCCCAGGTCTCTATTTATGGTAGCCTCTAACTGTTATTTGAGTAGTTATGTTGTTGTTCATCCTTTGTTTTCATATAGAACCAATGACATCACAGACAGAATGTCTTGACTTGCATGTGAATTGGATTTAAATGATGCAGAATTGCACAAAGTTGTTAATTTTACTCTCTTTCAAGCCATCAGTTTCTAGTGGCAATACAAAAGTCAAGTTGAACAGAAATGGCCTAAAGTGAAGTAGATAATCTTTGATGGCTGATGGCTGACCAAGCTCTGACCTTCATGGCTATTGGAACATTTTGTTTTCATCCACCTATCTCATCACATGTTTGGGATACACACCCCCTTATCTCCCTGATGACTGTCAATTATTCTCAACCTGGCTTAGTCCATCAGCTCAGACAATTTTACCAGGGTGATGCCATTGCACATGCTACAGCTTTTTGAAGTCATGAGTAAAGAGTTGGATGGCAGATAGATGCCAGAGACCAAAAAACAGCCTCATTTAAGCTCTCACCAGGTGTTAATCTGTAAATATGTTCTTTATCCTAAATCTAATCAGTTGGTAAAATGTCTTTTAAATATG
Organism: Antechinus flavipes; assembly: GCF_016432865.1. NCBI lineage: Eukaryota > Metazoa > Chordata > Mammalia > Dasyuromorphia > Dasyuridae > Antechinus > Antechinus flavipes. The sequence continues at coordinate 487,387,817 of NC_067398.1, read as the reverse complement.
CCCCTTTCTCTCTACTCACTCATCAATGGATGAGTTGATGAATGGAGAATTCAATCTCTTATCACTTCTTGTTTGAAATATTAAGATAACATCCCATTTGGTTTCCCTGTTTCCATTCTGTCCCTTGTCCAGTTCATCTTCTATGTGACAGCAAAAGTGTATATATGGCTATATAAATGCTAAAGTGGCTATATGAGTTCTCTACTCAAATAATTCCTGTAGTTTGCTATTATCAAAATGAGTCAAAAATGAAACCAATATCTTTGTCTTGTAAAGCTCTTCCTAATCTGGTCCTTTTCTCTGTTCCAAATTTTTCATATATTATTCTCCTCCATTCATTCCCTGGTTCAAAAATACGAATTGATATGCTTTTCTTCATACACAACATAGTATCACTCATCTATATAAGTTTGTGCTAAATATCTCTAAAGCCTGGCATCTGCCTCAACTTCACCTGCTGGAATACCAGGCTTCCATCACTGTTCAGCAAAACTACCTTCTGCAAGAAGTCTTTCTTAGTTCCTATAGCTGTTGATACCCTCTCTTCTGGAAGCACCATAATGGAAGTACTAAACTGAACTTAAAGAAACATTTTTGAAGCTCCTTCTCGGACAATAGTAGTAGCTAAATACATGTTTCTTGATTGATTGATTTTTTTTTTCTATTCTCCTGGAAGAAACAAAAAGTTTGTTTTTTGTTTCTTCTAAATGATGGACAGAGGAATAACATTTCTCCTTATCACATCCCTCTTCCTCCTGGCAAAACAACATGATTTGCCTCTCTCTCTCATTTCTGGTGAATTTGAGAAACTCTTTATTTTTTGTTTTTGTTTTTTTTTTTGTTTGTTTGTTTTGTTTTGTTTTTTTTTTTGTTTTTGTTTTTGTTTTGTTTTGTTTTGTTTTTTTATTTTTTAAAATAATTTTTTATTGATAGAGCGCATGCCAGGGTAATTTTTTACAGCATTATCCCTTGCATTCATTTCTGTTCCGATTTTTCCCCTCCCTCCCTCCACCCCTTCCCCCAAATGGCAAGAGTCCTTTACATGTTGAATGGGTTGCAGTATATCCTAGATACAATATATGTGTGCAGAACCAAACAGTTTTCTTGTTGCACAGGGAGAATTGAATTCAGAAGGTATAAATAACCTGGGAGGAAAAACATAAATGCAAGCAGTTTATATTCATTTCCAGTGTTCTTTCTCTGGGTGTAGCTGCTTCTGTCCCATCTTTGATCAATTAAGGCTCTCTTTATCAAAGAGGTCCACTTCCATCAGAATACATCCTCAAACAGTATCGTTGTTGAGGTATATAATGATCTCCTGGTTCTGCTCATTTCATTCAGCATCAGTTCATGTAAGTCTCGCCAGTCCTCTCTGTATTCATCCTGCTGGTCGTTCCTTACAGAACAATAATATTCCATAATGTTCATATACCACGATTTACTCAACCATTCTCCAATTGATGGACATCCTTTCATTTTCCAGCTTCTAGCCACTACAAACAGGGCTGCCACAAACATTTTGGCACATACAGGTCCCTTTCCTTTCTTTAGTATCTCTTTGGGGTATAAGCCCAGTAGAAACACTGCTGGATCAAAGGGTATGCACAGCTTGATAACTTTTTGAGCATAGTTCCAAACTGCTCTCCAGAATGGCTGGATGTGTTCACAATTCCACCAACAATGTATCAGTGTCCCTGTGTTCCCACATCCCCTCCAACATTGCACATTATCTTTCCCTGTCATTCTAGCCAATCTGACAGGTGTGTAGTGGTATCTCAGAGTTGTCTTAATTTGCATTTCTATGATTAATAATGATTTGGAGCATATTTTCATATGTCTATAAATAGTTTCAATTTCTTTGTCTGAGAATTGTCTGTTCATATCCTTTGACCATTGATCAATTGGAGAATGGTTTGATTTCTTATAGATTAGGGTCAGTTCTCTATATATTTTGGAAATGAGGCCTTTATCAGAACCTTTGATTGTAAAAATGTTTTCCCAGTTTATTGGAGAAACTCTTTAAAGATAGAAGCTTTTCAGCTAGTAATCTATTATCACCTCCATTTCAGAAGAGTTCATGTGCTCTTCTTTGATCTTTAGAATGAATGTTGATGAATAAGTTACCAGTTTTAAGTACATATTTATATTCATTATGGAATTAGTAATTCCTATCTCCCAATTATTATGTTTGCTAATTTATAATTCTAGCACACTTTAATAAGAATTCCTATTGGTTTGAATGCTACTATAAATAGTAGAATGCTTGGCATTCTAATCTATAGGTTACAAGTCCTTTAAACATTTGGGGTTCTGATTTCTAAATTTTAGGTCCTGATATCTATTATATTCTATCCAATATGCAACTCTTGACATTTGGATAATACAGAATTTTAATAATGATACCAAAGTGTTACATGTACTATAACCATTGAGCATCAATCAGAATATCTGTGTGAAAAAGTTGAGATTTTAATGAATTAAGCATTTTTTGAACACTGAAAATAGCCCCTATAAATATGTAAATGCCTTAAATTTGGAATTATGGTTCAGATTTCAATGGCTTCTGAAGTTCCTTACATGTGAAATTCTTTCTTTTTTGGTTCTCCCCACTATTCATCTATGGACATAGAGTCTGTCCATTTTATGGTCCGTGCCACATATAAACATTGATGCATTTACACTGTTCAAAGTCATTTTGTGATTTGAATATGTGGTGATCATCCAAATTGTTGTTCCAGCATGACTAGCTTAGATAGTTGAAAATGAATAGATATTTTCACTGAATATCTCATTAAGGAGGACCTGTAGTGTTCTATTACAATACAACAGGCAAATTTTCACCAAGCAAAAATGTTGTAAACATTTTCTATATAAGTAATGATCTATTCAGACTTTGCAAAGAAAGAATCCATCATATAGTAAACAATGTTGGTGAATATGTGTAACTCTGGAATTACTTGATGGTAACACTACGTAGATTATGTAACAATTATATTTTGATTGCATCTATTGTGGAATCATGATGATACAAGAAGTTGAAAAAATTAAATGCCATATTTTTGAAATTGTTTGGTTTTTGTTTTTGTCCCTTCCCACCCCTCGCTCCTCAAGAAAAAATGCAATTTTTCTAGGATAGATAGAAGAAATTGTTGAGATGGTCTGAGACAAAATATTAATATAGTACTTATTAGAGCAAGTTGGAAAAAAATAATTCCTATATTCTAAGGAATATATACTTTTCCAAGGGAAATGCAAATCTTCTACTTGTTTCTTCTTAAATTTTATTTATTCTTTAAACAACTTTTTTTTTTTTAGTTTCAGATTGTGTTTATTGTTTTACCAACATTCTCACCTAATGATAAGGCAAGAAAAAAACCTAAGTATATAAAATGCAAAAAATATTTTTGGATTAGATATGTTCCAAAAAAAGATAAGAAGACAAAAGAAATAGAGGAAAATGTGTCACTCTGTACACAGAGTGCATTAGTTCTCTTATCTGTAGTGTATAGCATATTTAATCATGAGTCATTTTGAATGGTACTGATTATTTGAGTTACTAAGACTTTCAAAGTTAATTATCTTAACAATATCACTGTTGTATGTAGAAGGTTCTACTCATTTCTCTTCACACACACAGACACAGACACGCGCACACACATATATCTTCCTCTGTTATATTGAAATATCTTCATTTTTTAATAATGAAAATCAATTCATAAAGATAGAAATCTTCTCTTGATTCAACATTGTATCTCTCTCTCCTCTATCTCTCTGTCTTTCTGTCTCTGTCTCTACCTCTCTCTTAAACTCCAGGTTATTTATTTATTTATTTTTTTATTTAAGCTTTTTACTTTCAAGACATATGCAGGGATAATAATTTTCACCACTGACCCTTGCAAAACATTATGTTGCAATTCCCTCCTTTTCCCCATCCCCTCTTCTAGATGGCAAGTAATCTAGTATATGTTAAACATGATAAAAATATATGTAAATCCAATATAAGCATCTGTATTTGTACAAATATCTTGCTGCACAAAAAGAATCTGATCAAAAAGGAAAAACATGAAAAAGAAAGTGAAATTCAAGCAAACAACAAAAAACAAAGTGAAAATGTCACATTGTGTTTGTAGTCCTCACTCTGGGTGTAGGTGTTTCTCATTGTCAAAAAAATATTGGAACTGCCTGAATCATTTCCTTGTTGAGATTTCACTTAGCATCAATTCATGTAAGCCCCTCCAGGCCTCTCTAAAACTATCATACTGATCATTTCTTATAGAACAATAAATTTCCTAATATTCATATACCATAACTTATCCACCCATTCTCCAACTGCTGAGCATCCACTCAGTTTCCACTTTCTTGCCACTACAAAAAAAGGATGCTGCAAACATTTTTGCACACATGCATCCATTTCCCTCAGTTTGATAACTCTTTGGGCATAGTTCAAAATTGCTCTCCAGAATGGCTGGATAGGTTCACAATTCCACAAACAATGTATTAGTGTCTCAGTTTTCCCACATCCCCTCCAACATTTATCATGATCGTTTCCTGTCATGTTAGTCAATCTGAGAGGTGTGTGGTGATACATCAGTTGTCTTAATTTGCATTTCTCTGATCAATAGTGGTTTAGAGCACATTTTCATATGAGTACAGATACTTTCAATTTCTTCATTTCAAAATTGTTCATATCTTTTGACCATTTATCAATTGGAAAATGGCTTGAATTCTTATAAATTTGAGTCAATTCTCCATAGATTTTAGAAATGGAACCATTATCGGAACCCTTAAATGTAAAAATATTTTCCTAATTTTTCACTTCCCTTCTAATCTTGTCTGTATTAGTTTTGTTTCTACAAAAACTTTTTAACTTAATATAATCAAAATTATATCTTTGGTGTTCAATAATGAGGTCTAGTTCTTCTTTGCTTGAAATATATATATATATATATATATATATATATATATATATATATATATTTCCTTCACAGATCTGAGAGCTAAACTATACTATGTTCTTCTAATTTGCTTATAATATCACTATTTATGTTTAAATCATGAACCCATTTTGATCTTCTTTTGGTATACATTGTTAAGTGTAGGTCAGTGCCAAGTTTCTGCAACACTAGTTTCCAATTTATCCAGCAGTTTTTGTCAAATAGTGAGTTCTTAGCCCTCAAACTGGGGTCTTTGAGTTTGTGAAACACCAAATTATTATCATTGACTATTTTGTCCTGTGAACCTAACCTATTTCATTGATCTAATAATCTCTTTCTTAGCCAGTACCAAATAGTTTTCTTATAACTGATTTATAATATAATTTTAGATCTGGTACAGGGAGAGCAAATCCATTTGCATTTATTTTTCATTAATTCCCTTGAAATTCTTGACCTTTTGTTCTTCCAATTGAATTATGTAGTTATTTTTTGTCGATCTGTAAAATAATTTCTTGGGAGTTTGATTGGTATGGCACTAAATAAGTACATTAATTTAGGTAGTATTGTCATTTTTATTATATTAGCTTTGCCTACCCATGAGCACTTGATGTTTTTCCAACTGATTAGATCTGAATTTATTTGTGTGGAAACTATTTTATAGTTGTGTTCATATAGTTCCTGACTTTTCCTTGTTAGATAGATTGACAATTATTTTATTTTATTTTTTATTTTAGCTTTTTATTTACGAGACTTATGCATAGGTAATTTTTGAACATTGACCCTTGCAAAACCTTCTGTTCCAACTTTTCCCCTCCTTCTCCCCATCCCCACCCTTAGATGGCAGGTAGTATACATATTTATACAGTTATGTTGCTGCACAAAAGAAATCGGATTAAAAAATAAGGTAAAAATAACCTGAGAAGGAAAACAAAAATGCAAGCAGACAATAACAGAAGGGGTGGAAATACTATGTGGTGGTGCACACTTATTTCCCATACTTCTTTCACTGGATGTAGCTGGTTCTCTTCATTATTGAATATTTGGAAATGATTTGGTTCATATCATTGTTGAAGAGAGTCACATCCATCAGAATTGATCATCATATAGTATTGTTACTGAAGTGTATAATGATCTCCTGGTTCTGCTCATTTCACTAAGCATCATTTCATACAAGTCTATCCAGGCCTTTCTGAAATCATCCTACTCGTCATTTCTTACAGAACAATAATATTCCATAAAATTCATATACCACAATTTATTCAGCCATTCTCCAATTGATGGACATCCATTCAATTTCCAGTTTCTAGCCACTACAAAAAGGGTTGCCACAAACATTTTTTACACATACGGGTCCCTTTCCCTTCTTTAAGATCTCTTTGGGATATAAGCCCAGTAGTAAACACTGCTGGATCAAAGAGTATGCACAGTTTGATAATTTTTTGAGCATAGTTCCAAATTGTTCTCCAAAATGATTGGATACATTCACAATTCCACCAACAATGTATCAGTGTCCCAGTTTTCCCACATCCCCTCCAACATTCATCATTATCTTTTCCTATCATATAGACAATTTGAGAGGTATGTAGTGGTATCTCAGAGATGTCTTAATTTGCATTTCTACGATCAAGAATGATTTAGAACATCTTTTCATATGGCTAGAAATAGTTTCAATTTCTTCATCTGAAAAATGTTCATATCCTTTGACCATTTATCAATTGGAGAATGGCTTGATGAAAATGATGATCAAGAAATGATCAAGAAAAACTGCCCTGACATCCTAGAACTAGGGGATAAAATAACCATTGAAAGAATTCACTGATCATCTCCTAAAAGAAACTCCAAAATGAAAATTCCAAGGAACATCATAGCTAAATTTCAAATTATCAAATCAAGGAGAAAATATTGCAGGCAGCCAGAAAGAAACAATTCAAACATCAAGGAGTCACAATCAGCATTACCCAGGACATAACAGTTTCCATTTTAAAGGACTGAAGAGCATGGAATCTGAAATTATGAAAGGCAAAGGAACTTGGATTACAGCCTAGAATTAACTATCTAGCAAAACTGAGCATTAATTTTCAGGGAAAAGGATGGAGATTTAAGGAAAGAAGTGAATTTCATTTATTTCTGATGAAAAACCAGAGCTGAACAGAAAATTTGATTTTCAAATACAGAAATCAAGAAAAGGACTAAAAAGGTAAAAATGAAAGAAAATAATTAAAGTTAAAAAGCTTATAACCCTATATAGAAAGATGATGTGTTTAACTCTCAATGTCTATCTCTGTTATGAGTATACTTAGGGGGTGCATGTATTATTTGATTTTGTTGTGATGATATAAAAAAGAAATTAAAGGAATAAAAATTATTTTACTGGAAGAAAGTCATGGAGTTAAAATGGAGTTAATTACATCTTATGAAGAGGGGGGAAAGAACTATTATAACTGAGGAAAAGAAGAAAGGGGGGAGCATTATGTGAATTTTACTCTCATCAGATTTGGCTCAAAGAGAGTATATCAGATACATTGAACTTCACAGAGAAGCTTGTCTCATCCTGAAAGGAAGTAGGCAGGGTAAAAGGAAAGGAAAGGGAGAGGCTAATAGAAGGAAGAACAAAATTAGAAGGGAAAGACATAAGAAAGAGGGAGGAGCTGCAAAAGTGGAGGACTTCTTGAGGGAGGGGATGATCAGTGACAAAATATTCAAGAAGAAAGATGGAAAGGAAAGAGAAAGGCATAATTGGAGGAAAACATGACTCAGGAAATACAGAATTAGTAATTTTATCTGTGAATGTGAATGGAATGAACTCTCCCCAAAACAGAAAGAGATAGCACACTGGATTAAAAAACTGAATCCTATTAATTTGTTGTTTACAAAAAAACACATTTATACTGATACATTCAGAGTAAAGGTATAAAAGGCTGGAAGAGAATCCATTATGCTTCAGCTGAAGTAAAAACAAAACAAAACAAAAACATGGGTAGAAATTCTGATCTCAGATCAAGTAAAAGGAAAAATACACCTAATTAAAAGAGATAAGGTAGGAAAACTACATCATACTAAATGGAACCATACATAATGAACAAAATCAATACTAAACATGTATACACAAAGTGACAAAGTGGTATACTATCAGCATTCCTAGAGGTAAAGTTAAGGGAATTGCAAGAAAAAGTAGACAACAAAAGTATAAAACTGGGGAGTGGCAACTTTGCTCTCTCAGAACTAGATAAATCAAATGCCAAAATAAATAAGAAAGAAGTTAAGGAAGTATATAGAATTCTAGAAAAGTTAGGTATGATAGAACTTTGGAGAAAATTCAATGAAGACAGAAAGGAATATACTTTCTCTTGGCTGTACATGGAACCTATACAAAAAGTGAACATGTGTTATAGCATAAAAACCTCAAAATCAAATGCTGAAAGGCAGAAATAGTAAATGATTTTTTTTTTCAAAATCATATTGTAGTAACAATTACATGGAATAAAAGCCAGGGGAAAAGAGACCAAAAATTAATTTTAAACTACAAAATCTAATCTTAAAGAATGAGTATGTGAAACAACAAATCCTAGAAACAATAATTTCATCCAAAAGAATAACAATAATGAGACAACATATCAAATTTTGTGAAAGGCAGCCAAAGCAGTTCTTAGGGGAAATTTTATGTCTCTAGATGCTTACTTGCACAAAATCAAGAAAGAGAAGAACAGTGAATTGGGCCTGTGTAGAAGGCCATAGATGGTTGGGGAACTCTGGAAAGGTATAATACCTCTCAGCCCTGTGGGAACCTAGTGACAATGTCTGGTTTGGCTTCCCACCTACCTTTGGTGCTCTCATCCTTCCTGACTAGACAGGGAGAGTGTGACCACCTGTGTTCTACTTGAAGATAGGGATACTTACAATAAGAGAAATTTACATATCAATAGCAGGGTGCTGTGGTGATGTAATCCTATCATAGTTATTACTTGCTGTGGTGTTATAGTGATGCAATGGTTCTACAGATGGCACATGCTCAGTGTGCTGTAGTGATGTAATCTTACTAAGGTTTTTAAGAACTGATCCTGATACACCTCCCTCAACTCCATCTTCACAGGCACGAGGAGGAAGAAGAGGAGTGAGAGGTACAATGACACCACTGGTGCTGAACATACAGCAGTTTTGTCTACCCCTTATGTCCTCATTACATGAGGTGGGGCTAGGCTCCAGGGCCCCAGGCAAAAAACACTTGGGACATGATGCCAACCGATTTTACACCCAGAGAGTCTTTAGAAGTTCAGTACTCCAACATGATCAGTCAGCTGAGAAGCAACCTGATGGGGGAAGGGGATTGAAATTAGGAAGAATAGAGTTGTATGTCACTGGGACTATGAGATATCCCCTGGAGATCTAAAACCTACCCCTGTCCGGCCTATAGACCCCTTGCCTTCACACACTGTAGGCTTGACCATTTCACTCCTGAAAGTGCTTACAAAACACTGTTTATCCATACACTGATCTGGGAAATTGGAGAATGTGTAGCTAATATCTCAGTCTCTAATATAGGGAGACAATGTGTGATCTATCACCCAGGATAAATAGTAGCATTATGCCTCCTGATACACACTTCTGAAATCCAGTTGGGTGATTTTTACCCTGATTTTGACTTCCAACAACAGAATCCAGGAATATTCTAAACTGCAGTTGTTACAGCTGACCATCCAATGCTCACTATCTATGTAAATTTCCTACCATTGAAAGGGTTGGTAGACACAGGTGCAGATCATACAGTCATTAGAAGTGCCAGTGGGCCCAGTCATTGGCCAAAGATTACAGTAAACACTCATATGTCTGGCATGGGAGAATCAATAGTAAGCTAAATTAGTGCTATCCCTTTGAGATGGAAATTTGAATATAAGACAGGAGTTTTTACTCCTTTTGTAGTTAAAAAAAAAAAATCCCCATCAACCTATGGGGAAAAGACTGTTTCTATTCTATCTCTCTGGATAGGGAGGATATGAAAAGATTTGCATTTTCAGTTTCCAGCATTAATTTAGCTGAGTCTTATAAAAGATTTGAATGGGCAGTTTTGCCACAGGGAATGAAAAATAGCCCTATTATGTGTTAAATGTATGTGGCTGCTGCTCTTTCTCCTGTAAGAAAAACATTTCCAAAAGCTATGTTATTACATTACATGGATGCTATATTGGGCTGTGCACTTGAGGAGCAAATGATAGAAGCATGTCTTCAAAAGACCATAGAAACATAAAGGAACTACCAATTGTATATAGCCTCAGAAAAAAATTCAAAGTCATGCTCCTTTTCAATATTTGGGATATGAAGTATAACCTAAGGTGCTTATAGTACAAAAGCTTTCTTTAACAACAGAGAAGTTGAACCCCTTAAATGACTTTCAGAAATTGATAGATATCCAATGGATGGATTCAGTGTTAAGTTTAACTACTTATCGATTACAACCACTATATGACATTTTAAGGGGACACACTGCTTTAGACTCACCACATCAGCTTACAGATGAAGCTCAAGAGGTTTGAAAGAGATTGAACTGGCTTTATCCAATGTGGTTGGAAGAGTCACTCAAAAAGCCTTGGAAATATCAGTTTTTGCTACAAAAGAGGTACCCACAGCAGTCCTTCATTAAGCAGACAGTGTGATAGAGTGGGTGATCCTCCCAGCATAACCAGAACAAAGCCTTACTTCTTACCCAGTACTTGTGGCTAGAATTTTATTAAAGGCCATTAAATGAGCAGTGCAATTATATGGGATAAGACCTGACAAGATATACACCTTTTACATCAATGCACAAATTAATGTATGCTGTGAAACCATCCCAGAGTGGCAAATTTTATTGGCCAGAGCTCCAAATTTTACACACAGGTCTCCCTTAAAGGTAACCTGGCTATTACATAATTGTCAATGGATTTTTGAAGAAAAGGTTTCTAAGGTTTCTCTTAAAGAACCAACTATCTTTACAGATTTATCCAAACATAACATTAATGCTGTATACTCTCATGACTTAACTATAAAGAGAGTAGTCAGAACTCCTTTTGAGCCTACTCAGTAGAATGAATTATATGCAATCATGCTAGCTTTTAATTATCATCCAGGAGATATAAATATAATATCTGATTGGCCTGTTTAGTAGGTGGGGTACAAAGAATTGCCACAGCCCAAATAAAATTTGTAGCCTCTAAAATATACCAGCTCTTTAAAGAACTTCAAGGTTCAGGTAAGCATTATATACACTCTCACAATGGACTTCCAGGTCCTATTGTTTTATGGAATTTCAAAGGCAGATCACCTTCTAACCAGGTTAGCCAATATATCTTTATTTCAGGAAGCCCAAGAATCTCATTCTAAATTTCATCAGGCTACTTGAGCTTTACATATGCAATTTGAGATGAAAAGAGTATACAGCTTGCCTTCCTTTCTACATTCCTACTCTCCCTTCAGGGAAGAACCCTCATAGTTTGAGACCCAATGAAATTTGGCAAATGAATGTGGCCTATTAAAAATCTTTTGGTCATCTGTCTTTTATCCATGTTGTAATAGACTCCTTTTCAGGATTTACTTTTGTAACACCGGCAGCAAAATAGACAGCCTGAGTGGTCACTGAATTCCTCATACAGGCTTTTGCAATTATGCGTGTGCCACAAGCAATAAAAACAGATAATGAACTTGCATATACTTCTAAACATTTTGCAGAATTTTGTGCACAGTATCAGATTTTACACACCACTGGTATGCCTTTTAATCCTCAAGGATAGGCAATAGTAGACAAGAGAAACGGAGACAGAAAGACAGTCCTTCAAAAACAATAGAGAGGTGGAGTCACAGCTTTCCCTAGAGAACTTCTAAACTTAGCTCTTTAAACTAATATATTTTTTTATTTTTTTATTATGCCTTTTTATTTACAAGATATTTGCATGGATAATTTTTCAGCATTAACCCTGGCAAAACCATCTGTTCCAACTTTTCCCCTCCTTCCCTCCACCCCCTCCCCTAGAAGGCAGATAGACCAATATATGTAAAATATGTTAAAGTATATGTTAAATACAATATAGGTATGCATTTCCATACAGTTATCTTGCTGCACAAGAAAAATCAGTTTTAGAAATAAGGTAAAATTAACCTGAGAAGGAAATAAAAAATTCAAGCACATTTTCCAGAGTTCTTTCACTGGGTGTAGCTAGTTCTCTTTATTATTGAACAAATTGAACTGATTTGGTTCATCTCATTGTTGAAGAGAGCAATGTTCATCAGAATTGATCATCATATAGTATTGGTGTTGACGTATATAATGATCTCCTGGTCCTGCTCATTTCACTCAGCATCAGTTCATGTAAGTCTCTCCAGGCCTTTCTGAAATCATCCTTCTGATCATATCTTACAGAACAATAATATTCCATAACATTCATATACAACAATTTATTCAGCCATTCTCCAATTGATGGGTATCCATTCAGTTTCTAGTTTCTAGCCACTACAAAAAAGGCTGCCACAAACATTTTTACACATACGGGTCAGTTTCCCTTCTTTAAGATCTCTTTGGGATATAAGCCTGGTAGGATGTTGGATGAAAGGGTGCACAGTTTGATAACTTTTTGAGCATAGTTCCAAATAGCTCTCCGGAATGGCTGGATGTATTCACAGTTCCATCAACAATGTATCAGTGTCCCAGTTTTCCCACACTCCCTCCAACATTCATCATTATCTTTTCCTATAATCCTAGCCAATATGAGAGGTGTGTAATGTTATCTCAGAGTTGGTTTAATTTGCATTTTTCTGATCAATAATAATTTGGAGCAGTTTTTCATATGACTGAAAATAGTTTCAATTTCTTCTTCTGAAAATGGTCTGTTCATATCCTTTGACCATTTATCAATTGGAGAATGGCTTGATTTCTTATAAATTTGAATCAATTCTCTATATATTTTGGAAATGAGGACTTTATCAGAATCTTTGACTGTAAAAAAAATGTTTTCCCAGTTTATTGTTTTCCTTCTAATCTTGTCTGCATTTGTTTTGATTGTAAAAAAGCTTTTTAATCTGATATAATCAAAATTTTCTATTTTGTGATCAATAATGATCTCTATTTCTTTTGGTCACAATTTCCTTCCTCCTCTATAAGTCTGAGAGGTAAACTATTCTATGTTCTTCTGATTTATTTATAATCTCATTCTTTATGCCTAGATCATGAACCCATTTTGACTTTATCTTGGTGTACTCTGTTAAGTGTGGGTCAATGCCTAGTTTCTGCTATACTAATTTATAATTTTCCCAGCAGTTTTTGTCAAATTGTGAATTCTTATCCCAAAATCTGGGGTCTTTGGGTTTGCCAAACATTAGATTATTAAATTTTTTGACTTTTTTATTCTTTGAACCTAACCTATTCCACAGATTAACAAGTCTATTTCTTAGGCAATACCAAATGGTTGTGTTGACTGCTACTTTATAATATAGTTTTAGATCTGGTACAGCTAGGTCATCTTCATTTGATTTTTTTTTCATTAGTTCTCTTGAAAGTCTTGACCTTTTGTTCTTCCATATGAATTTTGTTGTTATTTTTTTCAATTTCATTAAAATAGTTTTTTTGGGAGTCTGATTGATATAATTTTCTTGATTTTTGATGGAGATGCACGGGCTCCAGTAGACAGGTTTCGTAATCAGCTGCAAGGGCAGTATCCAGTCTGAGCAGTGCCAATATCTTTAGACAATTGCCAGGTGATATGGAAAGATCCAGAAAGTGGTGAGTGGAAGGAACCAGATAGGTTAACTGCTTGACGGAGAAGATTTGCTTGTATCTCTACAGATGAAAAAGGAACCAGATGTATTCCAATGAGCCATCCACCTTGTTCATTATAGAGAGAAGGAAAAAGAGCAGACCCTCAAAATGAAGGAGAAGATCCAAGAAACATCAGATGGTTCCATCTCTGATTGCATGTGCCTCTGAAAGAGTGTGGCAGTTAGCCCTATGTGTATGGCAATTGACTCATGAATATCAAAAAGTGTTAATGAAACTGCTGCAGAACTTTAAAATCTGCAGGAATCATTGTCCTGAGGCATGATGAGACTGTTTCAGGACTTTAAAACCTGCAGGAATCATTGGATTCCCTGCCATGTGAAGTGATGGACAATGGATTGGTTTTGGACTACCTCTTAGCTGCTGAAGGAGGTGTATGTGTGGTTGTTATATACCCTCCTTCTAGGACTCATGAAAATCTTTTATAATACTATGTTGATTCATATTATTTGTTACATAACTACTTGCCTTTGTGATTCCTCTCATACTGAATCCTAGTTTGTTACATCAGGACTTGTATGTGTGATTCCTCATGTTGATTTGTGTTGTTTGTTACATCACTACTAGCCTGTGTTATATTACTACTTGCTTGTGTAATACCTCCCATGCTGATGGATTTATGTATACATGTTTCAACTAAAACAACAAAAAAAAGTGAGAGATGAAGAGGGGCCACAGATAATGGGGGAACTGTGAATAAGGTGTAAGACCCTTCAGTACAGAGAGATCCTGCTGACAATATTTGATTTGACTCCCCACCTCCCTTTGGTGCTCTCACCCTTTTTGAGAAGTCAAGGAGAGCATGACCACTTGTGTTCTACTTGAAGCAAGGGATACTTATAGTAAGAGGAACTTACATGTCAATAGCAGGGTGTTTATGCCCAGTTTAAACATGCCCAGTGTGCTGTGGTGATGTAATATTTCTATAATTGGCATATGCTCAGTGTTCTGTAGTGATGTAATCATACCAAGATATTTAAGGGTTGAGAGGACTTGAAATAAAGATTCCATCTTTGACCATCCTAGTTTGTCTCCTGGCTTCTTCATTCTACCACTAAGACCAAGGACTTGGGCTAGTCCTGAGATCCTGCAGAGAGCTATGGTATATTTTGGCAACCCAGCATAGGGCTCTAGAAAGCATAGTATCTTTTGGCACCCCAATTTAGGGGCTCTAGAAAACATACTACAGTCTTGCAACTAAAAAAAAGCTTGAGAAAACAAATTAAAAACCCTCAATTAAATACCAAAATTGAAATTCTGAAAAAAAAAGGAGAGATTAATAAAATTGACAGTAAGAAAACTATTGAATTAATAAATAAAACTAAAAGTTGGTTTACTGAAAAAAAAAAAAACTACAAATCTTTAGTTAATTTGATAAGAAAAAGAAAAGAATAAAATCAAATTATTTGTACCAAAAATGGAAAGGGAGAATTTTCCACCAATGAAGAGGTGATTACAGCAATAATTAGAAATTATTTTGTTCAACTATATTCCCATTTTATATATAAAATATTCCCATTTTAGAAAAAAGAAATAGAAAAAGCTATTACTCAATTCCCTAAGAAAAAAAATTTCCAGAGTCAGAAGGACTTATATATGAATTCTTTCAAACATTCAAGAAACAATTAATTCCAATACTATAGAATTTATTTGCAAAAATAGGAAAAGAAGTATAACTACTAAAATTCCTTTTATTATACAAATGTGGTGTTGATACCAAAACTAGGTACAGTCAAAACAGAGAAAGTAAATTATAGACCACTTTCCCTAATGAATATTGAAGCCAAAATCTCAAATAAAATATAAAGAAAAATATTACGTTATCTCCAAGATAATACACAATTTCCAAGGAGATGCAGGGCTGGTTCAATATTCAGGAAAGCAATTTACAATATTGACTACGACAATAACCCAGCTAACAAAAATCATATGATTATCTCAATAGATACAGAAAACTCATTTTACAAATCCAACACTCATTCCTATTAAAAACACTAGAGATTGTAAAAATAAACATATTTTCCTTAAAATAATCAGTAATGCTTATTGAAAACCATCAGCAAGCATCATTTGTAATAGGGAAAACCCAAACACATTCCCAATAAGATCAGGGGTGAAAGAAGGCTGCCCACTATCACCATTCCTATTTAATATTTTATTAGAAATGTTAGCTTTGACAATGAGAGAAGAAAAAGTGTTATAGGCCAGAACTCTGAACTTGAAACAAAGGAGTCTTTCAAGGTACAAAGTCAGTGGAATTGATAGAGACAATAATTATCTAATTTAGCATGGTTCAGTATAAATGATTTAGTCCTACAAGGATATGTTATGGGCTAGAACTTGTAACAAAGTACTAAGTAGAATTGAGGAGACAATGGTTAAATCTAGTTTAACATTGATTTAATCCTACAACAAATAAAGGTTTCCTAATGATATAATGATTGGTTTGTTCTCAGTGTGGAGCATATAAGTTAAAAGCCTCAGCCAGGGAGATACACAGACATTATACACAGACATTCGAAGAGAAGGCAAAGGGCTAGTGGCAGGAGCTTAAGCTCTTGGAACCAAGGAGAGAGATAGGCCTTTTAGAAAGCTAATTGGGGTCAAAGGATATGAACAGACAATTTTCAAATGATGAAATTAAAACTATTACCACTCAGATGAAAGAGTGTTCCAAATCACTATTGATCAGAGAAATGCAAATTAAGACAACTTTGAGATACCACTACACACCTGTCAGATTGGCTAAGATGACAGGAAAAAATAATGATGAATGTTGGAGGGGAAGCGGGAAAACTGGGACACTGATGCATTGTTGGTGGAGTTGTGAACGAATCCAACCATTCTGGAGAGCCATCTGGAATTATGCCCAAAAAGTTATCAAACTGTGCATACCCTTTGATCCAGCAGTGTTACTTCTGGGCTTATATCCCAAAGAAATACTAAAGAAAGGAAAGTATGTGCCAAAATGTTTGTGGTAGCCCTGTTTGTAGTGGCTAGAAAATGGAAATTGAATGGATACCCATCAATTGAAGAATGGCTGGGTAAATTGTGGTATATGAATGTTATGGAATATTATTGTTCTGTAAGAAATGACCAGCAGGATGAATACAGAGAGGCTTGGAGAGACTTACATGAACTGATGCTAAGTGCAATGAGCAGCACCAGGAGATCATTATATACTTCAACAATGATATTGTATGAGTATGTATTCTGATGGAAGTGGATTTCTTTGACAAAGAGACCTAACTCCATTTCAATTGATAAATGATGGACAGAAGCAGCTACACCCAAAGAAAGAACACTGGGAAATGAATGTAAACTATTTGCATTTTTGTTTTTCTTCCCAGGTTATTTTTACCTTCTGAATCCAATTCTCCCTGTGCAACAAGAGAACTGTTTGCTTCTGCAAACATATATTGTATCTAGGATATACCGCAACATATTTAACATATATAGGACTGCTTGCCATCTGGGGGGGGGGTGGTGGAGGGGTGGAGGGAGGGAGGGGAAAAATCGGAACAGAAGCGAGTGCAAGGGGTAATGTTGTAAAAAAAAAAAATTACCCTGACATGGGTTCTGTTAATAAAAAAGTTATTATAAAATTAAAAAAAAAAGAAAGCTAATTGGGCCCCAGGAAAGGAGATGAGAATTCGAAAGAGATAATAAATGATTTGGGCTTTAACCTCTGGCTACTTGTGTAGTGATTACTGAACTGAAAAGAAGGCTGCCTCCAGAGACTCCAAGAAAACCTCAAAAGAAAACATTATATTTTAGAGAGAACATTACAAAAAAGAGATAACAGGAATTATAATAGGTAAAGAAGAAACCAAATTATCACTTTTTCCAAATGATATTATTTAGAGATCCTTGTATAATCACCTAAAAAGCTACTAGAAACAATCAACTTTATCAAGTTGCAGGATACAAAATACATCCACATAAATCATCAGAATTTTTATATATTTCCTATAAATTCCAGCAGCAAGAGATACAGAAAGAAATTCTTTTCAAAATGACTGTCAATAGTATAAAATAGTTGGGAATCTATCTGCCAAGGAAAATTCAAGAATTATATGGACACAACTAAAAAACACTTTCCACACAAAATCAGATCTAATTACTTGGGAAAATATCAAGTTCTCATAGATAGGCTAAGTAAATATCATAAAAATGACAATACTACTTAAATTAATTTGCTAATAAATCTACTAATTGCCATACCAATCAAACTCCCATGAAATTATTTTATAGATCTAGACAAAATCATAATAAGTTTCATCTGGAAGAACAAAAGATCAAGAATTTCAAGGATATTAATGAAAAACTGCAAATGAAGGTGGCCTAGCTATACCAGACCTAAAACTATATTATAAAGCAGTGGTCATCAAAACCATTTGGAACTGGATAAGAAAGAGTGTAGTCAATCAGTGGAACAGTTTAGGTTCACAGGACAAAATGGTAAATGATTACAGTAATGTAGTGATTGAGAAGCTCAGAGACCCCAGCTTTTGGAACAAGAACTCATTATTTTTCAAAAACTGCTGTGAAAATTGGAAATTAAAATAGCAGAAATTAGGTATTGACTCATACCTAGCACTATATACAAAGATAAAGTCAAAATGGGTTCATGATCTAGGTAAAAAGAGTAATATTATAAACAAATGAGTAGAGCAAAGACTAGTTTACCTCTCATATCTGTGGAGAAGGAAGGAATTTGTGGACAAAGAAGAAACAGTATATTATTGAGCACACAATAGTTAATTTTGATTATATTAAGTTAAAAAGTTTTTATACAAATAAAATCAATACACACATGATTAGAAGAGAAGCAATAAACTGGGAAAAAATTTTACATTGAAGGATTCTGATCAATGCCTCATTTCTCTCTCTTTTTTAAAACCACAATTTAAAGGGAGCTTTATGTATGTATGTATTTATTTATTTTAATAGCCTTTTATTTACAGGTTATATGTATGGGTAACTTTACAGCATTGACAATTGCCAAACCTCTTGTTCCAATTTTTCCCTCCTTCCCCTCACCCCCTCCCCCAGATGGCAGGATGACCAGTAGATGTTAAATATATTAAAATATAAATTAGATACACAATAAGTTTACATGACCAAACCATTATTTTGCAATACAAAAAGAATCAGACTCTGAAATATTGTACAATTAGCCTGTGAAGAAACTCAAAAATGCAGGAGTGCAAAAATATAGGGATTGGTAATTCAATGTAATGGTTCTTAATCATCTCCCAGAGTTCTTTCACTGGGCATAGCTGGTTCAGTTCATTATTGATCCCTTGGAACTGATTTGGTTCATCTCATTGCTGAGGATGGCCAGGTCCGTCAGAATTGGTCATCATATAGTATTGTTGTTGAAGTATATAATGATCGCCCTGCTCGTTTCACTCAGCATCAGTTCGTGTATGTCTCTCCAGACTTTTCTGAAATCATCCTGTTGGTCATTTCTTACTGAACAATAATATTCCATAATATTCATATACCACAATTTATTCAGCCATTCTCCAAATGATGGGCATCCACTCAGTTTCCAGTTTCTAGCCACTACAAACAGGGCTGCCACAAACATTTTTGCACATACAGGTCCATCAGAATTGATCATGAAGTATATAATGATCTGCTGGTCCTGCTCATTTCACTCAGCATCAGTTCATGTAAGTCTCTCCAGGCCTTTTGGAAATTATCCTGCTAGTCATTTCTTACAGAACAATAATATTCCATAATATTCATATACCACAATTTATTCAGCCATTCTCCAATTGATGGGCATCCACTCAGTTTCCAGTTTCTGGCCATTACAAAGAGGGCTGCCAGAAACATTTGTGCACATATAGGTCCCTTTCCCTTCTTTATGATCTCTTTGGGATATAAGCCCAGTAGTAACACTGCTGGATCAAAGGGTATGCACAGTTTGATAACTTTTTGAGCATAGTTCCAAATTGCTCTCCAGAATGGTTGGATGTATTCACAATTCTACCAACAATGTATTAGTGTCCCTGTTTTCCCACATCCCCTCCAACATTCCCCATTATCTTTCCCTGTCATTCTAGCCAGTCTGACAGGTGTGTAGTGGTATCTCAGAGTTGTCTTAATTTGCATTTCTCTGATTGATAATGACTTGGAGCATCTTTTCATATGGCTAGACATAGTTTCAATTTCTTCATCTGAGAATTGTCTGTTCATATACTTTGACCATTTATCAATTGGAGAATGAAGATCTCATTTCTAAAATAAGAATTCAACCATTCTCTAATTGATAAATGGTAAAATCATATGAAAAGCCAATTTTCAGATGAAGATAATGAAACCATTTTTAGTCATATGAAAAGGTGCTATATATCACTGTTGATCAGAGAAATACAAATTAAGATAATTCTGAGGTGCCACTCCACCTTCCTCATATTGACAAAGATGACAGGAAAAGATAATGACAAATGCTAGAGAGGATGTCAGAAAACTGGGATACTAATACATTGTTGGTGGAATTGTGAATTGTACCAACCATTCTGGAGAGCAATTTGGAACTATGCCCAAAGGGCTGTCAAAAATGTGCATAGTCTTTGACCCAGTAGTTTTTTTTTTTTTTTTTTTTTTTTTTTAATGGGCTCATATTCCAAAGAGATCATAAATGAGGGAAATAGACTCTCAATGTGCAAAAATGTTTGTGGCAGCCCTTTTTGCAGTGACAATAAACTGGAGACTGAATGGATGCTCATCAATTAGAGAATGGCTGAATATGTTCTGCTATAGGAATGTTATGGATTGTTATTGTTCTACAAGAAATGATCAGCAGGATGATTTTAGATAGACCTGAAGAGACTTACATGAACTAACGCTAAGTGAAATGAGCAGAACCAGGAAATCATTGTACATGACAAAAACAAGATTTTATAAAGATCAATTCTGATGGATGGGAATCTTTTTAACAATGAGGTTATTGAGGTCAATTCCAATGTTCTTGTGATGAAGGGAACCATCTATACTCAGAAAGAGGACTGTGGAAACTGAGTGTGAATCACAACATAGCATTTATACTTCTTTTCAGGTTATTTGCTTTCATTTTGTTTTCTTTCTCTCTTTTTTTTCTTTTTAATCTGATATTTCTTATGCATCATGGTAATTGTATAAATACATATACATAATTTGGATTTAACATATATTAAAACATAATGCTTGCCATCTAGGGAGGCAGTGGGGGAAGGAAGAGAAAATTTGGGACACAGGATTTGCAGAGGTTAGTATTGGAAATTTATCTATGCATATATTTTTAAAATAAACAGCTTTATAAATTGTTGTTTAAAAACAAATTGTCTTTCCCCCCTATTTTTAGAGGGTGGGTGTTTATTTTTATTTTTAATGAGGTCATTTGATTCTATTTGCTTAATTCTAATTTTTAAGGAATTATTTTCTTCAGTGAGCTTTTGTATTTCCTTTTCCATTTGGCTAATTTTGCTTTTTAAAGACATTCTTCTCCTCATTGGATTTTTGTGCCTACCATATGGCCTAGTCTGTTTTGTTTTAATATGCAAAGTAGTCTTTTTCTCCAGCCACATGATAAGAAAAAAAATGCCATTCTTTTTCATAAGGTTTCAGCTTTCAATTTTTTCCCCTTCACTCTTTATCACCTCTCTTCTATTCTGATGAATATAGGCAGTTTGATCTCAATATACATGTGCTATCATGTAAAATATTTTGATATTTGTCACAGTCATAAAAGAAGCATCTGATCAATTAAAAAAAAAACATGAGAATGAATAAACTAGGTAAGAAAAAAGTTTCTTTTTTGCAAAATAGGTGAAGAAGAATATGTTTCTGTTTCTGTTTGTATTTGGAAGTCTATAAGTTCTATACCTGGTTATGTACAGCCTTTTCCTTTGTGCGTCTTTGATACTCATCTTGGATAATCGGGTTGCTGAGAAGAGTTGAATAAATCATAGTTGATAATCACACAATATTGTGATGCTATCCTTAATGTTTTTTTCTGATTTCATTGATTTTATTTTGCTTACATTGTTACAAGTATTATCATGTTTTTTCTAAAATTTGCCTCTTCATTTCTTATCACACAATCATATCCTATTCCAATATTTTACACCAATAAAAAGTGATGCTATATATATATATATATATATATATATATATATATATATATATATATATATATATATATTTTGCAGATGTAGATCCTTTCCCGCTTTTTAGTGATCTCTTTGGGATTCAGAACTGGTAATGGTATTTGCTCAGTAAAAGCGTATGCATGATGTGCTTGTCCTTTGGGAATAGTTCCAGATGGCTCTTGAGAATAATTAAATCAGGTCACAACTCCACCAAAAGTGAATTATTGTCCCAATTTTCCTACATTTTATCAAACATTTATTCATTTTCTTTTTTTTGTATCATCGGGCAATCTGATAGGTGTGAGGTGGTACCTTAGAATTGTTTTAATTTTTCTTTCTCTAATCAAAAGTGATTTAAAGCACTTAGTTATATATCTATAAGGTTTGATTTCTTTATTTAAAAATTATCTGTTCATTTTCTTTGATGATTTATCTATTGGGGAATGATTTGTATTCTTATGAATTTGGCTCAGTTGTCTTTGTATTTGAGAAATGAGGCTTTCATTCTCCAATTGATAAATGGTCAAAGGATATGAACAAACAATTCTCAGATGAAGAAATTGAAACTATTTATAGCCATATGAAAACATGCTCCAAATCATTATTAATCAGAGAAATGCAAATTAAGACAACTCTGAGATACCACTACACACCTGTCTGATTGGCTAGAATGACAGGGAAAGATAATGGGGAATGTTGGAGGGGATGTGGGAAAACAGGGACACTGATACATTGTTGGTGGAATTGTGAACACATCCAGTCATTCTGGAGAGCAATTTGGAACTATGCTCAAAAAGTTATCAAACTGTGCATACATTTTGATCCAGCAGTGTTTCTACTGGGCTTATACCCCAAAGAAATACTAAAGAAAGGAAAGGGACCTGTATGTGCCAAAATGTTTGTGGCAGCCCTGTTTGTAGTGGCTAGAAGCTGGAAAATGAAAGGATGCCATCAATTGGAGAATGGTTGAGTAAATTGTGGTATATGAACGTTATGGAATATTATTGTTCTGTAAGGAATGACCAGCAGGATGAATACAGAGAGGACTGGCGAGACTTACATGAACTGATGCTAAGTGAAATGAGCAGAACCAGGAGATCATTATATACCTCAATAACGATACTGTTTGAGGATGTATTCTGATGGAAGTGGATCTCTTCGATAAAGAGAGCTTTAATTGATCAAAGATGGACAAAAGCAGCTACACCTAAAGAAAGAACACTAGGAAATGAATATAAACTTGCATTTTTGTTTTTCTTCCCAGGTTATTTATACCTTCTGAATTCAATTCTCCCTGTGCAACAAGAAAACTGTTCGATTCTGCACACATATATTGTATCTAAGATATACTGTAACCTATTCAACATGTAAAGGATTGCTTGCCATCTGGGGGGAGGGGGTGGAGGGAGGAAGGGGAAAAACCGGAACAGAAGTGAATGCAAGGGATAATGCTGTAAAAAATTACCCTGGCATGGGTTCTATCAATAAAAAGTTATTTTAAAAAAAGAGAGATAAATGAGGCCTTTATCAGAGACACTTGGGTTCAACTTCTGAAAGCCAAGATAGCAAGTAATATCTATAATCCACCCATGTTCACCTTGGGCAACCATAAAATAGCACCCTAAGACAGGCCCTGGAGCATCAACATCAACATCAGCAAGAAAAGTTAAAGGATCAGCAGGAGTGATCCTTTACTTAACCAGTAAGGGTTAAGGGTCTTGGCTCAATCCAAGACAAGAAGCTCCCTAATGATCCAGCTGCAAACCCTACCAGAGTAAATTAGCAGGGAATCCTAAGACTCACATTGATTGAGCAGATGTATGCCAATACAAGGATCCCCCCTCATGCCTTGACAAAGCTAGACTTTTTAAGGTGTTATTTTCCTTAGTATTTTTTGTTTCCTTTACCAAGTTGTTTTTTTTTTCCCCCATGATTTGCTTGCATCCTTTTTCTCTTTTCTTCCCTATTTTCCTCCACCTTTCTTACTTAATTTTCAAAATATTTTTTTAGCTCTTCCATTGCCTGAAACCAATTCATATTTTTTGAAGTCTTTCAGTGTAGAGGATTTGACTTTGTTACCCTCTTCCTAGTATGTGTTTTGATATTCTTGCTCATACAGCAGTTTTCTATGGTAAGATTTTTTTGTACTATTAGCTTATTTTCCCCAATCTATAAATTGACCTTTAATACTTTGTTAAAGTAGGGCTCTGTTGCCATGGTGAAAAGTGCATGGTCCTATGTTTTAGGGTTTTGTGTAGCTCTTTTCAGAGATACATCTAGAAACTTTTATGTTTTCAGTTTTTTCAGGTTTTTATTATCTGGAATGAGGTGTTTGCTAATTTTCTGGCTTGGGCTCTAGCTTATGAGTAACCACAAGTACTGTTTTCTGCTCTGGAACTGTGATAAGTGTCCTTGCTCCATATGGAAAAAGCTCTGATATGTTAGCATTTCTCCTTGATCTGGTATTGTCACTTAGAACTGCAACCTGGATCTGAACATGCACAAAGTGATAGTGCCAGCTCAGCATGAGGAAAAACTCCTTTAATCTCCTTTTGACCACTATTTGTTTTCCTTTTGATATGTGGTCTGAGAAGTCCACAAGTAGTACTGTTTCAGCAGCAGCCCCCAACGCTTGTTTCTGTTTTCTGGACCCAGGTCTGTGTTGCTGTGATATGCACTAGACTCTACTCCATTCTTATCCAGGTGCAACAGAATTTTCCTATTGAATTTCTAAGTTGTCTTTGGCATCTATGGACTAAGAAGTCTGGAAACTGCTGCTGCTGCCATGATCATTGCCTGTGGCCTGTTCCTGATTTGATGGGGCCTCATTTACATTGGAGTGCCCTTATGTGGACTATATTCTACTTTCATGCTTGTGTAACTGATTATTCTTAATGACCTTCTTAAGTTGCTTTGGGATGAAAAATTGTTTCATTCCATCTTTTTGTGACTTCCATATTTTGTTCAACTCCTCATAAAATAGAGAATTAAGATTCTTCAACATTCTGATTTCTTTCTTCTGGATAGACTTCAGTTTTTCAATCATCTTCCTAAATTGTAAAGCTTATAACCAAATACAAATATTCTAGATACAGGTGAGCCAGCATATAGTACAGAGACTATCACTTCCTTGTTCTTGAGAGTGATTTCTCTCAAAACATCTCAATGCTTTTATAGTTTTTTTTTTTTTTTGTAGCACAACATTACATTGTTGATTCACATGAAGTTTGCAGTTCAAACTGATGTTTACCCATGATTTTCCCCATTTTACATTTGTGAAATTCACTTCTGAACTCAATTCTAAGATTCTATTCTTTTAAATGTCATTTTATATTTAATTCAGGGGTATCTAGTCAATATCTTTTGTAGATTCCCCCATTTTTATCCAGTGTGTTACTATACTTTCAAGCTTTTTGTTTCCTTTGAGTCTTATCTTGTACTGTGTTGTCCTTTCCTGTCCTGTCCTATCCTAGGCAAACCTAACCTATCCTATCTTATCTTATCTTATCCTATCCTATCCTATCATACTATCCTATACATTTTATTCTATCCTGTCCTATCCCATTTTATTCTGTTCTACCCTGTCCTATCTTATCCTATATTTTTCCTTTCAAATTTTCTCCTCACCTTCTACCATCTTCTCTTTTCCTTTGCTTCATCTCTTTTTCCTTCTCTTTTCCTTTCCGTTTGTTCTCCCTTTATATCTAAAACTTAATCTGTTTTCTCCTGTCTGCCCCTAAAACCCATATTTTTCTATAAACATCCATATTTTTTAGGGTAAACCAGCTATGAGGATTCTGGGAAGGTGGAGGAGTAGGTTGGTAAATTTCCAACTCTCCCAATTTCCCCCACAAATAGAACAAATTTGTGCCTCAGGGAGAACATAGACGGTGAAAAACCAAAACTTGATATAGAACAAGAATCTTCTTGATTTGATTTGACAAGATATGAAGAAAGACCCCAGGTCTGGATTAACCTGTTTGAAGTGCCTACCTGGGGTAGCTCCTCAGAAACATCAAGTGGGGACCCCTTGAGGCTAGCTGGTTATGGCTGGAGTCTCAGCAGGGAAAATAGCAATCTACACCTCCCAGACTGTTTGCCCAGTGGGAGTTTGAATCCAAGAAGACAGAATGAACTCTGGCTGATTGGTAATACCATGTCTATGCTGCTGAGATGTGGCCCTGAGCAAGGGGAAACAGGACCTGGTTAGTGCAGAAGCAGTAGGGCAAGGGCACTGTTAGCTGTGGGCATTTGCAGGAAGGAGGAGTTCTTGATTTAGGATTCCTGGTCAGAATGAAGAATTGAAGGGAAGCTTGAGGCACTATCCCTCCACACCACAATTAGATGTGCTTACACTAATACCTCTTAATTAAAAAATGAATTGGTAAAGAAGAAAGAACCCCACCATTGAAATACATTATGGGAACAGGGATTCATCTTCAGAAGAGGATACATTAGTAAAAAAAAAAAAAAAAAAAAAAAAAAGCTTCTAATCCAAAGAGTAATGTGAAATGGCTCCCTGCCCAGAGAGAATTTGTAAAGAACTCAAAAAAGAATTCAAAAACCAAATGAGAGACATTGAGGAAAAACTAAATAAAAAATTTAAAACCATCCAAGAAAAATAAGATTGTGAAAAACCAATTAGAAAAAAAAATACAGGGTATCAAAGTTGAAAATAACTATTTTTTATTTTTCAAAATAACTTTTGAAAGTTCGAATTAGGCAAGGGGAAGCCGGTGCAATTATGAGAGACCAAGAAATAATAAAACATATTATAAACAATGAGAAACTAAAACAGAATATGTAATAGCTCATAAGAAAAACAACAGCTCTGGTTAAAAGAGATAAAATAAACATAGAGATAAAGAAGAGAAAATATAAGAATAATTGCACTGCCATAAAGTTGTTACCAAAAAGAGAACTTTGATACAATAATTCAGGAAATGATCCTAGAAAATTGTCCTGGAGTTATAGAACATGAGGGGAAAATAGAAATAGAACAAATCCACTAATAACTACCTCAAAGAGATCCTTTGTGGAAAACACATAGGAATATTATTGACAAATTTTGGTATCCTCAAATCAAAGAGAAATTTTTGCAAGAAACAAGGGGAAAAAATCAATTCAAATACTCTAGAACTATAATTAGAATTTTCCACTACTTAACAAAAGCTACAACAAAAGACCACAAGTCATCCTATCAATATACAAGTAGAAAAACTAGGCCTATGGTGAAAAATATCATATCCAGGAAAAATTATCTATAATTTTTTAATGAGAAAAAACAAGACATTCAATGAACTTATAGATTTTCAGGACTTTCTATCAACCATATCTTTGTGTGTGTGTGTGTGTGTGTGTGTGTGTGTGTGTGTGTGTGTGTGTTTTGGAATGTTTATTCTCCTAGGGTATGGAAAGGGTCTCTAGGGGATGGGGAGGGAAAAAAAGGAAGGGAGAAAAATTTGGAACACATGGTTTTACAAAGATGACTATTAAAAACTGTCTGTATGTATTTGGAAAAAACTTAGCTTTGAAATAAGAGTGGGAACAAAAAATTACATTGTGTACCATAAGAAACAAGCCTGTTTCTCAGTTATTCCGAGTAATAGCATTTTAGACATTTTCAATGCTCAAGTTGCTTGTGGAGAGGATGGATTAGGAGGGAAGAAGACACTTTGCAGAGAGACAGAAGTCAAATCAAATCAAATCAAATCAAAATCAAATCAAATCAAATCAAATTTACAAATCAAAAAGGTCACAAGGACCCCATTGTAGTGGTGACTTTCCTCCTAAAGCAGAGAATGATCATGTTGGATGTGCTCTTGAATATGTTCTCATGGGTGTGGGTGGAATTAAATGACTAGAGAAGTAGATACTCTCCAGATCACAAATTCTGTGACTTTCCATAAGTAGACTGAAAGGGAAAGGGGCAGAGGATTGTTGCTCAGTCTTGGGAACTGATTGGGTGTGGAATTGAAAAGGAAAGAATCTCGCTAAAGACAGTTCTGCTATGGCTATGTATAAACAGATTTGAAAATCCTTGAGCTAAACCTCCATGTTTTCCTAGCATTGCTCCTTGCAGACACAGGAGCTCTCTCAGATTGGTGAAAACCTGAAGGTGCCAACTAAAGGTGTGAACTCAAAGTGGGGGGAAGGGTGCTACAACCAGAAAGAGTTGACAGGTTGAGCTGCAGGATGCTAGGCCAGGGGATTGACACCTCTGGGAGGCTCCAGGAGGGCAGGGCTACCTCCTATAAAAGGAGAGCATCCTTCTGCTCAGAAGCATTGCCTTGACTGGCAGTGGAGTCTCTTCATCTCAGCTGCTGCAGAAGAGAAGCAACGGGAGAGAGAAAGATGGAAGCTGCTGTAGAAATGCTGCAGAAAATACAGACTGATGTCACCTGCAACATCTGTAGGAGCTACTTCTCTGAGCCGGTCACCCTCCATTGTGGACACAGCTTTTGCAGAGAATGTCTCTCCTCCTGGTGGAGGGCAGCAACCCAGGCTTTCTCATGTCCTGAATGCAGGCAAGTGCCCCAGAGTGGAGCATTACCCCCAGTTAATGAGCGCCTAGCACAGCTGACTGACCTGGTCAAAATGTTCAGCTTCCAGGTTCTGCAGAGCACTAAGGGACAGAGCCAATGTACTCTTCATGGGAAGGTCTTCAAACTCTTTTGCGAACAGGACCAGACACCACTGTGTGTGGGATGCTGTGAAACCCCAGAACACAGGGCTCATGGGATCTCTCCTGTAGGAGAGGCTGCTCCCAAGTACAAACAACAGCTCCAGAACATGCAGAGAAATTTGGAGAAGCATTTTGAAGAAGCTGAGAGCCTTCTAGCTCAGCAGAGCCCTGTGTACTGGAGAAGGATGATCATAGAAGAATACTGCAAACTTTACAACTTATTGATGGAGGAAGAATCCATCTGTATTGAAAGGATAAGACAAGAGCAAAGGGTAAGGCGGGACAGACTAACCCAGCATAGACAAACCCTTCGGAAGCTCAAGCTAAAATTGCAGGAAGCAGGCAACCGACCAGATCTGGATCTGCTACAGGATGCCAAGCAGTTGCTGGAAAGGAGTGAGTCAGAGCTGTCCCAAAGGGCCACAGCTGTCATCCCAGAGCTGAGAGAGTATCCTATCCCTGGCCTGATAGAGATGCTCAATCGATTCAGAGTGGACATCATCATGGATCCCAGATCAGCCACTTCCTATCTGAGTGTTTCTGAGGATCTGAGGAGTGTGAAGGCTACAGAACACTGGGAGGCGCTCCAGCATCTTGAAGACTCCGATTTCCATGCTGTTCTTGCTGAGCAGGACTTCAGCTCTGACAGACACTACTGGGAGGTGGATGTGAGTCAGGTACCTCAGTGGGTACTGGGGATCTACACCTCCTACTTGAAGAGAAAAAGGGGCAGAGACATGGACTCCTGTGACAATCCTTTCCTGCTGATATGTACCAAGAAGGAAGATGGTTACTATTTCACATCCTATCCTGAATCACTGAATCATCGGTTGAAAGACCCTATACCCAGGGTTGGGGTCTACCTGGAATATAGCCCTGGAAGTCTTTCTTTTTACAACGTTCTCCAGCACTCCTTTATTTATAAGTTCCACTCCATTTCTTTCACAGCGCCCGTCAGACCCATATTTTGTCCTGGCCCCCCACTTCCAGGAACTAAGCCTGGTCCCATGACTCTCTGTCCGGTGGACTCCCATCTTTGTGCTTGTTGCTTTTCATCTCAGTGAGCGTTTCTCCAGGGAAGAATTCTCAAACCACCACCAGGTCCCGGAGTGTGATCATTCCATTTCCAGCCTTCCTCCAAGAGAAGAAGGAGCGCCTATTTCATGATGTAGTGTCTCCCTGCTCACCCAGTAGAGATTTGCCTTCCACCCTTCCTCTGAGAGAATTGGGATCACCTGTCTCAGGATGGAGTCACCCTGTTCTTCAAATGGAGATTTGCCTTCCACCAAGCAAACTGAAGTGTATCACTCACCAATGTCTGTACTCTCTTATCTTCAGTGGATCCTATCTGCTTATGAATTTTCCCAGTTCTGCTTCAGTAGTTAAAAACAAATAAAAATAAAAAACCCTCATCTGAGTGCTGTGGTTTCCATACCCTTACGTGAGAAATAACTCTGGGATTCAGAAAGGGGCGATGTTAAAAGTTGGCCTCATCACACATTCGCAGAAGTGCGTGCACCTCATTATCTCTATCAACCATATCTGAAATTAACAGAACATTTAACACATAAGGCCCAATATCAAAGAGCAATTTTAAGGGAGTCATCATGGACAAACAGTTTAAACATGGACAAATTGCTTATGTTTTTTCTACATGTAAAATGTATACTTTATGTTTAAGATTTACATGAACAATAGGATAAGTGCAAAAAAAGATTTGTAGAGTAAAGGTAAAAATACTCACCATGTTATACAAATGAAGTACAGAGGAAGAATAGACACAGAAGCATTAGAGGGGGGAAGAGAGCTCATAGTTCTAAAAACTTACATTAGGAATGAATACAATAGGCAACACTGCGAATCACCCAAAGCAACACATTTTGCTATCTTTAAAAAAATATATGCTGTTATTGTTTTTTTGATTATTGTTATAACATAATTCTGGTGTCTTCTCTGCTGTGTGCATATTAAAAATTATCAAAAACCATTAAAGAGAATTATATTTTCTGTTATGCTGAAATGTTAAATGGTCACTTGGTTTTAGAAAATACTGAGTAAAGGAAAGGATAGATTGCTCAATATGAAATTATCACAGAATGATTAAAGGTTATTACTATTATTGTGAATTCTTCAGAATTTTTAATAATTCAGAAATAGAAGGATAATTCCATTGTTATTATCTCATTGGTATAGGTGCTTTAAGGATGGAAAATACTTATATGACACTTTCTTTAAGAAATGGCAACATCAGAGCAATAGATTTTCTAGGGATTAAGGTACAGGTTGTCTGTATCCCATATTTGAGTGTGAAACCAGTTAATTACATTCTATAAGTTTATATATCTTGTTACACTAGCAGATGGCAGGCTGCTTTCTTTTAGACACAAAGAGTAGTTTGTGTCCCCAATTACTTTTTTATGGAGCACAGATTTTTCCAAATATAGAAGAAAGAAGTCTTGTAGTCATGTTGACCTGAACATCATATATTTCATTTCTTTTATCTAAAAATATCACTCAGATTTGTTTTATGTCTTGGGGAGAGTTGTCCTAAAAATGAGCAAGTTTAGGCAATGAGGAGACTGAATAATGTTCTTAACTGTCCTATTCTTTCTCTCTAAGACTTACAAGTGGACTCAGTAAACTTGTAGAGAATAGGTCAATTTTTACATCTTAACAAGGGTTTGGCCTCTCGCTTTCTAGCATTGACCTTTTTAGGAAAACATTTGAATGACTTGCTAACCCACCTACCCAATAGACATAGTACATTAACCAGTGATATTTTTTTCCCCTGCTGGTACTAATACTCATCAAAGCTCATCTTCCCTTTGGTTTCTCCTGTGCTCTATAAATCTCAAAGGGCTCACATGTGCTCCAAAGAGATGAGATCATTTTCTAGCTCAATTGTTCTTACTTTTGGTTGCTTTATTTTTTTTCAATTTAAATGTTCAGTAGATAACTTCAGACAGCAACTAGGCTTCTTTGCTTAAATGTCAACACTCCATTGGCTTAAGTAAATTTCTCCATGCTACATGTTTCTGCTTAAACAATGGCATTTTGCTCAAAGTGTGACTGTTACTTAAGTCTTTATTTTTGGTGTGGGGAGGAGATTGAATTGAATAATATTCATCATACACATTATTTTTTCTAGTCATTAAAGGGCCAATTATTATTTTAATTATGATAAAATAAAACAGAACCCTCAACTACAACTGTTTGCTACAGGCCAAAGTAGTGCTCTGCATTGAGTTTCTTTCTTTTTTTTCCCCCCAAGTATTATTCCAAGGACCCAAATTCATTCTAAAGGTTGGTGTCTCAAATCTGGGCAGCATTAAACATTCCCATCCCATCATAGCATGCTCTATGAATAATGGTTTGAATTTATTTTCCCATAAAAATGGACAATTCCTACTTGCAGCAGTAGTAAAAGAAAGCACACAATTGCAGGCCAGGGGAATGAAAAGAAAGTATTTGGCAGGGTTCCATTTCTGTGGTGACGAGACTTCACATTGCTAACAGGAAGGTCAGAATTTATGGCCAAGCACTTGGATGAAAATATATGAGATGTCCAGTAGGTGAGGGGGGAAGGGGAAAGTTTTCAGAGTTGGCAGCACTTGAATGACTTGCTATTTTTTTCCTTGGGTTAGGCTACTAGCAGCAGGCTGCCCACAGCACTAAAGGGATCTGTGTCTGCCATATCCCTTATTCACTAGATCGTCAATTTTTCTCTGTTCACTTAAATGTGAATTGAAAAGTTACTCCAAGTAAAATGATGGGACCTTCCTGCCACTTCTCTCTCATTTTGGGCAGAGCAATTCTATAGTAGGACTGTCATAAATTAATATGGACTGGGAACTTGATAACAATATTTTATAGTATCTATATTTTTATTTATTGGTGCCATCATCAAATCAGAATTCAACCAAATATCAATTCACTGTAAGACATATTCATACTCCAAAGCTCTTCCTGTCAAGAGGAAAGTTCACTGCAGGTCTGGCACCAATGTATTTTACATAAAAGACAATGTAGACAAATTATGAGGCTATTGTCACCTTGAATAATTTTTAGTGTCATAAGTTATCCAGATTGTTCTTGCTGAGTTTATTTTCTGTTCTCTTATATTTATTTTTATGTCAATCATTCCTTTTCCTACTCTTAGGATTCATGTTCTAAAGAAACTGTCACAATCATTAAGCTCATTAAATCTTGGTGCAACCAGGATAATAGTAAGTGCATTTTTATTCTCATGTTTAGGAAAGCAAGCCAAAATAGATTGGTTGCCTTGAACAATATTTTTTCTAAGAAACTTTACCATTTGCCTCAGTTGTTCTAAGCCTCAATGATGACTTTTATCTATAAAAATATCTAGAAAGATGAAATCATAGTAGGTTTTTTTTTTGAATCTACAGTAATTATTATATACTTTATTCTATTTACATACCAAGAGGGACATTCTTTGACCAAGAAAGTAATACTTATTAACTTTATAACCAAATTAAAATGAATTGTATATGCAACAATCTAATTATTCAATTGGCTAAAAGTTTCCAAGATTTTCAAAATGCAAACAATCCAGAGAAAGTAAATGCTGGAAATAGATGTTAATGATGAAGCAAACTTTCCATCATTCCATAAATTCAATGCTAATGTGATATATTTATATTTACACAGATATATGTATCTAAGAGAAACTGTAGCCCTACACATTACTGAGAGGCACTCTGGCATGGTGGGAAACTGCTCCCACTTTGAAATCAGAAAACCCAATGCTAAATCCCAGCTTTTTATTTAGTATCTGTGTGACATTAGGTATCACTGGGTCTATTTCCTTTCTAAACCTCTGAAAATTAGAAATTGTAGTGTTCTGCTTAGCTTTCTGGAAGTCTTTGGACCAGTCTTCATTTCAGCTGAGTAATTACCACAAGGAAAGCCAGGTGATAAAGTTCAAATTCTTTGTTATCTCCTTCACAGACTGTCTCCTTGCCTAAGCCTCCACTAGCTTTCTGAAGGGCCTTCAGACACGATTTGATTTCAGTGGAAAATTGAAGGAGGACAGGCCAGTCACCACGATTGTGGGAGATGGAGTGTATGTATCTCCTTGGCTCCAAGACGTTGAGCTCCAGCCTCTGGTCCTCTGTCTTCTCTGAGTCTGACTCCCAGTCCTCTCTAGGTCTGACTCTGACCACTTAAATACTCTATTACAATTAAATCCATTTGTCAT
This sequence comes from Antechinus flavipes, assembly GCF_016432865.1. NCBI lineage: Eukaryota > Metazoa > Chordata > Mammalia > Dasyuromorphia > Dasyuridae > Antechinus > Antechinus flavipes. The sequence goes on along the minus strand of NC_067398.1, from coordinate 487,354,036 downwards.
ACTGAGTATAAGTCAATCATTATATCACTAGGAAACTATTATTTGTTGGAAGATTAATTCAATCATATTGAATTAGAGAACTATTAATCACCATGCTAAACTAAATAACCATTGTCTTATCAATTCCACTGAGTTAAAATGTTATAAGAATTCTTGTTTTGAGTATACAGTTGGCCCATTACAAGAAATAACTGGCATCAATAAAGTGTTTGAAAGTTCATGATATGCCTTACATACAGGATAGAATCAAAGAATTTTAAGAATTTTAAGGACCTCAGTATCATCTTATCTAATTCATAATCAAAAAGGAATGTCCACTACAACTACTTAGGACATAGTCATCTATCTTCTACCTGAATACCTTAGATTCAGAGCAGGAACAGGATGTCCATTGCATCTACCTTAATGAATTTTTCTGTGGATATGAAAATTAAGGCCTAGAGAAAAAAAAAGTAACTCTTTCAAAGTAAAGCTTCCTTGAATAGGAACTCAAAACCTTTAACTCATAGCCCAACCATTTGAATTCCTACATGGGGTGATGATACTGATAATTCATAAGAACTTATCATAATTATGGCAGTTAGAGGGTTCATGCTTGAATTTAATATGAAGAGATAATGTATAAAAAATAAAATTAAGTAGTGAGAGAAGAATGTCTTGGGAGAAATGGAAAGGCAGTGATGGAATGTCATAGATTAATCTGTCATAAAAGAGACAAAAAAGTAGTAGCAGATGAACTAAATATGAAAAGTAGACAGGGTGATAGGAGAGAAGAGAGGTTATTGAAGGGGGTGGTCTGAAATAAAACATTTTTGAGGAGGACAGGGTAAAAGGAGAGTGAATAGTAGTATTTTTTAAAATAATTTTAAAGTTTCACTGATAAATCCCTTATTTCTCAAATATGGGAAACATTTATAAAGTTATAAGATTTATTTATTATAAATATTGTTATTACAAATTATATATAATTATATTAAACTATTCCTCAACTGATAAATGTTTACAAGATATGAGAAATTTTCAGATGAAGTATCAAGCTATTTATAGATATATGAAAAAATTCCACTAACACATTATTGATTGGAGAAATACCAAGTAAAACAGACCTATTTAATTAACATACCTATTAAATCAGTAAGTTGACCAGAAAAGGGAAATGTCAGATGGTGGAAGAAATGTGAAAAAAAAAAAAAAAAACTAGACATGAATGCATTATCGGTGGTATTGTGAACTGATTAGGACATTCTGTAGAGTGATTTGGAACTATGCCCAAAGAGTGATAAAATCATGCATTCTCTTTGACCTACAATATCACTTCTAAGAATATATCCCCTCAAAAAGATATTTGCATATGTACAAAAATATTTTAACACCTCTTTTCTCAGGGCGGAGAATTTTAAATTGAGGAGGTGCCCATGAATTGAGTTGTGGTTGAATAAATTGTGGTATGTGATTATGATGGAATACTATTGTGCTATAAAAATGATGAACAGGATGCTCTCAGGAAAACCTGGAAAGACTTCCATGAGCTCATATAAAGTCAAATGCACCGTGAATAAAGTCATAGCAATGTTATAAGACTATTAGTTGTGAATTACTTTGCTATTTTCGGTAGTGCAATGGTCCATGACAACTCGAAGGACTTATGGTAAAATATATATATATATACATACATACATAGAGCAAGAACTAATTGTGTCTGAATGTAGACTGAAGCATATTTTTTAAACTTTATTTAAAAAAAAATGGAGGGGGAAGTAATCTTTATTGTCTTTCATAATGTGATTTAAATGGAAATGTTTTGTATAACTTCACATGTGCCTTCTCACTGGGTAAGGAGAAAGAGAATCTATAATTAAAGTTTTTTTAAAAAAATATTTACAAACCAAAAACTTCTTTTTTACTGCATTTGATTTAAGCCCTGAAAAAATCTATGAAATAAACAGTATTGATATATTGATTCCATAGATGATAAAAATAAAGTTCTTTAAAGATATGCAAATGCCTTGCAGCTATGCATATTATAGTATCATATTTCAAGATTTCAACCCAGATTTTTCTTTTTCAAGTCTAATATATCCTGCTTCATAAAGGTTGTAGTATTGAATTTGGAATCAGAAAGGCCTAGGATCAAAACTTATCATAGAGTTTAGTGGTATATGCATTTAATACTTATATTGATAGAAGCATTTTAGAAAACTAAGGAGCTCATTGAGCTATCCCATTTCTTTAAAACTATGTAATATACAGGGAGATATGGAAACATTTTATACATATATGTGGGTATTCTTTGAGGTAAGGAAACATCTTAAATATCTACATATGACATGCAACATAGAGCTTTGATCAAAGCAAACAATAAATGGTTGCTGAATGGAAAAAATGGTTAAGTGCCTTTTGCATTATTGGTGTCAAAAATTAATATAAATGTGCATGTATTATTGTATCCCAAATACTTAAAATTTATTTCCTCATTCACATTCTATACTAAGTACTCATAAAAATATAAGAACCTCAATTATTATTCATCTTACTTTTCCCATTCTTTATTTTAAAAAAATTGAATTATTCTCAAATACTATTATGTTGCTCGGTCATGTCACAGATATGATCACATTCTTGATCTCATAAAATATTCTACTTTCTAATTCATTGCTGTGAAATGCTTTTATTTAACTAATTTCCAATTCATCCAGATTTCTCTTGATAGATATTTAGCAGAGTGGATAGTGTGAAGGATATAGGTTTAGAAACATGGGTTGAAATTCAATTTAAGAACCTCACTAACCATATGACTGGGCAAGGTACAACAGACAGCTATGAGTCCCAGAAAACTGGACATAAAGTCAGGAACACCTGAGTTTAAATCCAACCTCACTAAGCACTTAACCTCTGTCTGCCTCAGTATCCACAACTGTAAAATGGGAATCATAAGAGCACATACCTTTCAGGTTGTTGGGAGGATAAGATTGGATAGTATTTTTGGAAAATATTATATTATACATAATATAATATATATTAGTGATATTGTTACTCAAACTCTCTTGACCTCCAGTCCTTCAATCTGTGAAATGAAAGATTCAGAATTAGTGAATGTTAAGGTACATTTCTCACAGCAAAAACCTATGATGTTATCCATGTACCTCACACATTCTAAAATCATTTTTATACCTGAATGTGGATCACAACATACTATTTTCACCTTCTTATTGCTGTTTACTTCCTTTTTTTGTCACTTATTTTTTTTTATCTGATTTTTCTTGTGCCAGCAAAATTAATGTGGAAATATGTAGTGAAGAATTGCACATGTTTAACATATGTTGGGTTACTTGCTGTCTAGTGGAGGGGGTGGAGGGAGAGAGAAAAATTTGGGACACAAGGTTTTACAAGGATGAATGCTGAAAACGTTGCATCTATTCTGAAAATAAACAAACTTTTTTTAAAAAATAAGTAAGATAAAATTATTTTTATATTTACCACAAATAGTCACTCAATTTCCCCTGATTTCTCAGTTTAACTCCTTTCTGTTGTCCCTAATTTCCTATATTTAAAATCACAACTTTTGTCAGTTCATTTTTTCACTGTCCTGTAGTGTTCTCTTCTTTGGGAGCAGATTTCTTGCAAAGGTTTTCTGGAGGCAGCCTTGGTTTCTGTTCAGAGTAATAGTCACTTCAAATACAGCCAGCTGTTAAAATCCAAACATTTATTTTCTCCTTTCAAGTCTTGCTCTATTTCCTTGGGCCTGGTTAGCTTTCTTAGAGGTCTCTCTTCCTCCTTGGTCCCAAGAGCTCTTGCAGCTTGTCTTTTAGCTCTTCCAGCTTCTGCCTCTAGCTCAACTCCAACTCATGGCTTTTCAATCTCCAACTGATGCTCCCCTCTCAATCTTTTCAACTGACTGACTGACTGAAGCTCTAAAAGCTTCTAATATATGATCTCTTAAAGATGTGAACTCAAAGGTTGACTCCCCCTCTGAAAGAGTGGGATTATGGAAGGTATGAATTCACAAAGTTACCAAGTTATCTGTGTATCTCCCATACTTGTGAACTCCAATGTGTGAGCCAATGTATAAATTTTCAAAGGTATAAAAGCAAGCATTTTTCTACCAATATTAGTGACTTCACACCTTGTAAGGATTTGCTCTAATTGTGAACCAATAAGCATTGTATCAATTCCATTGAGTTTAACACTAGGATTCTAACACTGTCCTCAGGTTTTTATTCCCTTTCCCCATAATTCTGCAGCAACTCATTTCTATCTATATCCCAAACCTAGATTGTTTTTACCATTACCTTGTTTATTTTTGTTCTTGAGCAGCTAAACACCACACCAGATAATGGAAATTATATTACTATGCTCACTGGATCCATTATTTATTTATGTTATTTCATGTCAAATGGATATTTACTCCTGTACTCCAATATGTTTTTTTTTTTCTTTTCAGATTAATTCACTATTTCATTATAGAAGTCTCTCCAAATCTGTTTCAAATGATTATAAAATATCTATGTGAGACTTAAAATTCAAAAAAAATAAATGCATGCTGGGTGCTATAGATTGTTTTAAAAAAATTAAAATTGCCTGTATTGTATTGAATGTTTGTATACTTTATTAACTCTTTCTAACTGTTTAAAAATCTATTTTTAGCATTTGATCTTTTTTTAAAAAAAGGGAAGAACAAAAGTTTTTAAAGTATGCTTCAATCTGAATACAGGGTTCATCAGTTCTCTCTCTCTCTGAATGTAGTTCACGTTTTTAACTATGAAGTTTTTGGAATGTTCTTGGATTATTGTCTTAACAAGGTGGCTACCTCTTTCACACCTTATCATCACTACCATATTGCTATTACTATATGCAAAATTTTCTTAATTCTGCTTCAATATATATCAATTAATTTAAGTATTTACATATTTTGCTGAAATCATCCCATTTGTAATTTGTTAAAGCACAATATTATTCAATCACTATCATATGCAAAAATTTATTTAGCCATTATGTGATTGAACATCTTCACAAACATAAAGAATTTGTAAAAAGAAGTCATTTCCCCTTTGTTTTGTTTGAGATAATGACCTAGTAGCTTTATTGATGAACCAAAGGGTATATTTTAGAAAGATACTAATTATCATTTTAGGAATGGCTCCATTGATTCTTTTTTTTTAATTTTTTTTTTAAATTTTATTTTATTTAATAATAACTTTATATTGACAGAATCCATGCCAGGGTAATTTATTACAACATTATCCCATGCACTCGCTTATGTTTCGATTTTTCCCCTCCCTCCCTCCACCCCCTCCCCAAGATGGCAAGCAGTCCTGTATAAGTTAGATATGTTGCAGTATATCCTAGATACAATACATATTTGCAAAACCGAACAGTTCTCCTGTTGCACAGGGAGAATTGGATTCAGAAGGCAAAAATAACTCGGGAAGAAAATCAAAAATGCAAATAGTTCACATTTGTTTCCCAGTGTTCCTTCTTTGGGTGTAGCTGTTTCTGTCCATCATTTATCCATTGAAACTCAGTTAGGTCTCTTTGTCAAAGAAATCCACTTCCATCAGAATACATCCTCATACAATATCGTCATCGAAGTGTATAATGATTTCCTGGTTCTGCTCATTTCACTTAGCATCAATTCATGTAGGTCTCTCCAAGCCTCTCTGTATTCATCCTGCTGGTCATTCCTTACAGAGTAATAATATTTCATAACATTCATATACCACAATTTACCCAGCCATTCTTCAATTGATTCAATTGATCCATTCATTTTCCAGTTTCTAGCCACTACAAACAGGGCTGCTACAAACATGGCACATACAGTTCCCTTTCCTTTCTTTAGTATCTCTTTGGGGTATAAGCCCAATAGAAACACTGCTGGATCAAAGGGTATGCACATTTTGATAACTTTTTGGGAATAATTCCAGATTGTTCTCCAGAATGGTTGGGTTCGTTCACAACTCCACCAACAATGCATCAATGTCCCAGTTTTCCCGAATCCCCTCCAACATTCATCATTATTTTTTCCTGTCATCTTAGCCAATCTGACAGGTGTGTAGTGGTATCTCAGAGTTGTCTTAATTTGCATTTCTCTGATCAATAGTGATTTGGAACACTCTTTCATATGAGTGGTAATAGTTTCAATTTCATCATCTGAAAATTGTCTGTTCATATCTTTTGACCATTTATCAATTGGAGAATGGCTTGGTTTCTTATAAATTAGGGTCAGTTCTCTATATATTTTGGAAATGAGGCCTTTATCAGAATCTTAAACTGTAAAGATGTTTTCCCAGTTTGTTGCTTCCCTTCTAATCTTGTTTGCATTCGTTCTGTTTGTACAAAGGCTTTTTAATTTGATATAAAAAAAATTTTCTATTTTGTGATCAGTAATGGTCTCTAGTTCATCTTTGGTCACAAATGTCTTTCTCCTCCACAAGTCTGAGAGATAAACTATCCTATGTTCCTCTAATTTATTTATAATCTCATTCTTTATGCCTAGATCATGGACCCATTTTGATCTTATCTTGGTATATGGTGTTAAGTGTGGGTCCTTGCCTAATTTCTGCCATAATAATTTCCAGTTATCCCTGCAGTTTTTATCAAATAATGAATTCTTATCCCAAAAGTTAGAATCTTTAGGTTTGTCAAACACTAGATTGCTATAGTTGACTATTCTGTCTTGTAAACCTAACCTTTTCCACTGATCAACTAATCTATCTCTTAGCCAATACCAAATGGGTTTGGTGACTGGTGCTTTATAATATAATTTTAGATCAGGTACAGCTAGACCACCTTCATTTGATTTTTTTTTTTCATTAATTCCCTTGAGATTCTCGACTTTTTATTGTTCCATATGAATTTTGTTGTTATTTTTTCTAGATCATTAAAATATTTTCTTGGAAGTCTGATTGGTATAGCACTAAATAAACAGATTAGTTTAGGAAGTATTGTCATCTTTATTATGTTCGCTCGGCCGATCCAAGAGCACTTAATTTTTTTCCAATTATTTAAGTCTGACTTTATTTGTGTGGAAATTTTCTGTAATTTTGCTCAAATAATTCCTGACTTTCCTTTGGTAGGTAGATTCCCAAATATTTTATGCTATCAACAGTTATTTTGAATGGAATTTCTCTTTATATCTCTTGCTCTTAGATTTTGTTGGTGATGTATAAAAATGCTGAGGATTTATGGGGATTTATTTTGTATCCTGCTACTTTGCTAAAATTATGAATTATTTCTAATACCTTTTTAGTAGAATCTCTGGGGTTCTCTAGGTATACCATCATATCATCTGCAAAGAGTGATAGTTTGGTTTCCTCATTGCCTACTCTAATTCCTTTAATCTCTTTCTCGACTCTTATTGCAGAGGCTAGTGTTTCTAATACAATATTGAATAGTAATGGTGATAGTGGGCAACCTTGCTTGACTCCAAATCTTACTGGGAAAGGTTCCAGTTTTTCCCCATTGCATATGATGCTTACTGAAGGTTTTAAATATATGCTCCTGACTATTTTAAGGAAAAATCCTTTTATTCCTATGCTTTCAATTGTTTTTATTAGGAATGGATGTTGGATTTTATCAAATGCTTTTTCTGCATCTATTGAGATGATCATATGGCTTTTGTTTGGTTGGTTATTGATATAGTCAATTATGCTAATAGTTTTCCTAATATTGAACCAGCCCTGCATTCCTGGTATAAATCCTACTTGGTCATAGTGCATTATCCTGGGGATGATTTTCTGTAATCTTTTTGCTAATATTTTATTTAAGAATTTAGCATCAATATTCATTAGTGAGATTGGTCTATAATTTTCTTTCTCTGTTTTCAGACTACCTGGTTTAGGTATCAGTACCATGTCTGTGTTGTAAAAGGAGTTTGGTAGGACTCTTTCAATCCCTATTTTATCAAATAGTTTATTTAGCATTGGAATTAATTGATCTTTAAATGTTTGATAGAATTCAGATGTAAATCCATCTGGTCCTGGGGATTTTTTCTTAGGGAGTTGATTGATAGTTTGTTCTATTTCTTTTTCTGAGATAGGAGTGTTTAGGATATTTACTTCTTCCTCTGTTAGTTTAGGCAAGTTATATTTTTGGAGGTATTCTTCTATTTCATTTAATTTGTCGAATTTATTGGCGTAAAGTTGGGCAAAGTAACTCCTAATTATTGCTCTAATTTCCTCTTCGTTAGTGGTGAGTTCTCCCTTTTCATTTTTAAGACTAACAATTTGATTTTCCTCTTTCCTTTTTTTAATCAGATTTACTAAGGGTTTGTCTATTTTGTTGGTTTTTTCATAGAACCAACTCTTAGTTTTATTAATTAATTCAATAGTTTTTTTTTTTTTTTTTACTTTCAATTTTATTGATCTCTCCTTTTATTTTTTAGAATTTCAAGTTTAGTGTTTCACTGGGGGTTTTTAATTTGTTCCTTTTCTAGCATTTTTAGTTGCAAGCCCAATTCATTGACCTTCTTTTTCTCTATTTTATACAAATAGGCCTCTAGAGATATGAGATTTCCCCTTATTACCTCTTTGGCTGCATCCCATACAGTTTGGTATGATGTCTCATTATTATCGTTTTCTTGGGTGAAGTTACTAATTATGTCTATAATTTGCTGTTCGCCCAATCATTCTTTAGTATGAGATTATTTAGTTTCCAATTATTTTTTGGTCTACTTTCCCCTGGCTTTTTGTTGAAAGTAATTTTCAATGCATCGTGGTCTGAAAAGGATGCATTCACTATTTCTGCCTTACTGCATTTGAGTTTGACGTTTTTATGTCCTAATATATGGTCAATTTTTCTATAGGTTCCATGAACTGCTGAAAAGAAGGTGTAGTCCTTTCTGTCCCCATTACATTTTCTCCAGAGATCTATCATATCTAATTTTTCTAGTATTCTATTTACCTCTTTGACTTCTTTCTTATTTATTTTGTGGTTTGATTTATCTAATTCTGAGAGTGCAAGGTTGAGATCTCCCACAATTACAATTTTGCTGTCTATTTCTTCTTGCAGCTCTCTTAATTTCTCTTTTAAGAATTTACATGCTACACCACTTGGTGCATATATGTTTAATATAGATACTGCTTCATTATTCATTCTACCCTTTAGCAAGATATAGTGCCCTTCCTTATCTCTTTTGATTAGATCAATTTTTGCTTTAGCTTGATCTGAGATCAGGATGGCTACCCCTGCTTTTATGGCTTCACCTGAAGCATAGTAGGTTTTGCTCCAACCTTTTACCTTTAACCTGCATGTATCACCCTGCTTCAGGTGTGTTTCCTGTATACAACATATTGTAGGATTCTGGCTTTTAATCCATTCTGCTAACCGCTTCCTCTTTATAGAGGAGTTTACCCCGTTCACATTTATGGTTAAAATGACCAATTCTGTATTACTTGCCATCTTGTTAACCCCGGTTTATGCTTTTCTCCCTTCTTACTCCCTTACCCCCCTTCCCAGTATTAAGCTTGTGAGCTCCCCTTGCTTCTCACAGCCCTCCCTTTTTCAGTATCCCTCCCCCCCCTTTAAGTTCCCCCCCCCAACTTGCCCCTTTCCCTCCCAGTTACCGTATTCCCTTCCACTTAGCTTATTCCTTCCTTTTTCACTTTTCCCTTCTCACTTTTCAATGAGGGGGAGAAGTTTCACCATAGATTGAATATGTCTAAAATTCTTCTCTTAATGCCAATTCTGAAAGCAGTAAAATACTCACTATTTTCATCCCTCTCCATTCTTTCTCTCAGATATACTAGGTTTTCTTTGCCTCTTCATGAAATGTAGTACCCCCACTTTCCCTTTTTTCTAGTACAATGTCCTTTCCACATCTAGTTTCTAGAACAAGGTATACATGTATTCTTTATACATCTTTATAGCCGAAATATAGTTCCCAAGATTAATCTTTACCTTTTTAGATTTCTCTTGAGTTCTGTGCTTGTAGATCAAATTTTTTGTTAAGTTCTGGCTTTTTCATCAGAAATAGATGAAATTCGCTTATTTCGTTGAATGTCCATCTTCTTCCCTGGAAAAAGATGCTCATTCTAGCTGGGTAAGTTATTTTTGGTTGCATACCAAGTTCCTTAGCCCTTCAGAATATCATATTCCAGGCCCTTCGATCCTTTAATGTGGATTCTGCTAGATCCTGGGTGATTCTTATTGTGACTCCTCGATACTTGAATTGGGTTTTTCTAACTGCTTGCAGTATTTTTTCCTTCGTCTGAGGGTTCTGGCATTTGGCCACTATATTCCTTGGTGTTTTGATTTTAGGATCCCTTTCAGTAGGGGATCAATGAATTCTTTCAATGTCTATTTTGCCCTCTGTTTCTATGATTTCAGGGCAGTTCTCTTTGATAATTTCTTGGAAAGTAGTGTCCAGGCTCTTTTTTTCATCATACTTTTCTGGGAGTCCTATGATTCTCAGGTTGTCTCTTCTGGATTTGTTTTCCAGGTCTGTTGTCTTCCCCAGAAGGTATTTCAGATTCTTTTCCATTGTTTGATTTTTTTGGATTTGCTTGACTGATTCTTTTTGTCTCCTCGAGTCATTCAATTCCATTTATTCGACCCTGATTTTCAGCGAAGTATTTTCTTCACTCACTTTTTAAAAATCTTTTTTCTAATTGTCCAATTGAGTTCTTTTGTTCTATGGAATTTTTTTCCATTTAGCCAATTTTGTTTTTTAGAGAGCTATTTTCTGTTTCCAGTTCACTAATCCTATTTTTCAAAGATTTGATTTCTTTATCCACTCTCTCTTTAACTGAGTGGGATGACTTCTCCAGACTCTTTTGCCAAGCCTCCCTCTCCTTTTCCCACTTTTCTTCTAGCTGTCTTGTGAGAGTCTTTTTAATTTCTTCAACGAGATTCATCTGTGCTGAGGAACAGATGATCTCCTCCTTTGGGGATTCACCTGGAGACTGTTTGTTTTTAGTCTCCTCAGGATTTAGAGTCTGCTCTTTATCTGTATAGAAGCTGTCAAGGGTTAAAGTCTTCTTCAGTTTCTTGCTCATTTTGTCTAATAATCAAAGACAAACTTTCTTGACGAGTCTCAAGGATGGTTTCTGTTGGTCACTAATTGTAGTTTTTTTTTTTTTTTTCAGTCGAGCATTAATTCAGAGGCATGAAATTAAATGGATAGTGAGAGAAAAACGCGGAGGTTATACAGCTGTGTGCATCCTCTCCGCCATCTTGGCCGGAAGTCTCCGAGAAAAAATCTGGCTCCATTGATTCTTATATATTATAGTGTTTTTCATAAAACTGGATGCTGCAATTTGTCGAAAGCCTTTTCTGCTTGTATTGATAGTCATATAATTTTAATTGTTTCTGTTTAAAATGATCTGTTAAGCTTCAAGATTTCCAAATATTGCACTATCTCTACATCCCTTGTATAAATTATACTTGCTCATAAGAAATGATCTTTCTGATATATTGCTGAAGTCTATTTGAGGATACATTATTTAATATTTTTGCATCAATATTCATTAAGGAAATTAGCCTATTGTATTTTCTGCTTTTTTTTCTCCTTGGTTTAGTTATCAAAACCCTATTTGCATGATAAAAGAAATTTGGTTGAAATTCTTCTTGCCTATTTTTTTCAATTAGTTTCTACAATATTTGAATTATATAGTATTATCCCTTAAATGATTGGTAACATTCACTTGTAAATCCATCTGGTCCTGAGTGTTTTTTCCCCTATATTCACCAATTACTTAAGGAACAATATTATATAGAAAAATAAGAGAAAAACAAAAGATAGTTTAATATTTAATATGCAACAATGCCTAGGACAATTAACAAAAAAGAACATAATTAAGCACCATAATGATAATCCTGAAAATTAAAAGAGAGCTTAATGAAATTGGAAAAAAAAACCTAGGAAATAAAAATAAGATTTTGTATTATAAAAAAAAAGGAACAAATATTAATTTTATTTTTTTAGGAACAAGTAAATTAAATTACAGTATCATAATTAAAAAGAATAAATGCCCTATGAGTATCAATGAAACTAAAGCAATTAGTAGCTATTTTGTCCAATTATATACTAGGAAAATTGACAATCTAAATGAAATAGATGAATATAGAAAATATACAAATTACCCAGATTAGCAGAAAAGGAAATAGAATACTTAAATTATTCTATCTCGAAAAACTAAATTAAAAATGACATAAATGTGAATTTAATTCCTATCACTTAATTTTTGTAATTTCCTTTTTATGAAAGTATCAATTGTTTCTATATTTTGTAGTTTGACCCATTCATTCTTTAGAAAGATATCATTAAGCTTCCAATTAAATTTAATCTATGTATCCATGGCTGTTTATTTAAAATGATATTATGGAATTATGATCTGGAAAAAGTGAATTTTATACTTCTGTTTTTCTGCACTTTGTTGTGAGGTTTTATTTCCTAATAAATGGTAACTTTTTGTGACAATGACACATATAGTTATGAGATAAATGAAATCTTTTCTCTTTACATTGAATTATTTCTAAAATTCTATCATGTCTAAGTTTGGAAAAAATTCTAATATAACTTCTTTCTTATTTATTTTATGGATAGATTTAACTAGTTCTGATGGAAAATGTGAAGTCCCTACCAGTGCAATTTTGCCATCTATTTCTTTCCATAATTCATTTAACATTTAAGAATTTGAATTAAACAATAGCAAGATGATTCAGGTTGGTTCCAATGTTCTTGTACTGGAGAGAGCCTTCTGCACCCATCTACACTGTGAGGACTCATAACACAGTATTTTCACTTTTTTCTTGTTTTTTATTTGCATTTTGTTTCCTTTCTCATTTTTTTTCCTTTTAGATCTAATTTTTCTTATGAAGCATGATAATTGTGGAAATTTGTATAGAAGAATCATACACAATGAACATATATTGCTTACATGCCATCTAGGGGATGAGTGAAGGAAAGGAAGGGAAAATTTTTGGAACACAGGCTTTTGCAAGGATAAATGTTGCAAATTGCATTTTTTTTAAATAAAAAGCTTTAAAAATTAAAGAATTTGAATATAACAGAGAAAGAACAATCTTCCTAATAAATATTAATGCAAATTTTTAAAATAAAATATTAACAGAAAGGTTACACTACTGAATACTAAGATAATACATTTTTTTCAAGAGGGATTTATGTCTAAAATGCATGATTGATTCAATATCAGGAAAAACATTGGCATAATTGCCCGTAACGGTAGCAAAGTTAACAGAAATCATAAAATTATCTCAATAGCTGCAGGAAAAATTTTTTTTTACAAAATATATCATCCATTTCAAATAAAAACACTAAAAACCATGGGAATAAATTGTGTTTTCTGTACAATGATAAGCATCATCTTTATAAAACTATCAGTAAGCATTATATTTAATGGTGAGAAGCTTAGATGCATTCCCAGTTTGATCAGGGATAAAATAAGTATTACTATTATCACTACTATTATTCAGTATTATACTAAAAATGTTAGTTATAGCAATAGGAGAAGAAAAAGGAATTGAAAGAATTTGAGTAGAAATTAGAAAATAAAACTATTACTCTTTGGCAATATGATATTATACTTAGAAAATCAACTAAAAAAACTACTTAAAACAATTAACAACTTCAGCAAAGATACAGGAGATAAAATAAACCCACATAAATCAACAAGTCCTGAACAAAGAGATAGAAAGAAAAATTCCATTTAAAATAAAGTGTAGACAATATAAAATATTTGGGAGTCTACCTGCCAAGACAAATCCAGGAACCACAGGAACACAAATACAAAACACTTTTCACACAAAGATCTAAACAACTGGAAATATATCAATTGTTCATAAGTAGCCAGAGGAAATATCAGAAAAAAATATGATAAATGTTACTTAAATTACTTGACTTACTCAGTGTCATGACAACCAAACTGCCAAAAATATTTGATAGAGTTAGAAATTATAGTTACATTTTTTTATTATGACTTTTTATTTACAAGATATATATATATATATATATATATATATATATATATATATATATGAAATACATGATGCCAATACATGAAAAATATGTAGAAGTTTAAGTTAAATATAATATATGTATACATGTCCATACAGTTATTTTGCTGTACAAAAAGAATCGGACTTTGAAATAGTGTACAATTAACCTGTGAAGGAAATAAAAAATGCAGGCAGACAAAAATAGAGGGATTGGGAATTCTATGTAATGGTTCATAGCATCTTCCAGAGTTCTTTCACTCAGTGTAGCTGGTTCAATTCATTACTGCTCATTGGAACTGATTTGGTTCATCACATTATTGAAGAGGGCCACGTCCATCAGAATTGATCATCATATAGTGTTTTGTTGAAGTATATAATGATCTCCTGGTCCTGATCATTTCACTCAGCATCAGTTCATGCAAGTCTCTCCTGGCCTTTCTGAAATTATAATGTTGGTCATTTGTTACAGAACAATAATTTTTCATAATATTCATATACCACAATTTATTCAGCTATTCTTGAATTGATGGGCATCCACTCTGTTTCCAGGTTCTGGCCACTACAAAGAAGTCTGCGACAAACATTATTGCACATACAGGTCACTTTCCCTTCTTTAAAATATCTTTGGGATATAAGCCCAGTAGAAACACTGCTGGATCAAAGGGTATGCACAGTTTGATAACTTTTTGAGCATAGTTCCAAATAGCTCTCCAGAATGGCTGGATGTATTCACAATTCCATCAACAATCCAGCAGTGTCCCAGTTTTCTCACATTCACTTCAACATTCATCATTATCTTTCCCTGTCATTCTAGTCAATCTGACAGGTGTGTAGTGGCATGTCACAGTTGTCTTAATTTGCAGTTCTCTGATTAATAATGACTTAGAGCACCTTTTTATATGGATAGAAATAGTTTCAATTTCTTCTTCTGAGAATTATCTGTTCATATCCTTTGACCATTTATCAATTGGAGAATGGCTTGATTTCTTATAAATTAGAATATATTCTCTATATATTTTGGAAATGAGGCCTTTATCAGAATCTTTGACTGTAAAAATGTTTTTCCAGTTTATTACTTCCCTTCTAATCTTGTCTGCATTAGTTTTGTTTGTACAAAAACTTTTCAATTTGATATAATCAAAATTTTCTATTTTGTAATCAATAATGATCTCTAGTTCATCTTTGGTCATAAATTCCTTCCCCTTCCACGGGTCTGAGAGGTAAACTATCCTATATTCTTCTAATTTATTTATAATTTCATTCTTTATGCCTAGGCCATGAACCCATTTTGATCTTATCTTGGGGTACAGTGTTAAGTGTGGGTAAATGCCTCATTTCTGCAATATTAATTTCCAATTTTCCCAGCAGTTTTTGTCAAACAGTGAGTTCTTATCCCAAAAATGGGGGTCTTTTGGTTGGTCAAATACTAGATTATTAAAGTTATTAGCTGTTTTTCTTTTGAACCTAACCTATTCCACTGATCAACTAGTTTATTTCTTAGCCAATACCAAATGGTTTTGGTAACTGCTGTTTTATAATATAATTTTAGATCTGGTACAGCTAGGCCACCTTCATTTGATGTTTTTTTTCAACCTTGAAAGTCTTGACATTTTGTTCTTCCAGATGAAGTTTGTTGTTATTTTTTCTCGGTCATTAAAATAGTTTTTTGGGAATCCGATTGGTATAGCACTAAATAGATTAGTTTAAGTACTATTGTCATCTTTATTACATTTTCTCGACCTATCCAAGAACACTTAATTTTTTTTCAGTTGGTTAGATCTGACTTTATTTGCTTTTTTTTGTTTTTTTGTTTTTTTTAATATATTTTTATTTTATTTAATAATAACTTTATATTGACAGAATCCATGCCAGGGTAATTTTCTTACAACATTATCCCTTGCACTCGTTTCTGTTCCGATTTTTCCCCTCCCTCCCTCCACCCCCTCCCCTAGATGGCAAGTAGTCCTATATATATTAGATATGTTGCAGTATATCCTAGATACAATATATGTTTGCAGAACTGAACAGTTCTCTTGTTGTTCAGGGAGAATTGGATTCTTTTTTTTTTTTAATTTTTATTTTTTATTTAATGATTACTTTATATTGACAACATTATTCCTTGCACTCGTTTCTTTTCCGATTTTTTTTCCCCTCCCTCCCTCCACCCCCTCCCCTAGATGGCAAGCAGTCCTTTATATGTTGGATATGTTGCAGTATATCCTAGATACAATATATGTTTGCAGAACCTAACAGTTCTCTTGTTGCACAGGGAGAATTGGATTCTGAAGGTAAAAATAACCTGGGAAGAAAAACAAAAATGCAGATAGTTCACATTCGTTTCCCAGTGATTTCCTTAGGATAGAGATTCAGTAATGGTAATGCTGGGTCAAACAGAATGCACAGTTTGATAGCTCATTGGGCATAATTCCAGATTGCTGTCCAGAAGGGTTGGATTATTTCAGAATTCCATCCAGAAGGCATTAATGTCCCAGTTTTCCCATATCCCCTCCAACATTTATCATTATCTTTTCCTGTTATTTTCTCAATCCAAAAGATGTGATGTGGTACCTCAGAATTGTTTTCATTTGTAGTTCTCTAATCAATAGTGATTTAAAGTATTTTTCATATGACTATTGAATGCATTAATTTCATCATCTGAAAAAAATTTCTGTTTATATCCTTTGATGATTTATCAATTGGGAAATGACTTGTATTCTTATCAATTTGACAAAGGAAAAATTTATAAGAAATTCTGATTGTAAAGTTTTTTTCCCAGCTTTGTACTTCCCTTTAAATGTTGTTTCTGTTGGTTTTATTTGTGCAGTTTTCTTAGTTTAATGTGGTCAAAGTTGTCCAATTTGCCTTGCATGATATTTTCTAGTTCTTCTTTAGTCATAAACTCCTCCTTTCTCCAAATACCTGATAGATAAATTATCCCTTGTTCTGCCAATGTATTTGTAGTACCATTCTTTATATCCAAATCATGTATCCATTTTGACCATACTTTTGGTATGAGGTGTGAAATATAGGTCTAAACTGGGGTTTCTGGCATAATAGTTTCCAGTTTTCCCAGCATTTTTTTTCAAACTGTGAGCTCTTATCTCAGAAGCGAGAGTTTAAGATTTGTCCATATTAGATTGCATAGGCCTTGATTATTGTATTATATTTATCTAATACATTCCACTGATCTACCACTCTATTTCTTATTCAGTACCAAATGGTTTTGATGATTCCTGCTTTATAATATCATTTTAGATTTGGTACTGCTAAGGCACCATCTTTTGTATTTTTTTTTCATTAGTTCCCTTGATATTCTTGACCTTTTGTACTTCCAGATAAATTTTGTCATTTTAAATAAATGTTTTGGCAGTTTGCTTGATATGGCACTGAATAAGTATTCCACTTTAGGCACAATTGTCATTTTTATTGTATTAGGTTGGCCTATCAATGAACAAATGATATTTTCCCATTTGATTAAATCCGACTTTATTTGTGTGAGAAGGGTTTTGTAATTGTGCTCATATTATTCTTGGGTTTGTCTTGGAAAGTAGATCCCTAAGTATTTTCTTTTGTTTACAGTAATTTTAAAAGAAATTTCTTTTTCTATCTCTTCCTGATGGACATATAGAAATGCTGATGATTTATACAGATTTACTTTATATCTTGCAAATTGGGTAAAGCTATGAATTGTTTCCAGTACATTTTTGGATGATTTTTTAGGATTCTCTAAATATGTCATCATATCAGCTGCAAAGAGTGATAATTTTATTTTCTCATTGCCTGTTGTAATTCCTTTCTTTTTCTTTTCTATTATTATAGCCACCATTTCTAATGCAATGTTGAGTAATAGGCATCATAGTAAATAGCAATAGGTAATGGGCATCCTTGTTTCACCTGCGATCTTATTTGGAATGCATCCACCATTATAAATAGTCCATTATAAATAATGCTTGATGTAGGTTTTAGATAAATACTGCTTATATTTTAAGGAAAGCTCCTTTTATCCCTATGGTCTTTAATGTTTTTAATAGGAAGGGGTGCTGTATTTTATCAAAAGTTTTTTTCTGCATCTATTGAGATTATCATATAATTTCTGTTGGTTTTGTTATTGATATGGTTGATTATGGTAGTAGCTTTTCTTATATTGAACCAGCCCTGCATTCCTGGTAAAAATCCAACTTGGTCATGGTGTATTATCCTACTGAAAAGGTGCTATAATCTCTTTGCTAATATTTTAAATTTTTTGAATCAATATTCATTAGATAGAATCATGGTTTGAAAAGAAAGCATTTACTTTTTCTACCTTTATGTACTTGTTAGTGAGGTTTTTGTGCCCTAATATATGGTCTTTTTTTTTTTTTGTAGGTGTCATGTACTACCAAAAAAATGCTGTCTTCCTTTCTGTCCCTATTCAATTTTATCCTAAGATCTATCATATCTAAGTTTTCTAAAATTCTATTAACCTCCCTAGTTTCATTCTTGTCCGTTTTATGGTTAGATTTGTTTGATTCTGAGAGGGAAAGGTTGAGGTTCTCCACTAGAATAGTTTTGCTGTCTATTTCTTCTTGTAACTGTCTTAAAATCTTCTTTAGGAATTTTCCTGCTCTACTACTTGGTGCATACGCATTTAATATCATAACTACTTCATTATTTATAGTACCATGTATCAAGATGTACTTTCTTTCCTTATCTCTTTTATTAAAATATATTTTTACTTTTTCATTATCTGAAATCACAATTGCTATTCCTGCCTTTTTTTTTAACTTCAGCTGAAGAATGATAATTTCTGTTCTAGCTTTTTGCATTTCCTTTGTATATGCCTCTCTGTGTCAAATGTGTTTCTAGTAAACAAAATATTGTAGGATTCTATTTTAAATACATTTTGCTATTCACTTCTGTGTTATGGAAGAGTTCATCCCATTCACATTCAAGTTATGATTACCAGCATTGTATTTCCCTCGATCTTATTTTCTTCCCTCTATATAATTTTTCTCTCTCTTTCTAAGCTGTCTTTAATCCTGTGTGCGTGTGTGTGTGTGTGTGTGTGTGTGTGTGTGTGTGTGATTAGATAAATATTGTGGTGATCTTCTTCCCAAATGCAGCCAGGTGATAAAAGTTCAGATCTTTTATTATCTCCAATATAGCCCGGTTAGCTCAGAGGCCTATCTCTCTGCTTGGTTCCAAGAGCTCTTGCCACTTTGTCCTTTGCTTCTGCCTCTGCTTTCTTCTGCCTCCAGAGCCAGCACCACTCTTCATGTCATTCCGGTGAAATCTCTCAAAGTGCTCTGTGTCTGCACCAGAGTGCTCCTCTCCAATCTAGCTGAACTCTCTTCTGCAACCAGCCAGCCAAGTGGAATATATTCTCTCTTGTCTTGCCTTGGGGAGAGGGCTTCTGGCGTAATTCCGCTGAAATCTGACCAAGAGCCTCTGTCTGTTTCTTTTATACAAGAGGGATGAATTGTGGGATACGAGAGAGAGGGATTATGGGTTTTCTCCCATAGTGCTCTCTGACCCAAAGAGCTTTAAGGGAGGCGTGAACTCACAAAGTTACAAAGTTTACTTTGTGAAGCTGGCATACTTGTGAACTCCAATGAGTAAAGGTGCAAACACAAGCATTGTACTAATTAGTTCTATTTAGTATCTTGTTTCAGGTTCTGCCCAAAACATCTTCTTGTAAGATTAGATCAACTCTAATTAGTTAGCAGTTTGTAAAGATTCCAACAAAATATCTCTAGCCAACTAAATGATCCTGCAATTCCCTCTTACAGCCCAAACTGATGAGATCAAGTTTCAGACAATGCTCATTCCTGTCCCTTCATTCCCTTGATTGTAATAGTTCTTTTGTACCTCTTCATTTGAACTAATTGCCCAATATACTTCTTTTTTCCTCTTTCTCCAGTACAAATCTTTTCCCACCCTGTAATTTTTTTTTTATGTCATCACATCACATCCATTCACAACTGCACCCTCAGTCCATGTGATGTTCCTTTCTATCTGCCTCAGTGACAGATACTGATCTTAAAATTTACAAATATCATTTTCCCACCTAGGGATGTAAACAATTTAACTTTTAAAGAACATTCCTCCCTATTTACTTTTCTATGCTTCTCTTGATTCCTGTGATTGCATAATAAATTTTCTGTTTAGTTCTAGTTTTTTTTTTTTTCAGTAGAAATGATGAAAAATCTCTTACTTCACTGAAGATCCATTGCCTTCCCCAAAAGATGATATTGAATTTCAATGGTTGTTTATTCTTTGTTGTAAACACAGGTTCTTTGCCTCCAAAACATAGTATTCCAAGCCCTTTGATTCTTTATTGTAGAACCTGTCAGATCCTATGTGATCCTGACTGTTTCTCCTTGATATCTGAATTTTTTTTTTCCCTTGGCACCTTTCAGAATGTTTTCCTTGAGATTGTAGTTATGGCGTTTTACAACAATAATCTTGGGGTTTTCCTTGTGGGATATTTTTCCAAAGGTGATCGAGGGACTCTTTCAATCACTATTTCCCCCTTTGTTTCTAGAATATTGGAGTAATTGGAGCAGTTAGGTGGCAAAGTAGATAGAGCACCAACCCTGAAATCAGGAGGAATTGAGTTCAAATCTGGCCTTCAAACACTTAACACTTCCTAGTTATATGACCCTGAGAGAAACACTTAAACCCGATTGCCTCAGAAAAAAAAATAAAAAGGTAATTTTCTTTAATGATCTCTTATAAAATGCTTTCCATGTTCCTTTTTTGGTTATGAACTTCAGGTAGGCCAATAATTTATATATTTTGTAAATAAAAAGCTATTTTACATATATATATGTAAAATAGCTTTTTATTTACAAAACATATGCATGGGTAATTTTTCAATACTGACCCTTGCAAAACCTTCTACTCCAAATTTCCTCCTCTTTCCCTGCCACCCCCTCCCCTAGATGGCAGGTATTCCAAACCATGTTAAAATATATGCTAAATCTAATATATGTATACATATACATACAGTTATCTTGTTGCACAAGAAAAATCGATCTAAAAATCGAAAAAAAAAAAGGAAAACAAAAACAGAAGCAAACAACAACAGAAAGAGTAAAAATACTATGCTGTGGTCCACACCCATTTCCCACAGTCCTCTCCCTGGGGATAATGTTCTTCATTATTGAACAATTGGAACTGGTCTGAATCAACAATGGTTGAAGAGAGCCACTTCCATCAGAATTGGTCATCATATAGTCCTGTTGTTGCTGTGTATAACGATCTCCTGGTTCTCCTCATTTCACTTAGCATCCATTCATGTAAGTCTCTCCAGGCATCTTTGAAATCATCCTGTTGGTCATTTCTTACAGAACAATAACATTCCATAACATTCATATACCATAATTTATTCAGCCATTCTCCAATTGATGGGCATCCATTCAGTTTCCAGTTTCTAGGCACTAGGAAAAGAGCTGCCAACAAACATTTTTGCACATGTGGGTCCCTTTCCCTTCTTTAAGATCTCTTCGGGACATAAGCCCAGTAGTAACACTGCTGGGTCAAAGGGTCTGCACAGTTGATAATTTTTTGAGCATAGTTCCAAATTACTCTCCAAGAGAGGGAAATCAAATTGGCAGTCTTAAAAATGAAAAAGGAGAACTTTCCACTGATGGAGAGGAAATTAAAGAAATAATAAGGGGTTACTTTGCCCAACTTTATGCCAATAAATTTGATAACCTAAGTGAAATGGATGACTACCTCCAAAAATATAGGCTTCCCAGATTATCAGAGGAGGAAGTAAATTGCTTAAATAGTCCCATTTCAGAAAAAGAAATAGAACAAGCTATTAATCAACTCCCTAAAAAAAAAAAAAATCCCTGGGACCAGATGGATTTACATGTGAATTCTATGAAACATTCAAAGAACAATTAGCCCCAATACTTTATAAACTATTTGAAAAAAAAATAGGGAATGAAGGAGTCCAACCAAACTCCTTTTATCATACAGACATGGTATTGATACCTAAACCAGGTAGGTTGAAAACAGAAAAAGAAAATTATAGGCCAATCTCCCTAATGAATATTGATGCTAAAATCTTAAATAAGATATTAGCAAAAAGACTATTAGAAAATCATCCCCAGTATAATACACCATGATCAAGTAGGATTTATACCAGGAATGCAGGGCTGGTTCAATATTAGGAAAACTATTAGTATAATTGGCCACATTAATAATCAAATTAACAAAAACCATATGATCATCTCAATAGATTCAGAAAAAGCATTTGATAAAATCCAACATCCATTCCTATTAAAAACTCTTGAGAGTATAGGAATAAATGGACTTTTCCTTAAAATAATCAATAGCATCTATTTAAAACCAGCAGTAAGCATCATATGTAACAGGGACAAACTGCAACCATTCATAAGATCAGGAGTAAAACAAGGTTGCCCACTATCACTGTTACTATTTAATATTATATTAGAAACACTAGCTTTGGCAATAAGAGTTGAGAAAGAGATTAAAGGAATAAGAATAGGCAATGAGGAAACCTAATTATCACTCTTTGCTGATGATATGATAGTATACTTAGAGAACCCCAGAGACTCTACCAAAAAGTTATTAGAAACAATCCACACCTTCAGCAAAGTTGCAGGATATAAAATAAACCCACATAAGTCATCAGCATTCTTAATATATCACTAACAAAACCCAACAATTAGAGTTAAAAAAAGAAATTCCATTTAAAGTAACTACTGATTGTATAAAATATTTAGGAATCTATCTGCCAAGGGAAAAATCAGAAACTTTATGAGCAAAACTACAAAACACTTTCCACACAAATTAAGTCTGATCTAACCAACTGGAAAAATATTAAATCCTCTTGGATTGGACGAGCAAATATAATAAAAATGACAATACTACTTAAATTAATCTATTTATTTAGCGCTATACCAATCAGACTCCCAAAAATACTACTTTGGTGAACTAGAAAAAATAACAACAAAGTTCTATGGAAAAACAACAGGTCAAGAATTTCAAGGGAATTAATGAAAAAAAAAAAATCAAATGAAGGTGGCCTAGCTGTACCAGATCTAAAATTATATTATAAAGCAGCAGTTACTAAAACCATCTGGTATTGGCTAAGAAATAGACTAGTTGATCAATTTAATAGGTTAAGTTCAAAGGACAAAACAGCCAATAACTTTAATAATATAGTGTTTGACAAACCCAAAGACACCAGTTTCTGGGATAAAAATGTATTATTTGACAAAAATTGCTGGGAAAATTGGAAATTTATATAAAATTTATATAAAATTCAATATAAGCCATTTTTAGAGGAAGATATCAGTTAGGAAATAAGGAACTAGTCTAAAGTATTGTAATTGAGATGAATCTTAATTTTAAAAAAAGATAAATATTTTATTTTCTATTAGGCAGAATTAATTTCTTTAACAAAAAGGAAAAGGGGTTGAGGGAAAATAAAGTGAGTTCAGTTTTGGATAACTTGATTTTAAGATATCATCAGAACATCCTGTTTAAAATATACAATAAGGAAATGGTGGTGCAGTCTTGGAAATCAAAATCTGAGTGTGGGTCTGTATATGCAGATTTGTAAATTATTTGTATACAGCTGATAATTAAACTCATGAGAACTGATAATGTTATCAACAGGAAATATATATATATATATATATATACATATATATATATATATATATATATATATATATAATATATATATATATATATGCAGAGAGAGAGAGAGGAGAGAGAAGAAACTATATTATTTTAATACTCACATGTACTGTCCAAGGTAGCTTTCTGGAGTTCCTCCAGAAGAGCCTTGGTCTCAGCAGAATAGACATCAGGAGAATGGACAAGAATAGAGTTCAAAGTCTTTTTTGTCTCCTAGACAGTCTCTGTCTGTCATAGTCTCACCCAGTCTCAATCTGACTCAGTCCCCTCCAGCAGTCTGACAGTCAGCCAGTTTCAACCAATCTCTGTCAAGTCTGACTTTGTCCCCAGTTTAAATACCCTATTATAATTACATTAATACAACACACATATCTGAATATGTGTGAACTAGAGAAACATTACGTCACTATACTAAGTATATAGATGTGAACTAGAGAATAATCATCTCATCAATTCCACTTAGTTAACACCTTGTTTCAAGTATACTTGTCCAGAGTTCCAGCCCTCCACATTTGCAAAGCTTGTAGGAGAAAAAAAGTAAAAAGCAGAGGAAGAAAAAAAAAATACAACAACAATAACAGAATACAACCTGGATTAAGGATTAGGTATACAAATTTCAAGAACTGTCTCTCATTATATGCATGATTGACAGCCAATCACTTTATCTCTCTTGGCCTCAGTTTCTTTCACTGTAAAATGCATACCTGGCACTAGTTGAATTCAAAGTTTGTAGCCTTAGAGTTTAAATTCCCAGTATTTCAACTCCCTGAGTTCAGTGATAAAAATACTGAGACCAAACATGTCTAATGGATTTAATTTGTCAAAGGTGACACAGATCCTAATTAGCAGAAGTGAGGTTATGAACCCATGTGTTTTGATATATATCTATATCTATATCTATCTATCTATCTATATACACACACACACACATATATATATTCTTCAGTCATCTCTAAGTATCTTGCAAATACACAGACATATTTCCTGAGAGGCAGTATTCATTGATTATCTCAATAGAAAGCCACAAAACCATGACACCAGCCATTTCATTTTTGATGGAATCAATATCATTTGCAAAGGAGAGACATTTCTTTTAACAAACAAGATCAACTATGCTTCTAAGAAAAGACAGGTTGGCCTTTCAGAACTGTCAACCAGCTGACACACTTCTGCCAATCACAAAATGTTGAACTATTGCTATTTATCTGCTGGAATCTGAGAAAGATTTCTTATTTTGTAGCTTTTGGTAAGTATTTCATGATAGACATGCATCTTAATGTAGTTAGTATCCCCATTAAATTATTAGCATCTGTTTTCAAACTCTTTAAAACTCTGCAACTCATTAGCTATATACTAAAGGTCTCTGAGCCTCATGTTTCTCATTTATAAATTAGACATGATAATAGTTATACTTTTATTTCAAGAGATGTGTTTAAAATATTTCTGAAAACTTTAAAGTGTCATATTAATATGAATGAATACTATAACTGCCTTGAAATTTTATGAGGTCATGTTATGTTAACATTTCAGAAGTGTTTCTTCCTCCTTATGTGTTCTTCCTTGATAGCAAAAGTATCCTCATAACCACATTGGACTCATTTCAATCTGGTTTCAGATCTCATCATTCAACTAAAATTGCTTTCTCCTGATTTAATAATGACCTCTTAATTGCCAAATCCAATGCCTTTTTCTCAGTCTTCATCCTTCTTGACCTCTCTGCATCATTTGACATTTATCTTTATCTTCTTAAAACCAACTTTTGGCTTAGTTTCCATGTCACTAATCTCTCCTAATTTGCTTATTTAGCTCTCCTATCATCAATCAGACAACAACCATTTAAGTGCCTAATATGTGTTAGGAACTGTGCTAAACTCTGGGGATACATGGGAAGGCAAAAGAGAGTACCTATTCTAAAGCCACTCACAATTTCATGAGGGGAAAATTGTGTAAATAATATTTATAAAAAAAGGATATAGTATACATTTAATTAATTAATAAAGGAAAGCCATTAGCATTAATAGAAGTCAGGAAAGGTTTCTTATAGAAGGTGGAGAGTGGACTGGGACTAGAAGGAGGCTAGTGAAGCCAAGAAGTGGTCATCTGGAAGAAGATAATCTTATACATGGGAGATAAAATTGCATATTACTTGGAGGAGTGTCTTTTGCAAAAATATCAAGAAGGCCTGTATAAGAAAGAATTAAAGGATCAGTTTATAAATGTTAAATGTTTGAATATAAAATGGGGAAATTTGTATTTCCACATGGAGCTGATAGAGAGTTCTGCATTTTATTAAACATAAGGATATCAGGGCAATATCTGTACTAAGATCAATTTGACAGAAGCATGGGAGAAGAATTAAAATAGGGAGAGACTTAATATTGAGAGACTCAGACAATACCTTAGTTAGCACTCTGAAGGTATCTCTAAACATCAGCAGCTGCATCTCATATAGCCAAGAGTCTCCTGTCAAACACAGGCAGATAGAGAACCATGGTATTCCTTTCATTGACAGTTGTTTCTACTCACTCAAGGATAAAAATTTAATATTTTGACCTAGCATTTATTTGGTCTAGTATTGGGGGAAGTTCTAAAACAAATTTACAGATTATGTGTAATATAATGAAGGACTGGACCAATCATTTCAATTTTTATATTTCTTTCCTGACACTGTGAGACAAAAATGCTACTTAGAGAATTATATATTCTAACTTTAGTTTGCTTTTCTTTTCTCTGATGACTGCCTCTCACTATATAGACTTCAACATAATAATTCAAGAGCCTTTTTATACTCAACTTCCCCCTCATTACCTATGTTTTTCTCACAGAGGAGCAACCTTCATAGGAGAACCTATCTCCCTTGTTCTATTTATGAGTTCTTCCCAGGGTTTCCATTTTGTAGTTAATGCCAATCATGCTTCATTCCCTTCTTTGCTGTGCATTTGACTTTATGGATTTCACCACTATCACACCAAAAGGGTACTTTATCCACTCCCAGACTATTCAGATATTGTTTTGTTTTGCTTTAGAATGTAAACTCCTTGCTAAGTGAAATGAGCAGAACCAGGAGATCATTATATATCTCAGCAATGATACTGTTTGAAGATGTATTTTGATGGAAGTGGTTTTCTTCGACAAAGAGATCTAATTCAGTTTCAATTGATTCAGTTTACAGAAGCAGCTACACCTAAAGAAAAAACACTGGGAAATTAATGTAAACTATTTGCATTTTTGTTTTTCTTCCTGGGCTATTTTTACCTTCTGAATCCATTTCTCTCTGTTCAACAAAAGAACTGTTTGGTTCTGCATACATATATTGTATCTAGGATATACTGCAACATATTTAATATATATAGGACTGCTTGCCATCTAGGGGAGAGGGTGGAGAAAGGGAGGGGAAAAATCGGAACAGAAGTGAGTGCAAGGGATAATGTTGTAAAAAATTACCCTGGCATGGGTTCTGTCAATAAAAAGTTATTATAAAATAAAATAAATTTAAAAAAAAGCACAGTGATTAAAATCTACTGTAGTTGTAGTCAGATCCATTGTGCAAGGCATGGTAGTCATTAAAATTCACAATAAAATTTTAAACTTATGTTTTTAATCAAGACCAAGAATTCGAGGAGGTTGACATAAAAATACATAGTCAGCAGGCTTGGAGTGGGGATTACAATGTTCTTTCTTCCCTTTCTTTATAATCTATTATTATTATTATTATTTTAATGAAACCTCAAATCAGGTTAGTCATGTTTTTGAGTTTAGCTCCTTTAGCTAAAAATGTGCTTTAGTAAGGTATGATTGCTCTGTCCTGTCTAACTAGCCCAGACACCATCCCTGTTATACTTGGCTATACTGAAAGCCCAGACTTCAAACAAGTTTCAAAAGTGCTCTTTTCCATTTTCATTGGACACTCAGAATCCAGTTTTTGTGATAACTGAAAATAGATGTTATAACTTGCTTTTTAATAAGAATTTTTTAAGGAGTGAAATTAACTTTTTTCTCAGTATTTTATTTTTCCAATTACAAGTAAAAATAGTTTTCAGCACTCATTTTTTGGTAAGATTTTTGAGTTCCCTCCCCAAGACAGAAAGCAATCTAATGTAGATTATACATGTACAATCCTTTTAAATATATTTCCCAGTTAATCATATTATGAAAGAAAAATGAGAACAAAAAGGAAAAATCATGAAAAAGAAAAACCAAAAAAGAAAAAAAAAAGTGAAAGTAGGATGCTTTGTTTTGCATTCAGTCTCCATAGTTCTCTGTCTCTAGATATAGATGGCATTTTCCATCTCAAATTTTTTAGAATTGTCTTGGATCACAATATTGCTGAGAGGAGCTGTCTGTCATAATTTAATTTAATATAATCAGCATGGTAAAGTTTGCATTTTTTAATGTTCTCTTTCTTGTTTTGTCATAAATTCCTCCAATCTCCAAAGATCTGACAGGTAAACTATCCCTTGCTCTGGAATCTTTGGGTTTTTATCAAACAATAGATTACTATAGTCATTGACTACTATGTCTTGTGTAATTAACCTTTGCTCAAAATCTACACCTTCTGGGATAAGAACTCACTATTTGACAAAATTGCTGGGGAAACTGGAAAATAGTATGTCAGAAACTAGGCATAGCCCAACATCTCTCACCTTATATCAAGATAAGGTTGAAATGGGTTCATGATTTAAATATAAAAAGTGATACTGTGAGCAAATTAAGAAATCAAGGTATAATTTAGTCAGATCTTTGGAAAAGGGAGGAAATCAGATAGCAGTTTATTATCTGGGGAATCTTACCTCCTAGTTGACTGCAAGCCCTTCCATTTATGTGCATAAAGTGAAAATAAATTATAAAATGTTAAATTTAACAGGTTACTTTTGGAATTTCAAATACCTATTGTACCCCTTTGTCTAGAATGAGTAAGTAGGCAGTCTTAGAGAAAAGTGTATATGAAATAAATCCACAAAATAAATTAAAGGAGAAAAAAATTGAGAAGTAAAGCAGAGAAAAAAGAAAAAGTAAACTCCTTGAAGTCAAGAGATGTTTTTCTTTTTTATGTATTTAAATATTAGAACATAATGCTATGTCTGATACATATTAAGTGCTTAATAATAAATAATTATTTCTTGATATCTATTTGTCTTTTTTTTTCCAAGGGCTTTTTATTAGAATTACATAAAAGACAAAGCAGCAGTCACCAAAACTATTTGGTATTGGCTAAGAAATAGATTAGTAGATCAGTGGAAAAGGTTAGGTTCACAAGACAGAATAGTCAACTATAGCAATCTAGTGTTTGACAAACCCAAAGACCCTAACTTCTGGGATAAGAATTCATTATTTGATAAAAACTGCTAGGATAATTGGAAATTAGTATGGCAGAAATTAGGCATGGACCCACACTTAACACCATATGCCAAGATAAGATCAAAATGGGTCCATGACCTAGGCATAAAGAACGAGATTATAAATAAATTAGAGGAACCTGTACAGGATAGTTTATCTCTCAAACTTGTGGAGGAGAAAGAAATTTGTGACCAAAGATGGACTAGAGACCATTACTGATCACAAAATAGAAAATTTCGATTACTTCAAATTAAAAAGCCTTTGTACAAACAAAACTAATGCAAACAAGATTAGAAGGGAAGCAACAAACTGGGAAAACATCTTCACAGTTAAAGGTTCTGATAAAGGCCTCATTTTCAGAAATTATCCTGGTAGTCATTTCTTACAGAACAATAATATTTCATAATATTCATATACCTCAATTTATTCAGCCATTCTCCAATTGATGGGCATCCACTCAGTTTTCAGTTTCTGGCCACTACAAAGAGGGCTGCAACAAACATTAGTGCATATACAGATCCCGGACATAAGCCCAGGATTAGCACTGCTGGATCAAAGGGTATGCACAGTTTGATAGCTTTTTGAGCATAGTTCCAAATTGCTCTCCAGAATGGCTGGATGTATTCACAATTCAACCAACAATGTATCAGTGTCAAAGTTTTCCCACATCCCTCCAATATTCCACATTATCTTACCCTGTTATTCTAGCCAATCTGAAAGGTGTGTAGTGGTATCTTAGAGTTGTCTTAATTTGCATTTCTCTGATTAATAATGACTTGGAGGATCTTTTCATATGGCTAGAAATAGTTTCAATTTCTTCATCTGAGAATTGTCTGTTCATATCCTTTGACCATTTATCAATTGGAGAATGATTTGATTTCTTATAAATTAGAGTGAATTCTCTATATATTTTGGCGATGAGGCCTTTATCAGTACCTTTGACTGTAAAAAAGTTTCCCCAGTTTATTGCTTCCCTGCTAATCATGTCTGCATTAGTTTTGTTTGTACAAAAACTTTTCAATTTGATATAATCAAATTTTTCTGTTTTGTGATCAATAATGATCTCTAGTTCTTCTTTGGTCATAAATTCCTTCTTCTTCCACAAGTCTGAGAGGTAAGCTATCCTATGCTCTTCCAATTTATTTATAATCTCATTCTTTATGCCTAGATCATGAACCCATTTTGACCTTATCTTGGTGTACGGTGTTAAGCATGGGTCAATGCCTAGTTTCTGTCATACTAATTTCCAATTTTCCCAGCAATTTTTGTCAAATAATGCATTCTTAGCCCAAAAGCTGGGGTCTTTGGGTCTGTCAAACACTAGTTAAAGTTATTGGTGCTTTTGTCCATTGAACCTAACCCATTCCACTGATCAACTAGTTTATTTCTTAGCCAATACCAAATGGCTTTAGTAACCACTGCTTTATAATATAATTTTAGAACTGAAACAGCTAGGCCATGTTCATTTTTTTTTTCATTAATTCCCTTGATTTGCTGATGATATGATGGTATACTTAGAGAACCCCAGAGATTCTACCAAAAAGTTATTAGAAACAATCCACACCTTCAGCAAAGTTGCAGGATATAAAATAAACCCACATAAGTCATTAGCATTCTTATATATCACTAACAAAACACAACAGTTAGAGTTACAAAAAGAAATTCCATTTAAAGTAACTACTGATTGTATGAAATATTTAGGAATCTATCTGCCAAGGGAAAATCAGAAACTTTATGAGCAAAACTACAAAACACTTTCCACACAAATTAAGTCTGATCTAACCAACTGGAAAAATATTAAATGCTCTTGGATTGGGCGAGCAAATATAATAAAGATGACAATACTACCTAAATTAATCTACTTATTTAGCGCTATACCAATCAGACTCCCAAAAAACTACTTTGATGAATTAGAAAAAATAACAACAAAGTTCATATGGAAAAACAAAAGGTCAAGAATTTCAAGGGAATTAATGAAAAAAAAAAATCAAATGAAGGTGGCCTAGCTGTACCAGATCTAAAATTATATTATAAAGCAGCAGTTACTAAAACCATCTGGTATTGGCTAAGAAATAGACTAGTTGATCAATGGACTAGGTTAGGTTCAAAGGACAAAACAGCCAATAACTTTAATAATATAGTGTTTGACAGACCCAAAGACACCAGTTTCTGGGATAAGAATGCAGTATTTGACAAAAATTGCTGGGAAAATTGGAAATCAGTATGGCAGAAACTAGGCATTGACCCACACTTAACACCATACAACAAGATTAGGTCAAAATGGGTTCATGACCTAGGCATAAAGAATGAGATTATAAATAAATTGGAAGAGCATAGGATAGTTTACCTCACAGACCTGTGGAAGAGGGAGGAATTTATGACCAAAGAAGAACTAGAAATCACTATTGACCACAACATAGAAAATTTTGATTATATCAAATTGAAAAGTTTTTGTACAAACAAAACAAATGCAGACAAGATTAGAAGGAAAACAATAAACTGGGAAAACATTTTTACAATCAAAGGTTCTGATAAAGGCCTCATTTCCAAAATATATAGAAAATTGACTCTAATCTATAAGAAATCAAACCATTCTCCAATTGATAAATGGTCAAAGGATATGAACAGACAATTCTCAGACAAAGAAATTAAAACTATTTCTAGCCATATGAAAATATGCTCCAAATCATTATTAATCAGATAAATGCAAATTAAGACAACTCTGAGATACCACTACACACCTGTCAGATTGGCTACAATGATAGGGAAAGATAATGGGGAATGTTGGAGGGGATGTGTGAAAACAGGGACACTGATACATTGTTGGTGGAATTGTAAACACATCCAGCCATTCTGGAGAGTAATTTGGAACTATGCTCAAAAAGTTATCAAACTGTCCATACCCTTTGATCCAGCAGTGTTTCTACTGGGCTCATTCCCCAAAGAGATAGTAAAGAAAGGAAAGGGACCTGTATGTGCCAAAATGTTTGTGGCAGCCCTGTTTGTAGTGGCTAGAAGCTGGAAAATGAAAGGATGTCCATCAATTGGAGAATGGTTGAGTAAATTGTGGTATATGAATGTTATGGAATATTATTGTTCTGTAAGGAATGACCAGCAGGATGAATACAGAGAGGACTGGCGAGACTTACATGAACTGATGCTCAGTGAAATGAGCAGAACCAGGAGATCATTATATACCTCAACAACGATATTGTTTGAGGATGTATTCTGATGGAAGTGGATCTCTTCGATAAAGAGAGCTTTAATTGATCAAAGATGGACAGAAGCAGCTACACCCAGAGAAAGAACATTGGGAAATGAATATAAACTGCTTGCATTTTTGTTTTTCTTCCCAGGTTATTTATACCTTCTGAATTCAATTCTCCCTGTGCAACAAGAAAACTGTTCGGTTCTGCACACATATGTTGTATCTAGGATATACTGTAACCCATTCAACATGTAAAGGACTGCTTGCCATCTGGGGGAAGGGGTGGAGGGAGGGAGGGGAAAAATCGGAACAGAAGTGAATGCAAGGGATAATGCTGTAAAAAATTACCCTGCCATGCGTTCTATCAATAAAAAGTTATTTTAAAAAAATTCCCTTGAAATTTTTGACCTTTTGTTTTTCCACATGAACTTTGTGGTTATTTTTTCTAGATCATTAAAAGTTTTTTGGGAGTCTGATTGCTAAATAAATAGATTAGTTTAGATAGTATTGTCATCTTTATTATATTTTCTCACCCAATCCAAGAGCATTTAGTATTTTTTTTCCCAATTGTTTAGATCTGACTTTATTTGTGTGAAAAGAATTTTATAATTTTGCTTATATATTTTCTGATTGTCCCTTGGCAGATAGATTCCTAAATATTTTATACTGTCAGTAGTTACTTTAAATGGAATTTCTTTTTGTTACTCTAACTGTTGGATTTTGTTAGTGATATATAGGAATGCTGATGTCTTATGTGGATTTATTTTGTATCCTGCAACTTTGCTAAAGGTGTGGATTATTTCAAATAACTTTTTAGTAGAACCTCTGGGGTTCTCTACGTATACCCTCATATCATCAGCAAAGAGTCATAATTTCATTTCCTCATTACCTACTCTAAATCCTTTAATTTCTTTCTCAGCTCTTATTGCCAAAACTAGCATTTCTAATACAATGTTTAATAGGAATGGTGATGGAGGGCAACCTTGTTTCACTCCTGATCTTATTGGGAATGGTTCCAGTTTATCACATTACAGATGATGCTTACTAATGGTTTTAAATAGATGCTACTGATTATTTTAAGGAAAAATCCATTTATTCCTGTACTCTCAATTTTTTTAATAGGAATGGATGTTGGGTTTTATCAAATGCCTTTTCCGCATCTATTGAGATGATCATAGGGTTTTTGTTAATTTGGTTATTAATGTGGTCAATTATACTAATTGTTTTTCTAATATTGAACCAGCTCTGCATTCCTGGTATAAATTCTACTTCTTCATAGTGTATTTACCCTGGGGATGGTTTTCTGTAGTCTTTTTGCTAATATCTTGTTTAAGAATTTAGCATCAATATTCATTAGGGAGTTTGGTCTGTAATTTTCCTTCTCTGTTTTTAACCTACCTGGTTTAGGTATAAGTATCATCTCTGTGTCATAAAAGGAATTTGGTAGGACTCCTTCGTTCCCTATTTTTTCAAAATTTTCAAATTTTTAAATTCATTTTTTTTTCAAAATAACTTTGGGGCTAATTGTTCTTTAAATGTTTGGTAGAATTCACATGTAAATCCATCTGGTCCTGGGGATTTTTCCTTGGGAGTTGATTAGTAGTTTCTTCTATTTCTTTTTCTGAGATAGGACTATTTAAGCAACTTACTTTCTCTTCTGTTAATCTGGGAAGCCTATATTTTTGGAGGTAGTCATCTATTTCACTTAAGTTATCAAATTTATTGGCATAAAGTTGGGCAAAGTAACTCCTTATTATTGCTCTAATTTCCTCTTCATTGGTGCAAAGTTTCCTCTTTTCGTTTTTAAGACTAAGAATTTAATTTTCATCTTTGCTTTTTCTAATAAGATTTACCAAAGGTTTATCTATTTGATTGTGTTTTTTCATGAAACCAACTCTTAGTTTTATTTATTAATTCAATAGTTGTTTTTTTTTTACTTTTGATATTATTAATTTCTCCTTTTAATTTTAGAATTTCAACTTTAGTATT
Source organism: Antechinus flavipes (assembly GCF_016432865.1). Taxonomy (NCBI): domain Eukaryota; kingdom Metazoa; phylum Chordata; class Mammalia; order Dasyuromorphia; family Dasyuridae; genus Antechinus; species Antechinus flavipes. The sequence continues at coordinate 487,319,889 of NC_067398.1, read as the reverse complement.
TGATTAGGGGGTTTTAATTTGGTCTTTCTCTAGCTTTTTAAGTTGCAAGCCCGATTCATTGATCTTCTCTTTCTCTATTTTATTCAAGTAAGCCTCTAAAAATATAAAATTGCCCCTTATTACTGCTTTGTGCGCATCCCACAAATTTTGGTATGATGCCTCATCGTTGTCATTATCTTCAGTGAAATTATTAATAGTGTCTATTATTTGCTGTTTCACCCAATCATTCTTTAAGATGAGATTATTTAGTTTCTAATTACTTTTTGGTCTATTTACCCCTGACTTTTTGTTGAATATAGTTTTTATTGCATTATGATCTGAAAAGAAAGCATTTACTATTTTTGCCTTCCTGCATTTAATTTTGAGGTCTTTATGTCCTAATATGTGGTCAGTTTTTGTGTATGTTCCATGAATTGCTGAGAAGAAAGTCTACTCCTTTCCGTCACCATTCAGTATTCTCCAAAGATCTATCATATCTAATTTTTCTAATATTCTATTTACCTCTTTAATTTCTTTCTTATTTGTTTTGTGGTTTGATTTATCTAATTCTGAGAGTGCAAGACTGAGACCTCCCACTGTTATAGTTTTGCTGTCTATTTCTTCTTGCAACTCTCTTAATTTCTTTAGGAAGTTAGATGCTATAGCACTCGGTGCATATATGTTTAATATTGATATTGCTTCATTGTCTATAGTACCCTTTAGCAAGATATAATTTCCTTCTTTATCTCTTTTAATTAGGTAAATTTTTGCTTTTGCTTGATCTGAGATAAGGATGGCTACCCCTACTTTTTTGACTTCACCTGAAGCATAATAGATGCTGCTCCAGCCTTTTATCTTTACTCTGTATGTATCTCCCTGCTTTAAATGTGTTTCCTGTAAACAACATATTGTAGGTTCTGACTTTTGATCCCTTTTCCTCTTTTTCCTCTTTTCCTCTTTTCCCTTTTCCTTTTTCCTCTCCTACTTTTTAATGAGGTGAGAGAAGATTTTCTGTAAAACAAATATGTCAATTATTTTCTCTTTGAGCCAACTCTGATGAGAGTGAGATTCACACAATGTTCCTCCCCTTCTCTAACTCAGATATTATAGGTTTCCTTTGCCTCATTGTGGGGTGTAGTTTCCTTTTTTTTATCTCCCCCTTTCCCTTTTTCTAACACTATCCCCTTCCTATTTCTACTTCCCTTTTTATGTTATATCAATAAAATCAAATTATACATTTGTTTTTTAATGTGTATCTACAACAGAAATACAGTTATCAAGAGTTCTTTTTACCTTTTTCTGCTTCTCTTGAGTCCTATAGTTGGAGATCATTTTTTTTGTTGTTGTTGTTGTTGTTTAGATCTGTTTTTTTTTTTCCTTAGCAACAAATGGAATTTCTCTGTTTCATTAAATGTCCATCTTCTTTCATGGAAGAAAATCCTCAGGTTAGTTGGGTTGTTTATTCTTGGATTCATTCCAAGTTCTTTTGCCTTTTGGAATATCAGATTCCAAGCCCTTTGATCCTTTAATGGTGAGGCAGCCAGATCTTGAGTGACCTTTATTGTGGTGTCTCAATATTTGAATTGTTTTTTTTTTTTTCCTGGCTGCTTGTAATATTTTTTTATTTATTCTGATAATTCTGAGATTTGGTTCCTTGGAGTTATTATTTTAGGGTCTTTTTCAGAAGGTGTTTGATGAATTCTTTCAACATCTATTTTACCTTCTGGCTCTATTACTTGTAAACAGATTTCTTTGATGATTTCCTGTAAAATAGTATCTAGGCTCTTTTTTTCACCATAATTTTTGGGAAGTCCAGTGATTTTTAGGTTATCTCCCCGAGATCTATTTTCCAGGTCTTTTGTTTTTCCAAGTAAATATTTGATGGTTCTTTCATTTTTTTGGTTTTGCTTGACTGATTCTTGGTGTCTCAACAAATCATTCGTTTCTTTTTATTCAGTTCTGATTTTTAATGAATTATTTTTTTCATTAGTTTTTTTTTTTTTTTTTTTTGAGGCCATTGGGGATAAGTGACTTGACCAGAGTAACATAGCTCAGAAGTATTAAGTGTCTAAGGTCAGATTTGAACTCAGATCCTTCTTACTTCAGGGCTGGTACTCTATCCATTGCACCACCTAGTTGCCCCCTCATTAGATTTTTTTTTTTTACTTCTTTTTGCATATGTCCAATTGAGTTTTTAAATGAGTTGTTTTGTTCTATGGAATTTTTTTTCCATTTCACTACTTTTTTTTTTTTTTTTAGTGAATTATTTTCTTTTTCCAATTCACAAATCCTACTTTCTTGGGAATTCTTTATCTTTTCCAATTCATAAATTCTGTTTTCCTGCACTTCTTGGGAGTTTTTTTTAATCTTTTCCAATTCACATTTCAGGAAGTTGTTGCTCTCTTACATAGCTTCTCTTTCCTTTCCCAATTTTTCTTCTAGTTCTCTTTTAAGGTTTTTAATGGTCTCTTCTAGGAGAGCCTTTTGTGTTGGGGACCAACAATTGTCTGGAGACTCTTTGCTATTAGTCTCCTTGGAATTGAAAATCTGCTCTCTTTCTGTATAGAAACTATTGATAGTCCTTTTGATTTTTTTACACATTTTTTATTTTTATTTTTATTTTATTTTTTTAAATAACTTTTTATTGATAGAACTCATGCCAGGGTAATTTTTTACAACATTATCCCTTGCATTCACTTCTGTTCCGATTTTTCCCCTCCCTCCCTCCATCCCCTCCCCCAGATGGCAAGTAAAGGATTGCATGTTGAATAGGTTACAGTATATCCTGGATACAATATACGTGTACAGAACCAAACAGTTTTCTTGTTGCACAGGGAGAATTGGATTCAGAAGGTATAAATAACCTGGAAAGAAAAACAAAAATGCAAGCAGTTTATATTCATTTCCCAGTGTTCTTTCTTTGGGTGTAGCTGCTTCTGTCCATGATCAATTGAAACTGAATTAACTCTCTTTTTCGAAGAGATCCTCTTCCATCAGAATACATCCTCAAACAGTATCATTGTTGAGGTATATAATGATCTCCTGGTTCTGCTCATTTCACTGAGCATCAGTTCATGTAAGTCTCGCCAGTCCTCTCTGTATTCATCCTGCTGGTCATTTCTTACAGAACAATAATATTCCATAACGTTCATATACCACAATTTACTCAACCATTCTCCAATTGATGGGCATCCATTCATTTTCCAGCTTTTAGCCATTACAAACAGGGCTGCCATAAACATTTTGGCACATATAGGTCCCTTTCCCTTCTTTAGTATTTCTTTGGGATATAAGCCCAGTAGAAACACTGCTGGATCAAAGGGTAAGCACAGTTTGATAACTTTTTGAGCATAGTTCCAAATTACTCTCCAGAATGGCTGGATGTGTTCACAATCCCACCAACAATGTATCATTGTCCCTGTTTTCCCACATCTCCTCCAACATTCCACTTTACTCATTTTTTAAAACCTGTAGTGTCTCTCTTCAGGGCCAGGAAGTTACCAGCTTCCTTTGCCTAACAGGTATAAGTGTATGTATGGGTAGCTGTTCTGCCAACCAGCTGCAAAGAGCAAAGAGATAGGGGAATGCTCTGGAAAAGAGTTCCCCCTGCATGTAACTCAGGCCTGCACTGCGGAGCTGTGGAACTGCCCTGCAAAGAACCCTGTTGTATAAGTTAAGGACTGCCCTGGGGCTAGAAGCTGGGCAGGGTGGGCCTAAACCTACCCTGGGGCTGTGGTTATTAGTGGCTGATCAGTGAATGACTATTGGAAGCATGGTCATGCTGTGAAAGTTCTATTGCCTCAGTCCAAGCCCTACACTGTGCAAATTAGAGGCTGCCCTGGGCTGTGCCCACTCTGTTGTGCAGATTTGTAACTGCCCCTGCAAAAGCCCATACTGCAGTATGTGGCTACAGGGCTGTGTTTTGGTCTGTGATGAGTCACTTCCAGTTTGGGGTGGTTATAACCAGATCTTGTTAGTTTCTGGCATTTTTTAGAGAGTATCCTCTGTTTTTGCCTTTAATTTCTCTGCCAGTTTACTGCTTTATAATTAAGGTAAAGCAGTTAGCCTATGGAAGAGTCATCTCTAGCTACAGAGGTCACCCCCGCCCCTGGTCTGCCCTGGATGCTAGTCTCTCCCTTCCTGCGCTGGTCTGCTCCTAGCCTCTCAGGACAAACCTTTCCTGATGATCTTCTAGATTATCTTCAGCTGGTAAGTTGCTGTCCTTCTAAAATTCGTGTGTTTTACCAGTCAAGTACCATTTTTGAGGCTGAATTTAATAGTTAGTCATGAGGGCATGAGAGGAGCTTAGAAAGTCGTGTGTGCCTTCTCCACCTTCTTGGCTCTGTCTCTGAAGTTATTTTTATATGTAAATTCTCTTTCTATATCTTCCTGATGAGTTTTGTGGTACTATATAGAAATGTTGATGATTTATATGTATTTATTTCATATCCTGTAACCTTGCTAAGTTGCTAGTATTTTAGTGGTATTAGTCTTTTAGTATTCTCAAAATCTAGTATCATCTCATCTGCGAAAAAAATGGTTTTATTTCATTGATGCTTATGCTTATTTCTTCAATTTCTTCTTATTCTTTTCTTATTTCTCTGTGTAGAATTTCTTTTAAAATATTAAATAAAATTTATTAGTGAATATCCATGTTCTTCATAAAGCAGACTCTTATGTGTAATCACACATTTTCAGGGAGCAGTAAAGCTGGATTGAGTGGGAGGAGTTGTGTTAGTATATTCCATTAAGGATCATAACATGCCTAATGCAGAGTCCCTCCCATAAATAATAAACTCATTGAAAATATTAACTTTTCATCTCTTCCTGCTTTCCTTTATATTGCCAGGACTTAGCAGAATGCACTGAATATAATAAGTACTTAACAAATATTTCATTTATCTGATTATGCCACCCCACTTCTAGTCTAGTGGTGGAGTAAATCTAAGTCCCTGAGAGAGAAATCATTTAGTAGAAGAGGATGGAATTTTTGCTTCCTCTTCTTACCCCATAGACAATTAAGTGAATTGGGAATATGCATCCCTCATTAGAGAGATGCTTCTAGCAATTGTGCTGAAAGCAGTGATGTCTATATTTGACAGTTGGGAGAATTCTTGAAGACAGTGTAGTTTCTGGACTCTACAAAGGTTTTCAGAGTTCAAAAGAGGACTATAACAAAGGGGAATTTCAGAAAGATTTTATCAAAGGAAAAAAAACACATAGAAAAATACATACATACATATATATGTAGGTATATATATATATACCTACATATGATGGATATATATATACCTACATATGATGGATATATATATATATATATCCATCATTCAAGAATTGTAAGTTCATTCTTTGGTCACATAAGCTCTCTACATCTAAACTCACTCTTCTAATATTTATTATACATATATAATTTAATACTTGTCAGGGATCATATGACTCTAAAACATTTTGATAATAACTATTCTTACTATTTGACTTTTCCAAATATTCTTACTTTTTAAAAATTATTTTAATTAATTGACTTATTAATTGGAATACCCTAGATTGAACTCATGAACAAGAATACTAGAAATACATTTTGAGAATTAGTAGCTATCTACTTGGAAACTACCAATAGTAATGTAAGAGAAAGGTGGGGAGAATTGGTCTGGAAAGGAGGCTTCAAAGGTATCACCCATATTTAGATGAAGAGTAAACAAGATCCATCAATATGTGGAAGGGGGATATATTTGTTTAAATATTTAAAGGATTCTTAATACTAATTTAATATTTCCCTTTGCATATAAAACAATTTTACCATTATTTTTTGTTTGTTTTTGAGTTCCAAATTGTTTCCCTCCCCCTTTTTTTCCTTTGCTCTATAGAAATGACAAAACATTTGATATAGATTATTAATGTAGAATCATGCAAAATATATTTTCATAATAGCAATATTGTTAAGAACACATTGACAAAAAATCAGGATATATAGAGTTTTATTTTATTTTTTTTTTTTAAGAATGTTTTAATCTGCATTCAAACTACATCAGTTCTTTCTGTGGAGATGGATAGATTTTTTTTTATAAATTCTTCAGAATTGTCTTAAATCATAATAATACTGAGAATAGCTAAGGGATTCATAATTTTTCTGTTGCTATATATTCTTCTGGTTTTGTTCATTTCACTTAGCATCACTTCATGTAGAGTTGTCTTAATTTGCAATTTTCTGACCAATATTGATTTAGAGCACCTTTTCTTATGATTAGAAATGGTTTCAGTTTCTTCACCTGAAAATTTATTGTTCTTGGCCAATTATCAATTGGAGAATATATATAATTCTTATAAATTTGAGTCAGTTCTCTTGACCACAAATCTCTTCCTTTTCCACATGTCTGAGAGGTAAACTATCCTATGTTCTACTAATTTGCTTATAATATCACTCTTTATATCTAGATCATGAACCCATTTTGACCTTATCTTGACATATGGTGTTAGGTGTGAGTCAATGAATAGTTTCTGCCATATTAATTTTCAATTTCCCCAGCAGATTTTATTAAATAGTGAGTTTGTATCTCAAAAGCTGAGGTCTTTGGGTTTCTCAAAAACTACATTGCTATGGTCATTAACTATTTCACATGATTCTAATCTGTTCCATTGTTCAACTTCTCTATTTTTAGCTTTTTAAAAATTGGTTTGGCACTGAATATATGGGTTAATTTAGGTAATAATATCATTTTTTATTATATTCATTCAGCCTACCCATGAGCATTTGATATTTTCCCAATGGATTAGATCTGACTCTATTTAACTGGAAAGTGTTTTGTAGTTGTGTTTATATAGTTCTGACTTTGTCTTGACAGATATAATCCCCGATTTTTTATATTATCAACAGTTATTTTAAATAGAATTCCCCTTTGTATCTCTTCCCCCTGCACTTTGTTCATAATATATAAAAATGCTGATAATTTATGTGGATTTATTTTGTAACCTGCAACTTTGCTAAAATTGTGATTAGTTTCTAGTAGTTTTTCAGTTGATTATCTGGAGTTCTTTAAGTATACCATCATATCATATGCAAAGAGTGATAATTTGGTTTCTTCATTACCTCCTCTAACTCCTTTAATCTCTTTCTCTTCTCTTTTTACCAAAGCTAACATTTATAATAAAATATTGATTAGTAATGGTGATAGTGGGAAACCATATTTCACCCCTGATCTTAGTGGAAATGGTTGTAATTTGTCCCCATTACATATGATGGTTGCTGATGATTTTAAATAAATGCTACTGATCCTTTTAAGGAAGACTATTTATTCCTATATTCTTTAGTGTTTTTAATAGGAATGGGTGTTGGATTTTATCAAATGCCTTTTCTGCATCTGTTGAGATAATCATATGATTTTTGTTAGTTTGGTTATTAATATAGTCAATTTTAATGGTTTTCCTAATATTGAACCAGCCCTACATTCCTGGTATAAATCCTATTTGGTCAGTACATTATTGAGGGAATAATTTGTTATAATCTCATTGCTAATGTTTTATGTAAGATATTTGCATTAATATTCATTAGAGGAATAGGTCTAAAATGTTTTTTCTCTGTTTTGACCCTACCTGGCTTAAGTATCAGTACCATATCTATATCATAAAGAAATTTGTTAGGACTTCTTCTTTCCCTATTTTTTTCAAATCATTTGCATAATATTGGAATTAATTGTTCTTTCAATATTTGGTAGAATTCACATGTAAATCCACCTGGCCCTGGAGATTTTTTTTCTTGGGAATTTGATTAATAGCTTTTCTATTTCTTTTTCTAAAATGGAACTGTTTAACTAGTTTCTTTTCTCTTCTATTAATCTGGGCAATCTATATTTTTGTAGATATCCCTCCATTTCACTTAGATTATCAGTCTGATACCCACTATATCAATATATAGTTGGATAAAATATTAATAATTGCTCTGATTTCTTCTTCATTGATAGAAAGTTCTCTCTTTTCATTTTTGATACTGAGTTTCATTTCTTCTTTGCTTTTTCTAATTAAATTAATTAAAAATTTGTCTATTTTGTTTCTTTTTTTACAAAACTATTCTTAGTTTTATTAAGTAATTCAATAGTTTTCTTATTTTTGATTTTATTATTTTTTCCTTTTATTTTCATAATTTCAACTTTGGTATTTAAATGGAGTTTTAAAATTTGTCCTTTCTCCAGCTTTTTTAGTTGGAAGCCCAATTATTTGATCTTCTCTTTTTCTATTTTCTGCAAGTAATCATCTAGAAATATAAAATTTCACCAAATAACATTTTTTTGCATGCCACAAATTTTGGTATGTTGTCTCATTATTGTCATTTTGTTGGATGAAATTATTGTGTTTATGATTTGTTGTTTCACCTATTCATTCTTTAGAATCAGTTTAAGTTCCATTTAATTTTTGAATCTATTTTTTCCTGGCCTTTTTAGCATGCAATTTTATTGCATCATGATCTTAAAAAAATCATTTAATAGTTCTGCCTTTCTGAATTTCATTTTAAGCTCCTTATGCTCTAAGATGTGATTGATTTTTGTATAGGTTTCATATATTGCCAAGAACAAAGTATCTTCCTTTCTGTCTCCATCCAGTTTTCTCCAAATTCCTTCATACTTAACTCTTCTAGAATTCTATTTACCTCCTTAACTTCTTTCTTATTTATTTTATTCTTCAATTGATCTAGTTCTGAAAGAGCTAGGTTGAGATCCCCCTCTAGTAAATTTGGCTATCTAATTTTTCTTGCATCTCTCTTAAATTCTTCTCTAGGAATTTGGATGCTATACCACTTGGTGCATAAAATGTTTAGAATTCATATTACTTCATTATCTATGGTACATTTGAGTGGGATGTAGTTGCCTTTTCTATCTCTTTAAATAGATCTATTTTTGTTTTTCTTGATCTGAGATCAGGATCTTTACCCCTGCTTTTTTTATTTTTTACTTCAGCTGAAGCATAGTAGATTCTGTTCCAGTCTTTTATCTTTGCTCTGAATGTATCACTTGACTTAAATGTGTTTCTTTAAATAATAAATTGTAGAATTCTGGCTTTTAATCCAGTCTGCTGTCTGATTTCACTTTAAGGGAGAGTTCATCCTATTCACATTCACAGATAAAATTACTAACTCTGTATTTCCTGCCATCTTGCTTTCCCCCAGTTTTACTTTTCTATTTCCTTTCCCCCTTTTTCTCTTTCCTAGCATTTTGCTTCTGAGCACCCTTTCCTCAAATGGCCTTCCCTTTTTACAAGCCCTCCCTTTTTCTTATACCTTTCCCTTACTACTTTTGTCCTCCCTTCTTTTAGCTTCCCACTTTCCTTCCCCATTTTCTCTCCTATTTCTCTGTAGGGTGAGACAAGCTTCTCTGTGATCCTAAATATGTCTGATATTCTCTCTTTGTTCCAAATCTGATGAGATTAAGATTCATAAAATGCTCATCCATCTACCTTCGTTCCCTCAATTGTACCAAGTCTTGTTTGCCTCTTCATGGGATATATTTTACTCCATTTTAACTCCATTTTCCTCTTCCAGTAGTTTCTCCTCTAGTTTTACATATATAGATATATATCAATATATATACATATATATATATATATGTATCAATATATATATATATATGTTATATATATGTATAGATATAGATATATATTCAACAATAATATCAAATTACAACTGCACCCTGTAAATATAATCTTAACATTGATACAGATCTCAAGATTTAAGCATTTTATCTTCCCATATTGGGATATATGTTTTTTTTTTTAACTTTTAAAGAAAGAAAGCTATTTTTGCCTTTTTATTTTTCTCTTGAGTTCGGTATTTGAAAATAAAATTTTTTTCTATTCAGCTCTGGTCTGTTCATTAGAAATAAATGAAATCCACCTGTTTCATTGAACATTCTTCTTTTTCCCTGAAAGATGATGCTCAATTTTGCTGGACAGTTGATTCTTGGCTGAATCAAATCTCTTTGCCCTTCAGAATATCAGATTCCATGTCCTTCAGTCCTTTAAAGTGGAAGCTGCTTGGTCCTGGATAATCCTGATTGGGGCTCTTTGATATTTGAATTGTTTCCTTCTGATTGCTTGCAATATTTTCTTCTTGATTTGATAATTCTGAAATTTAGCTATGATCTTCCTTGGAATTTTCATTTTGGGTTCTCTTTCAGGAGGTGAATAGTAAAGTCATTCAGTGGTTGTTTTACCCTCTGGTTCTAGAACATCTGCACAGTTTTCTTGATTGTTGTGATACAGGAGCTACCTGCCAGTGGCTGCTGGAGGTATAACTTAGACCTATAGAATTGATCTCTTCATGTGAAAGAATGATGATACAAAAAGACTGAGAGGCAGTTGCTGTTCTCTGAGCTATTTGCTCTTCCCTCTTGCTTCCAATTTATTTAATTCCCAATCCACAAGGAACATGTGCAAAGGCTGCTTTGCAATTCCTTCAAGTGTTTAATTCACAGCTGTGGAGGCTCTTGGAGAATTGACCTGCTTCTTCACTTAGGCATGGTCCTTAACAATTCCCTGCTTTTTGTTTTATGAGACTGTGATTATCCCGCCCCAGTCCCCCACAGCATGGTCAGCAAGTTTGTGCATTAGCTATGGTCTTAGTCCACACACTAGGTAATGCAAACAGCACTATCATCTCTGGATGGTTGTAGGATTTGTATAGATACTATAGCAGTTGTTGAATCTTGTGAGATGTCATGGAAGCAAACTTTCAAACAGAGAAGAGAACTATAATCAGAACAGGACTATAAGTTTCTCATCAGTCTCCTGGCTTGGCCCTTTAATGTACTGGCCCATTTAATTACCCTGACTAAAAACTTCTTATCAGGTCTCTTCTCCCTTTCCTTCCCTGTGGGTTACCAAATGAGATCTGGGAGAATCCTACTCACAAACAATTCTCAGGAGCTGCTGCTTCTATTTTTCTTGTGTTTCTTATGCCCCATATTTGAGCACCATATGTTGTGATATAGAAGCCACCTGCTAATGGCTGCTGGAGGTCTAGCTTAGACCTGTAGAATGGATTTCTTCTTGTGAGAGGATGATGATGATACAAGGAGACTGAGAGGCAGTTGTATTCTCTGACCTCTCTGCTCTTCCCTCTTGCCTCCAATTTATTTCATTCCCAATCCACAAGGAATATCTGTGAAGATTGCTTTGCAATTCTTTCAAGTGTTATGATTCATAACTATGGAGGCTCTTGGAGAATTGGCCTGTTCTTTCACGTAGGCTTGGTCCTTAACACTAGATAATTTCCTAAAATATGGCTTCTAGGCTCCTTTTTTAATTATGATTTTCAGAAAGTTTCATAATTTTTTGATAATTTCTCTTTGATCTATTTTTCAGGTCAGTTATATTTCCAATGAGGCATTTTACATTTTATTCTATTTTTTTTCATTTTTTTTGACTGATCCTTGAAGTTTCATTGAGTCATTTACTTCCATTTGTTCAATTCTAATTTTTAGTGATTTTTTTTCTTCTGTTAGTTTTTTTTATCTCCTTTTGCATTTCCCTAAGTGAAATTTTAAATGTTTTATTCATTCCATTTTTTTTCCCCACACAGATTCTGTTGTTCAACAAATTGGTTTCTTTTTCATATCTATTTTGTAAGGAATTATATGCTTTTTTTCATTTCACCAAATCTATTTTCTTCAGATAATTTCTGGTTTTCATGTTCTAAACTCTCTTTCAAATGTCTCTTTTTATTTCCTCATTTTTTTTCTAACTCTCTTTTTAAGATTTTTTTTATTCTTCCAAGAGAGTCTTGTGAAATGGGGATCAACTCAGATCACTCTTTGAAGCTTCATCTGGAGATGATTTGCCTTTAGGATCCTCAGGGTATGAGGTCTTTCTCCATAAAAGCTATATCAGGGTTCTTTTTGCTTTTTTGCTCATTTTTTAAAGTTTGAAGTCTGCTGTAAGGCAAAGGGATGAAAGATGCTTTAGTTTTGCCGTAGGGCCTATGCTGCCAACTGATTTCAAGTGCTGGGTAGGTGTGGCCAGGTCCTTTATTTTTCTGGGGTTCTGAAGCTCACAATTTGCTTTTTTGTATTTGCTTTGGTTGTCTCACAGCTAATCTGCTAAATCACTGGCTTCTAACCAGGACAGAGTAGCCTAAGAGCTTCACAATAAATTCCTGGTGTGGGCATGGCACAAAGCCCTGGCTTCCTACCATGGCTTCCTGTGCTGCTTCTGGGCAGGAGCCTCTTCCTCTGCCCTACTGAAATGGGCCTTTTCTGAAATGCTTCCAAAATATCTTCTTCTGGCAATTTCTTACACTTCAATATTTTTGGGTTCTGTCACTCCAAAACCAGTTCAGAGGCTTGATTTGGTGTTGATCTGATGGACATGAGGAGGAGTTCAGATAAAGACATGTCTACTCTCTTCCATCTTGGCTCTGCCCCCTCAATATTTTTTAAATTACCTCCCCTCAATCTATTTTCCAGATAAGTTGTTTTTCAAGGAAATATTTCATTTTTTTCTCTTTTTTCCTCTTTTGATTTAGTTTGATTGTTTCTTGATATCTTATAAAGTAATTAACTTCCACTTCTAATTTCTTAAAAAAAATATTTTGTGAGCATTTCAACCTCTTCTATTTGGTATATTCTATTTTTAACAGGTTCTTTTATACAGTGAATTTAAATATATCCTTTTCCATTTGAATGATTCCACTTTTCAATTCATTCTTCTCTTCACTGAATTTCTGTGACTCTTTTAGTATTTGGCCTATTCTGTTTTCAAGATGTTACTTTCTTCAATAATTTTTGGTGTCTTCTTTACAAAACTCTTGATTCTTTTTTCCCTCATGATTTTCTTGCATCACACTTGCCATCCTTTCCAGTTTTTCCTCTATCTCTCTTCCTTGATTTTTAAAAACTCTTCCATGGCCTGAAACCAAATCATATTTTTCTTTGAGGTGTAAAATGTAGATGTTTTGAGTTTGATGTCTTCTGAAATTATGTTTTGAACTTCCCTGTCAAAAGAGTAACTTTCTTAATTTCCTCATTTTTATTCTTTTTTATGTTGTTCTCTCATTCTCCAGCCTATTTCTTGACTTTAATTTATATGGAAATGGGAATATCCTTCCCAACTGGAGAGCATACTATCCAAAACTTCATTGTGTTTATACAGCTATTTTTAGAGATAATTCTGGGCAACTGAAAATTTTGCGAAATTCAAACATGATATGTTATAAAGGAAAAATGTGTTGTGCTTCTCCTGTACTGTGCTCTCATTTGTGAGAAACCATAAGCACTTTTTTTTTCCCACTGTCAAAGTGGTACCAAATCCCAGCTCTATCACGACCGAAAGGTCTGTTTTGCTAGTTCTCCTCAATATCCAGAGGTGAGAGCCAATATTGAAACAGATCCAATTATGTTCAATTTAATAGAGTTTTGCACTTAGTACCAGCAAAGGGATCTGTGTAATTACTTCTTGACAAATTGACTCACTATCTGTTGCCTGAGAATTGCTGCCACTAATTCAATCATCCCCCAAGACCTTCTGCAGGTATGTTGGACCACAGTATGCATTGGACTAAGTTCCATCTTCACCCTGGTTTGACAAAGCTTTGTTGCCAAACTTCTAAAATGTATCTTACTGGAAAATTGTTTCACTTTGTCTTTTTTGTGAATTCTGCCTCTCCAAAATTTGTTTTGAATCATTATTTAAAGTTGGTAGAAGGTGTTTGATTGAAAGCTCAGGTAAGTCTCTACCTTTTTCCACACCATCTTGGATTTGCCTTCCTAATCCAATGTTTCATAAATTCTCTCTTCTGGCTCTGTTTTCCATATTAGTTGATTTCCCAATGAAGTATTTTATATGTTTTTTTATTCTTCTGATTTTGCTTACTTCATTCTTGATGTCTCATATTCATTGACTTCCACTTGCACAATTCTATTTTTAAGGAATGATTTTCCTTTATTAGCTCTTATACCTCCTTTTGTATGTAATCATTTCTACTTTTAAAGGAATTGTTTTCTTTTCCCATGTTGTTGACTCTTTTTTCCCCCCATGATTCTCTTGGATCATTTTAACTTATCTTTCCAATTTTTCTTGTACTTCTCTTATTTGATTTTAAAACTCTTTTCTGAGCTTTTCCATAATTATTTGTGGACTTGAGATCAATCTTCCTCCTTTTTGCTGTGTGGGAGAAACTTTGCCCACAGGTGTTTTGGAATTGTCCTCCTCTCAGTTTGTGACTATAATAACTCTCTATGATCATATTTTTTTGTTGTTGTTGTCATTGTTCATCTTTCCCAGTCTCTTTATTTTTAAATTAAAATTCTGCTTTGGGGGTGGAAGAGGTACTATCCCAAATTGCTTGTTTCAAGGTCTACACGCCATGCTGTTTACTTGGTGTTGCACTGGTGTTACCCATAGGTCCATGTGGGATTCTCATGTCTGGTGCTTCTCTGAAGAGTTAGATGAGGGTGAGTGGCACTTCTGGAGGCTGTGTGGATCTGGTAGCTCAGCTCAAGGCACATAGTGGACTACTTGTGCTGGCACCTGCCCCTGTGCTGAAGCACATTGGGGATCCCAGCATTTCTGTCTTCCTTTTGTCTATGACTACACTGAGGCATTTGGGGGTTCCCAGTGCTGGCATCTGCCTATTCACCTAGCTATGCAAAGGGGTGTGTGTGTGTGGTGTGTGTGTGTGTGTGTGTGTGTGCGTATTTTCCAGCTCAGCCTCACTGAGGCTTAGGACCTCCTCTTGGCTTGATGAGGTGGAGATGTCTGCTAACTTTCGAGGATCCTTCCTGTCCTTTCCTTTTACTTAAAGCAGATTTCTTCTGCTAACTGTTCAAGTTTCTCAGGCTAGATTATTATTTCATCCTGTCTTTTTGTTGATTCTATCATTCCAAAATTCATTTGGAGGTACCATTTTATGGGTGGAGGTAAAATGGGAAAGTTAAGGTGATTTCCCAGTTACATTGTTATATTGGCTCATAGAACTCCTCAGAAATATCATATATCTTGAGGAATACAATTTGGTCCTGTTTTGCTTTTCTTTGTGTGCACAGTGCTTAACAGAGCCAGTTAAGGCTAGATGACTAATTCAATAAGTCCTGGGAAGGCAGCCAGGAAGGAATCACGTATGTGCCTATATTTTCCTTTTTCCTCTAGGTCCTATGCACAATACTTTTGTACTTTGTATTCCCTTCCTTTTATATTGAGGTCAATTTTATAACATCAGTTTAATCATTCAAGATAATATTGTATTGAGATCACCTCATTTTCCTATCTCTGAGGCATAATAGATAAATTGAGGAAAGGCTTTCAAAAATTTAGAAATGTAGCTGCTGCTTACCACCAGTTAACATTCACATGCTAATGGACATAGAACAAGGCAATTGGGTAACTAAGCATTTGTTTAAAAGATTATCACACTAGAAATTGAAAACAGATTCTTCACTCTGCTAAGTTTGTGTTTGTAAAGGAAAACATGAAATTATTTACCTTAAGTGACTGAATCAAATAGGAAGGTTAATGAAAATTAACATTTTTAAATTTAGAAGTTGGTGGTTGTATCATATGTGGCAAGTAAGTTTTGATCCTATAGAGACTGTTTGTGTGTATGTATCAAGAAAAGATATGGAAAGAAAAAAATGGAAAGGGAAAGAGAAAAAAAAAAGAAGGGAGAAAAAAAAGAGAAGAGGAAAAGGAGAAAATGCATAAGGAGAAAGGGAGGCAGTAAAAATGAAGGAAAAAGGGAAGCAAATACAAAGAGGAAAGAGAGAAGGAGATATATGGTATAGTGTTATGGACCAAAACTCTTTTGCTTGAAACAAGGATTCTTACAAGATGCTAACTCAGTGCAATTGATAATACAATGGTTATCTAGTTTAGCATGGTGATTAATAGTTCTCTAGTTGAGTACATGTACTTAAAACTTAAGATAGTTCAACAAGATTCACATCTATGATAATATAATTATAATAGAGCATATAAGCTGGGACAAACTCAGCCAGACAGATTAATTCATTTCATCTCATACTACCGTGGTGGCTGGCCTCCTACACTTCCTCCATTGAAACCAAGTCCATTCTTAAAGGCTCTCCAGAAAGCTACCCAGCCCCAGGCAAGAAGACAATAAAGAATTTGGACTTTTATTCCTGACTATTCTCTTGGTGATTACTGACTTGAAATGAAGACTGGTCCAGAAACCTCCAGAAAACCAACGGGAACACTACAGTACATGAGAGAAGAAGCATAACAGGGAGGGACAGAAGGAAGGGCAAGTATTATGTATGTAGAGCAACTTTAAAATGATGTTGCTGCAATAGGAGTGGTGATATTATTGATGAACATTTGCTATTTTCCACGTATCAAGTAACTCAGGAGATGTCCTTCCTTTCACTAATTGTAGTGGTAACAAGTTGAATATCTATAGAGGACTCGCAGGTGCTGAGAAAAAATCAGGGTAACATATATATATATATATATATTATATATATTATATATTAGATTATTTATGTTACATTATATATATATATATATATATATAATGTAACATAAATAATCTAATATATAATATTACAATATATAATAAATATAATCATAATATATACTAAAATATATAATAAATATACATATTGTAATATATAAAATATATACATCTATATATATATACATATATATTATATATTACACACACGCACGCACACACACATACATATATAAAAGAGGAGCTAGAGAAGAGACAAGTCTTACCCAGCAAACAGTTCAAGCCAGACCTCACATTGGAAAAGTGAAGGACTAGGACAGACATAGGCACTGGTGTCAAGAATGAGTTCCCATCACTGCTTCATTTGACATATGAGCCTCATGCCAAGGCTTTTAGGGATAAACTTCACAAGTACATGAATCACAAAGAAAAATTGAACCTGTTAAAGCATGTTATTTAGAGTTCTACTTGATGAAATATCAATTAAAATAAATTTAAAACAATTCTACAATAATTAACAATTTCACAATCATTTCCCCCCATGAATTCAGGATACTTTATGGATTATTGAATATATTCCTTAATTGATACAAAGGTGGCAAAGTGTTTTCTATTTGGAAATGTAAAACCAAACCAAAAAAGAAGGGGTAAAAAATCTCTTTTGATGTATATGAGCTTATTTTTCCACATGGAGTTTTCTAAGTTCTCACACCTCAACAAGGTAACAGTGCTTCTTTCTTTTAATAAAACAGATTCCTTAGAGCAGTTACAACTGAACTTTTCAAAACTAATGCCTGTTCATTTTACATCTCCCTTATGTAGACTGACCTGACCTTGAAAGCTCAGTAGTCCATAACTGAAATATTACAGCAATAATTCAGCATTGCTGTAGTTAATGATAAGGTAGCATCAAGTAATTTGGTGAGTCAGATGTGGGAGAATTCGAGATCACTCATTCCTCTTGTGACTTAGGATCTGAGTTTCATGGTTCAATGTGAATACCATCTTTTGCTTGCCAATAATGGATCAAACTTCTAACAGGGAGGAGACAGAGTGCTTCTTTATTTTGCAGCTGAAACATGTAGGTATAGGGAAAGTGTGATAAAGACTATAACTCTTCATGCTATATCAAATTATATAGGGATTGCCACACTAGAGCTTATTTTGATTAATCCAGGTCAATGTTTTGAAGTTTTGAAGGAAATGCTATGGGAAGACACATTTGAATCATCTAGTGTCTCTTGTAATGGAGATAGAGAAGCAATTATTTCTTGCTATATTTCTTCTCCATTATTCATTTGCTGCTTTTACAATTCAGTGGCATTAAATACATTCCCCTTCATCTTACTTCATCAATCACTGCAATCAAAAGAAAGGAACACAGAATAATCATTCACATGGTGCACCCAACATTTTGTCTTGTTTTGTCTTTATTTCCAGTGTTATTTCACCAAGCATCAGAAACTATTTTAGCATAATGTCAGATAAGGAAACTTTACCCAATTAATTTATTGAAAGTTTTATTGATGCCCCAAAAATTTAATTTAAATGAAGTAGAGTTGCAGGAAGTAATCTTCATTGTCTTTTCCAGACTCGTGTGAGTCTAGTAATAAGACAAAAGTCAAGATGACTGGCTATGGAATCTTAAGTTTCTGATTAATCTCTAATTATTCTACAATGCCAGCACTACCTTTATTGTGTATTGAAATAAAAAAAAATGTTTATATCCTCCTATTTTGCTTTGGATAATTTTCATTTGTTTGGGATAGACATGACTTTAACTCGTATGAATGTATGAGTTCTGTTGGTTACCCTCCATCTGGTTTAGTCCATCTGCTTGTCCATTGTGATTATTTTGCCAGGGTGTGGCCATTCCCCATGGTACAGCTTTTTGGACCTCTAAGTGATAAGTGAGCAACAAAGATGGATGAACAGTTCTAAAAAGGACTTGTCTGTTCCTCACATCAAATGTGCTAAATCTCCATAAAAATACCATGTACCCCTAAAATTTCATTAAAAGATGAGTATGTATTCATAATTATACTAATCACCATTAAAAGAATGCATTGCTCAAACAGTTTATAGTCTAAATATGGAAACAAAGCAAAACAAAACAAGCACTATAAAAAATACACAAAAAGCACCAACATAATTCCAAACATCTTATGATTTTTTTCAATTTAATTCTGAGAAATAATTATCAACCTTGTTGAATTCTTTGTTCAATGACTTTGTGATTTATCCTAGAAATGCTTAGCAGCTGTGCAGTTGGGCGGGGGGGAAACTACATGATAAAGATAGAGGTGGCTCAGTATTGAAGATAAGTTGGCCAAGAATAATGGGAAGATAAGTAAAAAGTAGAAGAAAGGAGAATAACATTGAAATTAAGTTTAATCTATATAGTGTACAGAGGCTATGTGAACTTGGGCAAATAGCTGAAGATCTTAATTTTCATACCTACAAAATGAGGGTCTAAATAACTTTATGACTATGACTGTTTTCAGCAAAAAAAAGCTACTTCTGATTTGCATATATTATGAATTTGTGATATATTTATTTTGTTAATATTTTGCCATTATTCTCTTTTATCAGAGATAGGCATAATTATTTCCCTCTTTGTGGTCACACACATTATCTGAATAAATATTAGCTTTATGACTGATTTTTATCAAAAATAAATGAATAATCCATCTTATTTATATCTTTTGTAATCTAAAATCATAAAGAAAAAGGTTGAACATTGATGATAATGATAACAATGTAAGAAATTCAGAGGGAGATGATATGCAAGTTATTGTATGGTAGAATGACATTCACAATTAAAGATGGGGATAATTGTAGATTTGGGTATTATGTACTTTTGGATTCCAGAAGAAGGAACAGACATTAGATGAAGTCCTGGCTCACTTCTTCTGTCTCCTCACAAACATTAGGTCACATTCATAATCAGAGAATGTAAGAGAGAATCTGAAAAAGAGGCATTAATTAGACAAACACATGGAGATAGAGAGGAAAAAAATATTGACTAGCTTTCCTTTCCTTTAACCTTGAAAAGGACAAAAACTCAAATGCTTTTTTAATGAAAAATACACTTAAATGTAGTGAATAGAATATTGAATCTAAAATTAGGAAGATTCCTCTTCCTCAGTTCAAATTTGGCCTTAGACAATTACTAGTTGTAGAATCCTGGGCAAATCACTAAATAATGCTTGTCTCAGTTTCTCATCTATAAAACATGAGTTTGAGAAACAAAGAGCAAACCCCTCCAATACCCTTGCTAAGAAAACCCTAGTGTTCTTTCTGAAGGGTCAAAAATGAATAAAATAACTAAGGAACAATGGCATGATGATCTTCTCAACACAAGAAATATTTCTTTCTAGAAATCTGTTATTATTTAAAGGAAATTAATTGATTAAAAAGTTATTAAAGTAGCTAAGAACTACTATTTTCAAATAGTTATGAATTAGGGGGAGGCATTTTAAGGAAATATTGTAATATTCCTGGAAATGTCACTGCACTGAAGAATTATTAATTAGGCAAACATCTTTATTAGTCTACTTACCACCATACTGTGTGAGTAGCACTATTTTGATGTTAAATTTACTGAGAACAACAAATAACAGTCTTTTACTTAAAGAGCTTATGAAGTAGATGGGATAAGCTGAAATAGATCTTGGAAATATAAAACTGAGAATCTAAAAACACATGGCAAGGTGGTACCTAAGATAAAGATAAGTAAGCCACAAACTTACTTCCTAGAAATGGGTCAGAGATTTTCTCTTTCCAAGCCTGGGAGTTAGTGTTACTCCTATCCTTGCGAAATATAGGTGGATTGAGTCTAACACTGAATATTTACATTCTACTCATATCTAATTTGTGATGACCATGTATTTAAAATCAGCCAGAGTCAGGAATTCAGGTTAAGGGGAAATCTTCAATCTTTATTATTTTTGAGGTGAAGGGAGATTAGCAATGTGAGCAGCTGCAACAAGATGCCAGCCAGCAGTCCCTTTCCATCTCTCTCTCCACCCTTCTGCCTCCAACCATCAAAGTCGTCATTTCTTATACAACACATTAGGACTTGCACAAAGAGTGGGTGGGGTCCATTCTTTCTCCAAGCATTTATATTAATAGAATATGGTCCAATTAATATTTAGCCTCACATGCTTGGGAACTCAATGCATCAACTTGAGCCTCAGCCCATTACACTAATTAACGAAGCTTGGAAGTACAGTGGGTAGAGTACCTGCCCAGAAGTTAGAAAAACTTATTTTCTTAAGTTCAGATTTGGCCTCAGATATTAACTAGCTAAGTAATCCTGGGCAGGCCACTTAATACTCTTTGATGTAGTTTCTAATTTTTAAAACATGGAGAAGAAAATGGCAAACCACTTCTGTATCTTTTCCAAGAAAATCATAAATAGGTCACAAAGAGTCAGATAGAGCCAAACAACAACAACAACCTGACCTAGTATATTATTCACTTATAATCTAGTCAATTGATGAGAAATCTGCATGATATATACTATTCCTTAGTTATACCTACTCTAGTAAATTTCCCAAATATATTATTTCACATTTTGGAAGCTTATCTATCAGCTCTATTATTTTATTCCTTAAAAGCATTTTGTCGTTCCGGTTAAGATGGCGGAGAGGAGGCACATAGCTGTGTATCTCCGCGTTTTCTCTCACTATCCATTTCATTACAAGCCTCTGAATTAATGCTTGACTGAAAAAAAAAAAACCCACAAATAGTTACCAAGAGAAGCCATCCTTGAGATTCACCAAGAAATGTCTGTTTCTACTGGAGGGCTGGGACAGTTTTAGATCGGGCGCAGGCTGAGGGCAGCGGCAGTGAGAGCATGGGAGCAGACTGGAGAGGGGATGGAGAGTGATCGCAGCCGTCTCTGCGGGGAGAACTTTGATACAGGACTGGTTACTTTGCCCTGGCAGCAAGTCAGCAGCCCAGCAGAGAAGCTAAAAACACCGGGGCTGAAGAATACAACCCCAAACAGCTGGAGTCTCTCGGGACCTGGCTGCTCCCCCCTTCCCCCCACAGTGACTCAGCACGCTCTGGGATTTCAGAGCGCTGGCGCAGCACAGTAGGGCTAGTGCCTCACTACTGCCACCCGCAGTCTGTAGAGGAAGCTCAGTAACACCACCCAGCCCCTCCCCCAAAGAAAGACTCAATTTTTTTCTTTTTTTCTTTGCTAGTTTGTCTTTGAATATTAGACAGAATGAGCAAGAAACTGAAGAGGACTTTAATCCTTGACAGCTTCTATACAGATAGAGAGCAGACTCTAAATCCTGAAGAGACTAAAAACAGACAGTCTCCAGGTGAATCCCCAAAGGAGGAGATCATCTGTTCCTCAGCACAGATGAATCTCATGGAGGAAATTAAAAAGGCTCTCACAAGAGAGCTAGAAGAAAAATGGGAAAAGCAGAGTGAGGCTTGGCAAAAGGAGAGGGAGGATTGGCAAAAGAGCCTGGAGAAGTCATCCCACTCAGTTAAAGAGAGACTGGATAAAGAAATAAAATCCTTGAAAAATAAGATTGGTGAACTGGAAACAGAAAATAGCTCTCTAAAAAACAAAATTGGTGAAATGGAAAAAAAAATCACAGAAAAAAAGAACTCAATGGGACAATTAGAAAAAAGATTTTTAAAAAGTGAGTGAAGAAAATACTTCACTGAAAATCGGAATTGAACAATTAGAATTGAATGACTTGAGGAGACAAGAAGAATCAGTCAAGCAAATCCAAAAAAATCAAACAATGGAAAAGAATGTGAAATACCTTCTGGGGAAGACAACAGACCTGGAAAACAGATCCAGGAGAGACAATCTGAGAATCATTGGACTCCCAGAAAAGCATGAGGAAAAAAAGAGCCTGGACACTATTTTCCAGGAAATTATCAAAGAGAACTGCCCAGAAGTCATAAGAACAGAGGAAAAAATAGACATTGAAAGAATTCATCGATCACCCACTGAAAGGGACCCTAAAATCAAAACACCAAGGAATATAGTGGCCAAATGCCAGAACCTTCAGACGAAGGAAAAAATAATGCAAGCGGCTAGAAAAACCCAATTCAAGTATCAAGGAGCCATAATAAGGATCACCCAGGATCTGGCAGCATCCACACTAAAAGATCGAAGGGCCTGGAATATGATATTCCGAAAGGCTAAGGAACTTGGTATGCAACCAAAAATAACTTACCCAGCTAGAATGAGCATCTTTTTCCAGGGAAGAAGATGGACATTGAACAAAGTAAGCAAATTTCACCTATTTTTGATGAAAAAGCCAGAACTTAACAAAAAGTTTGATCTACAAATGTAGAACTCAAAAGAAATCTAAAAAGGTAAAGATTAATCTTGGGAACTATTTCGGCTATAAAGATGTATAAAGAATACATGTATACCTTGTTCTAGAAACTGATGTGGAAAGGACATTGTACCAGAAAAAGGGTAAAGTGGGGGTACTACATCTCATGAAGAGGCATAGGAAACCTATTATATCTGAGAGAAAGAATGGAGGGGGATGAATATAGTGGGTATCATACTGCCTTCAGAATTGGCTTTAAGTGAAAAATCTTAGACATATTCAATCTATGGTGAAACATCTCCCACCTCATTGAAAAGTGAGAAGGGAAAAGTGAAAAGGGAAGTAATAAGCTAAGCGGACGGGAATACAGAAACTGGGAGGGAAAGGGGTAAGATAGGGGGAGGAACTCTAAGGGCGGGGGAGGGATACTAAAAAAGGAGGGCTGGGAGAAGCAAATGGTGCTCACAAGCTTAATACTGGGAAGGGGGGTAAAGGGGAAAGAAGGGAGAAAAGCATAAACTGGGGTTAACAAGATGGCAAGTAATACAGAATTAGTCATTCTAACCATAAATGTGAACAGGGGTAAACTCCCCCATAAAGAGGAAGTGGTGAGCAGAATGGATTAAAAGCCAGAATCCTACAATATGTTGTTTACAGGAAACACACCTGAAGCAGGGAGATACATGCAGGTTAAAGGTAAAAGGTTGGAGCAAAATCTACTATGCTTCAGGTGAAGTCAAAAAAGCAGGGATAGCCATCCTGATCTCAGATCAAGCTAAAGCAAAAATTGATCTAATTAAAAGAGATAAGGAAGGGCACTATATCTTGCTAAAGGGTAGCATGGATAATGAAGCACTATCTATATTAAACATATATGCACCGAGTGGTGTTGCATCTAAATTCTTAAAAGAGAAATTAAGAGAGCTGCAAGAAGAAATAGACAGTAAAACTATAATAGTGGGAGATCTTAACCTTGCACTCTCAGAATTAGATAAATCAAACCACAAAATAAATAAGAAAGAAGTCAAAGAGGTAAATAGAATAGTAGAAAAGTTAGATATGATAGATCTCTGGAGAAAATGTAATGGAGACAGAAAGGAATACACTTTCTTTTCAGCAGTTCATGGAACCTATACAGAAATTGACCATATATTAAGACATAAAAACCTCAAACTCAAATGCAGTAAGGAAGAAATAGTAAATGCATCCTTTTCAGACCACGATACAATGAAAATTACATTCAACAAAAAGCCAGGGGAAAGTAGACCAAAAATAATTGGAAACTAAATAATCTCATACTAAAGAATGATTGGGTGAAACAGCAAATCATAGACATAATTAATAACTTCGCCCAAGAAAACGATAATAATGAGACATCATACCAAAATGTATGGGATGCAGCCAAAGTGGTAATAAAGGAAAATTTCATATCTCTAGAGGCCTATTTGTATAAAATAGAGAAAGAGAAGGTCAATGAATTGGGCTTGCAACTAAAAATGCTAGAAAAGGAACAAATTAAAACCCCCCAGTCAAACATTAAACTTGAAATTCTAAAAATAAAAGGAGAGATCAATAAAATTGAAATAAAATTGAAATAAAAAAACTATTGAATTAATTAATAAAACTAAGAGTTGGTTCTATGAAAAAACCAACAAAATAGACAAACCCTTAGTAAATCTGATTTAAAAAAGGAAAGAGGAAAATCAAATTGTTAGTCTTAAAAATGAAAAGGGAGAACTCGCAACTAACGAAGAGGAAATTAGAGCAATAATTAGGAGCTACTTTGCCCAACTTTACGCCAATAAATTCGACAACTTAAATGAAAAAGAAAAATACCTCCAAAAATATAGCTTGCCCAAACTAACAGAAGAAGAAGTAAATATCCTAAACAGTCCCATCTCAGAAAAAGAAATAGAACAAACTATTAATCAACTCCCTAAGAAAAAATCCCCAGGACCAGAGGGAGTTACATGTCAATTCTACCAAACATTTAAAGAACAATTAACTCCAATGATAAATAAACTATTTGAAAAAATAGGGATTGAAGGAGTCCTACCAAACTCCTTTTATGACACAGACATGGCACTGATACCTAAACCAGGTAGGCTGAAAACAGAGAAAGAAAATTATAGACCAATTTCCCTAATGAATATTGATGGTAAAATCTTAAATAAAATATTAGCAAAAATATTACAGAAAATCATCCACAGGATAATACACTATGACCAAGTAGGATTTATACCAGGAATGCAGGGCTGGTTCAATATTAGGAAAACTATTAGCATAATTGACTATATCAATAACCAACCAAACAAAAACCATATGATCATCTCAATAGATGCAGAAAAAACATTTGATAAAATCCAACATCCATTCCTAATAAAAACACTTAAGAGCATAGGAATAAATGGACTTTTCCTTAAAATAGTCAGGAGCATATATTTAAAACCATCAGTAAGCATCATATGCAATGGGGAAAAACTAGAACCTTTCCCAGTAAGATCTGGAGTGAAGCAAGGTTGCCCACTATCACCATTATTATTTAATATCATATTAGAAACACTAGCCTCGGCAATAAGAGTCGAGAAAGATATTAAAGGAATTAGAGTAGGCAATGAGGAAACCAAACTATCACTCTTTGCAGATGATATGATGGTATACCTAGCGAACCCCAGAGATTCTATTAAAAAGCTATTAGAAATAATTCATAATTTTAGCAAAGTAGCTGTCTACAAAATAAATCCCCATAAATCCTCAGCATTTTTATACATCACCAACAAAACCCAACAGCAAGAGATACAAAGAGAAATTCCATTCAGAATAACTGTTGATACCATAAAATATTTGGGAATCTATCTACCAAAGGAAAGTCAGGAATTATATGAGCAAAATTATAAAAAAAAGTCTCCACACAAATAAAGTCAAACTTAAATAATTGGAAAAATATTAAGTGCTCTTGGATCGGACGAGCGAACATAATAAAGATGACAATACTCCCTAAACTGATCTATTTATTTAGTGCTATACCAATCAGACTTCCAAGAAAATATTTTAATGATCTAGAAAAAATAACAACAAAATTCATATGGAACAATAAAAAGTCAAGAATCTCAAGGGAATTAATGAAAAAAAAAATCAAATGAAGGTGGCCTAGCTGTATCTGATCTAAAATTATATTATAAAGCAGCAGTCACCAAAACCATTTGGTATTGGCTAAGAAATAGATTAGTGGATCAGTGGAAAAGGTTAGGTTCCAAGACAGAATAGTCAACTATAGCAATCTAGTGTTTGACAAACCCAAAGACCCTAACTTCTGGGATAAGAATTCATTATTTGATAAAAACTGCTGGAATAATTGGAAATTAGTATGGCAGAAATTAGGCATGGACCCACACTTAACACCATATGCCAAGATAAGATCAAAATGGGTCCATGACCTAGGCATAAAGAACGAGATTATAAATAAATTAGAGGAACATGGGATAGTTTATCTCTCAGATTTGTGGAGGAGAAAGAAATTTGTGACCAAAGATGAACTAGAGACCATTACTGATCACAAAATAGAAAATTTTTATTACATCAAATTAAAAAGCCTTTGTACAAATAAAACGAATGCAAACAAGATTAGAAGGGAAGCAACAAACTGGGAAAACATCTTCACAGTTAAAGGTTCTGATAAAGGCCTCATTTCCAAAATATATAGAGAACTGACTCAAATTTGTAAGAAATCAAGCCATTCTCCAATTGATAAATGGTCAAAGGATATGAACAGACAATTTTCAGAGGATGAAATTGAAACTATTACCACTCATATGAAAGAGAGTTCCAAATCATTATTGATCAGAGAAATGCAAATTAAGACAACTCTGAGATACCACTACACACCTGTCAGATTGGCTAAGATGACAGGAAAAAATAATGATGAATGTTGGAGGGGATGCGGGAAAACTGGGACACTAATGCATTGTTGGTGAAATTGTGAACGAATACAACCATTCTGGAGAGCAATCTGGAATTATGCCCAAAAAGTTATCAAATTGTGCATACCCTTTGATCCAACAGTGTTTCTATTGGGCTTATATCCCAAAGAAATACTAAAGAAGGGAAAAGGACCTGTATGTGCCATGTTTGTAGCAGCCCTGTTTGTAGTGGCTAGAAACTGGAAAATGAATGGATGCCCATCAATTGGAGAATGGCTGGGTAAATTGTGGTATATGAATGTTATGGAATATTATTGTTCTGTAAGAAATGACCAGCAGGATGAATACAGAGAGGACTGGTGAGACTTACATGAACTGATGCTAAGTGAAATGAGCAGAACCAGGAGATCATTATACACTTCGACAACGATATTGTATGAGGACATATTTTGATGGAAGTGGATTTCTTTGACAAAGAGTCCTGAGTTTCAATTGATAAATGACGGACAAAAGCAGCTACACCCAAAGAAAGAACACTGGGAAACGAATGTGAACTATCTGCATTTTTGTTTTTCTTCCCGGGTTATTTATACCTTCTGAATCCAATTCTCCCTATGCAACAAGAGAACTGTTCGGTTCTGCAAACATATATTGTATCTAGGATATACTGCAACATATCCAACATATAAAGGACTGCTTGCCATCTAGGGGAGGGGTGGAGGGAGGGAGGGAAAAAAAATCAGAACAGAAATGAGTGTCAATATAAAGTAATTATTAAATAAAAATTTATAAAAAAAGAGCACATCATTTCTTAAGTTGATATTATGTAATATTTTCAATAAAGTATAACATAAGACAATGAAGTAAATTTGAAAGTCATGACATCTTAATAAAGAAAAGCAGGATGGTTTTTCTATTGTATAATATCAAAACAACAAACTTATACTTGAGTTAATAACTAAATAAAATTTTTATTTCTGTTTTTGATATGCAATTTCTCATTTTTAAAATTAGTCTTAGAGGAGACTACTTGTTTTTTAATCAGTAAACTATAAAGTACATTGTGAGTGTATGTGATAGAGTAGTGATTTCACATCATTAATGCCATCTTATTGTACATAGAATAGAGGTCTTCATGGTCTTTATATTTTTTGGAGGATTTTCCCCCCAATAATTTTATTTTCAAAAAGCATTTTTTTTCTTAACAGTGTCATGAAATAGATGGGAATTATGCATTTTATTTAAAAAATAAAAATCTCTAATTTAACTAGATTTTATAAGTGGAAAATATTTTTTATACTTCAGACTCCATGACACTGAAGAAGGTCAAGCTGATCTCTGAATTTAATATTACTAAATTCAATAAGAGAAATCACACTAATTTTCGTGATAGTATCAACATTTACTCAATCTTCTCCCTTCGTACTTCACTCTTTGTGGTGTTTTTCTTCTTTCAAATATAATGGTTCTCTCTGGGAGCAGGTTTCTTGGGGAGATTTTCTGAAGGCAGCCCTAGTTGCAGTTGAAAGCAATAATCACTTCAAAATGTAGCCAGCTGAAAAAATGCAAATGTTTATTTTCTCCTTCCTTGGGCCTGAGTAGCTTTCTTAGAGGCCTATCTCTCTGCTTGGTTTCAAGAGCTCCCTCCGAATGTCTCCAAATCCAAAGGTTTGTCCTTTAGCCCCAGCCAGCACAAAGGTGGAAAATGAAATGATTCTCTCTTACCTCTGAGAGAAGGCTTCTGGCTCTCAATCTCCCAGAGTGTTCCTTTTGAGTCTTGTCTCCTTGCCTGGGGCTGGGCAGCTTTCTGGAGAGCTTTTCAGACAAGCCTTGGTCTTAGTGGGGCAAGTGCAGGAGGCCAGCCATCAAGGTGGGATGAATGAATCTGGTTGTGCCTCCGAGAGAGGGCTTCTCCTGAACTGACTTGACTGGCTCACTGAAGCTCTATTTATGCTCCTTCTCTGAGAGTGGGATTGTGGGATCTGAGAGTGGGATTATAGGTTTCCTCCTAGAGTGCTCTCGGGCCCTAAGAGCTTCTTGCTTATATGAGCTTTCTAAAGGTGTGAACACAAGCATTGTTTCTATCAGTTCTACTTAGTACCTGGTTTTAAGTTCTGGCCCATAACATCTCCTCAATCACACTGAACCATGCTAAATTAGATAATTATTGTCTCTATCAACTCTAATGACTTAACACTTTGTAAGGATTCCAACAACTCCTAAGTTAGATTTTTTATATTCGACTGATTATATTATTCCATCTGTGAACCAAAAGATACCAGAATAAGGTTTAAGTGATGCTCATTTCTTACTCTAATGTTCTCCTCCATTGTAATAAATACTTCACTGTTCTTCATATAAAATAATTTACACCATTCTACCTCTTCCTTCCTTCTACATCTAATGTACTCCTCTTTTGTATCTCTTAGATTTTTATTCTATTTTTTGTCTATGTATATTTTTTTAGCTGTACTATCAGAAACATATATATATATATATACATATATATATATATATTTAAATTACAAGTATCTTCCTTCCATGTCCAGATGTAAACAGTTTATCTCTATTGAAACCTTTTTGTTTTCTTTTCATTTTCTGTATCCTGCTCTTGGGTCTTGAGGTCAAACTTTTGGATCAGGCTTGTGGTTTCCTTATTGAAGTTTGAAATCCTCTTAATTCTTTGAATGATCATTTCTCTTCTCTTGTGTTATGTTTACTTTTGCTAGATAAGTGATTCTTGTTTGCAGTCCAACCTTTGTCTTCTGAAAAATTATTTTTCTTCACTTCATATGCTTTTATATTGCAGGTACTAAGTACTGTATATTCTTGAGTATAACTTTCTGAGATATACATTGTTTCCTCTGGCCATTTTTAGTATATTCATCTTTGCCTTGATAGTTTTGAAATTTGACTATAGTGTTACTTGGACTTATTTTGGAAACTCTTTCCTGAAGTGAACAATTGATTCTTTCAATTTATGTTTTGTCCTCTGATTCTAGGACATCAGGGCA
Source organism: Antechinus flavipes (assembly GCF_016432865.1). Classification (NCBI taxonomy): domain Eukaryota; kingdom Metazoa; phylum Chordata; class Mammalia; order Dasyuromorphia; family Dasyuridae; genus Antechinus; species Antechinus flavipes. Next base: position 487,290,209 of record NC_067398.1, on the reverse strand, counting down.
ATTTTACTTCAGAATTTATTGAAAGATCTTGACCAGTTCCTCCTTGGGATTATGACTTTCAGGTAGTCCAATAATTCTAATATTATTTCTCCTGGATCTATTTTCCCAGGTCAGTTGCTTTTCCCATTTGGTATACTACATTTTCTTTCATTCTTTTGGAGTTGTTTGATTGAATCCTAATATCTAATAGAGTGTTTGCTTTCCACTTGCCCAATTCTAACTTTTAAGGTGTTTTTTTTTTTCATCAACTAGGCTTTCTACTTCCTTTCTCAATTAGCCAGATGTAATTTTGTTTTTAAAAAATCTTTTTTCATTAAAGGATTTTTGTAACTCTTGTGCAATTTGGCCTATTCAGCTTTTTAAGCAGTTGTCCAAGGTATGACTTTTTTCATAATTCTCTTGCATCACTCACATTTCTTTTCCTAATTTTTATTCTACTTTTTTATATGATTTGTGGTCTCCTTTTTGAGCTCTTTCATGAGCTTTATTTTTTTTTTCTGTCCTTGAAATCACATCTCATTTTGGTGTATTTTTCTTTTTTTTTTCTTTTTTTTTTAAATATTTTAATAGATTTTATTTTCCCCCAATACATAGAAAGATAGTTTTAAACATTTATTTTTTGTAAAACTTGGTGTTTCTAATTTTTTCATCTCTTACTTGCCTCCCCATTTCCCAAGACAGCAAACAATATGATATAGGTTATATATGTGCAATTATTTTAAACATATTTCCATATTTGTTATGTTGTACAAGAAAAACAAAATAAAAAGTGAAGAACATGAGAAAGAAAAACAGCATTCAAACAAACAACAAAAACAAAAGGTGAAAATACTATGCTTTTATCCACATTTAGTCTCCATAGTTGTCTCTCTGGCTGCAGATGACATTTTGTTGTTTACTGTTTCCAAGTTTATTGGAATTTCTTTGAACTATTGAATTATTGAGAAGAGCTAAGTTCATCATAGTTGATCATCACATAATTTTGTTATTACTCTGTACAATGTTCTTTTGGTTGTGCTGACTTCATTATGCATCAATTTGCTTGTCATTTTTTATAGAACAATAATATTCCATAACATTCATATATATAACTTATTCAGCCATTCCTCAATTCATGAACATCCACTCAATTCCCAGTTTCTTGCCATTGCAAAAAGAGCTGCTATACATATTTGTTTTCTGCACATAGGGGTCATATTTCCTCTTTTTTGGTATCTTTGGGACACAGAGCCAGTAGAAACACTGCAAGATCAGAGAGTATGAAGTTTTATAGGCCTTTGGACATCATTTCAAATTGCTCTCCAGAATGGTTAGATCAGTTGACAACATCAAAAAATGCATTAATATCGTATTTTTCCCACATATCCTTCACCATTTATCATTATCTTTTCTTGTCTTTTTAACCAATCTGATATGTGTGAGTTGATAAGTCAGAGCTGTCTTAATTTGTATTTCTCTAATCAATAGTGGTTTAGGGCATTTTTCATATGATCAGAAATGGCTTTAATTTCTTCATCTGAAAATAGTCTGTTTTTAGCCTTTGACCATTTGGTAATGGTTTGTATTCTAATAAGTTTGTGTCAATTCTCTATATATTTAATTTTTTAATTCAAATTAATTTTTACTGAAGGTTTTTTTAATTTTCAAAACATATTAATTTTGATTCTCAAAAACCCTTGTGTTCTGTTGCCTCCCTCCCCCTCCCCTGTCCCTTAAATGGCAAGCCATCCAATATATAATAAACATGGTAAAATATATGTTAAATCCAATAAGCATACATAGTTAAACAATTATCTTGCTATACAAGAAAAATCAGATCAAAAAGTAAAATAAAAAGAGAAAGAAAATAAAATTCAAGCAAACCACAACAAAAAGGGTGAAAATGCTATGCTGTGATCCACTTACAATTCTCACAGTCCTCTTTCTGGGTGTAGTTAGCTCTCTTCATCACAAGATCATTGAAACTATCTTAAATCATCTTGTTATTGGAAAGAGCCATGTCCTTCAGAAATGATCATCATATATTCTTGTTGTTGCCATGTACAATGATCTCCTGATTCTGCTCATTTCACTTGGCATCACTTCATGTATGTCTCTCTAGGGCTTTCTAAAATCATGCTGCTGATCATTTCTCATAAAACAATAATATTGTATAATATTTATATACCATAACTTATTCAACTATTCTCCAACTGATGAGCATCCACTCAGTTTCCAGTTTCTTGCCACTACAAAAAGGGCTGCCACAAACATTTTTTGCACACGTGGTTCCCTTTCCCTCCTTTAAGATGGAGTATATAGCCTTAAGATATAATCTTAGTAGAAACACTCCTAGATCAAAGGGTATGCACAGTTTAATAACCCTTTGGGCATAACTCCAAATTGTTCTCCAGAATAGTTGGATCACTGCAAAATTCCTCCTTCATAGTATTAGTGTCCCAGTTTTCCCACAACCCTTCCAACATTCATTATTATCTTATCCTGTCATTGTAGCCAATCTGAGATCTGTGTAGTGGTGTCTCAAAGTTGATTTAATTTGCATTTCTCTGATCAATAGCAATTTAGAGTACCTTTTCATATGACTAGAAATGGCTTAAATTTCTTCATCTGAAAATTGTCCTTTGAATATCTATCCATCAGAGAATTGCTTGCATTCTTATAAATTTGAGTCCATTATCAATACATTTTAGGAATGAGGCTTTGAATGTAAAAATGTGTCCCCAGTTTATTGCTTCCCTTCTAATCGTGTCTGCAATGGTTTTGTTTGTACAAAAATTTTCTAACTTATACTCAAAATTATCTATTTTGTGTTCAGTAATGATCTCCAGTTCTTTGGTCACAAATTCCTTCTGTCTCCACAGATCTGAGAGGCAAACTAGCCTATGTTCTTTTAATTTGCTTATATCACTCTTTACGTCTAAATTATGAATCCATTTGGACCTTATCTTGGTATGCAGTATTAGGTGTTGGTCAAAGCCTACTTTCTGCCATACTAGTTTCCAATTTTCCAAACAATTTTTGTCAAATAGTAAGTTCTTATCCCAAAAGCTAGGAATTTTCTATATATTTTAAAAATTTGGACTTTATCAGAAACATTGACTGCAAATTTCCCCCCAGAATTTTGCTTCCCTTTTAATCTTGACTGCATTGCTTTTGTTTGTACAAAACCTTTTAAATTTAATATAATCAAATTTATCCATTTTACATTTCATAATATTCTCTAGTTCATCTTTGGCCATAAATGCTCACTTCTCTACAGATCAGAATAAGTAGACTATTCTTGTTTTCCTAATTTGGTTATAATATTATCCTTTATATATAAATCCTGAAGCCATATTTACCTTATGTTGGTAAAGGGTATGGGGTCTTTTCTCATAAGTGTTTGGACAATGTCATTGTCTTTTGAGTTTGTGTCTTGGACTTCCCTGTCAATATAAAAAGTTTCATTGGTCAGATTCTTATTGTTTTGTTTTGGTTTTTTACTTGACATTTTTTCCTTATTTTGTTTCTTTTAAATTTGAGCTCTGCTCCAAGGTAGAAGGAATACCACCTCAGGCTTCTTGTGCCTGTGGCAAGAGTCTTTGGCCATTTACCTAGTGCAGTACTGATGTTGCCCTGAGGTCCACAGGGGAACCTTGTTTCAGGTGCTAATGGAGTACATTTGGATGTGACTGACATTACTGGAAACTGTAGTTTTCTGATTTCCTGGTGCTGATTGGGTTTCTAGTGGTTTTATCTGCTATATGCTGAAGCCATATCCTATGTTTTTGCACTTCCCTGGGGCTACACTCAAGTGTATGATGGTCTGGCAGCTGGAGAATGTCTATTTTTCTGGAGTTGTGCCTATCCATATAATGGTCTGGCAGTTGGACAACATCCACCATCCTGGAGCTCTGTTGTAGCCTTCAGTAGTTGGGTCTCTGGAAGATGCCTGCCTAATTGAGAGTTACAAGTAGCAAATGATAGTCTATCAAGTTTTTGATTCTCCTGCCATAGAACACAAGGGTAGGGTCCTAATGTTGTCATTCAACTACTTTATACTGTAAGGTGGGACTTGCTTCAATCTTGCTTGTAAGCTTTCTGTCCTGGAGTGTGCCTCTTCTTTACCGTACTAAGATAAACCCCTCCTGTTGATCACCAAGTTTCCTGGGCTAAGAGATTTCTTCAGCTCATCTCTTTACTGGTTTCACTATTCCATTCCTGTCTTGTGGTGCTATTTTATAGTTGTTCAAGAACTAAATATGGGGGTATGTCATGGATTCATTGCTTACTCTGTCATCTTAGCTCCTAGAAGTAGAACTGCACAGGGATTATTATATAAGTTCCTACCAGTATATTATCCAGTCCAGCATTTCATCTTCATTGATGGTACTTTGAATCTCTCAAAGAGTAATTTGCTGATATCCTTTAATGTTAATCCCAAAAGGAATCATGCATTTTCTATTCCAACAATTCTGGAGAGCAATTTGGAGTTATGCCAGAAAGGCTACAAACCTGTATATTGAAATGGTGATATCAGTAAAAGTGGACTGATTTCAGAAAAGCTTGGAAAGACATGAACTGAACAAGATTACATTATGATCAATTGTGATGGATCTGGCTTTTCTCAACAATGCAGTGATTCAATGCAATTCCAAAAAACTTGAGATAGGAAGTGTCATCTACATCAGAAGAGAGTACTATGGAGACTGAATGTGGATTAAAGCATAGTATTTCATCTTTTTTATTTGTTTGTTTTTCTCTCACATTGTTTCTTTTCCTTTGGTCTGCTTTTTCTTGCACAATGTGAAAATATGGAAATATATTTTAAAAGATTGCACATATTTAACCTATATCACATTGATTACTATCTTCTGGAGTGAAGAGGTTAGGGAGGAAGGGATTAAATTTTGAAACACAAAGTCTTACAAAAACGAATGTTGAAAATTACAATTATTTGAAAACATAGGATTGAGAATTTAAAAAAAAAAAAAAACACTTATTTTCTATCCTTTAGTGACTATGGACCGTATTTCACTTAGGCAATGTTCATCATGGGCTAGACACTGAAAAAAACATGGTGAAAAAAACCAAAACAAATTAAAAGCAGTTCTGCCCTTAAGATGCTGACATTATAATGGTAGCAGTAAATATAAAAATAACTTGGTACACACACAATGATGTTCAGCATTTATAGAAAATAATTTCATAGAGAAAGATATTATTAACCATTGGGGACTAAGAACTGCATAAGGTAGGATTTGTACTGAATTTTGAAGGAAAGTAGGGAAACTAAAATATTGAGGTAAAGAGGGAGATTATTCCCAAACTGGTTATGAGCAATTGGAAGTGGAGGAAGGAAAGAGATGGAGTTCCATGTTTGACTAACTAAGCAAATAGGTCAGTGTCCCTAACTCATAAGGTGCTGTTTTTAATTTAAACTTGTTGCTTCTAGGGCTGCCTAACATTTTGGTTCAAAAACAAACAAACAAATGAAGAAAGATTTTTCTCACTAACTGCCCAAGTCACCTGGGATTTCTGTTCTATATCTTAGTATAATTTTCTTGGCTTTGGGGCTTGAAACAATGTTGCTTCTTACTTTATAGATTTCCCCCACAGCTCAAAACTGCCCAATACATACAATGATTATAATATTTAGCATTTATATATCATTCTGAACTTTGCAAATCATTTTACAAATAATGTTTCAATTTATACCCGCAACATTGTTGAGAAGTAGATAGTTGTATCATCTCCACTTAACAAAGAAAGTCAGACACACAATAATTAAGTAGCATGGCTAGTGTTACACAGCTCACAAATATCTGAAGCTCTTTTTGAACTCATTCTGTCCTCACTCTTTCTAGTTTTCTATTTATGGCTACCTAGCTGCTCTTTGGGGATTAATTTTATCCCCTGATCAATGCTGGGGCTATTCATCTAAATTTATACACAATTTAAAATTCAGTTAATTCCATCTCGACACATAGGTTCTTTGTTACCTTTATATCTCAGGATTTTGAGAAACAATCTATATGTGATCAATTATTTTACAGAGTAGGAAACTGATTCCAGTAAACTGGTGAAATTGACCTATGAAAATATTCAGACAGTTTTCAATTTTTCCTTCTTGTTCTACTTTCTTTAATTTAAAAAAGCTATATATATGTATGTATGAATATATATACCCATATATACATACATATATATGTATCTATGTTTTGCATATGTATGTATATATAGATGTAAATATATACATGTGTAAACATACATATACAGGTCTGTATAAAAAGATGTGCATGTGTATATATATTTATTTATGAATTCATTTTCTGTTCTACCAATAGTAATTAAGGCTGTACTATATGCAAAGTACTGTTCTTGACTCTAGAAATACAAAAGTCAAAAGAAAACAAGACTTTAAGGAATCAAGATTTACTTAGGATTCCAAGAAAGAAGGTAATGTATATAAGTCAGGAATATCAATGCTCTTTTAGAAACTTAATTTGCATTTACTTCTATTTGAGAGTTCATTTCTTTAATGCAGGATGAAGAAACAAACAAAAATGTTCTTTAGAAATCATTATGCATATAAATTAATTTCAGTATGTAAACTATCATAAAAGTTATTCATTCTAGGTCAGATCAGTAGCCTTTTGTCTATTCTCATTTATATTTTCTTACATAATCATAGTATGTATTGCATTCTTCTGAATCTGTTCTATTTTGGTTTAGGATTTTTTATTTTTGTGTTAAATTTGTTCTTACGTGTTTTCCCCCAATTTTTCACATCCCTTATGCTCATTGTTCTTAATTGCATCTTTTTTTTTTTTTTTTAATAATTGCTTTTCTATTCACTAACTGGAACAAACATTTCCCTTTATCCTTTTACACTAAATTATAGAGAGCTGCATTTAAGTGAGAAATATGTCCTTCACTTATGTTTCTTGGTGGAATAGAGTAGAGCCTCTTAGGAGGAAAAGCCATTTACCCTTAAATATAAAGCATAAATGAAAAATTGCTCATGTCATGAGAGTTTTATGCATCTGATTTAAATAGATGGGAAGATACTAGCTATGGGATAAACCAATCATGAACATGCTTATTTGTCTATCAATCTGGGAACATTTTTGTAGGTCAAAAAATGTTACTGTGGCCCAGGAAGGTAGCACTGAGCAAAATATTCCTATACCTGAAATATAGATATCACTTTCACGTAGGCAATGAGTAACTTAGTATTGTCATATGAGTGTGGGATAGACAAAAATATCCTATCTTAGGTTAATTATTGAAATAAAAGGAATAAATATGTACTTTCATGACGAACAAGAATGTGTGTGTATATATTTGAGTCTTTGCTACTGCATAGTCAACCTAATCAGCATGACAGAAGTGATATGGGAGGTGAAATGATATAGGAAAAATAATAAACATTAAGTATTCAGTAAGAAAATACAAGGTGAAAATTAAATTATGCCACATTCTCTGTTCTTTTTGGAACTCAGTTTTTCTCTTGTGATAAATGGGCAAAACATTTGCACTACCTGCTTCTGGGAGTTTTCAAGAACAAACATTATTGAATCCAAAGTGCTTTTAAAAATCTTGAGTGTCATATCTCTACAACACTAACTAGTGTCAGTATTAAAAGTATAAACCAGGACCAGTGAGCCAAGCACAGTATATAATAATTGTGGGCTGAATACAATTATAGAATTTTCTCAAATTATATTCATGGAGAAATAAATAGAGGTTAACCTGTCAAAATAACAATAACAACAACACATAAAATATAATTAACAATATTGATTATGTCCTTCCAAAGTAAAATAAAAACATTTTACTTTTTTTTTCTTTACAACACAAGGAATCTGAGACTTCTTGAATCTTTGACACTTCTATCCCTTGATGTTATTTGAGTCAACCAAAAACTGGCAACCTGTTTTTATGTCAAAGGAAATGTAACATCTATCAAATGTGTTGATAGGCACCTCTATAATTTAATTGTTGATTCCATGCTAATTATTCTACCTTCCATACCAACTGATACCACTATTAGGACATTAAATAAGAGATGATTCCTGCCATATCTCCCCTACCCCTACCAAGCCAGGCTATAGGCATTTAATTAAATATTTTCACATGATTGGATGAATTAATGAATCATTAAATGAACCCATTTCATATTTGCCTCTTTTGAGAACAGTACTACATATATGACAAAGCTTACAATTCATATTCCACTAAAGAAGTAAAGATTGATATTGCTCCAATATCCACTTTATTCTCTGCAACCCAATAACATGTTCAAATGCATAACAGGTTCTAGTTAATATTTTCTCTATAGCAATGCAAAGTTAAAATCAGATACTATATGCCTATCACAAATTTTTACATGTATTTAAACATTTAACAATCGGAGAATTTAACAATGAATTGCATATTCTGTTTTGTTACTTTAAAAAAACATTTTTAAGACTGTATTGAGAAAGAGCCACTGATGCATCCTCTGATATGTGTGAAACTATTTTTGCAAGCATCTGCCAACTTTTTTATTAAAAACAAAACAAAACAAAAAACAACAGGAAGCTTCTGAAAAGAATTGCGGTTTTTTCTTGCCAAGAGTCACTAAGGACAACAAACATTTGTGAAAGGTTTTGAAAGTTGCAGACTTAAAATGATTTATCTAAATATTTATTTTAATTTTTTTTTATATTTTATGAAGAAGTTTTAATTAAGTATATTGAATACTTAAAAAGACTATGTTAGTGGTACCCACTGAAATTTTACATGTATATATATATATATATATATATATATAGAGAGAGAGAGAGAGAGAGAGAGAGAGAGAGAGAGAGAAAGAGAAAGAGAGAGAGAGAGATGTAGATGTATGATACATATGCATATATGTATAATAAATGCATCATTGAGGTTCAGTGGATAGATCACAAACTTAGAATCAGGAAGATCTGAGTTCGATTCCAAACTCAGACACTTACAATCTGTATGACCTTGGGCAAGCCATATAACCGCTGATTGCCTCAGTTTCTTCATATATAAAATACAGCATTTACCTCCCAAGAATGTTATGAAGAACACATAATCATAAAGCATTTAGCATAATGTCTGGAGCATAGTAAGCTCAATAATAAAAACTATATTTTGTTGTTATTATTAAATCATATGCATATTATATATTTGATATATCATATAAATATTATATAGTATATATAGTTGTTCATTGTCCATTTTCAAAAAGGATCAGTAAAATTACAAATTTCAGTCTTAATTAATTAATTAATTAATCAGATTTAAATGAGGTGTTAACCTTATTCCTCCAGAGTCATCGGAGTCCAGGACAAATATCAGGATGATTTGTGATGGGCCAGGATGCAATAGATAATATTGTCTTTAATATTCAACCAACCTCTAAGCATTCCATAGCTCCTGCTTCAGCTTCCTTCATGACCATGCGAACAAACTGTGCTCATTCACCCCACTATTGGAATAAGTTTTCACATGCTTGAGGTAGACAGTCCCCTGACTTCCAATATGTTTGAGGTCTCTGGATTATCCTATATATATTTGTGTATGTATGTGTGTATATTTACATAAACATATATATATATATATATATATATATATATATATATATAAACATTATAAACACACACACATATGTTTGTGTTCTCTGAAGAAAACAGAGAATGTAGAAAAATTTAATCCCAAGCTTGTCTTCTAAATGCATGTTTAATGTTCATTATTTTTTCCTATATTATTTGGCTTCCCATGTAGTTTCTATCATATTATGTTGACTATGCAATTGCACATATTTGGATATATGTATGTATTTGTAAGTATATACATACATTTAATGTGATAAAATTGTTTCAGGTCTTTGAGAATACATATCCAATAATAAATAAAATCAGTGATATTATATATATATCAAGAGAAAATACAATGTGCAGTTGTATTTCTAAATGTAGAGATATATGTATACATAACTAATATAAATTTGCATAGTATATAAATATGTATAGACATATCTGTATATTTATGTGTGCATACACATTGTCTCTAATTGAATTTTATGTAAAGGTAGAGAAATGACCAAGATTAGTATTCAATTCTTTGGATTTGTAAGACACATTTTATAATGTGTTTTTTTTTTTTTTCAAACGTGATAGCATTTAATTTTTCCAATTACATGTAAATATAGTTACTTTGCTTTCCAATTTTTTCTCTATTTCTCCTCCCCCTCCTCATGATGGCTAGCAATATGCCATAGGCTATACATACAATAACATTAAAGATATTTCCATATTAATGAGTTTGTGAAAGAAATATCAAAATAAAAAAAAAAACCAATAAAGAAAGAACAGTAAGAAGTGAAAGTAGTATGCTTCTATCTGTATTCAGACTTCATAATTGTTTCTAAGTATATGGATAGCATTTTCCATCTTGATCTTTTGGACTTCTCTTACATGAATTGCTGAGTAGAATAAAGTTTATCAAAACTAATCATCGAACATTGTTTATATTACTATGCCTAATATCTTCCTGGTTCTATTCACTTCACTCAGCATCAATTCATGTAGGTATTTCCAAGTTTTACTGAAACACACTTGTTCATCATTTCTTATAAAACAATACTTCACTGCATTCAGCCATTCCCCAACTGAGGGATCATATCCTTAATTTCCAATTATTTGCCACCACAAAGAGAAATCCTTTAATATATTTGTAAATGTGTGTCATTTTCTTTATGTTCTCTTTGCAATATAGAGTATAATGTTATTATTATTGCCAGAATACCTCATTCTCAATAGTTCTATTTCATAAGTAGTGCAAATATTATTTATTCTATTAATTTTTAAATGGAGATAATGGTGTCTCACAGAGGATAGTTTTTGTCCATTAGCATTTAGCTGAAAAGAAGAACTACAACTTGAATTGAGGCTGTTTTACTGAAAATCCAGTACATATCCTAATTTCCCATATTGTCACCACTCTGTATCTCCACTACAATTTACACTCTTAGACTAACAAATTACAATGTAGTTTGTTCCTTTGTGAATTTAATTTATGACAGATTAAATGTAGATGGAGCCAAGATGGTAGAGAAAGCACACTCCACTTTCTAAGCTCCTCTCATCCCCTCAACCAACTATTTAATTCAGCCTCAAAAATAGCTCTTCATTGCTTAAATTCATGAAGATTAGAAGCACATAATTTACCAGCAGAAGATAATCTGGAAGATCACCAGGAAAAATTTGTCCTGAGGGGTCAGGAATAGACCAGCACAGGCAGGAAGAGACTAGCATCCTGAGCAGACCAGGGGCGGGGGTGAGCTCTGTGGCTAGCGAAATTATAGAGACAACTCTGCCTTGATTACAAAGCAGTAAACTGGCAGAGAAATTAAAGCCTAAAACAGAGGGTACTCTAAAAAATGACAGAACCTAACAAGATCTGGCTGTAACCACTCAAAACCGGAAGTGACCCAAGCAGACCCTTAACACAGCCCTGCAGCCACATCCTACACTTCGGGGCTTTTGCAGAGGCAGTTACAAATCTGCTCGGCAGGGGGGCACAACCTGGGGAAGCCTCTAATCTGCACAGAGTGGGGCTTGGCCTGGGACAATAGAACTTCCCCAGCAGGATTGTGCTTCCCAGGGCAGAAACAATTCCAGGCCCTGCAGGGCCATTCACTACTCAGCTGCTAACACCCACAGCCCCAGGGCAGGATTTGGCTTGGGATAGTGAAACTCTCACTGCTCAGCATCTAGCCCCAGGGAAGTCGTTATTTCACACAGAGTGGGGAGGGGAGGTTCTTTCCAGGGCACTTTCCCAGTTCAGCCCTGCAGGCCTGAGTTACTCCTAGGTGGGGAACTCTTTCCCAGAGCACTCCAGTACCTTGCTGCTTTTTGTAGCTGGCTGACAGCTACCCATCCATACACCTATCACTGCGCTTCAGAGGAAGCTGGCAACCTCCTGGCCCTGAAGGCAGACACTACAGGCTTTAAAAATGAGTAAAAAAATCAAAAGGGCGATTAATAGTTTCTATAGAGAAAGAGAGCAGCTTTTCTTTTCTTTCTTTCTTTTTTTTTTTTTTTTTTTTTTTTTTTTTTTTTTTTTTTTTTTTTGCTGAGACAATTGGAGTTAAGTGACTTGTCCAAGGTCACACAGCAAGGCAGTGTTAAGTGTCTGAGGTCAGATTTGAAATCAGGTCCTCCTGATTTCAGGGATGGTGCTCTATACACTGAGCCACCTAGCTGCCCCCGGGAGCAGCTTTTCAATCCTGAAGAGACTAATAGCAGACAGTCTCCAGACAATCGTTGGTCCCCAATTCAAAAGGCTCTCCTAGAAGAGACTATTAAAAACCTTTAAATGAGAATTAGAAGCAAAATGGGGAAAGGAAAGAGCAGCTATGCAAGAGAGAAACAACTTCCTGAAATGTGAATTAGGAAAGGTAAAAAACTTCAAAGAAGTGCAGGGATGCAGAATTTGTGGATCGGAAAAAGAAAATAACTCACTAAAAATAAAAATTAGTGAAATGGAAAAACTCCATAGAACAAAACAGCTCATTTAAAAACTGAATTGAACATATCAAAAAAGAAGTAAAAAAAGCTAATGAAGAAAATAACTCAAATCAGAACCAAACAAATGGAAATCACTGATTTATTGAGACATCAAGAAAATATATAGAGAATTGACTCTAATGTATAAGAAATCAAGCCATTCTCCAATTGATAAATGGTCAAAGGATATGAACATACAATTATCAGATGAATAAATTGAAACTATTTCTAGCCATATGAAAATATGCTCCAAATCATTATTAATCAGAGAAATGCAAATTAAGACAACTCTGACATACCACTACACACATGTCAGATTGGCTAGCATGACAGGGAAAGATCATGCAGGAGGTTGGAGGGGATGTGGGAAAACAGGGACACTGATACATTGATGGTGGAATTGTGTACACATCCAGCCAATCTGGAGAGCAATTTGGAACTATGCTCAAAAAGCTATCAAACTGCATACCCTTTGAACCAGCAGTGTTTCTATTGGGCTTATACCCCAAAGAGATGCTAAAGAAGGGAAAGGGACCTGTATGTGCCAAAATGTTTGTGGCAGCCCTGTTTGTAGCTAGAAGCTGGAAAATGAATGGATGCCCATCAATTGAAGAATGGTTAAGTAAATTGTGGTATATGAATGTTATGGAATATTATTGTTCTGTAAGAAATGATCAGCAGGATGAATACAGAGAGGACTGGCTAGACTTACATGAACTGATGCTAAGTGAAATGAGCAGAACCAGGAGATCATTATATACCTCACCAACGATACTGTATGAGGCTGTATTCTGATGGAACTGGATTTCTTTGACAAAGAGATCTCAGTTTCAATTGATCAGGGATAGACAGAAGCAGCTACACCCAAAGAAAGAACACTGGGAAATGAATGTAAACTGGTTGCATTTTTTGTTTTTCTTCCCATGTTATTTATACCTTCTGAATCCAATTCTCCCTGTGCAACAAGAGAACTGTTCGGTTCTGCCCACATATATTGTATCTAGGATATGCTGTAACCTATTTAATATGTATAGGACTGCTTGCCATCTGGGGGAGGGAGAGGGAAAATCGGAACAGAAGTGAGTGCAAGGGATAATGTTGTTAAAAAAAAAATTACCCTGACATGGGTTCTGTCAATAAAAAGTTATTAAAAAAACAAAAAAAAAAAAAAAAAGAAAAAGAAAAATTAAGTGTAAATTTTACACCACTTAATACCATTTACTCTTATTTTACACCAAATATGACCCTCTTATCTATTCTGAAAGTGTAGTAGTCATTCCCAATCAGCTTCTATTGCTGATCAGAAACATTATTCTTTATTGTTCCCAAACTGAATGAGTTCATCTTTTTTTTTTTTCCTGAGGCAATTGAATTGCCCAGGGTTACACAGCTAAGAAATGTTGTGTCTGAAGCCAAATTTGAACTCAGGTCTTCCTGACTTCAGGGATGGGTGATGTATCCACTGCACCACCTTGCTGCCCTGAGTTCATCATTTCTTAGGCAACTTGTTATTCTGCTCCCAGGGGAGCTGATTATATTGGTGTCACACTTAATGGGGATATTCTTTAGTTTAGCCTACTATAGCTCAAAACTCCTTAACTCAACCAAACTAAAACTTGCTGCCTCCCCAGGAATACAGATTAAAAATCATTTTATTAAACTTAAATGTGAGAGAAAATCTTCATCTGTTAACATTCTTTTAATAGCACTTGTGTTTTTTTTAATTAATGATATTATACTCATCTATCAATAAAATGAATTTCATCCTAGGTATTTGGTTGTGCTTTAAAGGATGGGAGCAGACAAAGATACTGAAGAGGTCAGGGAAAATTAACCTATTTGGGTATTCCCTGGGAAAGTTCGGTCTGGAAGCCATTGAGAAAAAAAATATATATATCAATAACATTTTTATAATGTGCATAGAGTATAGAACAATATGGCACAAGAATGCTATGGAGATTGTGGTAGAAGAAAAAGGCAGACAGTGTTGGGAGAGGCAGGTACTTCTGACTATTTTACTTTGGATCAGAGTTGGAAAAACTAAGGCAGCATGTTATGTTAATAGTTGGAGGAATTCTTAAGGAAGAAAGTTTGGGGATTACATTGGATATAGTATTTTAAAAGAAGGAAAGGATAGCCTAAATCTTATGTCTATTATCTTATATTTTAATGTCAATTCCAAGTTATCAATGCCACCTTAATCTTATTAGCATAAATTTTTTTCTATTTTTACTATGGCTTACTAGTACTTGGTTAAAGCTTTCAGAGAGAGGATCACAGGAGCCTTGCTGACTTCCCTTACTTTGACATATAGTCTCTATATATGGTCTTAATTAATTTAGAAGACAGTTTTGAAATGTGGTTTCTATTATCCCTGTTAAACAATGTCCTATTTTGTATTTTTTGTTAATTTATACACTCTATTTAGAAAATTACTATATTTTATTATATTAATTGGTGGGGTGATCATAGAGATCATAACAGATGTAATGTAAACAAAGATGGTGGAAAGGACACACATTTCTTTCTGATCTTCTCCTACAACCCTCAGACTAATTAGAAAATCCAGTCACTGAATTAGCTCTGGACTGGCAGAATTCACAAATATTGGGAGTGCAACAAATTACTAGCAGAAGATAATTTCAAAGATGGTCAGAAAAGGTCTGTTTTAATCAGGAACTTAGAAAGGCAGTCCAAGTGCAAGAAGGCTGAGCACAGATGCCAGCACAGATAGACCAGAGTCTGGAGTCAGCACAGACTCCACAGGGTGGTGCAGATTCCACATGGTGGTGCAGACTCCACATGGCAAAGAATCTGCAGGGAGGAATCTACAGCAGCAATGTGGGCTACTCTGCCCTGATTGTGAGCCAGTAGATCAGCAGACAACTTATATAACATCCAACACAAACACATAAAGTAAATAGTGAACCCCAAAAAGCCAGAGTCTCACTGGACCTGACCATGCCCACACAATCCTGGCAGTGAGTCAGCACTGACCCAATGCAGGCCCATCAACTTATAGAAAAAGCTATTGTTTATAGAGGAAGCTTGGAAAACCTGCCCTGCCCTAAAAGCAGATCTTAATATATATATATATATATATATATATATATATATATATATATATATATATATATATATATATATATATATATTTAAAATGAGTAAAACATCAAAAATAACTCTAACAATAGATAGTTTTTATGGTGATAAAGAAGCATAGATTTCAAACCCTGAGGAGCTTAAAAGCACATCATCTCCAGATGAAGCCCAAAAGGTGATGTAAACTGGTGTCCATCACACATGGCTCTCCTGGAAGAAATTTAAAAGGATCTTAAAAGAGAGCTAGAAGAAAAATGGGAAGGATTTGCAGGAGGGTTTGGAAAAGACATATAACTCATTAAAATAGATTTGATAAAATAAAAATAGAAAACAACTCTCAAAAAAAAAAGAATTTATAAAACAGAAAAAGGAAAATAATTCCTTAAAAAACAGCATTTGTGAAATGGAAAAAAATCCATAAAACAAATCAACTCATTTAAATATTCAATTGCTCAAATACAAAAAAAAAAAAAAAAAAAAAAGAAGTAAAAAAAAAAGTAAATGAAGAAAATAATCCACTAAAATTCAGAACTGAACAAATGGAAACAAAGGACTCAATGAAACAAAAAAGAATTAGTCAAGCAAAATATAAAAAAAAAATGAAAAAATAGAAAGAAAATGTAGCATAACTAATTTGGAAAACAACTTACCTGGAAAATAGCTCTAGGAGAGACAATCTAAGGATTATTGGACTCCCTGAAAACAATGATAAAAACAAAGCCTAGACACTATTTTTCAGGAAATCAGCAAAGAGAACTCCCCAGATGTCATAGAATCAGAAGGTAAAATAACCATTGAATAATTCAATGAACACCTCCTGAAAGAGATGCTAAAATTAAAACTCCAAGGAATAATGTGGCTACAATTGAGAACTGTCAGACCAAGGAAAAATATTACAAGCAGACAAAGAAACAATTCTAAAACTGAGGAGCCACAATAAGGATTATCCAGGACCTAGCAGCTTCCACTTTAAAGATGAAAGGTCCTGGAATATGATATTCGAAAAGGCAAGGAACTTGGAATGCAGACAAAAATAAATTACCCTGCTAAACTGAGCATTTGCTTTCAGGGAAGAAGATGGACGTTCAATGAAACAAGTGAATTCCATTTATTTCTGATGAAAAAAAAAAAAAAGAGCTAAACAAAATTTTGACCTCCAAATACAGAACTCAAGAGAAGCATAAAAAGGTAAAAAGAAAAGGACTCTTAAGAACTGTATTTCTGTTATGGAGATATATAGATAGATAGATAGATATGGATATATATATATATATAGTGCATTATAAACAGATTTTACTGTTACAATATAAAAAAAATGTAGAGGTGAACAGGGAAATGTGCTGGAAAAAAAACAGGACTGTGAAGGTAAATCAAGGGAAATTACATCTTAGGAAGAGGCAAGAAAATGCTTTTTATAATTGAGGGAAAGAATGGAGGGTGATGAACATTGTGTGAATCTTATTCTCATTAGATTTTGCTCAAAGAAAGAATATTAGACAGTGTTGGAATCCTTACTAACTGCTAACTAATTAGAGTTGATCTAATCTTACAAGAAGATGTTTTGGGCAGAACCTGAAACAAGGTACTAAGTAGAACTAATTAATACAAGGCTTGTGTTCACACCTTTACTCATTGGAGTTCAATGAGTTCACACCTCCCTTGAAGCTCTTTGGGCCAGAGAGCACTATGGGAGAAAGCCCACAATCCCTCTCTTGAAGGAGCATAAATAGAGCTTCAATGGGCCAGTCAAAGAAGTTCTTCAGAGTGAAGAAGCTACAAGTCGAGATTTCACCAGAATGACATGAAGAGTGGAGCTGGCTGGAGGCTGAAGAAAGCAGAGACAGAGGCTGAAGGACCAGACCTTTGGATTTGGCGACATTCGGAGAGAGCTCTTGGAACCAAGCAGAGAGATAGGCCTCTAAGCCTATAACAAAAGATCTGAACTTTTATCACCTGGCTGCGTTTTGGGAAGAAGATCACCACAAGACAGTTTTTGTTTTACCGAGAAACTTCTCACACATATTAAAAAAAAATGAGAGGGGAAAGAGAAAAGGAAGGTGTAGGCTTAATAGAAGAGAATACAGAAATAGAAATAAGAAATGAGGGGACTTTAAAAGGGGAGGACTGCTTGAGGCAATTAGTGCTCAAAAGTAAAATACTGGGGAGAAGGGAAAGGAAAAAGGAAAGAGAAAAAATATAATTTGGAGTTAATAAGATGGCAAGAAATATAGAATTAGCAGTTTTAACCATAAATGTGAATGGGGTGAACTCTTCCATAAAGTGGAAGTGGATAGAAAATTGAATCAAAAGCCAGAATCCTACAATATGTTGTTTACAAGAAAATATTTAAAGCAGAGAGATACATATAGAATAAAGATAAAAGGCTGAAGCAGAATCTATTATGCTTCAGGTGAAGTAAATATAGCAGTGTTAGCCTCCTTATCTCAGATAAAGCAAAAACAAAAATTGATCTAATTAAAAGAGATGAGTAAGATAACTACATCTTGATAAAGGGTACCATAAATACTGAAACAATATTAGCATTAAACATATGCACTAAGGTGGTGTAGTATCTAAATTCCTAAAGGAGAAGTTAAAAGAGTTGCAAGAAGAAATAGGCAGCAAAAGTATAATAGTGGGAGATCTCAACCATATTCTCTCAGAATTAGATAAATCAAACCACAAAATAAATAAGAAAGAAGTTATATACATAGAATACTAGAAAAGTTAGGTATGATAGATGTTTAGAGAAAATTGAATGGAGACAGAAAATAGTACACTTTCTTCTTGGTAGTTCATGAAAACTATACAAAAATTGATCATATATTAGGACATAAAGAACTTAAAATTAAATGCAGAAAGGCAGAAATAGTAAGTGCATTTTTTTTCAGATTGTGGTGCAATAAAAATTATAATCAATAAAGGTCCAGAGGGAAATAGACAAAAAGTAATTGGAAACTAAATAATCTCATCCTAAAGAATGGGTGATACAGCAAATCATAGACACAAACAATAATTTCATCCAAGAGAATTACAATAATGAGATGATATATCAAAATTTGTGAAATGCAGCCAAAGTGGTAATTAGGGGAAATTTTATATCTCTAGAAGCCTACTTGCATAAAATAGAGAAAGAGAAGATCAATGAATTGGGCTTGCAATGAAAAAAGCTAGAAAAAGGACAAATTAACCCCCTCCCCCAATCAATTAACAAATTTGAAATTCTAAAAATAAAGGACAGATCAATAAAATTGAAACTAAAAAAACTATTAAATTAATAAATAAAACTGAGTTGGTTTTATGAAAAAAAAACAATAAAATAGAGAAATCTTTAGTTAATTTCATTAGAAAAAAAGAATGAGGTAAATCAAATTGTTAGTCTCCAAAATGAAAAGATAGAACTTTCCACTAATGAAAAGGATATCAAAGCAATAATTACAAGTTATTTTCCCCAATTTTATGCCAATAAATTTGACAACCTAAGTGAAATGGAATATCTACAAAAATATAGATTATTCAGATTAACAGAAGAAATAAAGTACTTAATAGTCCCATTTTAGAAAAAGAAATAGAGCAAGCTTTTAATTAACTTTCTAAGAAAAAATCCTCAGAACCAAATAGATTTACATGTGAATTCTACCAAATATTTAAAGAACAATTAACTCTAAGAATATAGAAACTATTTGAAAAAAAATAGGGAATGAAGGACTCCTACCAAATTTCTTTTATGACTCAGACATGATACTGATACCTAAACCAGGTAGGATGAAAACAGAAAAATATATATTTAGAGAGAGACCAATCTCCCTAATGAATATTGATGCAAAAATCTTCAATATATTATTAGCAAAGAGATTACAAAAAAATCATCCCCAGTATAAAACATCATGGCCAACTAGGATTTATACCAGAAATGCAAGGCTGGTTCAATATTAGGAAAACTATTAACATAATTGACTATATCAATAACCAAATTAACAAAAACCATATGATTATCTCAAAAGATGCAGAAAAAGCATTTGATAAGATCCAACACCCACTTTTATTAAAAAAAAAAAAAAGACTAGAGAATATAGGAATAAATGGACTTTTCCTTAAAATAGTCAGTAGCATCTATTTAAAACTATTAGCAAGTGTAATGTCCAGGTTAGCTTTCGGGAGGACCTAGGGATCAGCCCAAGTCCTTGGTCTTAATGGAGGAATGTAGGAAGCAGGAGGGTCACCACGAGGCTGCTCAAAGATGGATTTCCAAATCTTCTCTGTGTCTGTGCTGAAAGAATCTTCTGTAATTGTGACTCCCTTAAGTACCACATACGATTACATCACTACAACACTCTGAGCACATGCCAACTGTTAGGAGAGCCATTACATCACCATATAGAGAACCAATATCTCACACTGAGTTGGTGCTTAACTATAAGCACCATGCTATCCTTGATTTAAGTATACCTTTTCAGAGTTCTGGCCCTCTACATCTCTTGCTTTCTTTTGTTTTAGAATACAGGTGGTCACATCCTCCCTGACTTCTCAGGAAGGGAGATAAAAAGGGTAATGAGGAATCAAACCAGATACTATCAGCAGGTTTCCTCTGGGCTTAAATTGAAACAGGTATACATATATTCATCAGCATGGGAGGTATTATACAAGCACATAGTACTATAACTCAGGCTAATAATGATTTAACAAACAACATGAATCAACATAGTGATATAACAAACAATATGAATGTGCACAGCCATCCAGTCCTAAAAGGAGGGTATATAAATAACAATCACACATACACCTCCTTCAGCAGCCAAGAGATAGTCCAAAACCATTCTATTATCCATTACTTTATGTGTCAGGGAATCCAATGATTCCTGCTGCATTTAAAATCCTTCAGCAGTCTCATTAGCAATTTTTGATGTCGATGAGTCAATTGTCATAACTGTCATGCTCTTTCAGTGGTGGGCACAACCCATGGCTTTTAATAAAATTTTAGCCACAAGTACTGAGTAAAGAGTAAGGCTTTGTTCTGGTTGTATTGGGAAGTCCATCCCTCTTATTACACTGTGTCCTTGATGACAGACTGCTATGGGTGTCTCTTTCATAGTAAAAACTGCTATTTCCAAAGGTTTTTGAGCAACTCTTTCAACCACATTGGATAAAGCCAGTTCAACTTCTCTCGAAGCTTCTTGAGCTTCTTTTGTAAGCTGATATGGTGAGTCTAAAGCATTGTCTCCCCTTAAAATGTCATATAATGATTGCAATTAATAGGTAGTTAAGCCTAATCCTAGATGTATCCATTGGGTATCTCCTATCAATTTCTTAAAGTCATTTAAGGCATTCAACTTCTCTGTTCTTAAAGAAAGCTTTTGTATTGTAAGTACCTTAGGATATGCTTAATATCCTAAATATTGAAAAGGACCATGTCTTTGATTTTTTTTTCTGTAGTTATATGCAATTTGTAGCTCCTTAGTGTTTCTCTGGTCTTTTATAGACATGCTTCTAACATTTGCCCCTCAGGTGCACATCCTAAGATATCATCCATATAATGTAATAACATAACTTTTGGAAATGCTTTTCTTTCTGGGGTAAGAAAAGCAGTGATCTTCATTTGACACATAGTAGGGCTAATTTTAATTCTCTGTGGCAAAACTGTCCATTAATATCTTTTATAAGGCTCAGATAAATTAACGCTGGGTACTGAAAAGGAAAATCTTTTCATATTCTTCTTATGCATAGGGATAGAATAGAAACAATCCAGAATGTCTATAATACAAAGAGGCCATTTCCTAGGCAACTAACTAGGAGGTGGAAGTCCATGCTGAAGGGTTCCCATAGTTTCCATCAGTTCATTGACTTTTCCAAATCAGTCAACATCCTCCATTTTCTAGATTTCTTTTTACAGCAAATACAGGGGAATTCCAAGGACTTAGAGAAGGTTATAAGTGTTCTTGGTCAAGTTCCTCCAGTACTATATCTAATAAGGCCTGAATTGCATCACTTGCTAAGGGCCATTGTTCAACCCACACCAGTGTATCAGTTTTCTATTGAATGTGAAGAGGTGAGAGCTCAGACAGGCCTTCAACAGGTAAAAAACCAAAGTACTCAATTGTAATCCTAACTATTGTAAAATGTCTCTTCCCCATAGATTGATGGGGATTTTTCAATGAAAAAAAGGGTAAAAACTCCTGTTTCACCTTCAAACATCTGTCTCAAAGGGGTAGCACTAACTTCAGCTGCTATTGATCCTCCTAGCCAGACATATAGGTCCCTGCCTTAATCTTTGGCCTGACAGGGCCAATTGGCTCTTTTAATGACTGTATGATCTGCCCTGTGTGTCAACCCTTTCAATGGTATGCCATTTACATTGATAGGGAGCATTGGATGGTCAGCTGTAACAGCTGCAGTCTAGAATATTCCTGGATTCTGTTGTTGTGAGTTAAAATCTGAGCAAATACCACCAAATTGACTATTAGGAGTATGTATCAGTAAACCTGATGCTGCTACTTCTCCTGGGTGATAAGTCACATATTGTCTAGCCGTATTAGTGACTGGGATATTAGTTACACATTCCCCAGTTTCCCAAATCAGTGTATGAATAGAAATGGTTTTGTAAGCACTCTCAGGAGGTGGAATGGTCAAGCTTACCATGAGTGGACGAAGGGATCTATAGGCAAGACAGGAACAGATTTCACCTCTCCAGGGGAATATTTTATAATCCCAGCTGCATATAACTCTATTCTCCCCAATTGTAATTCCTTTCTCCTGTTGCTTATTGGCTGATTGATCATGTTGGAGTATTGAGCTTCTAAAGAATCTCTGGGTGTAAGATCAGCTGCCAACATGCTCCAAGTGTTTTTCTTTTTTTTTTTTTTTTTTTTTTTGCCTGGGGCCCTGGAGCTGAGCCCCACTTCCCATTTCCCTGAATCAATCTGTATTCTGATGCCCAATGGCAGTCTTTGTTGCATTTTGGACATAGGATTTTGGTACTTGTTCTCCCACCCTGTTTTTTCACTCTATCTTTATGCCATCTTTGAGCTTTCAAATACCCTATTTTACTACAATGAAAGCATTGACGAGGCTCTCTGGAAATGCCTTGCCAAAAGGGATCCTGTCTCCCCATGTTCAGATCTTGAGAAGTCTGTATCATAGCCTGTGTATGAAAGGTATTTGTGCCCACTGTGGCACAGTGTCTTAGATCTCATCTAAATGAGCATCCTTGTGTAGTCCTAGTATAATTCTTCTACAAACCTCATTAGCATTGTCTTATTAATGTTGTCTTATAATATTTGTTACATTTTCACCAATAGTTTGTATGACAGCTGTCTACAGATCTCCCATGAAATCAGCAAAGTGTTTATTTAGACTTTGTGTAGCTTTCTAAAGGACCTTGATATCAGCATGAGTCCTTGGTCTTAATGGAGGCATGAAGGAGGCAGGAGGCTACTACAAGCCTGATCAAAGATGGAGTCCTAAGTCTTCTCTGTATCTGTGGCTAAGAGCATACTCTTTGTCTGTGGGTGAGAGAGTCTTCTGTGTCTGAGACTCCCTTAAATACCTCAGTATGATCACATCACTATAGCACACTGATCAAGCACCAACTGTTAGGAGAGCCATTACATCATCATAGAGAGCCATTATTTCATACTGAGTAGGTGCTTAATTATGAGCACCATGCTGCCCTTGATTCAAGCATACCTTCTCAGAGTTATGGCCCTCTACAAGCAAGTGTCATATGTAATGGGAATAATATGGAACCATTCTCAGTAAGATCAAATATAAAACAATGTTGCCCAGTATCACCATTACTATTTAATATTGTATTAGAAATGTTAGTTTTGGCAATAAGAGAAATAAAAGAGATTAATGAAATTAGAGTAGGTAATGAGGAAACCAAATTATCACTCTTTGCAGATGATATGATGGTATACTTAGAGAAACCTAGAGAATCAGCTAAAAAACTATTAGAAGTAATCCACAACTTTGGCAAAGTTGCAGGATACAAAATAAATCTGTTGTCATCATTTTTTTATATATCATTAATAAAATCATCATTCAGCATTTTTATACTTTACTAACAAATTCCAACAGCAAGAGATACAAAGAGCAATTCCATTTAAAATTGCAGGATACAAAATAAATCCGTTGTCATCATTTTTTATATATCATTAATAAAATCATCATTCAGCATTTTTATACTTTACTAACAAATTCCAACAGCAAGAGATACAAAGAGCAATTCCATTTAAAATAACTGTTGATAGGATAAAATATTCGGGACTCTATCTGCCAAAAAAAGGTCAGAAACTACATGCGCAAAATTACAAAACACCTTCCATACAAATAAAGTCAGATCTTTATCTGGGAATATATTAAGCACTCTTGGATAGCTCAAGAAAATATAATAAAGATGACAATACTACCTAAACTAATCTATTTATTTAGTGCTATACCAATCTGACTCCCAAAAAAACTAGCTTAATGAACTAGAAAAAATAACAACAAAATTCATCTGAAACAACAGAAGTTCAAGCATTTTAAGAGAATTAATGAAAGGAAAAGCAAATGAAATTGGCCTAGCTGTAACAGATCTAAAATATATTATAAAGCAGAGGTCATCAAAACCATTTGGAATTGGCTAAGAAATAGAGCAATTGATCAGTAGAATAGGTTAGGTTCACACAATAAAACAGTTAATGACTATAGCAATCTATCATATGACAAACCCAAAGACCTCAGATTTTAGAATAAGAATTCACTATTTGACAAAAACTGCTGGGAAAATTGGAAACTAGTATGGCAGAAATTAGGCACTGCCCCACAACTAACACTATATACCAAGATAAGGTTGAAATGGGTTCATGATCTACATAAAAATAATGGTACTAGAAACAAATTAGAAGAATATAGGATAGTTTTCCTCTCAGATCTGTGGAGGAGGATTTGGGACCAAAGAAGAACTAGAGATCATTACTGAACTCAAAATAGATAACTTTGATTATATTAAGTTAAAAAGTTTTTGTACAAACAAAACTAATGCAGACCAATTTAGAAAGGAAGCAATAAACTGGGAAAACATTTTAACATTCAAAAATTCTGATAAAGGCCTCATTTCTAAAATATATAGAGAATTTGCTAAAATTTATAATAGTTTAAGCAATTATCCAATTGATAAATGGTCAAAAGAAATGAATAGTTTTCAGATGAAGAAATTTAATCGATTTGTAGTCACATGAAAAGGTGCTGCAAATCACTATTGATCAGAGAAATGCAAATTTAAGAAAACTCTGAGATACCTCTCAGATTGGCTAAAATGACAGTAAAAGAATAGCTTACAAAAGTGTGCTGCACAGAGCTCCCCCCTTCCCCACTGTGTGAATAAATTATAAAAGATCTTTAAAAAGAGCTAGGAAAAAAAAAAGAAAAGGAAAGAGAAGCTCTACAAGAGTGTATGGAAAAGGTATATAATTCATTAAAAAGAGAAATTTGAAAAAGTGGAAAAAGAAAACAACTTCCTGAAATGTGAATTTGAAAAGGTAAAGAACTCCAAGGGAAACAGAATTTGTGAATTGGAAAAAGAAAATAACTTCCAGGAAAGTAGGATTTGTGAATTGAAAAAGATAATACCTCATTTAAAAAACAGTGAATTAAAAAAAAAAAAAACTCATTTAAAATCTCAATTGGACATATTCAAAAAGAAGTAAAAAAAAATAATGAAGAAAATAACAAATTAAAAATCAGAACTGAACAAATAGGAATGAATGATTCAATGAAGTATCAAAAATCAGTCAAGCAAAACCAAAACAAATAAAAACATAGGAAAAATGTTAAGTAAATACTTGGAAAAACAACAGACTTGGAAAATAGATCTAGGAGAGATAATCTGGGAATTAGTAGAATTCCTGAAAACTATAATGAAAAAAAAAGGGGGGGGTGCTAGACACTATTTTGCAGGAAATCATCAAAGACAACTGCCCAGATGTAATAGAATCAGAAGCTAAAATAGGCATTGAAAGAATTCATCGAATGTCTTTTTTTTTAAAATAACTTTTTATTGATAGAATGCATGCCAGGGTAATTTTTTATAGCATTATCCTTTGCATTCACTTCTGTTCCGATTTTTCCCCTCCCTCCCTCCACCCCTTCCCCAAGATGGCAAGCAGTCCTTTACATGTTGAATGAGTTGCAGTATATCCCAGACACAATATATGTATGCAGAACCGAACAGTTTTCTTGTTGCACAGGGAGAATTGAATTCAGAAGGTATAAATAACCCAGGAAGAAAAACAAAAATGCAAACAGTTTATATTCATTTCCCAATGTTCTTTCTCTGGGTGTAGCTGCTTCTGTCCATCTTTGATCAATTAAGGCTCTCTTTATTGAAGAGATCCACTTCCATCAGAATATATCCTCAAACAGTATCATTGTTGAGGTATATAATGATCTGCTGGTTCTGCTCATTTCACTCAGCATCAGTTCATGTAAGTCTCGCCAGTCCTCTCTGTATTCATCCTGCTGGTCATTCCTTATAGGACAATAATATTCCATAACATTCATATACCACAATTTACTCAACCATTCTCCAATTGATGGACATCCTTTCATTTTCCAGCTTCTAGCCACTACAAACAGGGCTGCCACAAACATTTTGGCACATACAGGTCCCTTTCCTTTCTTTACTATTTCTTTGGGGTATAAGCCCAGTAGAAACACTGCTGGATCAAAGGGTATGCACAGTTTGATAACTTTTTGAGCATAGTTCCAAATTGCTCTCCAGAATGGCTGGATGTGTTCACAATTCCACCAACAATGTATCAGTGTCCCTGTTTTCCCACATCCCCTCCAACATTCCCCATTATCTTTCCCTGTCATTCTAGCCAATCTGACAGGTGTGTAGTGGTATCTCAGAGTTGTCTTAATTTGCATTTCTCTGATTAATAATGATTTGGAGAATATTTTCATATGTCTATAAATAGTTTCAATTTCTTCGTCTGAGAATTGTCTGTTCATATCCTTTGACCATTTATCAATTGGAGAATGGTTTGATTTCTTATAGATTAGAGTCAATTCTCTATATATTTTGGAAATGAGGCCTTTATCAGAACCTTTGATTATAAAAATGTTTTCCCAGTTTATTGTTTCCCTTCTAATCTTGTTTGCATTTGTTTTGTTTGTACAAAAACTTTTCAATTTGATATAATCAAAATTTTCTATGTTGTGGTCAATAGTGATCTCTAGTTCTTCTTTGGTCATAAATTCCTCCCTCTTCCACAGGTCTGAGAGGTAAACTATCCTATGCTCTTCCAATTTATTTATCATCTCATTCTTTATGCCTAGGTCATGAACCCATTTTGACCTTATCTTGGTGTATGGTGTTAAGTGTGGGTCAATGCCTAGTTTCTGCCATACTGATTTCCAATTTTCCCAGCAATTTTTGTCAAATACTGCATTCTTATCCCAGAAACTGGTGTCTTTGGGTTTGTCAAACAGTATATTATTATAGTTATTGGCTGTTTTGTCTTTTGTCCTTTGAACCTAACCTATTCCATTGATCAACTAGTCTATTTCTTTGCCAATACCAGTAATGGGCTGAGGCTTGAGTTGATGCACTGAGGTCCCAAGCACATGAGGCTAAATAGTAATTGGACCATACTCTATTAATATATAAGCTTGGAGAAAGAATGGCCCCCACCCACTCTTTGTGCAGGTCCTGATGTGTTGTATAGGAAATGATGATTTTGGTGGGTGGAGGCAGGGGAGTGGAAAAGGAAGGGGAGGAGAGACTTTTGGGATTGCCATTGCCACGGTTGGCTCGGCTCGCGTCTCTCTCTCTTAGCTGGCTTCCTGTCGCAACTGCTTATATTTGCTATCGCAATCTTTCTTGCCTATATTTGCTATTGCAATCTTTATTCACCTCTTCACTTCAGGTTTTAGTAACTGCTGCTTTATAATATAATTTTAGATCTGGTACAGCTAGGCCACCTTCACTTGATTTTTTTTTTTCATTAATTCCCTTGAAATTCTTGACCTTTTGTTTTTCCATATGAACTTTGTTGTTATTTTTTCTAACTCATCAAAGTAGTTTTTTGGGAGTCTGATTGGTATAGCGCTAAATAAGTAGATTAATTTAGGTAGTATTGTCATCTTTATTATATTTGCTCGCCCAATCCAAGGGCATTTAATATTTTTCCAGTTGGTTAGATCAGACTTAATTTGTGTGGAAAGTGTTTTGTAGTTTTGCTCATAAAGTTTCTGATTTTCTCTTGGC
Organism: Antechinus flavipes; assembly: GCF_016432865.1. Taxonomy (NCBI): domain Eukaryota; kingdom Metazoa; phylum Chordata; class Mammalia; order Dasyuromorphia; family Dasyuridae; genus Antechinus; species Antechinus flavipes. The sequence goes on along the minus strand of NC_067398.1, from coordinate 487,262,297 downwards.
AGATAGATTCCTAAATATTTCATACAATCAGTAGTTATTTTAAATGGAATTTCTTTTTGTAATTCTAACTGTTGGGTTTTGTTAGTGATATATAAGAATGCTGATGACTTATGTGGGTTTATTTTATATCTGGCAACTTTGCTGAAAGTGTAGATTGTTTCTAATAATTTTTTGGTAGAATCTCTGGGGTTCTCTCAGTATACCATCATATCATCAGCAAAGAGTGATAATTTGGTTTCCTCATTGCCTATTCTTATTCCTTTAATGTCTTTCTCAACTCTTATTGCCAAAGCTAGCATTTCTAATACAATATTAAATAGTAACGGTGATAGTGGGCAACCTTGTTTTACTCCTGCTCTTATTGGGAATGGTTGCAGTTTGTCCCCATTACATATAATGCTTACTGCTGGTTTTAATAGATGCTACTGATTATTTTAAGGAAAAGTCCATTTATTCCTATACTCTCAAGAGTTTTTTAATAGGAATGGATGTTGGATTTTATCAAATGCTTTTTCTGCATCTATTGAGATGATCATATGGTTTTTGTTAATTTTATTATTAATATGGCCAATTATATTGGTCCTAATATTGAATCATCCCTTCATTCCTGGTATAAATCCTACTTGATCAATTCATTGAATGTCTTCTGAAAGAGACCCCCAAATCAAAACTCCAAGGAACATAATCTGGGGATAATAAGATGGCAGGAAATACAGAATTAGTTGTTTTAACCATAGATGTGAATGAGATGAATTCTCCCATAAAATGAAGGTGGATAGCAGACTGAATCAAAAGCCAGAATCCTACAATATGGTGTTTACAAGAAACATATAAAGCAGGGTGATACATACAGAGTAAAGGTAAAAGGCCAGACCAGAATCTATAACAAAAAATTCATCTGGAAGAACAAAAGGTCAAGAATTTAAGGGGAACTAATGAAAGAAAAATCAAATGAAGATGGCTTAGCTGTACCAGATCTAAAATTATTTTATAAAGCAGTAATCAACACAACCATTTGGTATTGGCTAAGAAATAAGCTAGTTGGATACATTGTTGGTGGAATTGTGAATACATCCAGACATTCTGGAGAGCAATTTGGACCTATGCTCAAAAAGTTATCAAATTGTGCATACCCTTTCATCCAGCAGTGTTTCTACTTGGCTTATACCCCAAAGAGATACTAAAGAAGGGAAAGGGTCCTGTATTGCCAAAATGTTTGTGGCAGCCCTGTTTGTAATAGTTAGAAGCTGGAAAATGAATGGATGCCCATCAATTGAAGAATGGTTGAGTAAATTGTGATATATGAACGTTATGGAATATTATTGTTCTGTAAGAAATGATCAGCAGGATGAATACAGAGAGGATTGGTGAGACTTACATGAACTGATGCTAAGTGAAATGAGCAGAACCAGGAGATCATTATATACCTCAACAATGATACTGTATGAGGATGTATTCTGATGGAAGTGGATTTCTTCGACAATGAGATCTCAGTTTCAACTGATCAGGGATGGACAGAAGCAGCTACACCCAAAGAAAAAACACTGGGAAATGAATGTAAACTGCTTGCATTTTTGTTTTTCTTCCCGGGTTATTTATACCTTCTGCATCCAATTCTCCCTGTGCAACAAGAGAACTGTTCAGTTCTGCATACATATGTTATATCTATGATATACTATAACCTATTTAACATGTATAGGACTGCTTGCCATCGAGGGGAGGGAGTGGAGAGAGAGGGGAAAAATCAGAACAGAAGTGAGTGCAAGGGATAATATTGTAAAAAATTGCCCTGGCATGTGTTCTGTCAATAAAAAAGTTATTTAAAAAAAAAGAAAAGAAATAAGCCAGTTGATCAGTGGAATAGGTTAGGTTCACAGGACAAAATAGACAATAACTTTAATAATCTAGTGTTTGACAAACCCAAAGTCCCTAGCTTTTTGGATAAGAATTCACTATTTGAAAAAAAAACTGCTGGGAAAATTGGATATTAGTATGTCAGAAACTGGGCATTGACCCACACTTAACACTGTATACCAAGATAAGGTCAAAATGACTTCATGATCTAGGCATAAACAAATGAGATTATAAATAAATTAGAAGATCATAAGATAATTTACCTCTCAGACCTGTGGGAGAGGAAGGGATTTGTAATCAAAGAAGAACTAGTGATCCTTATTGATCACAAAATAGAAATTTTTGGTTATATCAAATTAAAAAGCTTTTGTTTTACAAACAAATCTAATGCAGACAAGATTAGAAGGGAAGTAATAAACTGGGAAAACATTTTTACAGTCAAAGGTTTTGATAAAGGCCTCATTTCCAAAATATACTTAATATATCTGAAAAGTTAAAATCATAAATAACCTCTGACATTAACTTAAGGAGATCAGAGGTGACTTTTGCCAGGAATGTTTAAGTTTTTCATTTATTTTTATCTTTCATATTTTTATATTTTTCTTACCTCCCCTCACTCATGAATCCCTTCCTGGTTTTCTTCTCCCACCCTTTGTTTATCTCCCCCTGATTTATTTTTATTGGACCCTTTCATTTACCTTTATTCAGTCCATTCATTCATTGTTTTTTCATTCATTTTTTAATGAAAGTTTTTATATGTGGATAATTTTCAGCATTCATTTTTTCCCTCCCTTTCTCCTACCCCCTTCCCTAGATGGCAAGTGATCCAATATATATTAGACATGTGCTGTTCTTCTATACATATTTCCAGAAATATGATACTGCACAAGAAAAATCAGATTAAAAAGGGGAAAAATGAGAAAGAAAACACAATCCAAACAAACAACAAACAGTGAAAATACTATATTGTAATCCACATTCAGTTGCCACTATCTTCTTCCTGAGTACAGATGGCTTTCTTCATCACAAGACCATTGGGACTGGCCTGAATTATCTCTTTATTTCCGAGAGCCATATTCATCAGAATTGATCATCAAATAATCTTGCTGTTGCCATATATAATGATCTTCTTCCACTCATTTCACTTAGCATCAGTTCATGTAAGTCTCTTCTGAGACTTCTGAAATCATCTTGCTGATCATTTTTGTAAAACAATAATATTCCATAACATTCATATACCATAAGTTATTCAGCAATTCTCCAATTGATGTGCATCCACTCAGTTTTCCAGTTTCTTGCCACCACAAAAAGGGCTGCCACAAACAATTTTGTACTTGTGGTTTCCCTTCTCTCCTTTATTATCTCTTTAGGATACAACCCCAGAAGAATCATTGCTGCATCAAAGGATGAAAAGATATACAGTTTGATAGCCCTTTAGGCATAGTTCAAGTTGGCCTCCAGAATGATTGAATCTGATCCCAATTTCAATAATGTATTAGTGTCCCAGTTTTCCAACATTCCCTCCAATATTCATAAATATCTTTTCCTGTCATCTTGGCCAAGCTGAAAAATGTGTAGTGGTATCTCAGAGTTGTCCTAATTTTCATTTCTCTGATCAATAGTGATTTTGAGCACCATTTCATATGACTCAAAATAGTTTTAATGTCTTTATCTGAAAATTGTCTGTTTATATCCTTTGATATGAACATTTATGAATTGGAGAATCCATCCTTATGTTTTATAGTTTCTGAAGGTACTGTGCTCTTCATGGTATATATGTAATATTGCCTATTTATCCCAATCCCAATGCACATAGGTTTTCAGTACTCTGAGCCTTCTTCTCTCCTCTAAAGTCTTTGTGACTATTCTTCCTTTGCACTTCATTTGTGCAACATAATTATTATTTTTTACTTTAACTATGCCCCAAACTCTCTTTTGAGCTACCTTATTGCTGATATGAATCTTAAACATATAATATACATTCCATCTTAAAAAAAATAAAAACATAAACAACTTGTATATGTTAAGTTCCTTGAAACTGATCTTTGATATTGGCTTTTAAATATTAAATTTTCTACTGAATTTGGGTTTGGTTAATAGAAAGTACTGAAAATCTATAAGTTCATTGAATGTTTCTTTTATCTCATTCGATATTATAGATAATTTTGCTGTATATGATATGTTTGGCTGTAGACCTAGTGATTTTGATTGATGGTATATATGATTCCAGAATGTGTAGTCTTTTATTGTGACTGCTAATAAATACTGTGAAATTCTGATTATAGCTTTAGTATATTTGAATTCTTTTCTTGTTTTTCAAAAAAAAATATCTTTGATCTAGGCATTTTGAAGTTTGGCAATAATACTCCTATTTGTTTTCCACAAATGATCTCTGTGGTGGTGATTGGTGGATTTTTTTTTTCAATTTATACTTTTCCTCCTTGTTCTATCACTCAATGACAATTTTCTTGGATTATTTCTTGCATTATTGTGCCATGGTTCTTTTTTGGTCAAAGCTTTCAGGTAGTCCAATTGCTCTCATATTTTCTCTTCTTAATCTGTTCTTCAATTCTGTTGTTTTTCCTATAAGACGTTTCACAATCTATTCTATTTTTTCATTTCTTATATTCTGTTTTGTTATTTCTTGATATCTTATAGCTTTACTGGCATTCCCCTTGACCAACTCCAGTTTTTCAAGCGTTATTTTCATCTTTAAGACTCTATAGTCTTTTTCTAATTGAATGACTTTTCATACTCTTCCCTGTTTTTTTTTTTTTGTTTTGTTTTGTTTTTTTTCTTATTAGTTTTTCCTCATTGTCTCTCATTTGATTTTTTAAATTCTTTATTGAGTTATCATATAAATTCTCTCTGGGTAAAAAGCCATTTAATGTTATGCTTTTGGGTGGAAGAAGCTATTTTTAAATTCATTGTCCTCCTCCGAAGATGAACTCTGGGTTTTCTTAATTTACATAGTAAGTTCCTATGGTTGGGTTCTTTATTCTTTGATAATTCATTTTTTAATAAGAAGTATTAGTGCAAGCACCTCTCATTGTGGAGTAGGGGGGATGGTGAATTTAGCTTAATTTAAGATCTCCCCCAGGGCCAAAGAAAAGCTCCAACTACCTCTAAAGGGTTAGCATATCTGCCCTATTGCCTCTACATTGACCAGAGAAAGAACTGCTGGTTCTTGCTCACCCAGGGCTACATCTCTGTAACACAGCTGAATCTGATGTTTCCAATCAGCCAAGATTCAATCAATCTTCCTGGACTCAGACTCCAGACTACACATGCAGTGTAAAAGATGAAAAATTCTGTGGCTCCTGCTGAGGGTCCAACCAAACACAACTAGACACAGGGTTCACACTTAGTATGCTTTCCATGAATTAGTTTGTGGCCTGGGGTCTTTCTTTGAATCTTCTTGGGTTGTACCAGCAGGACTCCTGTTCTGTCCCAAGTCTTCCTGATTTTTCACAAGTTTATATTCACCCTGAGGTGCAAATTTGTTCTGTTTGTGAGGGAAATCTGAAGAGCTTGAAATTTATGAATCTATTCCACCATCTTCCAAGAATCCTCCCCTTTGTCAGGAATGTTTAGAGTTTCTTAGTATGAAGACTTTTTGTTTTGTTTTGTTTTGTTTTGTTTTGGTTTTGGTTTTGGTTTTCTTATTAGGTACTCAACGACCTGGACTGTCATAAAGGACCATCATGAATTCTGACTATGAAGGCCTGTCTGAGGAAATGGAAAGGATTAACTAACATATGTGGAAACAATATTTATTCACTCAAGAGCTTTACTTGCAGAGAAAGCTGATAATAATTTCTCATTTTACATATGAATACATGGATCTGGAGAAAATAAAGATGCAGAATTATTGTTTCTTTTAACTGCTTTGTACAGCTTCTCTATCATTTTATTTTAAGAGAAATTTGGATATAGGCACAATTTAAAAATTTTGATTTGACAATAAGTTTTGCACTTACACTGTAGAAATTCACTGGAAAAATACAATATGAAGGCTGAAATCAAGACAACAGAATATAGGAATCACTATAACCCAGCTCTCTCAGTATTCCTCTTTAAACAACTTTAAGACAACACATTAAATCTAATTCTGCAGTGAAACAGTCAACAAAAGATTAGAGTGAGATATTTTGTCAAACCTAAAACAATTTAGAAGGTTGGAAGGAGAAATATAGTAATAAGCACTGGTCCAGAAAAGATATGAAGCAACAAATATTGTAGGCTCTGAAAGCAACTGTAATAACAGCAGCAACAGCTTTACATGATCTCAGCTCAAAGATAAGTGACTGGACAACTGGCACAAAAGAGATTTTATAGAATCCCTGTCAAGGGAATGGGAGTTTTTTGGAGGCTTCATTATCCATATACACTTGCAGAATGAAGAGTAATGCTTGCATTCATAGAGAAACAGAAAGCTAAGTCACAATTATAGAATTGAGAGTTATGGTAGTCTTTATACCTACAAAGGTAAAGCAGAGGTCATTCCTGAATAAGGAGCAGAACAAAGACCAGAAGAACCATGACTACACTTCTTCCTATATCACACCATCTTGGAACAAACAAAAAATTATAACCCCACCCACCACCAAAATAGTAATAATAATAATAAAATTAAAAACTATCTATTAAAAAAGAATTGCCAAAAACCCTGAACCTTGAAAAAATCCATTTCCCAAGCCAGGTTAGCAGAACCTAATTGTACCATAAAGTTCAAGGTCAAGAAATAGGTTGGAGAAATGAGCAAACCAAAAATTAAGGAACCTGGTCATGAAAAGCTAATGTGATGAATAGGAAAATCACAAGGAAGATCAAAACACAAACTCGGAAGAAGATAACAATGTGACAGTATCTACAAACAAAGCCAAAAAATAAATAAATAAACTGGACACAAACATGAGATAAAATATTTTAAAAACTTTAAAAAGAGAAAAAGAAATGATTTCTAAAATCAAATAAGTGATTGAGGAAAAATTGGGAAAATATACAATATTAAAGCAAGCAATCTATAAAAAGAAAATTAACAACTTTGGTAAAAGAGGTACAAAAAATACTAAAAAAAATAACATCTTAAAAAACAGAATGGGCAAAATGAGAGTGAGAAATCAGGAATTTGCCTGAGCTCTACAAAATTTCTCTCAGATATAAAACTAAATCAAATGTTTAAAAGAATTCTGGATCCAATTCTCAAAAAGATGGAGTAAAATAATTTTCCAGTTTAAAATAATTTAGAAGGACATCAGGAAAAAACCTGTTTCACTTGGGTAAAGGGGAAGCACAGCCCAGTGAAGAGAACATCTGAGCAAGCCATCAAAGGTTTTAAGTTACAAGCAACACAGATCAGCAATCAAAATCCCTGGGGTCCTTTCCAGTTGCCAAGATGCTAGTTGTGAGGACATCAGCCCAGTTGTAAGGACTAAAAGGTAAATTTTGAGCCCTAAAAACCCAGTATAATAGATACAATTAGGCAGGATAAACTTAGCACAGTGGGCAAATTGCCAACACCTTGCAACCCAGCAGTGAAAATTAGTGACCAGGCCCATTTGTGTTAGTAAAAAAAGCTTGGGAAGTTCTTGGGGGGAAGGGGTGGCAGGGTGGTACCAAGATGGCAGAGAGCAGACACAACTTTTCATGACCTCTTTTGACCTTCTCTCAAACCAACAACAGATTAAGCCTCTAAACTGGTTCTGGAGTCAAAGTATTCACACATATTTGGAGTATAACACATTCCAGGAAGAGGATATATTGGAAGGACTTCAGAACAAATCCGTTTCAAACAGGCAGAGGGGAAATCTAAAAGCCCAGACTGAAGAACTGGGAGACTGGAGCTAGGAGCTGCAGGGAGTCAGAACTTTGTAGCTTCCACACACCTGGGAATCTTCTGTGAGCCTCTTAGCTTCTCTATCCTGGTTACAAGGAGATGGTTAGGTAAATTTGCTATATAAGATAAATCACAAGCATCATATGTAATGGGGATAAACTGGAACCATTACCAATAAGATCAGAGGTCAAACAAGGTTGCCCACTATCACCATTACTATTTGATATTGCATTAGAAACACTAACTTTGGCAATAAGAGAAGAAAAAGAGATTAAAGAATTAGAGTAGGTAATGAGGAAACCAAATTATCACCCTTTGTAGATGATATGATGGTATACTTAAACAACCCTAGAGAATCAACTAATAAACTATAAGAAATAATTCACAACTTCAGCAAAGTTGCAGGATACAAAATGAATCCACATAAATCATCAACATTTTTATATATCACTAACAAAATACAACAGCAAGAGATAGAAAGAGAAATTCCATTTAAAATAAGCATTTATAGGATAAAATATTTAGGAATCTATCTACCAAAGGAAATTCAGGAACTATATGAGCAAAACTCCAAACTTTCCACACAGATAAAATTATTTATAAACAATTGTTAAAATATCAAGTGATCTTGTGTTGGAATCCTTACTAACTGCTAACTAATTAGAGTTGATCTAATCTTACAAGAAGATGTTTTGGGCAGAATCTGAAACAAGGTACTAAGTAGAACTAATTAATACAAGGCTTGTGTTCACACCTTTACTCATTGGAGTTCAATGAGTTCACACCTCCCTTGAAGCTCTTTGGGCCAGAGAGCACTAGCATAAATAGAGCTTCAATGGGCCAGTCAAAAGAGTTCTTCAGATTGAAGAAGCTACAAGTCGGGATTTCACCGGAATGACATGAAGAGTGGAGCTGGCTGGAGGCTGAAGAAAGCAGATGCAGAGGCTGAAGGACAGAACCTTTGGATTTGGCAACATTCGGAGAGAGCTCTTGGAACCAAGCAGAGAGATAGGCCTCTAAGCTAACCGGGCTATATTGGAGATAATAAAAGATCTGAACTTTTATCACCTGACTGCATTTTGAGAAGAAAAAGCTCACAACATTCAGAACTCTGATGTCATCAACCAACAGAAAAACAATCAGGATTACAGTTGGGAAGAATACAGGCCTTTTAAGACAACAAGACAATATCCAATGCAAACAACTCCAATGTAATTACCAGATGATGAGGAGAAATCCCAAACTTGGTAAATAGAAGGGAATTAGATTAACTGCTTGGGGAAGAGGATCTGCTTATATTTCCACAGATGGAGAAAGAATCAAATGGCTGACAAGGAGACTGTTAAAAAAGACTTTTAAAATCTTCAGGAATCATTGGATTTCCTGACACAAGAGGAAACTGTTTTAGTTCTTGAAAAACCAGCAAGAATCATTGGGTTCCCTGAGATGAAAAATTGTTGATGAGACCTTTTGCAGTACTTCAGAGCTTACAGGAATTATTAGATTCCTGGCACATGAACTAATGGACAATGGATTGCTTATGGACTATTTCTAGGACTTATGGACATGTGTAAATCTTCAGGTTGATTCATGTTGTTACATTACTACTAGCCTGTGTTATATTGCTATGTGCTTATGTAAATTATGTATAATGCCTCCCATATTGGTGGATTTATGTATACCATGTATATCTGTTACAAAGTTCTGGCCCATATTGATGGATTTATGTGTACCCCTTCAGAAACCTACTAATCTGATTAGATTTCCTATTTCCTTTGGTGTTTTCATCTAACAAAAGAAAGGGGGAGATGTTGGAATCCTTACTAACTGCTAACTAATTAGAGTTGATCTAATCTTACAAGAAGATGTTTTGGGCAGAACCTGAAACAAGGTACTAAGTAGAACTAATTAATACAAGGCTTGTGTTCACACCTTTACTCATTGGAGTTCAATGAGTTCACACCTCCCTTGAAGCTCTTTGGGCCAGAGAGCATTATGGGAGAAAACCCATAATCCCTCTCTCTGGAAGGAGCATAAATAGGCCAATGGGCCAGTCGAAGAAGTTCTTCAGAGTGAAGAAGCTACAAGTCGAGATTTCACCGGAATGACATGAAGATTGGAGCTGGCTGGAGACTGAAGAAAGCAGAGGCAGAGGCTGAAGGACAGAACCTTTGGATTTGGCGACATTCGGAGAGAGCTCTTGGAACCAAGCAGAGAGATAGGCCTCTAAGCTAACCGGGCTATATTGGAGATAATAAAAGATCTGAACTTTTATCACCTGGCTGTGCTTTGAGAAGAAAAAGCTCACCACAATCTTGGATAGGTCAAATATAATAAAGATGACAATACTATCTAAACTCATCTATTTATTTACTGTTATACCAATCAAACTCCCAAGAAACTATTTTAATGACCTAGAAAAAAATAGAAATAAAATTTATCTGAAAGAACCAAAGGTCATGAATTTCAAGGGAATTAATGGAAAAAAAAAAGCAAATGAAGGTGCCTAATTGTAACAGATCTAAAACTATATTATAAAGCAGTGGTCATCAAAACCATTTGGCTCCCTCTTTGTAGTGGCCAGAAACTGCAAACTGAGTAGATACCTATCAATTCCAATTGAATGGCTGAATAAATTGTGGTATATGAATATTATGGAATATTATTGTTCGGTAAGAAATGACCAACAGGATGATTTCAGAAAGGCCTAGGGAGACTTACATGCACTGATGATAAGTGAAATGAGCAGGACCAGCAGATCATTATATACTTCAACAACAATACTATATGATGATCAATTCTGATGAACCTGGCCATCTTCAGCAATGAGATGAACCAAATCAGTTTCAATAGAGCAGTGATGAATTGAACTAGCTACACCCAGGGAAAGAACTCTGGGAGATGACTAAGAACCATTAGATAGAATTCCCAATCCTTATATTTTTGTCTGCCTGAATTTTTGATTTCCTTCACAGGCTAATTGTACACTATTTCAGAGTCTGATTCTCTTTGTACAGAAAAATAACAGTTTGGACATGTATACTTATTTTGTATTTAATTTATACTTTAACATATTTAACATGTATTGGTCATCCTGCCATCTAGGGGAGGGGTTGGGGAAAAGGAGGGGGAAAATTGGAACAAAAGGTTTAGCAATTGTCAATGCTGTAAAATTACTCATGCATATAACTTGTAAATAAAAAGCTATTAATAATAATAATAAAAAACTAGCTAAGAAATGTAGCAGTTGATCAGTGAAATAGGTTAAGTTCACAGAACAAAACAGTTAATGACTATAGCAATCTAGTATTTGACAAACAAAAAGACGTTAGCTTTTGGGATAAGAATTTACTATTTGACAAAAACTGCTGAGAAAATTGAAAACTAGTATGGCAGAAATTAGTCACAGACCCACACCTAACACTATATACCAAGATAAAGTTGAAATAGGTTCATGATCTAAACATAAAGAATGATATTATAACTAACTAGAAGAACATAGGATAGCTTACTTCTCAGATCTGTGGAAGAGAAAGGAATTTGTGATCAAAGAAAAATTAGAGATCATTATTTATCACAAAATAGTTAATTTTGATTATATCAAATTAAAAAGCTTTTGTACAAACAAAACTAATCCAGATAATATTAGAAGGGAAGTAATAAACTAGAAAAATATTTTTACATTCAAAGGTTCTGATAATGGCCTCATTTCTAAAATATATAGAGAATTGACTTAAATTTATAAGAATTCAAGCTATGCTCCAATTGATAAATGGTCAAAGTATATGAACAGACAATTTTTAGATGAAGAAATTGAAACTATTTCTACTCATATGAAAAGGTGCTCCAAATCACTATTGATCAGACAAATAAAAATTAAGACAACTCTGAGATACCACTACACACCTTTCAGATTTGGTTAGGATGACAGGAAAAGATAATGACAAATGTTGGAGGGGATGTGGGAAAACTGGGACACAGATTCATTGTTAGTGAAACTATGAACAGATCCAACCACTCTGGAGAGCAATATGGAACTATGCTCAAAAAGTTATCAAACTGTTCATATCCTTTGACCCAGCAGTGTTTCTTCTGTGCTTATATCCCAAAGAGCTCTTGAAGGAGGGAAAGAGACCCACATGTTCAAAAATGTTTGTGGCAGCCCTTTGTGTAGTGTCAAGAAACTGGAAACTTAATGGATCAATTGGAGAATGGCTGAACAAATTATATTATGTATATATATATAGATATATATTATGGAATATTATTTTTTCTTTAAGAAACAACCACTAAGATTACTTCTGAGAGGACAGAACACACTTACATGAATTGATGCTAAGTGAAATTAGCATCATACACAGCAACAATAACACTATAAAATGATCAATTCTGATGGACTTGGTTCTCTTCAACAATGAGATGATTCAAACTAGTTCCAATTGTTCAATGAGAACTCTGGGAATTGAGTGTGGACCACAACATAGCATTTTCACTTTTTTGTTGATGTTTGCTTGCATTTTGTTTTCTTTCTCAGGTTTTATTTTTCTTCTTGATCCAATTTTTCGTATGTGGCAAGATAACTATATACATATATGTATGCATATATTGATTTTAACATATATTTTAACATATTTGACATGTATTGGACTACCTGCTATCTGGGAAGGAGGTTGTGGGAAAGAGGGAAGGAAAAATTTGGAAGAGAAAGTTTTGCAAGGGTTAGTGTTGAAAAATTAATCATTCATGTAGTTTCTAAATAAAAAGCTTTAATAAAATAAAAAAATAAAAAAACAAAAATAAAAAAAAATAAAAGAAGAAGCTTTGAAAGTATTCCTTGTGCCCTATGAGCAGAAATACATAATTTAAAATGAGCATAAACACAAAAATATATTTACCATAGAAAGCTACTATGGTAACAAGGAAAATTAGAACACAAAATCAGAAGACAGCAGTAGCAAAATGTCTACATGAGAGTATTTAAAGTGGAATATGAATTGATCTCAAACTCAAAATGTTGTCTAAGAGTAGCTAAAAAAGACTTTGAAAACCAAGTAAGAGGTAGAATAAAAATTGGGAAAAGAAATAATTATGCGGGAGAATTATCAAAAATTAACAATTTGGGAAAGGAAGCAAAAAAATTGGCTGAAGAAAACTACTCCTTAAAAAGTAAAAATGATCAAATGAAAAAAAAATTACTTTAGAAAACAACTATTTTAAATGTAGAATTGGCCAGATGAAAAAGGAAGCACTTCTAACTAAAGAAAATGATTCATTAAAAATTAGAATTGAAAAAATATAAGATAATAATTCTATAAGCCATCAAGAATCATTTAAATATAATTAAAAGCTATTTTACATAACTAATTGGGGAAAAATGACTTGGAAAATAAATTCAGGAGAAATAATAAGAATCACTATACCACCTGATAACCATGATGAAAGAAAGAAAGAAAGAAAAAAAGAAAGAAAGAAAAACCTTGAACATTTAAAAATGTTAATAAAAAAGAAAAACATTAAAACGTACCCAATGAGAGTAAACTATTTACATGGGATAATCATTCATATAACTCTTTTTAAAATAACAGTTTTTTTTTTCAAAATATTTACAAAGATAGTTTTCAACATTCATCCTTGAAAAACTGGTCACAGTCTTTACCCTTTGTGTTTATAGGTTCTCTGCTGATCTACTGGCTTGCTGCCAGAACAAGGTAGCTTACACTGTGGTAAAGTTCTCCCCACAAATTTTCTGCTTGCTGAAACTACACCCCACCTCTCTCTGATCTGGTCAGCATTAGCTGCCTTCTATGCTCTCACTGCCAACTTGCCTGATGCTGCACCCTAACCATCCCCGCCCATGAACAAAAACAGACCTTTTCTGATGAATTTCGAGAATATCTTCTTTTGGTAATGTGTTGTACTCCCAAAATTCATGGGTTTTGACAGTCAATCACCAATTCCAAGGCTTTTCATAAAAGAATTAGTCTGAGGGCAAGGAAGAACTTAGATAGACATGTGTGTCTTCTCTGCCTTTTTGGCTCCACCCCCATAAAGTAATTTTGTTTTGATTTTTTCTAACCCCTTTTGGGTTTTTTGGGGTGAAGATACTGGAATGGTTTGCCATTTGGTTCTGTCTCTCATTTTATACATAAGGAAACTGAGGTAAACACTCTAGCTATTATTCCACCTAACTTCTCCACGATAGAATACTATTTTGCAGTAAGGAGTGATGACATGGATCGTTTCAGAAAACCTGGGAAGACATATATGAATTGATGCAAAATTAAATGTACAGAACCAAGAAAACTTTGCACATAGAAACAGTAATATTATAACTATAATCAACAATGACTTAGCTAATCTAATCAAAAAATAATCCAAGACAATTCAAAAGGTTTCCTGATGAAAAATTCTATATATTTCCTAAGAGAGAACTTATGCAAATTGAAGCAGTGCAAATTGAACAATTCTTTTTCAGCTTTCTTTGCATGACTTCACATATATAATTAAATCATATTGCTTATTTTCTCAATGGAAATGGAATGGTTCTGAAAGATATAAAATATTTGTGATACAAAAGTTTAAATAATGCCATAATAAATTAATACAGTACAATTTAAAAAAAAATTCAAAATGAGGCTAAGAAATCTAGATAGAATTTTATGTAAAACTGGCCTAAACAGATTTTATTAATGGATTTTTAAGATCAGCTTTAATCAATAATTTGTCATGATCCCTGATCTAACTTTATAGGAAGAAAATGAAAGAACTAAAAGTTGATTGTGCTTTCTACTGCACACACTGCATCTGGAATACATGACATTTTAGAAAGGACACTGATAAACTTGTAATATGATCACAGCAACACAACAAGGGTGCTTACTGTAATTTAAGTAGGTCAAAAAAGTTACAACTATTGCAACCGAGGGGATTTAGCTTTCAGAATGTTGAATTGGGCGAGAGACCATGGTTCTTGTTTTATATGATGAAAATGCAAAAAAGAGTTTCTTCTTTTTCCTTACTTGACTCCAGAGTGCAGAACCAGGCCATAAGGCCAGAAACTTCTAAAACAATTAAAAATCAAATTTCATTCTAACATAAAACATCATGTTGAAGAGCAAAGAATACTGTTTTTTAGTGTTAGGCAGTAATTGTTAAAATTCTAGCTCTTCCACTTACTCTATATATGTGATTTTTGGCAAGTTATTTTTTCTCTTTTTGGCCTCTTTTCCTCACCTGGAAAATAAAAGTTTTTGTTAAATGACTTCTATCACTCCTTTTAACTTTAAATTTTTAATCCTAAAAATTAAATGGTAAATTAAAGAAATAAAGAGACCTTTCAGTTACTAAAGTTCTTCAAATGTAAGGTGATGATTTTTCTTGAAGGTGCTTTGTATTTCTTGAGGACACAATTATTTTCTTAATATTTTATTTGAGCATATCTTTATTTTCCACATGTAAAGAAAAGTGTTTACATGATAACATGTACTTTTAAAAACTATAGTAATACACTAAACCTTATTATGTAAACGAGGGATTTTTTAAATTAAATTGATTTTTCTTCGTATGTACATAAAATTAGATGACCCTTCCAAATGGAAGATTCTATCATTCAATAATTCTGTCCCTTTTAATGTTACAGGTGTGAAAGTCCTTTCCCTGTACAATATAAGTACTGGTTGCTATAAAATATTCTGATATTCTTCTTATTGGCATATTACTCCTCACTGAGGTTTGGGGTAATCCATGTAGACATGTTCTTTTTTTTTCATTCCCCTCAAAGGAAGACATACGGTTAGCACCCTCCTAGGTAAGAATGGACTAGAACTGATTAAGTCCTAACTCTGGGCAATTCACAATAGACCATTCTGTAAACAGGAGCTTAACATTTAACTGCTAACATAAGAAATTTAGAGCAAATTGAATTTTCTATGGCCTCCCAGGTCCAGCAACTGAAATCAACAAGCAAAAGCAGCAATGCTTAGCCGTTGCTAAGTTACAGCAAATACCCGTTGTAATGCATGTGAATCTACATTAATTCCAAACATAGTCATTATGAACAGTAGCATTACAAAGAGGACTAAATAGATTCAAAATGATTTTTAAAAAACTAAATTAAATAGCAGCATCATATTTTTCTTCATTTTACCTTTTTCTATAATCTTTAAAAAATTTTCTCTTTCTTCTTTTTTTATCCCTCCCTTTTTTGTATGGGTTGAAAAAAAAAGGGGGGGTGTTTCCAAGTAGAATTTGTGGTAAAAATATAACTCATATTTTGTTTCTGCTTATGAGACAAAAGGACAGGATCTAGGAATAAGAGTTACACACCACAGTGACAGTTACTAGTGATAAATATAGTTACATGTATTAATTTTTTTAATATTTTATTTTATTTTATTTAATAATAATTTTATATTGACAGAATCCATGCCAGGGTAATTTTTTTACAACATTATTCCTTGCACTTGTTTCTGTTCCAATTTTACCCCTCCCTCCCTCCATCCCCTCCCCTAGATGGCAAGCAGTCCTATATATGTTAGATATGTTGCATTATATCCTAGATACAATATATGTTTACAGAACTGAACAGTTCACTTGTTGCACAGGAATTATTGGATTCAGAAGGTAAAAATAAACCGGGAAGAAAAACAAAAATGCAGATAGTTCACATTTCTTTCCCAGTGTTCTTTCTTTGGGTGTAGCTGCTTCTGTCCATCATTTATCAACTGAAACTCAGTTAGGTCTCTTTGTCAAATAAATCCACTTCCATCAGAATACATCCTCATACAATATTGTTGTCAAAGTGTATAATGATCTCCTGGTTCTGCTCGTTTCACTTAGCATCAGTTCATGTAAGTCTCGCCAAGCCTCTCTGTATTCATCCTGCTGGTCATTTCTTACAGAACAATAATATTCCATAACATTCATATACCACAATTTACCCAGCCATTCTCCAATTGATGGGCATCCATTCAATTTCCAATTTCTAGCCACTACAAACAGGGCTGCCACAAACATTTTGGCACATACAGGTCCCTTTCCCTTCTTTAGTATTTCTTTGGGATATAAGCCCAGAAGTAACACTGCTGGATCAAAGGGTATGCACAATTTGATAACTTTTTGGGCATAATTCCAGATTGCTTTCCAGAATGGTTGGATTCATTCACAACTCCATCAACAATGCATCAGTGTCCCAGTTTTCCCACATCCCCTACAACATTAATCATTATTTTTTCGTGTCATCTTACCCAATCTGACAGGCGTGTAGTGGTATCTCAGAGTTGTCTTAATTTGCATTTCTCTGATCAATAATTTGGAACACTCTTTCATATGAGTGGTAATAGTTTCAATTTCATCATCTGAAAATTGTCTGTTCATACACTTTGACCATTTATCAATTGGAGAATGGCTTGATTTCTTATACATTTGAGTCAGTTCTCTATATGTTTTGGAAATGAGGCCTTTATCAGAACCTTTAACTGTGAAGATGTTTTCCCAGTTTGTTGCTTCCCTTCTAATTTTGTTTGCATTAGGTTTGTTTGTACAAAGGCTTTTTAATTTGATGTAATCAAAATATTCTATTTTATGATCAGTAATGGTCTCTAGTTCATCTTTGGTCACAAATTTCTTTCTCCTCCACAAGTCTGAGAGATAAACTATCCTATGTCCCTCTAATTTATTTATAATCTCGTTCTTTATGCCTAGGTCATGTACCCATTTTGATCTTATCTTGGTATATGATGTTAAGTGTGGGTCCATGCCTAATTTCTGCCATACTAATTTCCAGTTATCCCAGCAGTTTTTATCAAATAATGAATTCTTATCCCAAAAGTTAGGATCTTTAGGTTTGTCAAACACTAGATTGCTATAGTTGATTATTCTGTCTTGTGAAACTAACCTTTTGCACTGATCCACTGATCTATTTCTAAGAAATAGCCAAAAACAAATGGTTTTGGTGACTGCTGATTTATAATATAATTTTAGATCAGGTACAGCTAGGCCACCTTGATTTTTTTTTCATTAATTCCCTTGAGATTCTTGACTTTTTATTGTTCCATATGAATTTTGTTGTTATTTTTTCTAGATCATTAAAATATTTTCTTGGAAGTCTGATTGGCATGGCATTAAATAAATAGATTAGTTTAGGGAGTATTGTCATCTGTATTAATATTCGCTCGGCCTATCCAAGAGCACTTAATATTTTTCCAATTATTTAAGTCTGACTTTATTTGTGTGGAGACTTTTTTGTAATTTTGCTCATATAATTCCTGACTTTCCTTTGGTAGATAGATTCCCAAATATTTTATGCTATCAGCAATTATTCTGAATGGAATTTCTCTTTGTATCTCTTGCTGTTGGGTTTTGTTGGTGATGTATAAAAATGCTGAGGATTTCTGGGGATTTATTTTGTATCCTGCTACTTTGCTAAAATTATGAATTATTTCTAATAGCTTTTTAGTAGAATCTCTGGGGTTCTCTAGGTATACCACCATATCATCTGCAAAGAGTGATAGTTTGGGTTCCTCATTACCTACTCTAATTCCTTTAATCTCTTCCTCGACTCTTATTGCAGAGGCTAGTGTTTCTAATACAATATTAAATAATAATGGTGATAGTGGGCAACCTTGCTTCACTTCAGATCTTACTGGGAAAGGTTCCAGTTTTTCCCCATTGCATATGATGCTTACTGGAGGTTTTAAATAGATGCTCCTGACTATTTTAAGGAAAAGTCCATTTATTCCTATACTCTCTATACTGTTTTATTAGGAGTGGATGTTGGATTTTATCAAATGCTTTTTCTGCATCTATTGAGATGATCATATGGTTTTTGTTTGTTTGGTTATTGATATAGTCAATTATGCTAATAGTTTTCCTAATATTGAACCAGCCCTGCATTCCTGGTATAAATCCTACTTGGTCATAGTGTATTATCCTGGGGATGATTTTCTGTAATCTTTTTGCTAATATTTTATTTAAGATTTTACCATCAATATTCATTAGGGAGATTGGTCTATAATTTTCTTTCTCTGTTTTCAGCCTACCTGGTTTAGGTATCAGTACCATGTCTGTGTAATAAAAGGAGTTTGGTAGGACTCCTTCAATCCCTATTTTTTCAAATAGTTTATTTAGCATTGGAGTTAATTATTCTTGAAATGTTTGATAGAATTCAGATGTAAATCCATCTGGTCCTGGGGATTTTTTCTTAGGGAGTTGATTGATAGTTTGTTCTATTACTTTTTCTGAGATGGGACTGTTTAGGATATTTATTTCTTCCTCTGTTAGTTTGGGCAAGCTATATTTTTGGGGGTATTCTTCTATTTCATTTAAGTTGTTGAATTTATTGGCATAAAGTTGAGCAAAGTAACTCCTAATTATTGTTCTAATTTCCTCTTCGTTAGTGGCGAGTTCTCCCTTTTCATTTTTAAGACTAACAATTTGATTTTCCTCTTTCTTTTTTTTTAATCAGATTTACTAAGGGTTTGTCTATTTTGTTGGTTTTTTCATAGAACCAACTCTCAGTTTTATTATTTAATTCGATAGTTTTTTTTTTTTTTTACTTTTAATTTTATTGATCTCTCCTTTTATTTTTAGAATTTCAAGTTTAGTGTTTGACTGGAGGTTTTTAATTTGTTCCTTTTCTAGCATTTTTAATTGCAAGCCCAATTCATTGACCTTCTCTTTCTCTATTTTATACAAATAGTCCTCTAGAGATATGAAATTTCCCCTTATTACCACTTTGGCTGCATCCCATACATTTTGGTATGATGTCTCATTATTATCATTTTCTTGGGTGAAGTTATTGATTATGTCTATGATTTACTGTTTCACCCAATCATTCTTTAGTATGAGATTATTTAATTTCCAATTATTTTTTGGTCTACTTTCCCCTGGCTTTTTATTGAATGTAATTTTCATTGCATTGTGGAAAATTACATTTTCTCCAGAGATCTATCATATCTAACTTTTATAGTATTCTATTTACCTCTTTGACTTCTTTCTTATTTATTTTGTGGTTTGATTTATCTAATTCTGAGAGTGTAAGTTTAAGATCTTCCACTATTATAGTTTTACTGTCTATTTCTTCTTGCAGCTCTCTTAATTTCTCTTTTAAGAATTTAAATGCTACACCACTTGGTGCAGAAATGTTTAATATAGATAGTGCTTCTTTATCCATGCTACCCTTTAGCAAGATATAGTGCCCTTCCTTATCTCTTTTAATTAGATCAATTTTTGCTTTAGTTTGATCTGAGATCAGAATGGCTACCCCTGATTTTTTGACTTCACCTGAAGCATAGTAGATTTTGCTCCAACCCTTTAACCTTTAACCTGCATATATCTTCCTGCTTCAGGTGTGTTTCCTGTAAACAACATATTGTAGCATTCTGGCTTTTAATCCATTCTGCTAACTGCTTCCTCTTTATGGGGGAGTTTATCCCATTCACATTTATGGTTAAAATGATCAATTCTGTATTACTTGCCATCTTGTTAACCCCAGTTTATGCTTTTCTCCCTTCTTTTCCTCTTACCCCCTTCCCAGTATTAAGCTTGTGAGCACCACTTGCTTCTCACAGCCCTCCCTTTTTAGTATCCCTCCCCCTCACCTTAAAGTTCCTCCCCCTATCTTACCCCTTTCCCTCCCAGTTTCCGTATTTCCTTCCACTTAGCTTATTCCTTCCCTTTTCACTTTTCCCTTCTCACTTTTCAATGAGGTGGGAGAAGTTTCACCATAGATTGAATATGTCTAAAATTTTTCTCTTAAAGCCAATTCTGAAGGCAGTAAGATACCCACTATATTCATCCCCCTCCATTCTTTCTCTCAGATATAATAGGTTTCCTTTGCCTCTTCATGAGATGTAGTACCCTCACTTTACCCTTTTTCTGGTACAATGTCCTTTCCACATCTAGTTTCTAGAACAAGGTATACATGTATTCTTTATACATCTTTATAGCTGAAATATAGTTCCCAAGATTAATCTTTATCTATTTAGATTTCTCTTGAGTTCTATATTTGTAGATCAAACTTTTTGTTAAGTTCTGGCTTTTTCATCAAAAATAGGTGAAATTCGCTTACTTCATTGAATGTCCATCTTCTTCCCTGGAAAAAGATACTCATTCTTGCTGGGTAAGTTATTTTTGGTTGCATACCAAGTTCCTTAGCCTTTCAGAATATCATATTCCAGGCCCTTCGATCTTTTAATGTGGATGCTGCCAGATCCTGGGTGATCCTTATTGTGGCTCCTTGATACTTGAATTGGGTTTTTCTAGCCGCTTGCAATATTTTTTCCTTCGTCTGAGGGTTCTGGCATTTGGCCACTATATTCCTTGGTGTTTTGATTTTAGGATCCCTTTCAGTGGGTGATCGATGAATCCTTTCAATGTTTATTTTTTCCTCTGTTCCTATGACTTCTGGGCAGTTCTCTTTGATAATTTCCCGGAAAATAGTGTCCAGGCTCTTTTTTTCATCATTCTTTTCTGGGAGTCCAATGATTCTCAGATTGTCTCTCCTGGATCTGTTTTCCAGGTCTGTTGTCTTCCCCAGAAGGTATTTCACATTCTTTTCCATTGTTTGATTTTTTTGGATTTGCTTGACTGATTCTTCTTGTCTCCTTGAGTCATTCAATTCCAATTGTTCAATTCTGATTTTCAGTGAAGTATTTTCTTCACTCACTTTTTAAAAATCTTTTTCTAACTGTCCCATTGAGTTCTTTTGTTCTGTGGAATTTTTTTTCCATTTCGCCAATTTTGTTTTCCAGTTCACCAATCCTATTTTTCAAGGATTTTACTTCTTTATCCACTCTCTCTTTAACTGACTTCTCCAGGCTCTTTTGCCAAGCCTCCCTTTCCTTTTGCCAAGCCTCCCTCTCCTTTTGCAAAGCCTCCCTCTCCTTTTCCCATTTTTCTTCTAGCTCCCTTGTGAGAGCCTTTTTAATTACTTCTATGAGATTCATATGTGCTGAGGAACAGATGATCTCCTCCTTTGGGGATTCACCTGGAGACTGTCTGTTTTTAGTCTCCTCAGAATTTAGAGTCTGCTCTCTATCTGTATAGAAGCTGTCAAGGGTTAAAGTCCTCTTCAATTTTTTGCTCATTTTGTCAAAGAATCAAAGACAAACTAGCAAAGAAAAAAAAAGAAAAAAAAAAACCCTAAATGGAGTCTGCTTTCTTTGGGGGAGGGGCTGGGTGGTGTTATCGAGCTTCCTCTACAGACTGCGGGGGCAGCAGAGAAGCACTAGCCCAGCTGTGCTGCGCCTGGGCTCTGAGACTCTGAGAGCATGCTGAGACACTGTGGGGGAGGGGTGGCCAGGTCCTGAGAGACTCCAGCTGTTTGGGGTTGTATTCTTCACCCCCGGTGTTTTTAGCTTCTCTGCTGGGCTGCTGACTTGCTGCCAGGGCAAAGTATCCAATCCTGTAGCAATGCTCTCCCTGCAGAGACTGCTGTGATCACACCCCACCCCCTCTCCAGTCTGCTCCTGTGCTTTCACTGCCGCTGCCCTCAGCCTGCGCTTGATCTAAAACCATCCCCCACCTTGAGCAAAAACAGACCTTTCCTGGCGAATCTCAAGGATGGCTTCTCTTGGTAACTATTTGTGTTGTTTTTTTTTCAGTCAAGCATTAATTCAGAGGCTTGTAATGAAATGGATAGTGAGAGAAAACGTGGAGCTTACACAGCTGTGTGCCTCCTCTCCGCCATCTTGGCCGGAAGTCCTGTTAATTTCTTTGTATAAAATTGTTTCCAAATATGCCCTTGCTTCTCAGCAGTGATCACAGCTGAATTGTACTGAAGCTGACTTAAGAATTTAGGAATAAGATTGGAAATGAGAGTTTTCTTTTCAATTTTCATTTTACATAGAAAAGAAAAGAACATTAGAAAATACTTTGCTCATCTATTTATATAATTTACCTGTATTCTCATTTTAGTTTTTGGGGAAAAATAATTGAATTTGAGCCTTTCTTTTAGTTAGATTAGAAATATGCCAACTTTGTACTTTGTTGGAAGTAAAGACTATATGAGATCCACTGAATCATTTTTCCTACTTCATCTTTTCACAACCCTAACCTAGTGTGTTTAAATTAAACCCACATCTGGCATAAAACTTAATCTCAGTGATACTTTTAACATTAAAAAGACAATATATGTAATGCTAGAAGAAAATAATTACATCTGTTCAAAATGAAGACTTGATATGACAAGGAATAACTTGAAAATATTTTATTCTTTATGCAGTCTTAATTATGATAATATGAAAAAAAACATTCCTCAAATCCTAAAGCATTTTTTTTCATCTTCTTCTCTCCCCATTCTTTATCTGCTTCTCATTCAGTTTTAATACAGAAAGGCTGGTAGCTAGCAAGTCAGGAAGCCCATCACTGATAGACTAAGGACAGCACAGGACAGACTGATTGCAAGGAATGTTGTCCAAAGGATTCCTATATTATGCTAGAGGCAATCTATGGGACTCTTTCAACTTTGAAGATCTTGGCAAGAAATACAAAGAATAATTCAACTGTAAAAAAGAGAGAGAGAGAGAGAGAGAGAGAGAGAGAGAGAGATTGAGATTTTGTATCTTTCATAATTGTATGCATAGGTTCCATGTATTTCTTTCCTATAACATTTGCATGTTTGGGCAAAATGGAGTGGCTCTTGCTTTGGTATAGCAATGATGCACTGAGTGTTTCTGATGGGAAAAAAGAAAAACAAACAGAATATAAGAGCAGACAATGAAGGAAAGAAAACTCACTTTCAAAAATAGAATGACCTACATAAAACAGTACACAATAGATAATGAAAAATAAAGTTAGGATAAGAAAAATGAATTTAAGAAATATGAATTGGATACTAAAGCAAAACAAAAGGAAGTTTAGAAAAAAAAATCTTAAAATATCACGCTTTGCATTACAGAAAAGATGATTTTTTAAATACCTTCTCCAAATTCTTTGTAGGAAATTTTAAGAGCACTGACCCTTTTTCTATTTCTCATTTTGTGTATCTAATTACATTTTTAGAGCAAATTTCTGTTCTCTGTATTCTTTTCCATTGGATTATGACACCAAGAATAGTTGTATGCATAAAGCAAACAAAGGCTACATTTTATTTTAAATCCTACTTCTTCTTATCCTTCATTTTGGTAACACAATTCTATCACAATATATATTTCTAGGGAAGGTGTAAGGATATCTAACAACACTAATGACTCTCAGAAGCCCTGGAAACTCATTTATTTAAATTGTTAAATATAGATGATTTAACCAAAGAAGAAAGGGCTTCAGGCAAATGTAACTATCCCTGACAGTTCAGCCTCCCCCAGATGCTATCAGATTAAAATAAATGTTTCATAATCTCAACCTTTGTCTGGGTGATGATTTCCTTTCAGAAGATGAGCCAATCAAGAACACTTGCCATGCTATAAAAGACCAAGTATATAATTGTTATTTCTCTGACTAATGTCAAGATTGAACTCATAAGTATTTGTTTATATTTTGCTAACTGGTCTTAGTGATTAGTTTCAATCTAGAATTCTCAACAACAAAAAAGAATAAGGATTTCAAATTTCTGTTTGCATTAAGTGAGCAAGGTGTTCAAATGTTCCACTCTGAAGGATTTCATTCATGCTTTCTTTATACTTCCTCACTCTACACACACACCCACACACACCCACCCACACACACACACACACACATACACACACACACGCACACTCAATTCCTCAGCCTTTCCACATAAGCCACAATTTCTCTTACAATAGGCAGATTTCTGGAAAAGAGGTGAAAAATGCACATTCACTGATTTTTCTCTCCCAACATGATTCATCAAGCAATATGTATTAAACATAAGTACATTAATTAATTAATTAATTTCAAAATACACATTCAATTATCAGTGCCATACCTTAACTATGTTACATGTAAATTTGTTCTAATAACTAAATTTCAGAATATCCTAATTCTCAACTCTGTTTCTTTTGCTCCTGAGGACACTGACCAATACAATTTTCCCAAACCCAATTATAGTCATTTAAGTAGAGGTGAATGACAGTGCCCAAGTAGGAGGCTGATTAAAATATTGTATCTTTTCTCAGTCATTCCATCAAAAACACTTCTACTTCATCCCACATGATAAATCACACCACTCTGTGTTTTTTTTCTTTCTAAAATCAAATATATCCATTTCTGTTCTCCAAAATATGTCAGAAGAATCCTAAACATATAGGTACATGCTAAGTCATTATAAAGATGTAGAGTGCAATAATGAAAACTTGATAATGAAAAATTCTAGAGAATTTTTTGTTTATCTATATAAAAGTTAAGATTTTTTACCTGCTATTAAAATGCACATATATACACATATACACATACATATAACTGCAATGCATACATACATGCATATACACATGCACATGCATATATATGTATATAGATTTGTCTATAAAGATATTCAATATAGGTTGTTTGCATTTACATAGCTCTCAATTTTGTTTTAAAAATGCTATGAAGACATGTCTAGCAATTCTTCCATTCATAGTTTACCAGCAGAGATAGAATCCTGCCAAGAGAGTAAGCAAGAAATTGGGGCCAAATCTTTCTCTTCAAATAGATGTCTGAGTAAAATTATATCTATATTCCTCTGTAAATATTATTAGTCTAGAAAAAATAAAGTTCAATCTGTGCTCCTGATCACTATCATTATTGGAGAAGGAATGCCCCATGCTATACATGCAAAAACTGGTTCCCTTCTCAAGAATTGTCAAATGCACAATGAGCACAGAATTTAAAGAATAAAAGCATTTATTTATCTAAGTCAACAGAAAAATAATTCACATTTTCTCTAATTCCTGATATGTATGTATATTTATATATACCTTCTCTATTTCTTCTCTAATATATATTATTTATAATTTGATTGTTCTACTATATATGTGCATTTATTTTTCTATACTTTCTTCTTTGAATGGATATCTGTATATATATATATATGCATGTATATCATATTGCACTATATAAATATATGTATATAAACTTGTGTGTGTGTTAATGTAGAGTGAATGAACTTTCCTGTTGAAAGTTAGATATTTTAATTTACACAAGAGCCAAAAAGATAATTCAACATTTCACCAAGGGGAAATTCTCTAAGGTCACTAATATAGTATGCTGAGGAAAGGAACATAATTGAAGTATCTGATACACTGAAGAAGATGGATTCCTCACCAAAATCTTTTTCTCCGTTCAGAAACCTAAAGATAATATGGAACTTTGTGTCTTTTTTCTTAAATGAGGAAATATATATTATACATGTTATGGGCCAGAATTCTGAACTTGAAACAAAGGATTCTTACAAGGTGGTAACTCAGTGGAATTGATAAAGACAATGGTTGTTTCGCATGGTGCTTAAAAATTTTCTAGTTAAATACATGTACTTAGTACTTAATGTAGTTCCACAAGATTCACACTTATGATAAGAGGGCAAACAAGCTTGGACAAACTCAGCCAGGATCAATTCGGAGAGAAGCATTCAGAAGGCAGAGAAGACAAAAAACTGATGGCAGGAGCTCAAGCTCTCAGAACCAAGGAGAGAGATAGGCCCCTAAGAAAGCTAACCAGGTCCCAGGAAAGGAGACAAGACTTTAAAAGAGATAATAAAGGATTTGGAATTTAACCCCTGGCTATTCGTGTGGTGATTACTGAACTGAAACAAAGGCTGCTCCCAGAGACTTCCAAGAAAATCAAATAAGAACATTACACATACACACACACACACACACACACACACACACATACACACACAGAGTCTACTATTCAGTTTCAAAAATATCTTATAAAATGTGTGACCATTCATTTCACAATCACTTTACTAAATTTCTACTGTGTACAAGAGTGTCAATTTTTTTTTTTTAACCACAAATGTAATATTTTATTTGTTCTAATTATATATAAAGACAATTTTAAAATGTTTTAATTTTACCAAATCAAAGGAAAAAATAAACAATAGGAATATTTTATGTATGTTAGTAGACTTTGATCTGTATTCAGTCTCCATAGTTCTTTCTCTATATATAGATAGCTTTTTTTATAATGTCTTGTGGAATTATCTCAGATCACTGAATTGCTGAAAAGAGCTAAGCAAATTGTAGCTGCTTACCTCAAAAAGTTTCTCTTACTGTATATAAAGTCTCTTGGTTCTACTCATCTCAATATTTATCAGTTCATATAAGTCTTTCCAATTTTTTTTCCTGAAATATTCCTGCTTATCATTTTTATAACACAATTTTATTCCATTATATTAACATATCACAACTTATTTAGGTATTCCTCAATTAGGGAATACTGAACATTCCCTCAAATTTATATTTTTTTTTGCCAAAATCAGATATGCTGCTATAAATATTTGTATGTATGTAGACACTTTTCCCTTTTTATAATAAAAGAGAAAAGTTTGATAAAAATGCCTTTTGTACCTGTGTTAAACATAAATATTAATTTCAGGAAATTCAATATTGCCCAATTTTGATTTCATTTTGAAGTTATTTTATTTCAGTGGAAAATTATAATTTTGTTTTAAGTTCATCCTGTAACTTAAATTTCCTTTTAAAAACTATGTGGTTGTGCGTGAAGGAAAGAGTAGCTACAAATGAGTTTAACTAAATAAAATTTTGCCTTTTTACATACAAGAGTTTTATTAACTCATTAAATGTTCTGCAATTTTTGTTTAGGATTTGTTATTTTATGTTAAAAACAAATATGTAATAGCTACTTTTTTGGCATTGAAGTTATAACATCAAATGCTATAATTTTATCCCTTAATAGAATTCAATATCACTAAATAATATAATAACAAGAATACTTGTTTTCAATATTATATATATTTTTTCAATAGAGCTCTTCACAACATTCTAGGTAGGAAAAATAGAGAGTTTTTTTTTTCCTCAATCTTATTTTATTTTTCCATTATATGTAAAGATAGTTTTCAACAATGATTTTTGTAAGACTTTGTGTTCCAAATTTTTCTCTCCCTTTTTTACTCCCCCCTTCTCTGAAACAGGAAGCAATGTGATAGAAGTTACACGTGTACAATTCTTATAAACATATTTCCATATATATCATATTTTTCAAGAAAAATCAGAACAAAAGGGTAAAAAATGGGAAAGAAAAAGCAGATAAACAAAAGTGAAAATATTGTGCATCAATCCACATTCAGCCTTCATAGTTCTCTTTCTAGATGTAGATGGCATTCTTTATCCTAAGAATATTGAACTTGTTTTGCATCATCACATTGCTGAAAAGAGCAAATTTTTCATCATCGATCATACATAATCTTGGTGTTACTGTGTACAAAGTTCTCCTGATTTGGTCACTTTATTCAGCATCAGTTCATGTAAGTTTTTCCAAGGCTTTTCTGACATCTGCCCGCTTATAATTTCCTATGAACAATGACATTCTATTACCACTCAGTCCCCAGTTGATAAACATCCATTCAATTTTGAATTTCTTGCCGCTACCAAAAAAAAAAATGGCTACAAACACTTTTTTCACATATGAATCCTTTCCCCTCTCTTATGATCCCTCTTTATGATTGCCAACAGTGACATGGTTGGATAAAAGGCTATGCATAGTTTTATAGCCGTTTGAGCACAGTTCCAGATTACTCTCCAGAATAGTTGGATCATTTCACAACTCCAAAAACAATGCATTAATGTGCCATTTTCATACATCCTTTTCAAAATTTATCATTATCTTTTCCTATCATCTTAAATGTTCTGATAGGAGAGAACAATACTTCAGAGTTATCTTAATTTGCATTTCTTTAATCAACAGTGATTTAGAGCACTTTTTCATATGACTAGAAATGGTTTTAATTTCTTCATCTGAAAAGTCTCTGTTCATATCCTCTGACCATTTATGAATAGGAGAATGACTTGCATTCTTATAAAATTGACTCATTTTTCTATATATTTGAGAAATGAGGCTTTTATCAGAAATACTATCTTTCAAAGTTGTATCTGCTTCCCTTCTAATGTTGGCTGCATTGGCTTTGTTTGTGCAAAACCTTTTAAATTTAATGTAACCTAAATTATACATTTTATATTTAATTATGTTTTATAATTCTTCTTTAGCCACAAATTTGTCCCTACTCCTCAAAGACTCTCCTTGCTTTCTAAATTATGATTTCGACCATGCTGTTTTCCAGTGTTTCCAGCAATTTTTGTCAGTGTTCTTATCATCTCTGATGCTGATTTCCTGAGTATATCAAACAGTAGATTATTATAGTCTTGTGTCTTTGGTACATAATCTATAATATAGTTTTAGTTCTGGTATAGCCACACCATCATCCTTTGAATTTTCTTCATTAATTCCCTTTATATTCTTTACCTTTTGTTATTCCAGATTTTTTTTTTTGAGTTTTATAAAATAATTTTTGGCAGTCTGACTAATATGGTACTGAATAAATAGATTAATTTAGGTAGAATGTAATTTTTATTATATTAGGTCAACCTGTGCATGAGCAATTGATATTTTTACAATTGTTTATATCTGATTTATTGCATGAAAAAAAATATTTTGTAATTATGTTTATATAAAGTTTCTGGATTTCTCTTGGCTCTGAAATATTATATATTATTTACAGTTATTTTATTTTTTTAATTGAACTTAACAAAATAAGAAAAAAATATAAAAAGAAAGACAGAAAAAGAAAATAAAAAAGAAATAAAACAGTCATGTACTTAACAGAATATTCAAGAAAGTAAACATAATAAACCAGAGATTATATTCTCTATCTTTGCTTCCTTGTAAGATATATATATATATATATTCTCTGCTGCGCATATCTTACTTTATTCTTTTTTTCCCCTTTCATCCTCTTTCATTGAAACAGGCTACAGTTTACACCCACACATATACATAGGCACGTAGATATATATGTACACATTTACCCATATGTGAACATGAATCTAAACAATATTGCTGATATATAATACAGATTTCTCTCTTGGTTGAATCTTTCTAAGTTTCACTTTGTCTAAAGATCAGTGATTACTAGTTCTCCTTTTTTCCCCCTAATAAATTCTACTGGTAGTGTTTGTGTATATCTTATATTTTCTATCGCTGCTAACTTTTCTATTTTAATTCTGTTCCTTAACATATCTTGCTATTAATTAAACTCTTGCTAACAATTAAACATCTTCCCTTCTTCACTTATCTTCTCCCCCATCCTTTTCCCCCTCTTTATCCCATTTCTATTAATCTATATACCTTATCTCACTCTATTAAGCCAAATACCCTTTTGTAACTCACTTTATTCTATGCCACTTTGCTTCCTGCAGTTTATCCCTTTTCCATTAATTTACATACTTCATTTCATTAACATATACATCTTTTTATATTCCACTTTATCTTATACTTTTACTCATTTTTTTTTTTTGTAGATTTTGGAGAGTACTATAACTTTTGTGGTAGATATGTGGATTTGCCAATTTAACCAAATGCTGATATGAGTAGGTTTTCAAAACTATGAGTCATCCTTCTCCTAATAATATCTTTGTGTCTATTTTTCCTTTGAACCTCATTTGTGTAACACATTTTATATTTTTACAATTTCCTAAACTTTTTTTTTTCTTTTAAGAGTCAGATCATGCTCTGTTCTATCCCAAACTTTCTTTTGAAGTACACAAGTACTGCTGCTAATTTTAAACACATGGTATATATTTCCATGTTAAAAAAAAAAAAAAAGTGTTTGTCCATGTAAATTCCTTGATGTGTCCATTTATCCAAAATTTGTCCATGTGAGATTCCTTGAAATTAATCTTTGATACTGTCTCTTATATGTTAAATTTTCGATTAAATTCGTTTGATTAAGACAAAGTCCTTAAAACCTGCAAGGTAATTGAATGTTCATTTTTTTATTCAGTATTTGAGATAATTTTGCTGGATATATTTTTGGTCACAGATCAAGTACTGTGATTGCTATTATATATTATTCCAAGACCTGTTTTTTTTTTTTTTTTTTTTTTTTGTGACTGCTGCTAAGTCCAATAAAATTCTAATTATAGCTCCAGCATATTTGATTTTTTTTCATAATTCTTGAAAAATGTTCTATTTTATTTGGGATTTTGAGATTTGGCCATAATATTCCTATGTGTTTTCCTCAAGGGATTTCTTTGAGGTAGTGATCAGTATAATTTTTCTATATCTACCTTCCCCTCATATTCTATCACTCCAAGATAGTTTTCTTTGATTATTTCTTGCATTTTTATGTCTTTATTTTGTCCATAGTTTTAGGTAGCCTAATTATTATTGTATTTTCTCTTCTTGATCTCTTCTCCACAGCTGGTATTTCTTATGTTTCACATTCCTTTTTTAATTTATTTTTGTATTGTGTTTTGCTATTTATTGATTTTATAGCTTCCCGGTTTCTCCTTGCCCAACTTAAAAAAAATTGAAAAAAATTTCCAAGAATTTTTTTTTCTTTAATACTATGTATCTCCTTTTCTAGTTGGTGACATCCCCCCTGCCCATGCCCCATAATCTTCTTCTTTTTCTTGGATAATTTTTATTTATGTGTTTATTTAGTTTTCCCTCAACCACTCTCATTTGACTTTTTAAAGTTTTCTTTTTCTTTCTTTCTTTTTTTTTTTTTTTTTTTTTGTTCTTCAATAAATTCTCTTTGAGCACATAACCTTTTAACTTTACATTACTCTTTGGGGTAAAAAATACCTTTTTTTTTTTTTTTTACTTCACTGCCCTCCTTTGAAGAGGAACCCTTGTCTTCTAGCCCCAAGCTCCCCATGTTTGTTTCTGTGGAGCTATCCTGGAAGTGTTTTCATTTCACACTGGTTAATGCTGGCAGTGTTTTTCTTCAGATCTTCTTGAGTTCTTTTAGGAGGATCCCTGCTCTTCCCCAAATCTTACTTTTTTTTTTTTAACAGTTTATGTTCACTCATATGAAAGAGTGTTCCAAATCACTATTGATCAGAGAAATGCAAATTAAGACAACTCTGAGATGCCACTACACACCTGTCAGATTGGCTAAGATGACAGGAAAAAATAATGATAAATGTTGGAGGGGATGCCGGGAAACTGGGACAATGATGCATTGTTGGTGGAGTTGTGAATGACTCCAACAAAAAATCAGGGGTAGAAATTCTTATTTTAGATAAAGCAAAAGATAAAATAAGTCTAATTAAAAGAGAATGAAGCAGCTACATTTTGCTAAAAGGTAATATGGACAATAAAGTAATAACAATATTATTAGCAATATATATGTGTCCCAAGTGACAGGGAATGCAGATTCTTAGAGGGGAGGTTAAGTCAGTTACAGAAAGAAACAGATAGCAAAATTATACTAGTGGGAGAACTCAAACTCCCCCTCTCAAAATTTGATTAATTTAACCACAAAATAAACAAAAAAGAATTTAGGGAGGTTAACAGAATCTTAGAAAACTTACATATGATAGGCCTCTGAAGAAAACAGAATGGGGATAGAAAGGAAATACCTTTTTTTTTTTTTTTTTTTAGCTCAGCAGTACATAACACCTACACAAAAACTGACCATGCATTAGGTTATTAAAACCCCACAGTCAAATGTAGAAAGGGAACAAAAATGAATGCATTTTTTCTGCATCACAGTGCAAATAACAATAACAATAATACATTCAATAAAGGGCCAAAGCAAGTTAGACTTAAAACAAAAATAGGAATTACATGATCTCTTCCTAAATAATAAGTGAATCTTCATCTGGAAGAACAAAAGGTCAAGAATTTCAAGGAGATTAATGAAAAAAAAAGAGCAAATGAAATTGACCCAATTGTACCAGATCTAAAACTATATTATAAAGCATCAGTCATCAAAACCATTTGGTACTAGCTAAAAAATAGAGCAGTTAATCAGTGGAATTAATTAAGTTCAAAAAACAAAATATTCAACGACTATAGCAATCTAGTGTTTGGCAAACCCCAGCTTTTGGGATAAGAATTCACTATTTGACAAAAACTGCTAAGAAAATTTGAAACCAGTATGGCAGAAATTAGGCATTGACCCAAACCTAATATCATATACCAAGATAAGGTCAAAATGGGTTCATGATCTAGACATAAAGAATGATATTGTAAACAAATTAGAAGGACATAGGATTGTTTCCCTCTCAGATCTGTCGAGGAGAAAGGAATTTATGACAAAGAAAGAATTAGATTACTAATCATAAAATAGATAATTTTGATTATATTAAATTTAAAATTTTTGCACAAAAATTAATGTAGACAAGATTAGAAGGGAAGCAATAAACTGGGAAAACATTTTTATATTCAAAGGTTCTGATAAAGCCTCATTTATAAAATATATAGATAATTGACTCAAATTTATAAGAATTCAAGCCATTTTCCAACTGATAAATGTTCAAAGGATATGAACAGACAATTTTCAGATGAATAAATTGAAAGTATTTGTACTCATATAAAAAGGCACATCACTATTGTTCAGAGAAATGCAAATTAAGACAATGCTTAGATATCACTACACACCTTTCAGATTGGCTAAGATGATAGGAAAAGATAATGACAAATGTTGGAGGGGTGTGGGAAAACTAGGACATATACATTGTTGGTGGAATTGTGAATGTATCCAATCATTCTGGAGAGAAATTTGAAACTATGCTCAAAAAGTTATCACACTGTTCATACCCCTTGAACCAGCAGTGTTTCTATTGGGCTTATATCCCAAAGAGAGCTTAAAGTAGGGAAAGGGATCCATATATTGAAAATGTTTGTGGCAGCTCTTTTTGTAATGGCAAGAAACTGGAAACTGAATGGATGCCCATCAACTGGAGAATGGAAGAATAAATTATGGCATATTAATGTTATGGAATATTATTGTTCTGTAAGAAATGGCCAGCAGGATGATTTCAGAAAGGCCTGGAGAGATTTACATGAACTGATGCTAAATGAAATGAGCAGAAATAGTAGATCATTATACATGGCAACAACAGGATTATTTTATGTTCAATTCTGATGAATGGGGCTCTCTTCAACAATGAGATAATTCAAACTAATTCCAATTATTTAGTGATGAAGAGAGCCATCTACACTCAGAGAGCGGACCATGGTGGACTCCACCATAGCATTGTCACTCTTTCTGTTATTGTTTGCTTGCATTTTGTTTTCTTTCCCAGTTTTGTTTCTTCCTTTTTGATTCAATTTTTCTTGTGCAGCAAGATAACTATATAAATATGTATGTATGTGTGTGTGTGTATATGTGTGTGTGTGTGTGATTTACCATATATTTTAACATATTTAACATGTATTGGACTACCTGCCATTTAGGAGAGGGCTGGAGGAAGGAGGGGGAAATTTGGAACAGAAGGCTTTGCAAGGGTCAATGTTGAAAAATCACCCTTGCATACATTTGTAAATAAAAAACTATAATAAAAAAGAATAAGTTAATCAATTTACAAATGATAGGAAGAATCAATAATTTAATCCCAGAGAATGACAATAATGGGATAGAGCAAAACTTATGGGATAGAGCAAAAAATGTTCTTAGAAAAAAAATTACATCTCTAGATACTTACATGAATAAAATCAAGAAAGAAGAGCTCAATGAATTAGGAATGCAACTAAAAAGTTGGAAGAAAAACAGATTTGAAACTCCTGTTTAAATACCAAATTAGAAAATTTGCAAATCAAAGTAGAGATCAATAAATTGAAATGAGAAAATTATTTAATAAACAAAGATAAGATTTGGTTTTATGAACAAAAAATAAAATAAATAATTCTTTATTTAATTTTATTAGAAAAAAAAGAAGAAAGCCAAATCAGCAATATCAAAAATGAAAAAGGTGAATTTACCAGTAATGAAAAATAAATTAATGCAAAAATAAGAGCTATTTGTCTAACTCTATGCCAACAAATATGGCAATTGAATTAAAATGGATGAATATTTACAGAAATATAAATTTCCAAGATTAACAGAAAATGAAATATTTAAATAATTTTATTTTAGAAATAGAAATAGAAGAAAATATCATTGAACTCACTAAGGAAAAGAAAATCCAGGGCCACATTGATTTACAAGTAAATTTTCTTAAACATGTCAAAAACAATTAATTCATATAAAAATAGACTTGAAAATCATACTAGTTGTGCTATTCAGGTATATTTTAAATCATTTCAAATCTGACCTCCATTCAGACTCTCATACTCTATGATTTGTTATTTTGATTTTTATCTGGTAGATTATAGGGAGACATAGACAATTATCTATGTGTTGTTTGTATGAGAGAGCTATGAGGTGCTAGATATTTAAAATTATGCAACTTTGACAGATGTAAAAATATGGATTGGAATGTGATGATACATTCAGTAAAAGTTTTGATTTGTTTTGTTTTTGAGGGGGAGGGTGGGAATAATTGAGATTAGTTAATGATAAAGGGAAAGAAGTCAACAAAGGAGACACTAATAAGAAAGAAAAAAAGAAAGAAGAAAGAAAGAAACAAAAAAAAGAAAACAGGAAATAAAGAAGAAGACAGAAAGAGGGAGAGGAGAGAAGGAAGGAGGGAAGGAAGAAGAGAGGAAAACAACAAGGAAGATAGGAAGGAAAGAAAGGGAAATAACTAAAATGATCAATAAATACATCCAAAAGGAGACAGGATGAGATTTGAACAAAGATTATTTGGGGAGGTTGGACTGGTCAATGAAGAAAACAAATTCAGCCTAAGAAGTTTGAAGAAGGAAAAAAAGAGGTATGTAGAAATGTATTTTGAGGTAAGGAAGAAAGAATATTCAGTTCAGATGGCAACTTCAATTTTCTCAGTAGAGTAACTGTTAAAATTATATACTGGCAAGAGGAGTTGGAATGTGAAATTGGTTACATGACAGAAGAATAAAATATAAATGTTCTGCAGAGAATATGAAGGCAAAACACCACATAGCCGAGAACCTGGTGGTAGTTAGTACAATATTTAGAGTACTCAGAATAATCTTATTATTTCCTCTCACAATAAGAACTGAGATGTTTCAGAAGTAGTAGAGCAGAAGGGTGATGGGGTTGAAGGTAACATAGGTTTGCTGTCAGAACTCATCAATGAAGAAAAGTATGCAAAAGGTCAAGGTGGTATCAGTTGGAAGACAATATCTTATTAAAATATTTGATTATAGAGTTGACTGAAAGAAGGGAAGGGAATACAGAACTTGGATAGAGCACTTTGATAAAATGGAAGGATTAAACCTATCAGATAATTTAAAAAGTTAGGAGGAGTGAGAGAATGGGAGAGTTGGCAAAATGAAAGATTATAATTAAAGAATGTTTTACTAAAAACAACAACCCCAACATTCATGTATAAATAAAGTAGAACAAAAATGGGGATTATAGGAATAGAAGTAGATGAATTGAGGGGCCAGAGATTTGTGGAAGGGAAGAAGTTTAGGTAGATGAGAATGAGGATCTGAGTGGAGATTCCAAAGCCAATGATAAGTTACTGAGGAAAGACAATGTCTAGAGTTCACTAGATTACTGCTCACCAGAGTCTGGATAGGATACTATATGCAGGTAGCATTAACTTCAAATGAGAACTATTGTCTAGGGAATCTGGAGAGATCAGTGAGGATTAAGGAATATATTGACAATCCTTTCTGTTGCTGTGAATCTTTGGATATGAAAGAAGAAAAAGCCATAAGTAGAAAAGTTAGCAAGATTTTGGGTTTCTTCACAGAAAATAAAAACAAAATGCAATGGAAATTCATCTTTTTTTGGATGCTACTTCTATCACTTTTATTTTACTTGGAAGATATGAATGAACATTCAAAAAAGATTTCCTTCCATTTGTTATTTACCACATTCATTTTTATTAATGTTTTCCCCACTAATCATCAAGTACTATGCCAGCTCCCACAGTTGTAACAATCTGCAACCTTAGAGTCATTATCTTCCATATCACTAGCATAAATGAGTTGGCTCACTCTTTGAATATGGTATGTTCCCTTTAATTCAGGAAGGTTGCCAAGAAGCAACACTTTCATTTGTTGTTATTTAGTCATTTTACTCATGTCCAACTCTGTGATTCCATTTGGGGTTTTCTTGCTGGAATGGTTTCTAAACTGGAATGGTTTATCATTTCCCTCTCCAGCTCTTTTTACATATGAAGAACCTGAGGCAAACAGGGTTCAGTGATTTGCTCAGATCCACATGATGTTTAATGTCTGAAGCCAAATTTGAACTCAGATGAGTTTTTCTCACTTCTGCCCCAGCATTTTAACCACTGGGACATCTGTTTATTTTCTATTAGAATTATAATTTTTGTTTGATTGGCTGATTGTCTCCAAATGTTGTGCTTAATGTTCCTTTATTGGAATACTTATCACAGTACTCCAATACTTAGATATTCACATCCAATATATACCAGTGCCTTGGCAATAATGGATTCCTAAAGGTCCTGGAAGAAATCATTTACCTCCCTTTTGCAGTGGTTGGTGAAGTTTCTCCACTGAAATCAATCTGTGTTCTGTAAATAAATTGTTAATAAACACACTTGCTCATTGGCATCAGCCAGAGGAATGGATAAAATCCCCAGCCAATTACTACAGTGTTCTTAGAATCAGGTAGCTGATTTGCAGTCAGATACAATGTCTTGATATCCTATGGGGGTTCTCTGTGGGAATGCTTCCTGAACCGCATACATATTACCCTATCAGAAGAAAAACACCTCAGCATGCTGCAAGGCTCTGTCTTATGCAATGTCAAAGGAAAAAGCTCAAGGTGCCAAACTTTCAAGAAAGCTGGAAATTGCTGCTACTAAAACAGATCTGTCATGGGAAAAATACAACTCATGCAAGTGGCTTGTGAGGAAAGTGAATTGATTTTTGTTGTTGTTGTTGTTTGTTATTCATTTTCATCAAAACAATTTGAAATTTTCATTTCATCATCTGTTAAATAAGAAGTACAATAAATACTATTATAAAATGAGGAATTTCAGATTATATTATAATAGAAATGACGTTCTTAAGATTTGCTAATGTGTATAAGTATTTTTTTTTCCTGAGACAATTAGGATTAAGTGACTTTTCCAGGGTCACACAGCTGGGAAGTATTAAGTGTCTGAGGCTGGATTTGAACTCCGGTTCTCCTGACTTCAAGGCCAATACTTTATCCACTGTGCCCTAAATACAAAGTTTTAAAGTAGAGTTTTGATATTACATTTTTAAAATTAATTCAGGGAAATTTTTGAGGGATTTTTTTTTATTTTTTTTTAATTTTCTTTTATACACCCCGGTTTTAACAGATTTTACTGAGATATACAAAATTGAAAAATGAACTAAAAATCGTTCACTTCTAATAATATTGCAAACTTTGCTTAGTGTATATCATCTAATTTCAGCTTCTCAAAATCTCCTAAAGTAAATGATATTATTACCATTTTACTGATGAGGAGGCAATCTTAAGTAACATTCCTCAGGTTATACAGCTAATAAGTATACCAGGTTTTCCAAATTCAAAATTTTTAAACAGGGTGTCTCTAAATTTTAATGTCTATTATGAATAGTATAATTTCAATTAACTGTCAATTCATCCCCTATATCTTTGCCTAACTTGATCAATAGTTCTTGGCATGGGACAACATAACTCACCCCTAAAGTTTACACTTTCTGGTCACAAATACTTAAAATAGTTTGGAAAATAATTTTAAGTTTCTTGTTAAGGAATGAGAGAAACACTTGAGTAAAGGAGAATTCTTATATATTTTTACCACAGTCACAACATGAATCTCAATTTTCTTCCATCCATAAATTCTGAGGATTCAGAAATGCACCTGTAAGAGGTCCTCTCAATTTCTAACTGGAGTGAATATTACACTTCCATATTATGGGATCACTTACCTGATGTCATAGCCCTCTTCAACAATAAAGATCAAACAACAAGAACATGATAGACAATCAGATGGATAGATAGGTAGATATAGATATACACACATATGTATGTAAGCATGACTGTGTTGCATATGTACATAAGAAATAGTTGCAGAACAGTTGTTAATTGAATTAGTAGAAATAATTTTTCACTGAGAATTTCTTGGACCAATGAGACAAGAGATATTTTTTTAAATGCATCATATGATACAACCTTGAAGGCAGTTTAATATAAATCATTAAGATTCCTATCTTCCTCCTTGACATTTTCACAGTTTCTAGTGTCACTTATCTATAATATATAGTAATGTTTTCTTAATTCTTCTCTCTATTCACTTAATCACCAACAGATTGTTCCTCTTATCATATCTCATC
Source organism: Antechinus flavipes (assembly GCF_016432865.1). NCBI lineage: Eukaryota > Metazoa > Chordata > Mammalia > Dasyuromorphia > Dasyuridae > Antechinus > Antechinus flavipes. The sequence goes on along the minus strand of NC_067398.1, from coordinate 487,223,347 downwards.
TGCTCTATTGAGTAGGAAATAATAACTTATATGGTTTCTATTACATGCTAGACACTACAATGAACATTTTTACAAACATTATTTCATCTAATCTTTATATTTTGTATTGTAGGAAACAGCTGAACAGAGATTAAGTGCCTTGTGCAGGATTATACAGCTAATGCATGTCTGAGGTTACATATTAACTCAAGTCTTCCTGATTCCAGGCCCACTGCTCTATCTACTACACTATTAGTGGAGAGGTTCCTGGAATAGACTGGTAATCTCCCATAAAGCTGACAGATGTTACAAAAAGTATAGGTTTAATCATGTCAATTGCATGTTCAATAAACTTCAATGGCTCTATCTTGACTCTAGGATAAATTAAAAATCTCTCTGCATTTCATTGAAGATCCTTCATTATCTAGCTCACACTTTTTTCCTTGGACTGATTTCACATGCTTCTCCTCACTCTACATGTTTATACTACATTTCTGCTACACTAGTTTTCTTCCTACATTCCAGAAATATATTAAGCCTACTACTTCTAAGCCTCTGTATGGGTTTTCTCCTATGCTTATAATGATCTCATTCATTATTCCACCTTTAACTCTCTTTCAAAAGTCCTTTCAAAGCTCAGCTAGGTTCCATTTTGCACATGAATTTCTTTTCCTTTGTTCTCTAATAATTAGAATTTCAAGCCCTGTAACTTGCTTTGTATTTTATCAATAAATATTTAGTGTGTGTGTGTGTGTGTGTGTGTGTGTGTGTGTGTGTGTGTACCTCTTCCTCATTCAATAAAATTCAAACTCTGAGGTCCTGAGATCTTTACTTTTGTCTTTTCCTTTGGACTGGCCAACACAAAATCAGGCATTTTGTATTTAATAAATGTTCTTTAAATTTTGACTTAAATTGTGATTAAATAATTATATATGATATGAAACGCTACAGAAACCTATCAATATAAACATAGTATTACATCCAAGTTTCTGAATGTATTTCAAAACCTTACAATAGTAGACTATGTTCTTTCAGATTTTAAATTAATGAACCCTTGCTGATAAAAGTTTCAACAACTGGATACAATCATTGTCCATAAAATGTCCATTTTCAGTCCAACTTATGCTCTCCCTTTATATGACAAAGTATAATTGTTAAGAAATGCAAACTACATTTCATAATTATTCTTCCATGAACAGAAAGTACTCAGAGAGATTTAGTTATGGAGCCTAATTATTCGAGAACAAAAGTAGGAATATTTCTTGTCAACCCAAAGGATTTTAGATTCTCATTTCTTCTTCCAGATGTAGTAGATTAGAGTAATAATGCAAACAAATATCCTCTAAGCAATCTTTGATATTATACTTGGCCTAACTAAAAATAGTACAATTTAACTTGTTGAAGTTGCTTAAATTTCACAAGATTCTATAACTTCATCATTGTGAAAACCCTTTTCATAAATGTATATTCCAGTCTATCTACAATTTATTGCTGTGGTCAAAAACTAAAATGTGCATTATTTATTTGGGGAGCCAGGTAGATTGTGGATAGAATATTGGATGTGCATCCTGGACACTCATCTTTCTGAATTACAAATCCGGCTTCAGAAATGTAATAGTTGTATGACCCTGGACAAATCAATTAACCCCATTTGCCTCAGGTTCCTCATCCATAAAATGAAATGGATAGGGATATGGCTAGGTATTCTAGTATTCCTGCCAAGAAAATCCTAAAAGGGTCATAGGGCATTAGACGTGTCTGAAAACTACTGAACACCATTATTTAGGGAGCAAACTTATGATAATAAAGTTTCTCAACTTAGCTGGGCTAGAACTTAGATAGAAGCCATTGCCAAGCATACATTAAAGATCTTTCCCGGCTTGATAGAACCTTTTTGAGTTTGTTCTCCAATGCTGAAGATTTCTAGAACACAAAATAAACATTTTCATGATAAGGAATTAGAAGAAGATTTTGGTGAAAGAAATTTTTAAAAAGAAAGAAACAACATAAAGATTAGTGATAAGAAAAGTATTACAAATTCCAGTTAATAATACTTACTTTTCTTTTGGGGTATAGGTTAGAAACTCAAAAAGACTTTAAAAGAGAAAATTTTTACTTCCAAAAGTTGATTATCCAAAGTTTTCAAGGAGAGGAAATTTAAGAGAAGGAGGGAAGACATATACTGAATAGTTCTATATTAAAAAGCACATTTTAAAAAGTCAAGCTGAAACAAAAGAGATTCTGTTGAAATATTGAGTGACTTTGCTATGGATATGAAAAGAATAAAAGATACATGCTAGTTTCTAGCCAAGGCTTTAGGACTTAAGCTTGAAATTACATTGTACTGATCTTTTAGATCTCATTTGCACTGACACTAGCAGAGACAAGTTACAAGTAGGGATATACTTCTTGGAGATAACAAGCAGAGGTTGCCCCCAGGAGCATGGAAAGGAAATGAAAATGAAATCAATCAGCCAGAGAAGTATACAATAGGTTTAGAGTAGAGGCATTTACAGGTCACAACTCCATGGAGCTGTCAGAAGTTCCACTAGAGGCTTTTTTATCCTACCAGGTGTTACTATGAGATAGGAAGATCATAGAAGCCAGGGATGTTGTCAATAAGAAAGTAGTGAAAAACTGAGTAAGAAAGGAATTCTTGACCTAAGCTATGCTGAAACTAAGAGATAAAGAAATGGAGCAATTATCAGAATAATTTAAATAAAACCATTATTTCTACCCCCAGCATTTAGAACTCAGATCTTTCCCTTTTAGTGAGAATAATATAGTATCCTCAATGCTTTATAATACTTTACATATACAAGTGCTACATAAAATGAAAGAACTGAATTTATACAACTGAAATTAATATTCTATTTAAATTGATTTGAATCCCTCTAAAAGTCTTTTGGCATTAGCTAAACTCAAACCACAGTTCAGCTCACAGAGGTAAATTTAATGGGAATGAAAATATATTGTTTGAAATTAAATACTAAATTTACATTTTATTAAAGAACTTAGAAATAGATAGATGATAAATAGAAATATAGATAAATAGATAGATAAATAATGTAGAGGTTGCTTTGCATGTCACCAGATCTAACATGTATCTTCTTACCATGTGGGTGGGAGAATCATCCTTTGATTTGTAATCCTAGAACATATTATGTCTTTAAAACTTCTGGACTAGAATATTCTTTCCTGTTAAGTTTGTAGGGAAACCACCCATACTTTATCTAGAGTGCAGACCCCATGAATTGAATTGGGAAGCAGAGACACTTTCTCTCCTATCCCAACTCCCACCTTTTCTCCTTTTACAATTCATGTCTTTGTATTTCTATTTCTATTCTATTTTGTTTATCCTCGGTTTCAGGTATAGCCAGTGGTTCTATTAACCAAGGAGCTAAAACCATAGTAACTTTGAAACTAATGTTTCAGTCAGAAAGGTGCAACTAGTCAAGTCCAGTAGAGATCCTTTGAGAAACCAGAATTCTGAGACACATGTTTTAAGTCCAAGAACATGAGCTTAACAGGAACTTAATAAAGATGTGAACCTAATTCTCTCTACTCATCCTGGGGACTGAACTAATATGGAGGGGGTGGTGAGTATGCCATATATATTGGAGAATGTTTGTCAATTTGTTAATATACCTGTAAAATAAATATTCATTTTAAAAATTAATCAGAGGGTTAATAGTCAAATGAAACTGGTATGCAAAGAACTAATTTTTTTCAACTAAGGGAAAACCATTAGTTTTGGGGACCAGAGGCAGAAAGTGTAATAACTCCTGAACTTCATTAAGGGTACTAGAGAAAATGGGGAAAGAGTGAAATGTAGGGTTACTGGCCTTAAATAATTGAGGACCAGGATAGTCAGTGTGTGTGTGTGTGTGTGTGTGTGTGTGTGTGTGTGTGTGTGTGTGTGTGTTTGTGTATGTGGGGGGAGATGGTAAGGAGAAAAAGGAGAGGAGAAAAGGAGGGAGAGACAGACAGAGACAGAGGATATCATTAGCTATATAAAAATATTATGCTAAGTATTGGGAATAAAAGTATAAAGTAAAGAAAAATTAGGCTTTTACCCTCAAGAATATTACATCTTTTGAAAGAAAAGTCCTCCATAAAGCAAGCAAGCAACAAATTTCATTTAAAATTTTTGCCCATTGTGAATATTAAGCAAATAAATGTGATTTACAATGAAGTTTATTTAGATATGTTTAGGTTGTAAAGACAAAGCAACTCATTCATGACAGCAGTAAATTTGGGAAATTGTGATAAGATATGAGAAAGTAAATGCCAGCTAGGGAGAGGAAATAAACAGTGTACTCACGTCCTAGTAGAGATTCTGGAATATGTGCAAATAAGTTGCTGGATACATTGGTTCTTTAGGTCTTCTGTAGACCTTGGAGCTATGATTATAGAAGTATAATTAATTCCATTATGGTCCAAAAAAGACAGGAAAGAAAATCACATGCACATGAAAACAGTGTAAGTAGAGATTTGGCCAGTTGTGTGGGCACCAGTACATCAACATGTAAATGAATTCATGCTATAGTATATAAAATTATATAAATAGGCATATTACTATTTGATTAAATGTGAAACATATTTACATATAGTAATATCCACATGCATAGCATTTACACATGAGAAAAAATGAGATAAATCTTAATCCAAGTAACATTCCCAAACTTATGTCACAATATATATATATTTAGTGCTTGCCTTGGTAACCATAGTCAAGTTGATTCTAAAAAGTACCTGGTCATAGGTTCACTGCATTTTTAACTTCAGTTCTGCATTTTCTAATTTTCTCTCATTGCCATGTTATTTTCTTGGGTAGGTTTTATACCTTCATTCATCATTACCTTGCCCTTCAGACACTATTTCGATTTGTGTTCTGCTTGACTGGAATGCACAGAATCAGATGCCTCTTTGTCAGATAGTCAAGAGAGACTAGTTTTATTGCCCATAACAAATAAAAAAGTTATCTCTTCTCTTTAAAGCTTATCTGTGACTCAGAAATTCAAGTTCAACAGCACACAGTTGAAAGAGGCCATAACATCAATGAGCAGATGAGACAATTAGATTGTAACCATTTGTTTAAAGAAATTAGGACTGCTTTATGGTCACTCCAACCTGTTATTAATGTTTTAATGCCTTACTTTGGAAAGCCAAAAAAGACAAAGGTAATTTTACAGTTTATTTGTGAAAAAATCTGACAGGTAATCTATTAAATTAAGATTTTGGGAGTGCTAAGAACAATTCCGTTTCCACATGTAAAACACAGCATTCATTAAATGATGGTGCTTTTCAAAAGGTTTACTTCAATCCAATGAACAATAAATAGTTGCAAAGGATCTGAGAAATTATACTTGAGATAGATTTGTCCATGAGTCTTGCTTATTGTCATCTGTTCTGCAGAAGAGGTTGCAAATAATAAAATACAGAAGGGAGAAAAACCTACAAATTCAGGGCAAGAAAATTATGATTAATATTTAAATAATTTTATTAATGATTTTTTTAATGAATTATTTTATGGAAGTTATCCATTGATTTCATTTTCTTTTTCATTTTTTCCTCATGGATCTTCTAAGTAAATGATCATGCTTATAACTTATAATTATATTTTCTGTTTTTCCTCTATTTGTCTCTGTTTCTCTGTCTCTCTCTCTGACTCTGTCTCTTGCTGTTCCTCTCTCTTTCCTTGTCTCTATCTTTCTCTGTCTCTCTGATTCTGCCTGTCTCTCTGTGTGTACTCCCTCTCCCTTCCCCTATCCCTGTTTTTCTCTCCTTCTCTTTCTCCTTCTCTCTCTCTCTCCCCCATCCCTTTCTCCTTTCTTTCATCTCTCCCTCCCTCCTTCCCTCTGTCTCTGTCTCTTTGTCTCTCTCTCCTTTTCTCTCTTCCTCCTTCCCTTCCTTCTTTCTTTCTGGAGGCATCTGTCACATTCAGCAACATATTTTTTTTAAGGTACATTATACTTTATTTTTATTTTTTACTTTTCCTTTTTTTTCTTTTTTTTAAATTTTAAATAAGAGCCTTTTATTTCCAAATATATATGCAAAGATATTTTTCAACAATTATTCTTGCAAAACCTTGTGTTCCAAATTTTTCTCCTTCTCTTCTCCCTACCTTCTCACCTAGACAGCAAGTAATCTAATATATGTTAAACAAATGTATTTCTTCTATTTCTTCTATACATATTTCTACATTTATCATTCTGCACAAGAAAAATCAAATCAAAAAGGGAAAAATGAGAAAAAGCAAGCAAACAACAATAAAAAAGGGTGAAAATATACAGTCATTCTGGGATGGAGAGAATCTACAACTTGGAGAATAAGGATAGAGCATGTGTAAAAAAGTAGCACCAGAGATGAATGTTGGAAGCTAGAAATTCCAAAGGATCAATAGAAGGAGGGAAAATAGAGAAGAGAGAGAAGACAAGAACAACAGGCTGGACAAAGGCAATGAGATGGAAAATTATCTATTTAGCTGGACTAAAGCTTTTGATAGAAGGTAGAATACCATATGCTTAAATATAAGCTAAGATAACCTTATGGTTAACCACAAGTTAAATTATAATGCTGAGTCAGATTATGCAGATCTTTCATGTCGAATTACTTCAACTAGTAGGACAGAGGGCCAATGTAACTTCTTGATCAATGGGGTGATTTAGTCAGCCCTGGACTTTAGAAATATCCATTATGTTGACTTTTTTTAAAGATGACTAGAAACAGCAAGATCACTTCACGTGTTTCACTATTTTAAATGAGACCAGTTCTTAGCTCTAGGGAAAAAAAAAATATCTTTAATCATATTAATGAATGACCTTTCCATGACAATACTTACTTGTTATTGCTGTTGTTTTAAACATTCGGATTATGCATATGTCTGTTGAATTTTCTTTTATGAAAAGAGCAATAAAATAATAACAATGAAAGGACAATGAGAAGTGGTTGAGGTGGGATGGAGGTGAAGAGTTTGTTGGAAAGAATTTTGCTCTTCATGAAGTTAGATGCAGAGGTACATTCAATTCCTCTTCATTCTAAATTCTCCATGTCACAGAAAGAGAAGACAGCACTCAGATGAGTTTGGCAACTAATGGGGGTTTGCTCCCTTGACAGATATGTTGACAGGGCAATGGAAAAGTTTCCTGCCACATTGCTTGTATTAACTCTTTTCATCATTCTTATCCCTTGGCATTTTCTTTGGTGCTTCAGTTCTGTGTGGTAATGAATTTTAATTTTTCTCAACATCATTTAAAAATATTGTAATATGATAAATTATGCTCATCATAGAATCATTGATCATATATTTAGAAACTGCAGGGACAATCTAGCTCTAATTTAAAACATGAGAATACTAAAATCTCATTCAGAGAGGTTAAGGAAGTTGCTAAAGTTGTTGACATGTGGTTAGGTAGAAATGCCAAAATTTCAACTTCTATAATTTTGTAATGATATGGACAGAGATAAACACACAAACACACACACACACACACACACACACACACACACACTTCATATACATATATAAAGACATATTTTTTACATGATAACCAAATATGTATATATATATAAGCATACACATATGCACATACAAATATTCACATGTACTCAAACATACATACATATATATTTGTGTATGTATGTATATATATGTATATATATATATATACATATATATATAACTCAAAAATTTAATATTGTTTAATAACGAAGTCATATTTGAAAGAAATGATAATAAATTATTTGGGGAGATTCAGATTTCCCATTTTTTTCTTTTATCTTTATTTTAAGATCTGTCTCTGAATGTTAACTTTCTCTATATGATGAGTGGGAGAGGGATCCATTGGAATCTATTCCAATTTATTATTGGATAAATTATTTAATAAATTGTCTAATACTGTAGCTAACTTAAAAATAAATGGTTTGATCAAGTTTCAGTCCCAGCTCCTCATTTTAATATTCTTAATCATTAATTGTTAATCAGAATTGATACTATTCTCAAGAATACCCCTCTTCCAATGGGCACAAAAAACATAGTTGTCCTTGGTAGTAAGGCAATTAGCATAATTAACAATATTAGTAATAGAAATCATATTTTTATTAAATGATGCTAAGAAAATATTTGCAAAAGTTTATTAGCTATGCATATGACATACTTATATATAGTGTATGCATATAGACATAATGTGTATTTAAATATTGTACATGTGTTTAATGTGTGTTTTGTATATATAATGTTTAATTAATATGTATATGTGTATATATGTTCACATACTTGTATGTATGACATGCATACATATATAGAGTATATTTTGTGTGTATGTATGATCATTAACACAAGATGAATTTTGATAAGCATGATTTAATGGAAAGAGTTGTGGGAAAATTATTTAGCATTTCAGTTGACAATAAATTCAATGTAAAACAACTCTAAGATTTGACTATTTTTTGAAAAACCTATTTAAAACTTGTTCAATTTAATTAAAAAAACTAATTTAATTTAAGCAACATTAATTAATGTACAGTGTTGAGAGCAAATAAAATGACTTCCATTTCATGTTTCACTGGCCAGCAATAGGCACAAATATCATTTTAAGTTTATAGGTGCATTGGGAAAATAATAATACCCAAAACAATTGATTCTTAAGAAAATCATAAAAAAAAATCTAGATTATTTTTTTAAATTTCATCATTTGGAAAATTTGAAAGATGAAATGAGATAATGTTTACAAATCTCTGCCACATTACCTAGCATGTAGTAAGTGCTTAACAAATTCTTATTTCCTCTCTTCCATCACTAGATTGGAGATAATATTGTGTGGACAACATATTAATGTTCAGACTTTAAAGACATTCATATAGAAGAAAAACTTTATTTTTTTAAATGAATCATTCCAGAGAGAAGTTACAAAAATATAGATGTTATTTTAATATATAACATTTTTCTAACAAAGAAAACTGTTAAAAATGTATCCATTTACCTTGTGAGATACTATCACTCTATCATAGATGGTCATCAAGTAAAGTCTAGAAGGGTTGTAGAAAGGGAATTTCACTGGCTGATAACTTGGAATAGATAATTTTAAAATTGCTTTTAAACACCTAGATTTTATAAATATAATTCTATATATTTGTATTAAACTTATTCTAACTAAACAAATTCAATAAAATAAAACAACATCTATTTATTATCTAATTGGGAAAAATTGCATAAATAATATCTAAAGGGTATTTAATTACAGATGTTAAATAAGATATTTTATTTCATGAAATATGTGAATATATGTGTATAATTGCACAAATTAATATATATGCCCATGTGTATATTTACACTATATATGCATATATATCAACATCCCTATATATTTAAACTAGATTATGTATTTGATAATGTAGATCTAAAACAGTTATTTTTCTGAGGTTTGATGTGTTTGATTTTAATTTTAGTATTTTGTGTTAATACTAGGTAAATCTTCAAATATTAAGACAAAACTTCTAAAAATGAGAATGGAATCTAATATTCTGCTGACCTGTAGTATCAAAAGAATAGCTGCACACTCTTCCTTTAATTATATTTGTGGTTTTTAACACATGTTAGTGACCTGTTTTCTGGTTTAGAGTATAGACAAATTTGAAGTAGAAGGCTTTCGAAAAGAATTAGAAATAACCCTTAAACATTTTGTATTACAAAATACAATTTAAAGATTTAATTTAGGATAGAAATATTACAAAATCTTTCACTCAAATTCTTCAGAATTATGGTATAAAATGAGTTATCTTTATCATAGATTTTTTTTTACCCTTATAATGTGCTACATGGTAAAACTTATAGATACTAGAGGTGAGGTAATATTGTTTCCCCTATTCAGAAGTTCTTTAAAATACTCTTCCTCTGAGAACTCTAAACAAGCAGAAAATGTTATTTTTCCATCAGCAAATTAATTAGTATTACCTCCTCCATGCTGATTCTACTGCTTAAGAAAAAAAATCATGTGTGTGTGTGTATGTGTGTGTGTGTGTGTGGAACATTTCTCCTTTCTGTAATGCAAATATAAAATTTATGGGGAAAAAAAAAACACAAATATTTTTTATGTCTAGAAATCATGAATTGAGATGGACTTTATTGGGTTTTATATATAAAATAAAATTGTGATAAACATACTTGTTCAGCTGTGATTTAGTACCCAGTTCTTATCTTAACATATTAAAAAAGAAAAATGTTATTATAAACATCAGTGCAGTTTTTTTTTTTGTTTGTTTGTTTTTTGTCCTTGTTATTCATATATATCCTTCCTTTGGATTTGTAATAGTTATTTCTTCTCTAAGAATTTCTAGACAAAGACCTTTAAGAATCAGGTTTCCTTTTAGGAAGAGCCAAGACAGAAGAGTGAGGTCAGGGATACACCAGAACTCTATCTCAAACTGACCCAAATACATTTAAATAATGACTCAGAACAAATTCTAGAGAAGCCGAATCCACAAAAAGAGGGAGGGAAAATACTTCCCAATTCAAGACAACTTAGAAGCTTGGTAGGAAGGTCTGTTGTACTAGGGTGAAAGAGGAGTCCATTGTCCAGAATAGCCCATACTAGCACAACCTTAGCCCCAGTAACAAGAAGCAAGCTTTGGGAGTCACTGAATCATCCAAAGGAAGCATGATATGAGATGAAATTCTACCTTTTAAGTTGAAGGAATAACTTATCTTTGTAAGAGTGTAATTTATAAGATTTTAAGATTTTAAATATTTTGAGGATCTTGGTTGCATCTTAGTACCTTTTTGTTGTTGGTTGTTTTTGTCCTCATGGTTGGATTTTTTTTTCCCTTTTGGTCTTATTTTTCTTCAACAATGTGACAAATATGGAAATATGTTTAAAAGGATTGCACCAGATTACTTACTATCTTGGAGAAGAGGAAGGTATTAAAGGAAGAGAGAAAAAAATAGAAAACAAAATCATACAAAGATGAATGTTGAAAACTATCTTCACATGTATTTGGGGAAAAAATGCTATTGTAAATTATTGAGAAAGACAGTATTTATTGAGAAAGACCAATAGGAATAACAGGGGCAGGCAATGAAAACTATTGAAAACAAAGCTATGTCATGAGTTCAGACACACTTTAATAAATAACTTTTTTTTTCTTTTTTACTTTAATTTTTTAATTTTTTTACTTTTCTTCAATTATATGTACAAATGATTTTTGATATTCATTTTGTTTTAAATTTTGAATTCCTAATTCTCCTCATCTCTTCCTCCTTTTTTTCTATTCTGAGAGAGCAAGCAGTTTTATGTAGCTTACATATATGCATATTTACAAAAAACAAACAAAACAGAACAATACTCACATATCTTTATGATAATCATTGGAGAAGCAGAGAATGAAAAAGTTTGTAATAATCAGACATTGCAATGGAGAGCTATCATCAACACTGGATCTTTGCCAAATTGGAATTCATGAAGATGCCAAGATGACTCTAATTGGCAAACTAAAAATGTGATTCATTCCTTTTTTCTTTAAAGATACTTCAAAGATGCATTGAAAACTAGTTTCAGGTGATAGGATATGATATTGATGACTAAGAATTGTTGATTAAAGTTTCTCTAATGAAGGATTAATTCCTAAAACATATAGAGAACTGAGTCAAATATATTAAAAATAAAAGCCTTATCCCAATTGATAAATGATCAAAAGATGTGAACTATGCCCAAAGGACTATAAAATCATGCACTCCTTTGTCATACCACTATTAAACCTGAATCTCAAAAGGGTTTGTTTTTTTTTAATAAAAGAACTCATTTGTACAAAAAATATTTGTAGCAGCTCTCTTCTCAGGACAAAGGACTGGAAATTGGAAGCCCATCAATTGGGGAATGGCTGAATAAATTGCAGAATATTTATAGTTCTAATGGAAATGATGAGCTGAGTGCTCTCAAAAAAAAAAAAAAACCCTGAAAAGTGCTCTATGACCTCAAGCAAACTAAAATGTACCATGTTCAAAAAGTCAACCAATTAAGAAAAGAATTTCTTGAAAAGCAGAATTGGTCAAATGGAAAGAGAGGTACAAAAATTCAATTTGTGAGGCACCCATCAATTGGAGAAAGGTTGAACAGATTGTAGTATATGGTTATGGTTTTATTCTATCATGCAATTACAAATGATAAGGAAGATATCCTGAAAATCTTGGAAAAAATTATAAGCTAATGCAATATAAAATGTACTGACTAAAAAGTAATAGCAATATTTTAAGTGATGCAATGAATGACTTAGTGATTCTTAGCAATAAAATGATCCAAGACATTTGTATGGGAATGATATAGCTTAAGTATGTGTTTATCAGCTGTTTTTTACAAGAGGATTAACTCTAAATTTCTAGACCAAGATTACTAAAAGAAGATTATGTGTAATAGAAAGCATGATTTTCACATGACAATCTGTTTTTGGAGATGGAGGAATAACTGATTATTTACAGACTGTAACTCACTGGAAAATTTTCTATGGGATACCTATTTCATAATTGACCATGATAGAATTACTTACAGTCTATAGGCCTTGGTCCTTCACCATTTCAGTGTTTCACAATCATTAAAATAATTGGATAATATGGCAAACATGAATGAAAAGAAATAGAAGATTTTGGCTAAATATTTTAATTAAACTTCCTCATTTTAAATTTATTCAACTAGTTTTTGAATATTAAAGCTTAATTGGACAAATAGATTTCTCAAAATCATGTTTACCTGTGTTTAAAATATCTATATAACTTCGTGTGTCTCTATTTATCTATATCTATATCTATATCTATATATCTATATCTATATATACATAAAATGTATTTCTCTTGAATCAATTGTCTGATTTTCAACATTGTTTTTTAATGGTATATAATTCTAGGCTTTGTATCATTCTTATGAGTTTTTTGTATGAAAGAAAGATGGGAAAAGCCTCTAATAAGAAAACACATGTAAGTCATACTGTTCCTTTAATCTTCTGCTGCATTCATAAAAAAAAGAAATGTAGTGGCAGAAGTAAGAGAGGAAAATATTTCTATATTTTGGCTAAAAAGTCATATAAAATCTTAAGATATTTAAGATATAGTTGTTGTAGATGAAATTTATATACAAATCAGTTTTTGAGGCTATATATAAGGTTTAAGTTTGAAAAAAAAAATGAACCATCATATAAATATAAAGATTCAAGTAACTCTTTGAAGAACATATAGTAAAACTTTGATTGTGAGCAGTTTGGTTATTGAAAGAGGTAGGGAAAGAAGCATTATTTATTTTAAAAAGATATAAAAGCAAACAAGCAAGCAAACAAAAAAACATTTCAAGGAACCAAAGGAGGTGAAGGACCCTGTTAAGACTTTATCACTTTAGGAAATAAGGGTTCCTCAATTCATTCTTATATAACTCATTCATTACAAAAAATAGTAAAATTAAAAAATAATGAGGAAATTTCTAAACATTTAAAGATTAAGGTAGGGTTTATATATCATTTTCTATTTTTTTTTCCTGAGGCAATTGGAGTTAAGTGACTTGCCTAGGGTCACACAGCTAGGAAGTGTTAAGTGTTGGAGACCAGATTTGAATTCAGGTCCTACTGACTTCAGGCTGGTGCTTTATCCACTGCACTATCTAGCTGCCATAAGATTATCATTTTCATAGAAGAATAGTATTCATACAAGAAGACAATTGTTGCTTCTTAAATTAAAACTTAGTCGTTGAAGTCAAGAGGCTCCTAAGCTACTGATCATAGAAGAGATAAATAGAGAAACCTGATATTTGAGAAGCTAGATTTCACAAATACAGAAGAGGAAGTGAAAAGACAACAGAGGGCTAAAAAGCTACTCTTTCAGAGTTAGGATAGATAAGAAACAGAAAACTATAAGCTTTTTGATCATTAAGATAAAGTTATTATTTCATTGGCCAAGGGTTTCCCTGACTCCTATTGTTCTTTATCAACACATACAATTGAACAAAAAGATGAAGCATCCTATTAATTTTATATTGCTCTCGGCTATCATCTCTGGTTCCAAAAAAAAAATTGTTCTTCACATTCAGGAATATGTTGGAGCCAGCTCTAACATGTTTTAGAAAGCTGATTTTTTAAAAAAAATTAACAAATGATATTTCTATTATATAATTAATTGATTTAGCTAAATCAATACATTATACCTCTTACTTACTGTATCATTTATGGGGATATATTGTTATCCACTGGTTGAAAATCATGAGAAATAAATTTATAAAATAAAAATGTCTTTTATATAGTTATTCTATCAAAAGTAATAGAAACAATGACTGAATACTTCATCTTCATAATTTTGTTACATTTACTTTTTAATTTTTTTTTGCATTATTGTTTTGTTCTGTTTTGGGTTTTTTTTTTTTTCCACTTACAACTAGATTATCCAGTGAATAAATACTTAAATATGGACTCAGGAACACATCTTCTTGAGTTCAAATCTGGATTCAGCCACATACTAGCTCTGTAACCCCAAGTAAGTCATTTAATATTGTTTGTCTGCTTCTCATCTATAAAATTTAGTTGGAAAAGGAAATGCAAACCCAATTTACTATCTTTGAGAACAAAAATACAAAATTGGACCAAGGTGTTATCAGTAACCATTGACTAGTATTCAACAATAATGACGTCACCATGCATATTGTTTTCTTAGTTCTGCTTATCTCATTCTGGATCAATTCATGTATTTAATTACATGCATTTATCCTTAAGAGAGGATAAAACTCTAAGACATTCATGTGTCCAGATTTGTTTGGTCATTCTCTGATCAACGTACATCTTTTTGTTTTCAATTCTTAGCTATATCAAAGAATGTTGCTATGAATATATCATAGCTTATGGGAAGCTTCTTGTTTTCTTTTCCTATGACTGTCATCCTTGATGTGCCCAATAGTGGAAGTCTGATTCAAGAAATAAGGACATTTTATTCAATTTATTAGCATAATTTCAAATTGCTTTCTAAAATATTTGTACATTTCATAGGCTTCTTCAACAATCTAACTTCCATTAACTCCTCCAACATTGACTTGCCATTTTTGACATTTTTATAAAGTTTCTTTGTACCTACATGTATTTCTTATTTTTATTTTATTATGTAAGGGCTCTATTTGGTCTTTTGGTACACTGGATGTTTTATATATCTGAAGTTATAAGTATTTATTTGTTTTTTCTTAGTTCTGTTAGCATATAACTGTCCATAATGTGTTCTAATTATTCTTTTTATTTCCTCTAACTTTGTTTTGATGTTATCTTGCTTTTTTCGTGTTTTATTGATTTGATGTTTTGCTGTTTTAGTAACATTAGCTGATATTTTAGAAATTTTATTAGTTTTTAATAATTTTTTATTCTGTTTAACATTTCTGTCATTTTGTTCTGATCCATCCATTTCCCACTGTAATTTTTAATTTCGCTTTTCTTGTCTTTATTTTAGTTTTATTTCTTCATTGTTTATTTTTTTAATTGTATATTTAGTTCATTAATTTTCTCTTCTTTCTATTTTATTAATGAATGAAACTAACAATAAAATTTCTACCCTTAGGACTGCTTTAGCTAGATCCTAGAAATTTTAATATGTTGTTTCATCATTGTTGTTTTCTTTATCATACCTACAAATTGTTACTATAATTTCTTCTTTGGCTCATTCATTTCCATTTGGTTCTGTACTTTTGGGCTATGCCTGAACTCAATTTCTATTATTATTGTATCATTACCTGTAAATGATTGATTATCTCTTCCTTTTTATATTTATTTGTAACATCTACATGCCCTAGGACATGATCGTGTTTGGTTTTTTAAAAGTTCTATGTAGTGCAGAAAAATGCAAGTATGTATGCTTGTGTATGTATATGTACCATTTAAAAGAGGCTAAAAGTCTTCTGATTTTAATTACTCCAGAAATTTAATTCTATATTTTCCATTTAATAAACAGTTTCTATTAAACTTATCCAAAATGATAAAGTGATATTTACATTCACATTTAAAATTTTGATTTATATTTTCCTCCAACTCTTTCTAAATTCTTCTCCACCAAAATTATGAGTTTATCTTTCTCTGTTGTAAAAGTAATATTATGTTCTTTCATTTACCTTACTATGTTTTAAGGTTGCTCTATTTTCAATGGCTTTCTTTTCTTCATTCCTGAGACCTGATTCTCATTTCTTATTCTTTTTTATTTAGTGTTTTGTATATTAGGTTCTCTTTTTTCTTGTTTCTAGTTATATATTTCTATTCTCTCCCCCCCCTCCCTTTTAATCAGGTAGATTTCTTCTTTCTCTCCTCATTTAACTCATCTTTCTCTTTTGTAAATTTTGTACCATTTCTGCAAAATGGTTCATTTGACTCTCTTCATTATCCATTTTATCTTCCTATTTATTCTGGACTCTTGTTCAGAATAATCTGTTCCCTCGATGTTCTGAATACAATAATTCAATAAAATAAAAGATCCCAAGGTTTCCATTCTAAGCTTTCATCTCTTAATGTTTTCAGCTTCTGTCTTGTAGGACTCCTCATGGATTCCCCTTTTCAAGTGTCTCTTATTTTTAATAAACAATGTCAATTATTGCAGATGATAGAGAGGACACTGCTTTATTAAAGGGCACTTACACATTGATTCATATCCTTTATTTTTCATATTTTTGTACATTTGCCTGAAAATCTCCTCCCTTTTTATACTCTCTTACTGCTCTACTTGCTAATTATCCCTGTGTGTCTCAATCCCTCCCCCCCCCTTTCTGGATAGTAAAACTCCCAACTTAAACTTCTTCCAGTATAAAGTTCTTATCTCCCTTTACCCATAAAAGCATTCATTAGAAAAACTACCTCCCACTTCCAAAGCAAGATCCCATTGCTTTACTCCACACCCATCTTCCTGTAACCTCATATATTTGAAAATAAAGAAATGATCTTAACCTAATTGCTAGCCCTGCATTTGACCCCAGTATATCACATCTCTTTCTCCTTTCCTTCTTTACATGTTGTAATATAGTCCCATGCTGTACTATAGTACTACAAAAAAGGATTCACTCATAGCTAAATTCCATCCATATGTTCTCTCTATTTCCTCATTTCTGTTGTCTTTTCCAGATTTCCATCTTCATCCCTCTATTTTTGTGTATATTTAGAAAGAAATTTTTTACTGGTCTTTTAATGATACTCTGTTTCAAATGCTTTTTGAATATGCTCACTTCTCTAGCATTTCATTGATTTCAAATATTGAAGATACTAATAATTTCTTCATTTTTGTTTCATTTTTTAAAAATATTTTAAATTTTTCATAGAATATCCAATTTTTTCCCATATAGTTAGCTGCAGACTGGTATAACAGGTCACACTGGAATATACTTTGACCTTCATTATTTTTCAGGAATTGCATTAATTAATTGTCTCTTCCTTTTTCTAAAAAGTAAGAAATACTCATGTTATTTGAGTATTCTTTTCTTTGTACTAGAAAGTCTTTTTTCTCTGATGACTTGGAAAAGTTATTGTTTCTGAATTTATTTGTTAAATATAAGCACTATGTTCTTTCAAATGTACAGTCTTTTTTGTCATGTCACTTTCTTCCTGGAGACTAACAATCCTTATATTCTCTCTATGCCCTGTCTTTGAGATCTGTGTGTTTACCTGACATAGTGAGCATATTTTCTTTTATTTTTCTTTCTTTCTTTCTTTCTTTTTTTTTTTTTTTTTTTGGCTTCTCTTCTTCAAGAATGTCTTTCACTTTTCTGTGTTTGCCTTCCCGATCTATTGTTCTCTCTTTTCTTTCTATCATGTGAATTACTATTAATAGAGGCTTTTTTTTTCTATTTTGCTCATTATTTTTGCAATACAGGACAACAATTCTACTCATGATTTTCATATTGCTTTTAAACTGCTTAAGAAAAAATATATTGTGGTTCCATGTTCTCTCTCACTTCTAAAGGATTCTGTCCCTTACCAATTCACATGAAGAGCATTTTCCTTCTCTTTTTAACATTTTTTCTATTACTTATCATCAAAGTCTTTTAAATGTCTTCTTTTTTGAATATTTGCTACTTTTAATTTCATCTATCCTTATTTGCTTACTGTGTTTTGCTCACTTCCAATTCTTTCCCCATTGATTGTAGCTTTCTTGGAGGCTGCATCTCTGAGTGTTGTATGTACTTCCCACAATGGAAAATTCATAGATTATAATCATAGGACTTTGTCCCAAATAACTTTTGAGTAGTCAGAACTGGCCCTAGTTGGATGCTGTGATTATCTCTTAGGCTTCATGGCATGCTGTCTAGCTATTCCAAACAATGTTCTGTTTTGGCAACCTTTCTCATTCCTTCTCTTCTTTAATTCTTTGGCTTGGCACTGACAGTTTAGAGCCTGAGGGCACCAGCTGTTCAGAGTCTGTTAACACTGGAATTCAAAGGCTGCTTTCCAGGCTTTCACAGTTCAGAGCTACCTACAGTTCAATGCTTTGCAGTATTGGTGCTTGTCTTGCCATTCCTTCCAGACTTTTGCTTTTAAAGGCATTTACTAATCTGGCTATTGTGGCCCAAGCCACTTTTCACAGTTTGGAACTGTGGTCTGTAAGCACTGGACAAGAAATAGGGAACCATAGTGTAGAGGTGTTGTGATGTAATCCTGCATTGTGTCCTTCAGTTTGTTTTTGAGAGGTGGGAGAAAATAGTTAAGGGTAAGTGATGTCAGTTCCTGTTATTCCTTTTGTGCCTTTTTTGCATACTTGCTAGCCTAAAACCTTGGAAGATATAAAGTTTCTTTAGCTTTGATCTATAATTCTGGTATGGAGGAGTTTTGACAAGCCATGTGATCTGGATTAAATGTTCAGTCTACCATCTTTTTGCTCACTTAATATGCACAAACACATTTGTTAAGTAAGTATCTATGAGGTTTTGAATTTTTCATCAAATTGAAATGTGGTGTGCGATTTTCAAAAGCTAAAAGTATTATCATTTTTTTTCTGGTGACAAAGATTAATTGCATTAGTGAAAGTTCAAGAGCTAAAATGGTGAGTAAGAGGAAATATTAACCTCAGTAGGTTTACCTCTAAGACCAAGAGAAATTTGAACATAACTAACACAAGTCTGTCTTTGGGAATTTATTACTACTAGGGTGAGAAATGATTGGAGTAAACAAGGCAACTTAGAAAATGAACAGGTAAAAGAGAGGAGCAGTCAAGATGGTAAAATAAAAAAGAAATTTGGCAATTTAAATGGCAATTTAGAAGATTAGCAGGAAAGGTCTGTTGTTTGGGTAGAAGAGCAGTAATACAGCTTTGCCAATACAGCCCCAAGAGTAAAAGTAGACTTTAGTGTCTCTGAATCAGTGGAAACTCTACCAGTTTCCATAGGACTCAGCCCATTGACAAAAAAAAAAAAAAAAAAAAAAAAAAAAGACTTGGAAGGTCGGCAGAAAAAATTTGTCTCAGAAGGGTAAGAGAGCATTGGGAAAGCAGCAAACCAGGAACTGGCCTTGAAAATCAGCAGCAGCAGTAACATCTCTAAGAGTTCTCAGATCACAGACAGTATGGGTGTCAAAAAGATGGTCAAAAAGATGTTTTTTACTTAGCACTAACACAGGATTCTATTGTTTGTCCATGTGCATATCCAAGATGTAATCCTCACTCACAATTCATGATAAGAAGGAACAATTGCAAAATAGAAACACAGCTAAAGAAGAGGGAGGATTCTAACCACAGCTTCAAGGCAGAAAAGTGTTTGTGGTCACTCACAGAACTGAATATAAGACAGGAGAATAGTAAATACATATCTTGAATAATTCCACCTTGTAAGACTGAAAACTTACAGATCCCTAGAAGGACCTCTGGAAACAGCTGCACAAACCCTTAAAGATAGGGACATTATATCTTCTATCCTGGAAACAGAGCGTAATAGGTTTTTTTTTTTTTTTTTTTAATTATTATTTTTATTTTAATAGAAAATAAACAGAAAAGAAAAAAAAGAAAAGGAAACAAATAGAACATTGTTATGTGCCCAGAAGAATGTCATGGAGGATTAAAAATGTAACAACAAATTTCCAGTTCAAGAAAAAATATGTAATAGTAAAAGAAAGTATATTCATGTGTTTCCATATTTTTACTTCCTTATAGGTTGTTCCTTCGTTGTCTTCTGTGCATCATTTTTGCTTTTCTTTCCCTTTCATCCTCCTCACCTTTCCCTAACAGACTATAGTTAAGCATAGATATATTTAATATCCCCAAAAGTGAAGTTAATATGGCAGAGTAAAGCCAGGAAGCAGTTCTGCCTCTCCCAGTTTACCTTGAAAACCTCAAGAAATCAAGTCTCTGAACAATCTGGAGGAGAGAAACCACTTTCCAGTTCAAGATATATTGAAAAAACTTCAAGAAAGGTCAGTCTTAATAGGATGAAAAGGGTGTACACCCCAACTCAGACAGACTCTGAGAAAGCCAGTGAGAGAGTCTTAATTATACAAATCAGCAAATGCAATGCTCAATTCTGGCTCAGTAGAGCATCAGATCAATGGGGCAATCTCCAGTCCCAACTCAGAAAGCAAGTTCTGGGAAACCAGGCTGTTTCTTGAAAAAAGCAAACATAGGGGCCCTTGTGCTCAAAGCCAAGACTCAGAGATGCACAGGAATCTTGAGAGAATGCCTCCTTTACCCCAGGAGCAGAGCTCGATCCTAAAAGAAAAAAAGAGGAAAGACCAAAAGAAAAGGAAGGAAAAAGAACAAGAAACAAATGAACCTTGATCACAGAAAGCTACTGTGATGGTTGGGAAAATGTCAATTCACATTAGGACAAAATGTCCCTAATGGAAATCTCAAATAATGATATGAATTGATCTTAATATGAAGAGAGCCATATATATCCAAAGAGAAGACTGTGGGAAGTGAGTGTGGATCACAACATAACAGACATTCTTACTTTTTTTGTTGTTATTCACTTGCATTTTGTTTTCTTATTCATTTTCTTTCCTTTTTGACATGTTTTTCTTGTGCAGGAAGATAATTATATAAATATATATACATACATTGGTTTTAACATATTTCAACACATATAACATATATTGGATTACTTGCCATCTATGGGGAAAGGGAGGAAGGAGAGAAGGAAAATTTTAGAACACAAGGGAAATTGCAGGGTTCAATGTTGAAAAAAATTATCCTTGCATGTGTTTTGAAAATAAAAAAGCTTTGATAAAAAAAATTGATCTAACTGAAAATCATAATCAAAGGAGTGCCTAGATATCATCTCTCAAAAAATCATTAAGGAAAATAGTCCTGATATTAAAGAACAAGAGGATAAAATAGAAATTTAAACAATCAATTGATTATCTCCTGAAAGAGATTACACAATGAAAACTTCTAGAAATACTATAGCCAAATTCTAGAACTGAGACATAAAGGAAAATATGTTGTAAAAATCCAAAAAGAAACAATTCAAATATAGAAGAGTCACAGTCCAGATAATGCAAGATTTAGCAGATGCTACATTAAAGTTTCAGAGGGCTTAGAATAGAATGTTCTGGAAAGCAAAGGAGCTAGGAGTACAACCAAAAATCACTTTTGTAGCAAAAGTGAGTATTGTTCTTCAGAGGAAAATAAGTGGATATTTAATGAATTGGAAATCTTTCAAGAATTCATGATGAAAAGAATAGACCTGAATAAAAATTTTAGCTTTTAAAAACAGATGTCATGCGAAATATAAGGGAGGTGAAAGTATAAGGAAATGGAAATTATAAGGCATATAAAAAGGTTAATCTGTTTATATTT
Organism: Antechinus flavipes; assembly: GCF_016432865.1. NCBI lineage: Eukaryota > Metazoa > Chordata > Mammalia > Dasyuromorphia > Dasyuridae > Antechinus > Antechinus flavipes. Next base: position 487,201,602 of record NC_067398.1, on the reverse strand, counting down.
CTAAATGGGAGGATGATGATTGTAATTCAGTATGACTTTTTCATTATTAGGGCAGTTATAAGAAGTATATATGTAGACAAAGAACACAGATATAAGTTGAATATGAATGGAGATAACATATAAAAATTGAAAAAAACATTAAGGAGTGAGAGAAGACTGTACTAGGAGAAAAGGAAAGGGAGTGATGGAATAATGTGAATTATCTGCATAAAATAGGCAAAAAAAAGCTTGACATTGGAAAGGAAAAGAGAAAGGGGAATACAGGAACCATATTCTTTTCAGAAGAGAAAATAAACTGTACTCTCCTCAGAATTGACCCAAAGAGGAAATAACATTAATGCCCAATATGGGTCTAGAAATTTATCTTGCCATTCATGAAAGTAGTAAGGAAAGGGAATACAAGAAGGCAAGGTGAGGTGACAGAAAAGGGTAAATTATGGGAAGGATGGTGAGAAGCAAAACATTTTTGAGAAGGAACAGGATAAAGAGAGAAAGAAAATAGAATAAATGAGTTAGAAATTATGAAGATAAATTTTGAAAAATGTTTCTCTGAAAAAAAGGTCTCATTTCTCATATATATGAGAACATGGTTTTTAAAAAAGTCATTACTCATTGATAAGTTATCCAAAGATATTAACAAATTTTAGATACAGATGAGCCAATCAACATATTTATAGCCATATGAAAATACTCTCACTTGATTGGAGAAATACCAATTAAAACAATGCTGAGATACTGCTTCATACCTATTAGATTGATTGATGAACCATGAAAGGAAAATGACAAATGTGGAAAGGAATGTGAAAAACACTGGGACATTAATGCATTGCTGGTGGAATTATGGATTCAAACATTCTGCAGACCAATTTGTACCTATGCCCCAAAGGACTATAAAATAGTGTCTGTCCTTTGACCTAATATAAACACTGCTAGGGATATATCTGAAAAAAATATTTCTTTAAAAATCAAAAGTACCTAGATGTACAAAGATATTTATAGAAGCTCTTTCTCTTTAGGGCAAATAATTGAAATTGTTGGGATGTTCATCATTTGGGAAGCAACTGAATAAATTGTGGTATGTAATTATGGTAGAATATTATTCTTTTAAAATAAATGATAATCAGGATGCTCTCAGAAAAAAAAAAACTTGAAAGTTTTTTTATGAGCTAATGTGAAGTGAAATGTAAAAAAAAAAAAAAATAATAGCATAATGTGTTTAACTTCTATCTGATTACTTGCTGTCAAGAGAAGGGGGAGGAGAGAGGGAGGGAGAAAAATTTGGAAGGCAAGATTTTGTAAAGGTGAAAGTTGAAAATTATTTTAGCATATATTTTGAAAAATAAAAAGTCATTCTTATTTTAAAAACAAAATAATAATATGATATTGGATGATCAGAAGTGAATGATTTTGCCATTCTCAGTAATACAAAGATACAACTATTCTGAAAGACTTATGATGAAAAATGCTACCCATAACTAGAGAAAGAACTGATTATGTCTGAATACAGATTAAATTGTTCTTGAGGGATTTTGAGGGAGTATAGCTCTGTTTTCTTTTTCAATATAACTCTTATGGAAATCTTTTGCATAAGGTCATCTGTGCTTTCTCAATGAGGAAGGGAGAGGGGGAAATTTTGGAACTCAAAGTTTTAAAAGCAGATATTAAAAACAGTTTTCCTTGTAATTGGGAAAATAAAACATTTTAAATTGGGTGAGCAAAAATATTAATTAAAAAATAAAAACATATATTAATTAATTAATATCAGTACAACTCTTCCTAAGGGTAGTAGATTTTGTGAGCTTGTGGAGAGATCCAAATTATTTCATTAGTGGTTGACATCAGTATTGTTAAAGAGATGGGGAGAAAAGAAGCAACAGGTTTCCTGTAAAGAGCTGTAACTCTGAATAGGTACACCAGAATCAGACAACTGAGCACTTAAGGCTAATTACCTATTGGACAATACTCTATTAGCATATGCTTGTAAAATGGCCCTTCTCGCTATTATGTGCTGGCTCAATCTTTTGGTGCATACAGATAATTGTGGGAGGGATTAGGGGGTGTAGTAAGACAATCCAGAATTACTTTGGAGGAGACGACAGGAGAGAGGAGGTTGGTGGCGAGCCTCATGGAGTTTTGTCTGTCTGCTTTACTTCTCACGCTAAAGACCAAGGACTTTTGCTGATCCTGACTCTGGCTGATCATGAGGTCAACAGGGAGCTAATCTGGACATCACAGTTTCCCACATAACTAAAAATATTTGCTGCAATTAATTTGTTATTCCTATTCCTCACTAACTGTGATTAAGACAATTAAATGATCTATTCTCATTAAAAAGCTGCCAGTATAATAGAAAAATACAAGAGATTTAAAAATATATATCACTATGAAACAAAAGGGAGTATAAAACAAAGGGGTAGTGTGTGATATATTAAATATTAGAGAGCCTTGAATCACCTCTTAAAGCTATATGCTTCATTTTTTCTGGGTCCCAAAGGGAGAACAGTTATAAGATCTATTATACCAGCATTTTGACCATAGTCTAAACGTATTAGAATACCCATTCTAAACTACTAAACAACAAAGAACAGACACATTTTCAGTAGTTTTCATGTTGACACATCTTCAGATAAAAGATGGGAAATTTCCTAAAATTGGCATTTTTCTAAGAAACAAAGCTTATTCCAGCTGTTCATATTCATTCATATTCATTGAAGCTGGTTTCCCCACAGCCAGCCTTCATTTTCATTCTTCACAAGTAAGAGTTAGTAAAAACCTATACAAAAATTGACCATATATTAGGACATAAAAACCTCAAACTCAAATGCAGTAAGGCAGAAATAGCAAATGCATCCTTTTCAGACCACGATGCAATGAAAATTACATTCAACAAAAAACCAGGGGGAAGTAGACCAAAAATTAATTGGAAACTAAATAATCTCATACTAAAGAATGATTGGGTGAAACAGCAAATCATAGACATAATTAATAACTTCACCCAAGAAAACGATAATAATGAGACATCATACCAAAATGTATGGGATGCAGCCAAAGTGGTAATAAGGGGAAATCTCATATCTCTAGAGGACTATTTGTATAAAATAGAGAAAGAGAAGATCAATGAATTGGGTTTGCAATTAAAAATGCTAGAAAAGGAACAAATTAAAAACCCCCAGTCAAACACTAAACTTGAAATTCTAAAAATAAAAGGAGAGATCAATAAAATTGAAAGTAAAAAAACTATTGAATTGATTAATTAAATTAATTAAAACTAAGAGTTGGTTCTATGAAAAAACCAACAAAATAGACAAACCCTTAGTAAATCTGATTAAAAAAAGGAGAGAGGAAAATCAAATTGTTAGTCTTAAAAATGAAAAGGGAGAACTCGCCACTAACGAAGAGGAAATTAGAGCAATAATTAGGAGTTACTTTGCCCAACTTTATGCCAATAAATTCGACAACTTAAATGAAATAGAAAAATACCTCCAAAAATATAGCTTGCCCAAACTAACAGAGGAAGAAGTAAATATCCTAAACAGTCCCATCTCAGAAAAAGAAATAGAACAAACTATCAATCAACTCCCTAAGAAAAAATCCCCAGGACCAGATGGATTTACATGTGAATTCTACCAAACATTTAAAGAACAATTAACTCCAATGTTATATAAACTATTTGAAAAAATAGGGATTGAAGGAATCCTACCAAACTCCTTTTATGACACAAACATGGTACTGATACCTAAACCAGGTAGGCTGAAAACAGAGAAAGAAAATTATAGACCAATCTCCCTAATGAATATTGATGCTAAAATCTTAAATAAAATATTAGCAAAAAGATTACAGAAAATCGTCACCAGGATAATACACTATGACCAAGTAGGATTTATACCAGGAATGCAGGGCTGGTTCAATATTAGGAAAACTATTAGCATAATTGACTATATCAATAACCAAACAAACAAAAACCATATGGTCATCTCAATAGATGCAGAAAAAGCATTTGATAAAATCCAACATCCATTCCTAATAAAAACACTTGAGAGCATAGGAATAAATGGACTTTTCCTTAAAATAGTCAGGAGCATATATTTAAAACCATCAGTAAGCATCATATGCAATGGGGAAAAACTGGAACCTTTCCCAGTAAGATCTGGAGTGAAGCAAGGTTGCCCACTATCACCATTATTATTTAATATCGTATTAGAAACACTAGCCTCGGCAATAAGAGTCAAGAAAGATATTAAAGGAATTAGAGTAGGCAATGAGGAAACCAAACTATCACTCTTTGCAGATGATATGATGGTATACCTAGAGAACCCCAGAGATTCTACTAAAAAGCTATTGGAAATAATTCATAATTTTAGCAAAGTAGCTGGCTACAAAATAAATCCCCATAAATCCTCAGCATTTTTATACATCACCAACAAAACCCAACAGCAAGAGCTACAAAGAGAAATTCCATTCAGAATAACTGATGATACCATAAAATATTTGGGAATCTATCCACCAAAGGAAAGTCTCCACACAAATAAAGTCAGACTTAAATAATTGGAAAAATATTAAGTGATCTTGGATCGGCCGAGCGAACATAATAAAGATGACAATACTCCCTAAACTAATCTATTTATTTAGTGCTATACCAATCAGACTTCCAAGAAAATATTTTATTGATCTAGAAAAAATAACAACAAAATTCATATGGAACAATAAAAAGTTGAGAATCTCAAGGGAATTAATGAAAAAAAAAAATCAAATGAAGGTGGCCTAGCTGTACCTGATCTAAAATTATATTATAAAGCAGCAGTCACCAAAACCATTTGGTATTGGCTAAGAAATAGATTAGTGGATCAGTGGAAAAGGCTAGGTTCACAAGACAGAATAGTCAATTATAGCAATCTAGTGTTTGACAAACCCAAAGCCCCTAACTTCTGGGGAAAGAATTCATTATTTGATAAAAACTGCTGGGATAATTGGAAATTAGTACGGCAGAAATTAGGCATGGACCCACACTTAACACCATATACCAAGATAAGATCAAAATGGGTCTATGACCTAGGCATAATGAACGAGATTATAAATAAATTAGAGAAACATAGAATAGTTTATCTCTCAGACTTGTGGAGGAGAAAGAAATTTGTGACCAAAGATGAACTAGAGACCATTACTGATCACAAAATAGAAAATTTCGATTACATCAAATTAAAAAGCCTTTGTACAAACAAAACTAATGCAAACAAGATTAGAAGGGAAGCAACAAACTGGGGAAAACATTTTCACAGTTAAAGGTTCTGATAAAGGCCTCATTTCCAAAATATATAGAGAACTGACTCAAATTTATAAGAAATCAAGCCATTCTCCAATTGATAAATGGTCAAAGGATATGAACAGACAATTTTCAGAGGATGAAATTGAAACTATTACCACTCATATGAAAGAGTGCTCCAAATCATTATTGATCAGAGAAATGCAAATTAAGACAACTCTGAGATACCACTACACACCTGTCAGATTGGCTAAGATGACAGGAAAAAATAATGATGAATGTTGGAGGGGATGCGGGAAAACTGGGACACTAATGCATTGTTGGTGGAGTTGTGAATGAATCCAACCATTCTGGAGAGCAATCTGGAATTATGCCCAAAAAATTATCAAACTGTGCATACCCTTTGATCCAGCAGTGTTTCTATTGGGCTTATATCCCAAAGAAATACAAAAGAAGGGAAAGGGACCTGTATGTGCCAAAATGTTTGTAGCAGCCTTGTTTGTAGTGGCTAGAAACTGGAAAATGAATGGATGCCCATCAATTGGAGAATGGCTAAGTAAATTGTGGTATATGAATGTTATGGAATATTATTGTTCTGTAAGAAATGACCAGCAGGATGAATACAGAGAGGACTGGCGAGACTTACATGAACTGATGCTAAGTGAAATGAGCAGAACCAGGAGATCATTATACACTTCGACAACGATATTGTATGAGGACATATTTTGATGGAAGTGGATTTCTTTGACAAAGAGACCTGAGTTTCAATTGATAAATGACGAACAAAAGCAGCTACACCCAAAGAAAGAACACTGGGAAACGAATGTGAACTATCTGCATTTTTGTTTTTCTTCCCGGATTATTTATACCTTCTGAATCCAATTCTCCCTATGCAACAAGAGAACTGTTCAGTTCTGCAAACACATATTGTATCTAGGATATACTGCAACACATCCAACATATAAAGGACTGCTTGCCATCTAGGGGAGGGGGTGGAGGGAGGGAGGGAGGGAAAAAAAATCGGAACAGAAACGAGTGTCAATATAAAGTAATTATTAAATAAAAATTAAAAAAAAATAGAAAAAAAAAAGTTAGTAAGAGTGCACTCAGTCCGTCATTATAAAAAAGAAAGGTTCAAAAAATAGCACTTCTGTCCCTATCTTTCTCTGTTGGGTTCCATGTAACAGCACATTGCTATTATATCATAAATATCATATTATCACAATAACACTACTGCTGTATTTCAAAAGGTTAAGAGGGCAGGAATAAAGTTAAGTCCCTCTCCCCCCCCCCCTTTTTTTTTATTATGGCTTTTTATTTACAAGTTATATGCATAGGTAATTTTACAATATTGACAATTGCAAAACCTTTTGTTCCAATTTTTCCCCTCCCTTCCCCCACCCCCTCCCCCAGATGGCAGGTTGATCAATACAGGTAAACTATGTTAAAGTATAAATTAAATACAATATAAGTATACATGTCTAAACAATCATTTTGCTGTACAAAAAGAATCAGACTTTGAAATAGTGTACAATTAGTCTGTGAATGAAATGAAAAATGCAGGCAGACAGAAATAGAGGGATTGGGAATTCTATGTAATGGTTCATAGTCATCTCCCAGAGTTCTTTCACAGGGTGTAGCTGGTTCAATTCATCACTGCTCTATTGAACTGATTTGATTCCTCTCATTGCTGAAGAGGGCCACATCCATCAGAATTGATCATCATATAGTATTGTTGTTGAAGTATATAATAATCTCCTCATCCTGCTCATTTCACTTAACATCAGTTCATGTAAGTCTCTCCAGGCCTTTCTGAAATCATCCTATCAGTCTTTTCTTACTGAACAATAATATTCCATAACATTTATATACTACAATTTATTCAACCATTTTCCAATTGATGTGCATCCACTCATTTTCCAGTTTTTGGCCATTATGAAGAGGGCTGCCACAAACATTCTTGCACATGTAGGTCCCTTTCCTTTCTTTAATATCTCTTTGGGATATAAGCCCAATAATAAGACTGCTGGGTCAAAGGTTAGGTACAGTTTGATAACTTTTTGAGCATAGTTTCAAAATGCTCTCCAGCATGGCTAGATGTATTCACAATTCCACCAACAATGTATTAGTGTGATGACCACGTATTTAAAATCGGCTGGAGTCAGGAATTCAGGTTAAAGGGAAAATCTTCAATCTTTATTCTTTTTGAGGTGAAGGGGGATTGCAACAGCAATTTGGGCAGCTGCGACAGGAAGCCAGCCAGCAGAGGTGAAGGGGGTTGCAGATGAAAGGGGGATCAGAGGTGAAGGGGAATCGTGATAGCAATGTGAGCAGCTGTGACAAGATGCCAGCCACTTACCTTTTCCCTCCCCTGCCTCCACTCACCAGAATCATCATTTCCTATACAACACATCAGAACTTACACAAAGAGTTGGTGGGGGCCATTCTTTCTCCAAGCATATATATTAATAGAGTATAGTCCAATTACTATTTAGCCTCACGTGCTTGGGACCTCAGTGCATCAACTCGAGCCTCAGCCCATTACATATTAATGTCCCTGTTTTCCCACATCCCCTCCAACATTCCTCATTGTCTTTCCCTGTCATTCTAGCCAATCTCACAGGTATATAGTGGTATCTCAGAGTTGTCTTAATTTGCATTTCTCTGATTAATTATGACTTGGAGAATCTTTTCATATGGCTAGAAATAGTTTCATTTTCTTCATCTGAGAAGTGTCTGTTCATATCCTTTGACACTATTTTTTTTTTTACTGAGCTATTTTCTTTTTTCCAATTCACAAATCCTACTTTCTTGAGAATTCTTTCTTTTCAATTCACAAATACTACTTTCCTGGGATTTTTTTTTTTAATCTCCAATTCACAAATTCTGTTTCCCTGCACTTCCTGGGAATTCTTTACCTTTTCCAATTCACATTTCAGGAAGTTGTTACTTTCTTGCATAACTTCTCTTTCCTTTCCCCATTTTTCATCTAACTCTCTTTTTAAGACTTTTAATGGTCTCTTCTAGGAGAGTGTTATGTGATGGGGGTCAGGTTACATTCCCCTTTGGGGTATTGTCTGGACTCTATTTACTATTAAACTCCACAGGGAGGAAAACCTGATCTCTTTCTGTATAGAAGCTATCTATCATCCTTTTGATTTTTTAAACTCATTTTTAAAGCTTTTAGGGTCTGCCCTCGGGGCAATGAAATTACCAGCTTCCTCTGCAAAGCAGGGACAGGTATAAATGGGCTGCAAAGAGCAACAAGGTATGGGAATGCTCTGGGAAAAAGTTCCCCCCCACCAGAAGTGATTCAAACCTGGTTAGCACACGCCGAGCTGCAGAAGTGCTCAATGAAGAACCCAGTTGTGCAGATTAGCAACTCCCCTGAGGCTAGAGGCTTAACAGTGAAAGTGTCACTACCCCAAACCAAAGCCCACCAGGGGGCCTGTGGGTCTTAGCTGCTGACCAGCAAATAGCCCCTCATGGTGAGGATCCCTGCTGTGAGGAATAGAGATTGCTCTGGGGTTAGAAGGTGAGCAGTGGAAGTGTCACTGTCCCTCCCCTTTCTCAGAAGCTCACTTTGGGTATTAGCAGTTGCCCTATCCCTCAGGGTACCGGAAGTATCTCTGCCTGGGGAGCACAGTCCCACTGTGGAAATTCTATTGCCCCAGGCCGACCTCTGTGCATATTAGAGGCTGCCCTGGCCTATGCCCCCTGATGTGTGGATTTTTGACTGCCCCTGGGAAAGCCCCGGCTTCAGAATGTTACGGCTTGTGCTAGTTTATTCACTTCTGATTTTGGGTGGGTATAGCCAGATCCTATTAAGTTCTGACTTTTTTAGAGTACTCTCTACCTTTGGCTTTAATTTCTTTGTTGGTCTACTGCTTTGCAACCAAGAGAGAACAGCCCAATCTATGGTAGAGTCCTGTGTATACATTTTCCAACCACGGAGATCACCCCTACCCCTTGTCTGCTCCAGACGCTAGCCTCTGGTTCAATCCCATCTTGAGCTGGTCTGCTCCTGCCAGCTCAGGACATGCCTTTTCTGTCAACCTTCCAGATTATCTTGGGCTGGTAAGTTGTTGTACTTCCAATCTTCCTTGAATTTTATCAGTCAAGCACTATTTTTGAGGCTGATTTTAATAATTAGTAATGAGGGTATGAGAGAAGCTTAGAAAGTTGCCTGTGCCATCTCTGCCATCTTGGTTCTGCTCCCCCTTCTTCCCCTCCTTAAGATATATTTTAACAAGTATTACAATATTTGCCTTCTAGGAGATGGGAGGGGAGAAGGAGGGAAAAATTTAGAATAGAAGATTTTGCAAGGATCAGTGTTGAAAAATTATTCATGCATATCTTTTGTAAATAAATGTGTGTGTGTGTGTGTGTGTGTGTGTGTGTGTGTGTGTTTGTGTGTTTGAGCCTCTTACTTCATTGAAGATCCATCCCCTCTCCTGAAAGATTATACTGACTATATCTGGATAGATAATTCTTAGTTTTATCCCCAGGTCCTTTGCCTTCCAGAATATGGTATTCTACGTTTCTGATGCTTTATTACAGAAGCTGCCAGATCCTAAGAAATCCTGGCTGTGGTTCTTTGATATTTGAATTGTTCTTTTTTTTTTTTTTCCTCTCTTAATGATCTCTTGTAGAATCCTATCCAGGCTTTTCTTTTCTTTTCTTTTCTTTTTTCCCATTGCCTTTAGGTAGGCCAATAATTTTTTAAATTGTCTCTTCTGGATATATTTTCCAGGTTGACTGTTTTGTCAATGAGTCATTTCACATTTCCTTCCATTTTTTCATTCTTTTAAGTTTTTTTTTTTTGACTAATTCTTATTTTCTCACAAAGTTATCAGCTTCTATTTGGTCTATTTTACTTTTTAACGTGTGACTTTTTTCAGTTAGCCTTTTGTAACTTTTAAAAATTTGATTTATTATACTGTTTAAAGAGTTTTTTCTTCACACAATTTTTCCTTCCTTTTCCAAACGGTTGACTCTCTTATTCATACTTCTCATTTACTTTTCTCATTTTTTCTCCTACCTCTTATTTTACTTTTGCAATCTTTTATGAGCATTTGCAACTTTGAACTTGATATCAATTTGTATCATTCTTTGAGATTTTTTTCTATGGAATTTCTTTCCTTTTCTGTGTTTGTGTTTTGGTCTGCACTGTCACCATAGTAGCTTTCTATGGTCAAAGTTATTTTCTGTTTCTTGTTCATTTTCTTACATTTTCTCTTGATATTTCCTCTTTTTTTAACTTTTAAAGTGGAGCTCTACTTCTGGGCAAAAAGGGGTGCTGTCACAAGCATCCTGTGCTGCTCTGAACCTTGACTTTGAACATAGGTACCCTTTGTGTTTGTAGGGGATAGTTTTGCCTGCTCTATTCAAGAAATAGCCTGGTTTCCCAGAGTTTACCTTTTCAATTGGGACAGGAAGCTACCCCATTGATTTGCTCCTGTACTGAGCCAGGATTGAAGGTTTTACGTGCTTGTTTGCTGTGATTAGATCATCCCACTGGCTTTCCCTAAATCTATCTGACCTGGACTGAACACCCTTTTCACCTCCTGACCTTTCCTGAAGTTTTTTTCAGTTTATCTGGAGCTGGAGATTTGTTTTATTCCCTCAGATTTTGTTCAGAGGGTTGGTTTCAGGTAAGTTTTAAGGAAATTGGGAGAATAAGAGGAGTTTTCTGCCTTTCTCCACCATCTTGGCACTATCTCTGGAACTCATTTTCTTTTCTATTAGATAATGTTTTTTTAGGGCAGCCCAACTTATTTTTATAAGATTATTATTGACTTCTTCACAAAAGATTCTCCTCTAGTTGTTTTCCTATATACAAAGGGGCACTTGTATTTTCTATAGAGCTGACCTGGACTCCCTTTTTATTTTTTCTCTTTGTAAAAAAAGTGATCTAAGTTCTGTTGGATTCATATTAAGGTTCATATTTCAGACTGCTAAATAAAGAATGCCAAATTGTGACGATATGGTCAGCTGAATTTCTAAGCGTTTTAGTGAAGTATAACTTGTAATGTACTTTATTTCAATTTACTTTTAAAATTATAAATTATAAAATTTATTGAAATAACTTGTGATGAGACATTTGAAATGTTTTAGAAAATTTGTAGGAATATGTACCAACAAGGTATCTTAAAAATAATTCCAAGAATAAAATAGGCTACAGAGTACAGAGTATATATAGAAGCTATAGGTATAATATGACTTTATTTTGATGTTATAAAAAAGAAACTAAAGGTGGAAAAAGGATTGTATTGTAAAAAGAGGAAAGAACAGGTAAAATGGGATAAATTGTACCACATGAAGAGGTAAAAAAAAAAAGAGGAATAGAAAGGAGAGGGATAAGCATTGTATGGATTTTATTTACATCAGATTTGGCTGAAAGAATATCAGATATATTTCATTTTATAGAGAAACTTGTTTCATCATATAGGGAAGTGGGAATGGAAAAGGGAAAGCAAAGAGGAAAGCTAAAGAAGGGAGAATAAAAGCAGAAAGGCAGCAAATACAGATTTAGTAATTTTAACTGCAAATGTGAAAGGAATGATTTCTCCCATAGGAGACAGAATACTGGATTAAAACCCAGAATCCTACAATATGTTATTTACAAGAAACACATTTAAAGCAAAGAGATACATACAAAGTAAAGATAAAAGGCTGGTGCAGAATCTATTATGTTTCAACTGAAGTGAAAAAGTAGGGGTAGAATCCCTGATCTCAGATCAAGCAAAAACAAAAACAGATCTAATTAAAAGAAATGAAGAAAGAAACTATATTTTGGTAAAGGGTACATTAAATAATGAAGTAATATAAATTCTAAACATATAAGACACCAAATGACATAGCATCCAAATTTGTACAGGAGAATTGAGACCTGCATGAAGAAATAGATATCAAAACTATACTAGTGTGAGATCTGAACCATGCTCTATGATAGTTAGATAAATAAAACTGCAAAAAAAATAATAATAAGAAAGAAATTACAATGATAAAGAGAATTTTAGGAAACTTAGTTATGATAGGTCTTTGGAGAAAATTGAAGAGGAGCAGAAATATGCTTTTTTTTTTCTTATTGGTGAATGTAATTTACACAAAAATTGTCCAAGAATTAGTGTATAGAAATCTCAAAATCAAATTCAGACAGGCAAAAATAATAAATACATCTTTTTCAGATCATGACAATAAAAATTACAGCTAATAAAGAGTCAGGGGAAAATAAAGCAAAAGAAAAAATTGGAAACTAAATACTTTAATTCCAAAAAATAATTGGGTGAAATAACAAATCAGACACAATTTCAATTCACAATTTCATCCAAAAGAATGACAATAATGAAACAATTTACAAAAATTTTGGAATGCAGCCAAAATAGTTCTTAGGGGAAAAAAATGTATTTCTAGATTCTTTCATGAATAAAATAGAAAAAAGAGATCAATGAATTGAGCTTACAGATAAAAATGCTAGAAAATGAATACATGGACATTCCTCTATTAAATATTAAATTTGAAAATAAAAGGGAAGATTAATAAAACTGAAATTAAGAATACTACTGAAGTAATAAATAAAACTATGAATTGGTTTTATGAAAACAACCCAACAAAATAGATAATCATTAATTTGATTTTTAAAAAGGAAAGAAGAAAATTAAATTTCTACAATTAAAAATTAAAAGGGTTAACTCTCCACCAATGAAGAGGAAATTAAAGCAGTAATTTAGAGCTACTTTGCCCAAGTGTATGCCAAGAAATCTGATAAAGTAAGTAAAATAGATGAGTACTTAAAAATATACATTGTCCAGATTAAAGAGGATGACATAAATTACCTAAATATTCTTATTTTAGAAAAAGCAATTGAACAAATCCCTGAGAAAAATTCCTCAGGGCCTGCTGGATTTACAAGTGAATTCTAACAAATATTTAAAGAACAATTAATTCCTATTTGGAAAATAGGGAAAGGAGTCTAAACCAGATAGGTTAAAATATAGAAAGAAAAATTTTGACCAATTTCCCTAATGAATATAAATGCAAAAATAGTTTTTATTATTAATTTTTTTAATTTTTAAAACATATGCATGGATAATTTTTTAACATTGACCCATGAAAAAGCTTGTATTCCAAATTTTTCCCTCTTGCCATCACCTCTCCCCTATATGGCAAGTAATCCAATATGTTAAACATGTTAAAATATATATTAAATCAATATATGTACACATATTTATACAATTATCTTGCTGCAAAAGAAAAGTTAGATCAAAAAGGAAAGAAAATGAATAAGAAAACAAATGGTAGTGAAGAACAAGAAAAAGAGTGAGAATGTTGTCCTGTGACCTACACTCCATTCCCACACTGCTGTCTCTGGATGTAGATGGCTCTCTTCATGACAAGATCATTGGAACTGGCCTCAATCATCTCATCATTGGAAAGAGTCAAATCCATCAGAATTGGTCATCATATAAACTTGTAGTTGCCATGTATGATAATCTCTTGATTCGACCCATTTCACTTAGCATCAGTTCATGTAAGTCTCTACAGCCCTCTCTAAAATCATCTTGTTGATTGATACTTTGGAGCTGGGCCCTGCCTCTCATTCTTCTGGGTCAATATACATTTAGAGGCCCAATGAAAGCCTCGGTTACATTTTGGACATGGGGTTTTGGGTTTTCTCTCACCTGTCTTCTCACTCTATCTCCATATCTACAATGAGCTCTCAAATGTCCAATTTTTCTGCACTGAAAACATCGACGAGTTTCTCTAGAATTCCTCTGCCAAGAAGGACCTTGTCTTTCCATGTTCATCATAGTCTGGGCATAATAAGCATTTGTGCCTACTGTGGCACAGCGTCTAATGATTTCTTCTAAAGGAGCATTTTTGTCTAGCCCCCATATAATTCTCTTGCAAATCTCATTGGCATTTTCCTTAGCCAAATGTCTAGTCATTATTTCTGTTGCTGCATTGTCTCCAATGGTTCTTATTACAGCTGTTTGTAAACGTCCCACAAAATCTGCAAAAGGTTCATTGGGACCTTGCTCTATTTTTGTGAAAACATTATTTCCATCTTTCTGTCCAGGGAGAGAATTCCAAGCTTTTATTGCAGCCTTAGAAATTTGCTCATACACTGTTATGGGATAATAAATCTGTTCTGAACTCTCTGCATACTGACCTTCACCAGCTAGTTGGTCAAAAGTGATTTGTACAACAGCTCCTTTTTGCCTATTGCGTCCCAAATTAAAAGGAGTGTATTTTCTCTCTTTTTGACCTGAGGAGTTGAGCTCTTCAATCACAGGATATGCATTTATAAAATCAGATATATCTTCTCCTTCATTTTTTGCTTTAATTAATGCTTTTTCTAATCTTGTCAAATTCTGCTTTACAGGAGAAGCTGACTGTGTTTCTGTCTCTCTCCCTCCCCTTGTTCCACCATGAAGGGTTAATTGCGGGGGGAGGGTCATGAGATGTGGAATCACCTAATTCCTCCTGCTGTGAAGTATCATACTCAGAATTGTAATTAACTCCATTCTCATCTGATTCGTCCTCCTTTTCACCTAGTAAAGTTGGCAATTCTTCCTCCTGTACTTTCCTTTTCATCATTCTATCACTTAAATAACTTCTTATAGCCAATTGTATTACATTATATGTATTAATTATTGAGTTAGGCCCATTTTTATCATAGAATTGACAAAGATCCTCTCCAACCAATTTCCATTCACTTAGATCTAATTCCTTATCAAGAGAGAAACAAGGACATATGTCCTTTACAGTTTGTAAAAGTTCAGTGATTTGCTGTAAACTTATAATTAAACCTTGGCTTTCCATAATTTTGACAATGCTCTCTAAACATTTTCCTTGAACAGAAACAGACTGTTTTCTAAATATCTGTCCCATCTTAGCTGAAATTCTACTTTAACTCTTCTAACAAAATTTCTTTGTTGCACTCACCCTAATTTCTGGGTTGAAGTTTTTTCCACTGGATCGGATCAGAGGCTTTTCCACTTGAATCAGGATCGGAGCTTTTCCACTGAAATCCACGAAGGGGTCTGTTTGCCCCACGTTCAGGGTGCCAAAATGTGGTGATCTTTTTCTTCTCAAAATACAGCCAGGTGATAAAAGTTCAAATCTTTTATTATCCCAATATAGCCCGGTTAGCTTAGAGGCCTATCTCTCTGCTTGGTTCCAAGAGCTCTCTCCAAATGTCTTTAAATCCAAAGGTCTGGTCCTTCAGCCTCTGCCTCTGCTTTCTTCAGCCTCCAGCCAGCTCTAGTCTTCATGTCATTCCGGTGAAATCTCGACTTGTAGCGTCTTCCTCTCTGAAGAACACTTCTGCCACCAGCCAGCCAAGTGGAAAATATTCTGCCTTGCCTCGGAGAGAGGGCTTCTGGTGTAACTCTACTGAAATCTGACCAAGAGCTTCTGTCTGTTTCTTTTATCCAAGAGGGAGGAATTGTGGGATACGAGAGAGAGGGATTATGGGTTTTCTCCCATAGTGCTCTCTGGCCCAACAAGCTTCAAGGGAGGTGTGAACTCATTGAACTTAGTTCTACTTAGTACCTTGTTTCAGGTTCTGCCCAAAACATCTTCTTGTAAGATTAGATCAACTCTAATTAGTTAGCAGTTAGTAAGGATTCCAACATATTATGTTTCAACTGAAGTGAAAAAGTAGGGGTAGAATCCCTGATCTCAGATCAAGCAAAAACAAAAACAGATCTAATTAAAAGAAATGAAGAAAGAAACTATATTTTGGTAAAGGATACATTAAATAATGAAGTAATATAAATTCTAAACATATAAGACACCAAATGACATAGCATCCAAATTTGTACAGGAGAATTGAGACCTGCATGAAGAAATAGATATCAAAACTATACTAGTGTGAGATCTGAACCATGCTCTATGATAGTTAGATAAATAAAACTGCAAAAAAAATAATAATAAGAAAGAAATTACAATGATAAAGAGAATTTTAGGAAACTTAGTTATGATAGGTCTTTGGAGAAAATTGAAGAGGAGCAGAAATATGCTTTTTTTTTTTCTTATTGGTGAATGTAATTTACACAAAAATTGTCCAAGAATTAGTGTATAGAAATCTCAAAATCAAATTCAGACAGGCAAAAATAATAAATACATCTTTTTCAGATCATGACAATAAAAATTACAGCTAATAAAGAGTCAGGGGAAAATAAAGCAAAAGAAAAAATTGGAAACTAAATACTTTAATTCCAAAAAATAATTGGGTGAAATAACAAATCAGACACAATTTCAATTCACAATTTCATCCAAAAGAATGACAATAATGAAACAATTTACAAAAATTTTGGAATGCAGCCAAAACAGTTCTTAGGGGAAAAAAATGTATTTCTAGATTCTTTCATGAATAAAATAGAAAAAAGAGATCAATGAATTGAGCTTACAGATAAAAATGCTAGAAAATGAATACATGGACATTCCTCTATTAAATATTAAATTTGAAAATAAAAGGGAAGATTAATAAAACTGAAATTAAGAATACTACTGAAGTAATAAATAAAACTATGAATTGGTTTTATGAAAACAACCCAACAAAATAGATAATCATTAATTTGATTTTTAAAAAGGAAAGAAGAAAATTAAATTTCTACAATTAAAAATTAAAAGGGTTAACTCTCCACCAATGAAGAGGAAATTAAAGCAGTAATTTAGAGCTACTTAGCCCAAGTGTATGCCAAGAAATCTGATAAAGTAAGTAAAATAGATGAGTACTTAAAAATATACATTGTCCAGATTAAAAGAGGATGACATAAATTACCTAAATATTCTTATTTTAGAAAAAGCAATTGAACAAATCCCTGAGAAAAATTCCTCAGGGCCTGCTGGATTTACAAGTGAATTCTAACAAATATTTAAAGAACAATTAATTCCTATTTGGAAAATAGGGAAAGGAGTCTAAACCAGATAGGTTAAAATATAGAAAGAAAAATTTTGACCAATTTCCCTAATGAATATAAATGCAAAAATAGTTTTTATTATTAATTTTTTTTAATTTTTAAAACATATGCATGGATAATTTTTTAACATTGACCCATGAAAAAGCTTGTATTCCAAATTTTTCCCTCTTGCCATCACCTCTCCCCTATATGGCAAGTAATCCAATATGTTAAACATGTTAAAATATATATTAAATCAATATATGTACACATATTTATACAATTATCTTGCTGCAAAAGAAAAGTTAGATCAAAAAGGAAAGAAAATGAATAAGAAAACAAATGGTAGTGAAGAACAAGAAAAAGAGTGAGAATGTTGTCCTGTGACCTACACTCCATTCCCACACTGCTGTCTCTGGATGTAGATGGCTCTCTTCATGACAAGATCATTGGAACTGGCCTCAATCATCTCATCATTGGAAAGAGTCAAATCCATCAGAATTGGTCATCATATAAACTTGTAGTTGCCATGTATGATAATCTCTTGATTCTACCCATTTCACTTAGCATCAGTTCATGTAAGTCTCTACAGCCCTCTCTAAAATCATCTTGTTGATGGTTTCTTTGGGACATAAGCTCAATAGAAACCCTGCTGGATCAAAGAGTGTGCATGCAACTTTTTTAGCATGGTTCCAAATCACCTTCCATAATGGCTGGATTGATTCACAATTCTACCAACAATATATTAGTGTCCCAGTTTTCCCTCATCTCCTCCAACATTCATCACTATCATTTCCTGACATCTTAGCCAATCTGAGAGGTGTGTAGTGGTATTTCAGAGGTCTCTTAATTTTCATTTCTGTGATCACTACTGATTTAGATCAAGTTTTCATAATACCAGAAATGGTTTTAATTTCTTCATCTAAACATTTTTTGTTCAAATACTCTGAATATTTATCAATTAGAGAATGGCTTGAATTCTTATAAATGAGTCATTTCTCTCTATATTTTGGAAATGAGGCCTTTATCAAAACCCTTAAAAGTAAGATATTTTCCCAATTTTTTGCTTCACTTCTAATCCCGTCCTTATTAGTTTTGTTTGTACAACAACTTTTAACTTAATATAATCCAAATTATTTATTTGGTGTTCAATAATTAGTTCTGAATTAGTTCCATTATGTCAGTTAGGTCAGTTCTATTAAGTCACAAATGCCTTCCTTCACCATAGATCTGACAGATAAACTATCCTCTGTTTTATTCTAATTTGCTTATAATATCATTCTTTATGTCTAAATCATGAAACCATTTCAATCTTGTTTTGGTATATGGTGATAAATGCAAATTAATGCCCATTTCTGTCATACTACTTCCTAATTTCCCCAGCAGTTTTTGTCAAATATTGATGTTCTTATTCCAAAAACTGGGGTCTTTGGGTTTGTCAAACTCTGACTGCTATAATTATTGACTATTTTGTCCTGGGAACCTATGCTATTCCATTGATCAATTACTCTAGCCAGTAGCAACTAATTTTAAAGATCTCTGCTTTACAATATAGTTTAAGGTCAGACACAGCTAGACGATCTTCTCTGGCATTTTTTTTTTCATGAATTTCCTTGAAATTTTTGACCCTTGGTTCTTCCAGATGAACTTTGTTTTTATTTTTTTTTTAGATCTGTAAAATAATTTCTTAGGAGTTTGACTAGTATAGCACTGAATATATATATTAATTCAATTAGAATTTATTAGCTCAATTGGAATTCAATTAGAATATTAGCTCAACCAACCCATGGGCACTTGATATTTTTCCAGCTGATTAGAGTTTACTTTATTTGTGTGGAAAGTGTTTTGTAATTGTATTAATATAGTCCCTGACTTTCCCTTGGCATATAGATCTCTGTATATTTTATACTATTGACAATTATTTTGAATTTAATTTCGCTTGTTTTGTAGAAAACTACTGATGAGTTATGTGGATTTATTTTGTGTCCTGCAACTTTGCTAAAGTTGCAAATTGTTTCTAGTGGTTTAATAGTTGATTCTCTAAGATTCTCTAAGAACACCATCATATCAACTGAAAGAAATGATAATTTAGTTTCCTCATTACCTATCCTACTTCCTTCAATCTCTTTTTCTTCTCTTATTGCCAAATCTAACATTTTAAATACAATATTGAGTAATAATGGTGATAGTGGGCAACCTTGTTTTACTCCTGATCTTTTTAGGAATGGTTCTAGTTTGCCCCCTTTACATATGATGCTTGCTGATTATTTTTAAATAGATGCTACTGATCATTTTAAGGAAAAGTTCATTTATTCCTATATTCTCCCCAACTGTAATCCTGATTGCTTTTCTGTTGGTTGATGACATCAGAGTGCTGAATTTCTAAAGTCTCTCTGGGTGTAACCTCAGCTGCCATCATGCCTCACCTATCTTTTGATTTATACTTTGGCCTTAAGCCCTGCCTCTCATTTCTTTGGGTCAATCTACATTCAGAGGCTCAGTGAAAGCCTCAGTTACCTTTTGGACATGGAGTTTTGGGTTTTCTCTCACCCTGTCTTCTTATTCTATCTCCATTTCTACAATGAGCACTCAAATGTCCAACTTTTCCACACTGAAAACATCGACAAATTTCTCTAGAAGTCCCTTGCCAAGAGGGACCCTGTCTTTCCATGTTCATCATAGTTTGGGTATAGTAAGCATTTGTGCCCACTGTGGAACAGCGTCTTATGATCTCCTCTAAAGGAGCATCTTTGTCTAGCCCCATATAATTCTTTTGCAAACCTCATTGGCATTTTCCTTAGCCAAATGTCTAGTCATTATTTCTGTAGCAGCATTATCTCCAATGGTTCTTATTACAACTGTTTGCAAACGTCCCACAAAATCAGCAAAAGGTTCATTGGGACCTTGTTCTGTTTTTTGTAAAAGCTTTACTTCCATCTTGCTGTCCAGGGAGAGAATTCCAAGCTTTTATTGCAGCCTTAGAAATTTGCTCATACATGGTTATGGGATCATAAATCTGTTCTGAATTCTCTGCATACTGACCTTCACCAGCTTGTTGGTCAAAAGCAACTTGTACAATAGCTCCTGTTTGCCTATTGCATTGGGCTTGAATCCTACATAATTCATAAAATTCCGAAAGCCACAACAAATTTTGTCCTGGTTCTAGACATATCTTAGCTATGGATTTCCAATCATTCGGGGTTAAGATTTCATAAGACAAATTATCTAGTAACATCTTCACATAAGATGATGTAGCCCCATAAAGCATGCAACCCTTTTTCAAATCTTTAATTTTTTTTTCCAAATTAAAAGGAGTGTATCTTCTCCCATTTTGACCTGAAGAGTCGAGCTCTTCAGTCACAGGATATGCAGTTAGAAAATCAGATATATCTTCTCTTTTATTTTTTGCTTTAATTAATGCCTCTTCTAATGCCCCACATTGGGTGCCAAAATGTGGTGATCTTTTTCTTCTTTAAAATATTATAAATTATGGTTCTTCTCTGGGAGAGAGAAGGTTTCTTGGGGGAGGTTTTCCTGGAGGCTGCCTTAGTATCAGTTGAAAGTAATAATCACCTAAAACACAGCCAGGTAATAAAAGTTCAGATCTTTTATTGTCTCTAATATAGCCCAGTTAGCTTAGAGGCCTGTCTCTCTGCTTGGTTCCAAGAGCTCTTGCCACTTTGTCCTTTGCTTCAGCCTCTGCTTTCTTCAGCCTCCAGAGCCAGCACCAAGTTGAATCTGTCTTGTCTCTGAGAGAGAGCCTTCTCAATCTTCAGCTGAACTCTCGACTTGTAGCTTCTTCCTCTGAAAACTCTTCTGACTGGCCTCTTTGAAGCTCTATTCAAGAGAGAGGATTGGGGGATATGAGAAAGAGGGATTATGGGTTTCTCCCATAGTGCTCTCTGGCCCTAAAAGCTTCAAGAGAGGTGTGAATTCACAAAGTTACAAAATTTACTTTGTATGAATCTCCCATACTTGTGAATTCCAATGAGTAAAGGTGTAAACACAAGCATTGTATCAATTAGTTCTACTTAGTATCTTGTTTCAGGTTCTGGCCCAAAACATCTTGTTGTAAGATCAGATCAATAATCTATCAACTCTAACGAGTTAGCAGTTTGTAAAGATTCCAACATTTTAATATTAATATTGCTTCATTATCTATGGTACCCTTTAACAAAATAGAGTTTCCTTCCTTAACTCTTTTAATTAGTTCTATTTTTATTTTTGCTTGATCTGAGATTAGGATGACTACCCCGTTTGGTTGTTTGTTTTTATTTCACATAATAATAAGCATAATAAAGCAAAAATAACAAGTATAATAAAATGTGCTCCAGCCTTTAACCTTTATTTTGTATGCACCACTCTGCTTTAAATAGATTTAAAGGTGTTTCTTGTAAACAACATATTGTACTATTCTGGATTTTAATCCAGTCTGCTATCTACTTCCGTTTTATGGGAGAGTTCATCTCATTCTCAATCACAGTTAA
Source organism: Antechinus flavipes (assembly GCF_016432865.1). Taxonomy (NCBI): domain Eukaryota; kingdom Metazoa; phylum Chordata; class Mammalia; order Dasyuromorphia; family Dasyuridae; genus Antechinus; species Antechinus flavipes. The sequence continues at coordinate 487,179,943 of NC_067398.1, read as the reverse complement.
AATAACTAATTCTGTATTTCTTGTCATCTTATTTACCCCAAGTTACGATTTTCTCCTTCCTTTTGCCCTTTCCTCCTTCCCCTTATTTTGCTTTTGTGCACCATCTCCCTCAAACAGCACTCCCTCTTTAGAGTCCCTACCCCTTTCTTCCACCTTTCCTCTACTAGTTTCTGTTTTCTCTTCTATTAGTTTTCCCCTTTCCTTTTCCCTTTCCCCCTCTCCTTCCTTATAAGATGAATCAAGTTTTTCTGTAAATTCAAATATGTCTGATATTCTCTTTTGAGCTAAATCTGATGAGATTAAGTTTCACACAATGTTCATTCCTCTCTCCTTTCCACCTCAATTATAATAGGATCTCTTTAACTTTTCATGAGATGTAATTTCCCTCATTTACCTCCATTTTCCTCTTTTTTCCAATTCTATTTTCTTTTTTATATTATACCTGTACTCTCTAAGTATACCCATAACAGAAATATATTTCTCATGAATTCTTTTCTTATTACTTTTTATGCTCCTCTTGAGTTCTGTATTGGAAGATCCAATTTTTTAGTTCAGCTCTGGTCTTTTCATTAAAAATAAATGAAATTCACTTGTATCATTGAATGTCCACCTTCTTCCCTAAAAGCTAATGCTCAATTTAACTGGATAGATTATTCTTGGTTATAATCCAATTTCTTTGCCTTTCAGAATATCAGATTACAGGCCTTTCAATCTTTAAGGTGGAAGCTGCTGCTAGGTCCTCGGTAATTCTGATTTTGGCTCTTCAATGTTTGAATTATTTCTTTCTGGCTGTCTTCCTTATTTTTTTTATTGATCCATTAATTCTGAAATTTAATTACTATATTCTTTGGAATTTTCATTTTGGTGTCTCTTTGAGGTGACTGGTGAATTATTTCAATGACTACTTACCTTCTTATTCTAGGATACCAGGGCAGTTTTCTTTGATGATTTCCTGAAAGATGATGTATAAATTCTTTTTTCATCATGGGTATCAGGAAGTCTAATAATCCTTAGATTGTCTCTCTCAGATATATTTTCCAAGTCAGTTCTTTTTCCTATGAAGTACTTCATATTTTCTTCTATTTTTTTCAGGTTTTTTTTGTTTTTATTTAATGGATCCTTGAAGTCTTATTGGGTCATTCACTTCCATTTGTTCAATTCTAATATTTAGTGTATTATTTTCTTCAGTTACCCTTTTCAGCTCCTTTTATAATTGTCCAATTGATTTTTTTCATTGTATTTTTCCATTTCACAAATTTTATTTTTTATCAAATTGGTATCTTTTTCATATCTATTTTGAAAGGAGTTATATGCCTTTTTCATTTCATTAAATCTATTTTAAGGAGTTTTCTTCTGATAATTTCCGTTTTTTTTTTCTTTTCCTACCCTTTTGCAAAAATCTCATTTCCTTTTCTCATACTTCTTCTAACTCTTTTTAAAGATTCTTTTTTGAAATCTTCTGAGAAAGTCTTGTAAAATGGGGATCAACTCATATCTCCTTTGGGGCTTCATCTGGAGTTGATTTGCCTTTAGGAACCTCAGGATTTGAGGTCTTTCTTATCTCTCTCCATAAATGCTATCTATAATGAGAGTTATTTTTGCTTTTTTGCTCATTATTAAGGATTGAGATCTGCTCTCAATGCAATGGAGCAACAGCTGTTTTAGTTTGCCCTTGGGCAGTTCTGCGAATTCACTTCTGTTGCTGGGGAATCAAGGCCAGGTTCTGCATTTCTGGCCTCTCTACACTGTATGCTAGTCTCTGCAGACTGTCCCCTGCCTGATTGAAGCAGACCTATTCTGAAATTCTTCCAAGGTATCATCTCCTGGAAATGTTTTGTATTCCAAATATTTGGGGATTCTGTCACTTTAAAATCTGTTCAGAGACTTAACTGCTGTTGATTTAAGAGAAGGTCAGAGCAGGTCACAGTTAGCCATGTCTGCTCTCTGCCATCTTGACTCCATCTCTCTGCAAAATCTTAAATACAATATTAACAAAGAGATTATAACAAATTCTCACCATGATCAAGTTAGATTTATACTAAGTAGGAATGTAAGGTTGATTCAATAATAGGAAAACTATTAGCACAATTGACTATATCTATAGCCAAAAAAAAAAAAAAATGATCATCTCAATAGATGAAGAAAACCATTTAACAAAATATAACACCCATTCCTATTAAAAACATGAAAGAACATAGCAATAAGTGGAGTGTCTTTATTTTATTAAAATGATTAATAACACTTATTTAAAACCATTAGCCAGCATAATATGTATTGGGGATAAACTCGAACCTATCCCAATAACATCAAGGGTGAAACAATGTTGCCCATTATTACCATTACTATGAAATATTATAATAGACATGTCAGCTTTAGCAAAAAGAGGAGAAAAAAGAAATTAATGGAATTAGAGTTGGCAATGAGGAAAGAAACTAAATTATCACTCTTTGCAGAAGATATTGATAGTATACTTAGAGCATCCTAGAAAATCAACTAAAAAGCTTCTAGATACAAGTCACAAGTTTAGTCAAGTTGCCCTATAAAATAAATCTGCATAAATCATCAGAATTTCTGTTACCAACAAAGTCAAGTAGCAAGAGATGCAAAGAGAAAGTTCATTAATATAATTGTTGATAACATAAAATATTTAAAATTCTACTAGCCAAGACAATGTCAGGAACTATATAAATACAAGTATAAAACAATTTCTACACAAATAAGTCAGATCTAATCTGTGGAAGAATATCAAGTGCTCATGGGTAGGTTAATTTAATATAATAAAAAAGACAATTCAACCTAATCTATTTATTTAGTGACATACCAATAAAAATGCCAAGAAATTAATTTAGATAGCTAGAAAAAATAATAACAACATTCATCTGGTAGAACTAAATGTTAAGAATTTCAAGGGAATTACTAAAAAAAGGCAAATGAAGATGGCCGAGCTGTAACATACTAAAGTTATAAAGGAGCCGTTCTCAAAACTACTTGGTACTACCTAAGAAATAGAGTAGTGAATCAATTGAATAGATTAAGTTCACAGGACAAAATCGTCAATGACTATAGTAAGCTAGTGTTTGATAAACCCAAAGATCCCACTTTGTGTGGTAAGAATCCTTTATATTACAAAAATGCTGAAAAAAATTGATAATATGGCACAAACTAGCTATTGACCAACACCTAGCATCCTATACCAAGATAGGATTGATATGGTTCATGATTTAGTCATAAAGACTGATACCATAAGCAAATTAGAAGAATAAATGATAATTTACCTCTCAAATCTGCAGAAAAGGAATAAATTTGTGACCAAAGAAGTACGAGTACATTATGAAATGCAAGAAAGAAAATTTTGATAATATGAATTACAATATTTTGTACAAACCAAATCAATGCAAAAAAGATTAAAGACCTGATAAAGGTTCTGATAAAGGGCTCATTTTGAAAATATATAGAGAATTGCCTCAAATATTTAAGAATTCAAGCAATTCTTCAGTTAATAAATGGTCAAAAAATATGAACAATTTTCAGATGAAGAGATTAAAATCATTTCTAGTCATATGAAAAAATGTTCTAAATTAGTATTGGGCAGGAAATGCAAATTAAAACAACATGAAGTGCCCTAAGATTGGATAAAATAGTGGTAAAAAATAATGACAGATGTTGAAGAGGATGTGGGAAAACTGGAACACTAATACATTATTGGTAGAATTGTGAGAGAGCCAATCTTTCTGGAGAGCAACACGGAAATATATGCTCAGAGGGCTATCAAATTGTGCATACTCTTTATTTTATCAGTGTCTCCACTGGGTATGTATCCCAAAGAGATCATAAAAAAAAGTAAAAGCACCCACATGTATAAAATTATTTGTAGCATCCCTCTTTTTATTGGAAAGGAACTGCAGAGTGGATGCTCATTATTTGGAGAATAAGTTATGGTATATCAATATTAACTAATGTTATTTTTATATAAGAAATGATCTGCAGGATAATTTCAGAAAGGCTTGTAGAGATTTACATAAACTGATGCTAATAGAAGTGAATAGAGCCAGGAGAACCTTGTGAACAGCAACAACAAGATTATGTGATGATCAATTCTGATGGAAACAATCCTTTTTTAATAATGAGGTGATTCAGGCCAATTCCAATAGACTTGTAAAGAGAGCCATTTGAAAACAGGGAAAGGACCATAGGGCCTCAGTGTGGGTCACAAAATATTATTTTCACTTTTTTTGTTGTCTGTTTTCTTTTTGATTTCTTTTCTTTTGGAATCCAATTTTTCTTGTGCATCACGATAATTGTGTAAATATGTATGGAAGAATTGCACATATTTAATATATATTGGATTCACTTGATGTCTGGGGGTTGGGTTGGGGAAAAGATTTTGCAAGAGTGAATATTGAAATCTATCTTTGCATATAATTTGAAAATAAATAGCTATAATTTATAAAAAAAAAAAAAGAAAAAAAAATGGAAGAAAAATACAGTAGACAAAATAATTCCAAGACAACAGCAAGAAGATTAATCAGTGGCATATTGTATGTTTAAATTACGTGAGAGGGACACAATTCACTTTAATAGAAGAACAGAATAGATTATACTGGAGGGAATAAACCATCATAATTGGGTGATATACGTTATAGTTTAACAAACATCTTAAGAGAAAATTTGTATGTATCTGAGATTTCACATAGCAATTACAAGTTCTTTCTATGCTAAATGTAACTCAATTCATCATTTTTAATATTTTAAATAACTGGCTTAACTTTTTCATCATAATCCACATTTTAATAATAATATTGGAAGGCACATCATAATCCCTGTAATGTCTATTTTTCACTTTGTCACTAACTTATTTATTGCTTAAGAAAATATATTTGAATACAAAATTCCATACTTACCTTTAAATTATGAAACATTCTGTAAAAAAAAAAAAAAAAAAAAAAAAAAAAAAAAAAAAAAAAAAAAAACCTCAGGTAACAGAGATGAAAGGAGCACTAAAGAGCAGAAGATGATATGATTCAGATTATTTTCCAGTCTGTGTTTAGTACTCCCTATACTCATTGTAAGTCAAAAGTATAACTATTGTTATGAGATTTTGAAATTTTGCTCAGATCCAAATGTAGTGTCAACAAAGAAACAGACAAGAATATCCTTAGGGTTGTTCAAAGGCTGTCATGTCATTCAGCCTGCCACAAGAGTTAATGTGCAAAATTGGAAATGGGGTTATCTTTTGGTATGAGTGACAACTCCAAATCCATAGCAACTCTGCTGTGCTCTAAAGCTTTGAATATATTCAAGTAAAAATTTACTACAAATAAGTTGGGAAGAGCTAAATGGGCATACACCAAGCAATTAGAAAACTCCATTTCTATCTCCTATTTTTTTTTCTTACCAACTCAGTGTTCACACTGGCCCAATAGTTAGGATATTTTGATATTTTCCCCCTACATTTTTTATCTTTCAAGAAATAGTCAAAAATTTGTTTCAAGACCTAGAATGTTCTAGAAATTATGTCAAATTAATGGATTTACTGATTAATTTACTCTTAAGGTTTTTAAGCATCCATTACCCATTTTTATTTATAGAGTCTTGTTAAAAAAAAACCTTTCTATGCTTTAATATTTTAGTACATATAAAATAATTCACATAATCTGATCTTTTTTTGATTAAGCCTACACTTCTCAGGGTCCAAAATTCTGAGCATCAAGGATAAAGGTGGAAGAATTTAGCAATAACTTTGAATGTATGGGTTGTAGTATTGTTTCTGAAAGAGATCAGCCTCAGTCCAATCCAAGAAAGATATTTTAATTTAATTTATGTATTCAGTGAAAGGCCAAACTTCTCAACGATGATAATGAGATTTCTTTGACATTCTATTTATATGGATGTTGTTGATTTATTTCATTTTTCCAAATTCCATTTCATCTTTTTTACCGTGAAATTTTTCATATTTAGGAAAGAGCAAAAGAAAAAAAAACAAAATAATTTTGCAAATCTATGCTATATGTAGACATTTTAAAAATCATCTGTAGTATTCCACATATAGTCACCCACTTCTGTAAAGAAAGGAGGGAGGGGTCTTCTCATAAATCTTTGTTGTGACTAAGATTACTCATTTTAACTTTACCACGTATGGTAACAGCAAGTTCATTGTTCTTTACACATATTTTATTGTTTTTCATTTTATATATTGTCTTCCCTAATTTGCTTATTTTAGTTTGCATAAGCACTCATTGTTTATAGATTGTTCAAATGTGCAGTAGATGGAGTATTGTGTCTGTCATCAAAATGACCTTATTTCAAATAAGGCCTTGTGGAAACTCACTAGCTCTGTAGAGCTAGGAAAGTCACTTAATTTCTATTGACTCAATTTCCTCAAGTATAAAAATGATATAATAACTTCACTTACTTTCCAGGATTATTATGAAGATCAACCAGTTAATAATTGCAAAGAATTTGCCACCATCACTTGGAATATATTGTGTTTAATTAATAGTTCCTCTTTCATTTCTTCTCATCATTTCTATTCATCATGTTCTTTGTTTCTTAAAACAATATTATTCTATCACATTCTTGTACTACAAGTTTTTTAGTCAAACTTTAACAGATGGGAATCTTTTGTTTGTTTGTTTAAATATTGTCATAAATAAATTTGGCATGTATTTATTTATTTAACACATTGGGCCATGTTCCTTACAGAGGATTCTCTGGGCCAAGAGCTGTAAACATTTGATCTTAGCATAGTCGTTTTCCAATATAGTTCCAATATAGTTAGAGCAATTGTCAGCTTTATCAAAAATGCATCAATGTATCTTTGTTTTCAGGATTCTTGTATCATTTTTTGCCACTCTGTTGGGTGTGAGGAAAAACTTCATGACTACCTCAAATTTTATTCTATTTTAACTTTTCTAAGACTTTTAGGCCATTCTTTGACACAATTACTAAATGTTTTCAGTTATTTCAAGTACTTTTAAAATCATACCCTTTATTTATCTATATATTTGTTTGATATTAGATAATTATGAGAGATTTTTAATATAAAAATGTATTTTGTAGTTTGTATTGATGTTTAATGGGACGTATATATATATATATATATATATATATGTATATATACATATATATACATACACACACACACATATGTGTGTAAGAATGTGTATACATATACACACATACAAAGAGATCTCTAAACAAATACATATATTCATATATATCAATGTTTGTTATGTTTTACTCTGAAAATGGTTAGCATGTTATTTCTTTGGTTCAGATCTTTTCATATTTGTTAAATTAATCAGCTCATTATTTTCTACACCTTATCCTGAGAGATTGTCTTTCCAATTTTCTGTATTCCTTCTATGTTGGATTCATTGGTTTTAATACAATAAACTTTTTATTGAAAATAATCAAAATTTTCAATTTTATACTTAAGCAATGTTCTCACTTTATATTATAGTTTGTCTTATCTTGCTGAATCTTCCTTAATGTATGAACATTTTATTTATTAACTACTTCTATACTTACACTACATACTTTTTTCATGCAAAACATTTTGATTTTTTTTTCAATTAACATTACCTAATTTATCTTTTTAAATACCCTCTATCTCTTGTTTAGTTAGAAATTTATTCTTTAGACATTTCTGTAAAGGTGCCTGAACTACTTATTTTCAAAATTTAGAATGATATGACATGATATTCAATTTGTATTTCTTTTTCAGTATTATGATTTGTGCTTTAAGTTTTCAAATGAACTTCATTTTTGCTAACCAGTTTCTATTTTTTGTTTTTGTTTTGCTTTATAAAACTTCATGTCAAAAATAAGTTCACTTCTAGATAATTTGTTTTTAGGTCCATCATTCACTAGGTTATTGATTTCAAATGTTTCTTATTATTCTTTGCCTAGTATGTCTCATTAGAATACCCCCCCAACTCTAAAATATTTGCTAGTTTTGAACTTACTATATTATCTTCATTCATAATAGTTTAAAAACCATTTCAATTACTGTTAGATCTTTTGCTCATTATTTTTTTTCTATTTCTATAAAGTGTCTCCTGGGTTATTTGGTAAAACATTAAATTTGTTGATAGGTAGCTAGTTAACTAGCTAGATAAATAGATATACTCACATGTATGTATGTGTATATATACACATACATACATGTGACTATACATATATATTTATATTAATATATATGAATATATATACATATGAAACATGCACAATTATACATACATAACAACTAAGTCATGACTACTGAATAGCACTCTAGTTATTTAAGTTATTACTTCTCAATTTAAGGAACATTTTATATTTGTACCTGGAAAGTAATTGAGTGCTTTGATAGATTGGCTTCCAGATGTTTTATTCACTTTGTAGTTTTCTATTTTAGTTTTGTTATTTTTTTTAACCTCCTGATGATTTTTTTTAGGTGGTAAGGGAGGAGATAGATCATTTTATGTCTTGCTAATTTACTAAAGATGTTGTTTTCATTAGGTTCTTTTCTGAATCACTTGCATTTTCTAAGAAAATCACCATAAAATCACCCTATAGGAATTTTTTTTTTCTTTTTGTGTGTTTAATTTCTTTCAACTGTGTCATTGTTATTGCTGGTATTTATTAAACATAACAATAGTGGAATGGGATATTCTTCTTTATTTCTACATTTAATGAAAAATTTCCATTTTTCACCTGTGGCCTATTTTGTTAGATTTTGGGAGAAAAAAGATTATTTTTAGCATGTTAAAATAATATATCTAGTGATATTTTAGCATAAGTGAATGCTTATACTTTTACTTTGTCAATTTTTTTTCTTTATCCATTGAAAAATATATTAGATTATTTTAACCAAATTAATTACAATATATTAACTTTTTTCAAATGTTGACTCATTCATCCTTCATATAAATAATTGATCATAATTTTTATATAAATCATTTTATTATTCTGCCAAGAATTTTGGAATTTTGAGTAATTATTCATTAATTATATTTATTTTTGTCCTTTTCTTTATCCTTCCTTGTTTTGATTATTAAAATTATATTTGACATGAGATTATAAAATAGCATTTTTTCATTTTTTGAGAATAATTTGTATCATAAACACACTAAATTTCCATTTTGATATAATTTCCTTTAAATCCATCCATGCTACTCTTATGCCATTTTATAAGACTTTGTGATTGATAGCAATAATTACAGGATAGAAATTCATCTGTATTCCTGATCATCCACTTTTCACCTTCCCTATGATCATTTTATTTTCCAAAGGCTATGACATTTCATATCTCTATCCAAGTTATCCATACAACTTTGGATAGCAGTGATTCCTAATATTTCTCACATCTCTTTGTTACTTTCAATTCACAAAATATATTAAGAATGAAATTTATCCCTTTATTTAAATCATTGACAAACATTCAATCAAATATGGAGAAGAGTTACATATCTTTAAGTTAACATTGATCTATTCCTTAGGTGTTTGATTCATTAAATTCCATATGTTTCTATCATTTATGCTAGAATTTTACCCATACTTTTTACAAAGATCACGGAAAATATTTTTTCAAATGCCTTATTAATTTGCATCTCTTTTATTTACCAGTCTAGAAATAATGTCAAAGATGGAATTCAGGGTAGTATGACAGGAACTATTTTGTGATAAAGCCTTATTCATTGATGAAGATGACCATTTCTCTGTATAAATTCTCATAAACTCTGCTCTAAACATATTTTAGAAAAATAGCTTTTTTTATTTTCAAAATAATTTTCAACATTCACCCTTTCAAAACCTTGTGTTTCAGACTTTTCTCCCTCCTTCCCCTTCATCTCTCTTCCCTGCATAGCAAGTAATTCAATTTATGTTCAATTCATCTAAACATATTTCCAAATTATCATGCTGCACAGGAAAAATCAGATCAAAAAGGGGAAGAAAATGAGAAAGAAAAAAAGCAAACAACAAAAAAGATGAAAATAATATGTTGTCATCCACATTCAGTCCCCATAGTCCTTTTTCTGGATGCAGATGGATCTCTCCATCACATTCTATTGGAATTAATGCAAGTTTATAGGTTATTATTGAAATCATATACTGGATATATTTCTTATTTTCAAAAGTCAAGACCAGGTATGTATGACCATGTTCTGTCCTTTGATAATTCTCCCATCATCCCATCTCCCAATATCTCCTATTTTTGTGTTTGGTATTGTTTTCCAAAGGTCACCAAAAATGACTTACTAACTGTATATGAATACTTTTTCAGTACTGTGAGACACAGGGTAACCTATTGATGAGAATTAGATAAACTTTTGCATCTTGGCTTGGGTTTCAGTCTTCTGCTAATTATTTTTACATAACAATTTGTTCCAAGTCAAAGACCTTCCTTGATTAGATAAATAGAAGAAAAATAAAAAATGAACACTTCTGTCCTTTTTCCACAATATGTTCTTGTTATCTGCTCCACACAAACTGGAAAACTCTCTTCTCAGATGAGCTTTCATTTTTGTCCTTAACATAGTAGAAATAAGTGGCTTTTGTTCATTTGTTTTAATTCAGCAGAATCTTAAAAACATTGTGAGCTTTACCATTTCTGAAACTATTCTTCAAGGACTATATCACTCTTCCATTGATTATTTTTACTTGTCTTTTCTTCAATATTTTGTATATCTATTTTTGGAATAAAAGTTAGATGTTCAGTTTTCTATGTGCTTATCTTGGTTTTATTAGATAACTCTTCTTTCTTTTTCATTGCAATCATGTGTATATGTGTGTGCGTGCATGCACACATGCGTGCATGTGTGATCATAGTTTATTTTTGTAAACATGTGATTTGACTCAAATCAATTTCCCTGAATATTGTTGCCTATATTTGTTCTTTAAACTTTGTGAAATAAACTCTTTCAAACATTAGAATGACAACTTGTAAATTTGAATATGTTTGAATACATTCATTTGTCCTTAAATTTTTAAATAATTCTCTATTTCTAATAAGATGTAAAAAAAACATGTACATTATGGTGCTTTTACCTGAAGGAAATGATGAGCAGTAAAATCATTTTCTGAGCACTGGAAATTGTAAGTTTGATATTTGTAAGTTCACTAAGTATTATAAAATGCTTTCCCTACATTATCTCATTAAAGGCTCACAATAATAGTAAAAATTATTTACTACTGGCTTTATTTCTAAATTGTAGGGGAAGAAATTTAGACAGATAGAACAACTGAGTGACTTATGTATGCTATTAAATATCAGAAATGTGACCCAAAACCAAGTTTCTTCTTTGAATAAGTGTGGGATTGTTTCCAATAAAGTATTCCCTTTCATTTTGTCTCTTTGTTGATCTACATTTATCTCCTAGTATTGTGTGGGTCAAGTAGAAATAAAGAATAACTATTTTGACTTCTGATTTAATTTAAAATATGCCCATATGCCAACTGACATATTTCTACTCCTTCCATTTCTTTCCTCATTCCCCAATCCACTACCTTCATTTATTTTAAGACTATGCTCAAAACAAACTACATTTAATTCTTCCATCTGCCTTCTCCAAATCAATGTCATCGTTACAATTCTCCTCCCACATTCCTTTGCCTCAACAGCATCACCAATTGCACCCTTCTGTGACAAGCTTGTGTGATTGAAATAGCTGAAAACTATACCTCCCAGAGAAGAACAGAATGTCTTTTCTAACACTTTTGATTAAGACTTTAATATATGCATTATCAAATCATAGACTCATAAAATATCAGATTTGCAAAGAAACTCATAAGGTTTTGCTGCCAAATAAGGATCAGAGCAGGAATGCTTTCTATAAAGCTTTGGTAAATAGATAAGAATCTCACAAGTAAAATGAAAACAATTAAATTAATTTTTATTATGATGTAAATATATGTAATTCTTAATGGCCTTTCTACTCTTAACCACCTCTAGTTCACAGTTTACTTTATACTCAATTGCACTGAGTTGCACAGGTATTCCTGTCTTCAATTTTGGCTTTTTATATATACTTTATATATTACTCTCGGTAAGTCACCTAACTTCTTAATAATCTAGGTTCTTAATAACCTCTTAATAGTGACATAAGTAATGTTAAAACTAAAAGTTTCATATAATGAAAATGAAAGCAAAGTAGCATTTATATGGTATTAAAAGGTTTGCAAAGAACTTTAAAATATCTCATTTGATCCTTAATACAATTCTGGGATGCGAATGTTGTCACTATAATTGCCATTTTACAGATGAATAAACTGAGAAAGAGAGAAATCAAATAGCATGCCCAGGGTCACACAGATAGTACGTGTCTGAAACATAATTTGAACTCAGACTGTCCCGAGTTTAAGAACAGCATGATATCCACTGAACTACTTAGTTGTGTCAGGTAGTATGTGGAGATTATCATTGAAGACTGAGTTCTTGGATCATGCTCAAATTTGCCCTTCTGGTAGGGTAGTAGAGTAGTATTTTCTTTTCTTTTCTTTTTTTTTTAATAGCTTTTTTATTTACAAAATAGGTGCATGGCAATTTTTTCAGCATTGACAATTGCAAAATCTTTTGTACCAACTTTTCCCCTCCTTCCCTCCACCCCTTCCCCCAGATGGCAGTTTGACCAATACATGTAAAATATATTAAAGTATAAGTTAAATACAATATGTGTATACATGTCCATACAGTTATTTTGCTGAACAAAAAGAATCAGATTTTGAAATAGTATACAATTAGCCTGTGAAGGAAATAAAAAATCCAAGTGGAAAAAAATAGAGGGATTGGAAATTCTATGTAGTGGTTCATAGTCATCTCCCAGAGTCCTTTAACTGGGTGTAGCTAGTTCAATTCATTACTGCTCTATTGCAGCTGATTTGGTTCATCTCATTGTTGAAGATGGCCACGTCCATCAGCATTGATCATCATATAGTATTGCTGTTAAAGTATATGATGATCTCCTGGTCCTCTTCATTTCACTCAGCATCAGTTTCATGTAAGTCTCTCCAGGTCTCTCTGAAATCATCCTGTTGGTCATTTCTTACTGAACAATAATATTCCATAATATCCATATACCGCAGTTTATTCAGCCATTCTCCAATTAATGGGCATTCCAGTTTCTGGCCACTACAAAGAGGGCTGAGACAAATATTCTTGCCCATGCAGGTCCCTTTCCCTTCTTTAAGATCTTTTTGGGATATAAGCCCAGTAGTAACACTGATGGATCAAAAATTATGCACAGTTTGATAACTTTTTGAGCAAAGTTCCAAATCATTCTCCAGAATGGCTGGATGTATTCACAATTCCACCAACAATATATCAGTATCACCTGAAGCAGGGGGATACATGGCAGGTTAAAGGTAAAAGGTTGGAGCAAAATCTACTATGCTTCAGGTGAAGTCAAAAAAGCAGGGGTAGCCATCCTGATCACAGATCAAGCTAAAGCAAAAAATGATCTAATTAAAAGAGATAAGGAAGGGAACAATATCTTGCTAAAGAGTAGCATGGATAATGAAGCAATATCAATAGTAAACATATATGCACCAACTGGTGTAGCATCTAAATTCTTAAAAGAGAAATTAAGAGAGCTGCAAGGAGAAATAGACAGCAAAACTAAAATAGTGGGAGATCTCAACCTTGCACTCTCAAAATTAGATAAATCAAACCACAAAATAAATAAGAAAGAAGTCAAAGAGGTAAATAGAATACTAGAAAAGTTAGATATGATAGATCTCTGGAGAAAATGTAATGGATACAGAAAGGAGTACACATTCTTTTCAGCAGTTCATGGAACCTATACAAAAATTGAACACATATTAGGACATAAAAACGTCAAACTCAAATGCAGTAAGGCAGAAATAGTAACTGCATCCTTTTCAGACCACGTTGCAATGAAAATTACATTCAACAAAAAGCCAGGGGAAAGTAGACCAAAAAATAATTGGAAACTAAATAATCTCATACTAAAGAATGATTGGGTGAAACAGCAAATCATAGACATAGTTAATAACTTCACCCAAGAAAACGATAATAATGAGACATCATACCAAAATGTATGGGATGCAGCCAAAGTGGTATAAGGGAAAATTTCATAATTCTAGAGGCCTATTTGCATAAAATAGAGAAAGAGAAGGTCAATGAATTGGGTTTACAACTAAAAATGCTAGAAAAGGAACAAATTAAAAACCCCCAGTCAAACACTAAACTTGAAATTCTAAAAATAAAAGGAGAGATCAATAAAATTGAAAGCAAGAAAACTATTGGATTAATTAATAAAACTGAGAGTTGGTTCTATGAAAAAACCAACAAAATAAACAAACCCTTAGTAAATCTGATTTAAAAAAGGAGAGAGGAAAATCAAATTGTTAGTCTTAAAAATGAAAAGGGAGAACTCGCCACTAACGAAGAAGAAATTAAAGCAATACTTAGGAGTTACTTTGCCCAACTTTATGCCAATAAATTTGACAACTTAAATGAAATAGAAGAATACCTTCAAAAATATAGCTTACCCAAACTAACAGAGGAAGAAGTAAATATCCTAAACAGTCCCATCTCAGAAAAAGAAATAGAACAATCTATCAACCAACTCCCTAAGAAAAAATCTCCAGGACCAGATGGATTTACATGTAAATTCTACCAAACATTTAAAGAACAATTAACTCCAATGCTAAATAAACTATTTGAAAAAATAGGGATTGAAGGAGTCCTACCAAACTCCTTTTATGACACAGACATGGTACTGATACCTAAACCAGGTAGGTTGAAAACAGAGAAAGAAAATTATAGACCAATCTCCCTAATGAATATTGATGCTAAAATCTTAAATAAAATATTAGCAAAAAGATTACAGAAAATCATCCCCAGGATAATATACTATGACCAAGTAGGATTTATACCAGGAATGCAGGGCTGGTTCAATATTAGGAAAACTATTAGCATAATTGACTATATCAATAACCAAACAAACAAAAAACATATGATCATCTCAATAGATGCAGAAAAAGCATTTGATAAAATCCAACATCCATTCCTAATAAAAATACTTGAGAGCATAGGAATAAATGGACTTTTCCTTAAAATAGTCAGGAGCATATATTTAAAACCATCAGTAAGCATCATATGCAATGGGGAAAAACTGGAACCTTTCCCAGTAAGATCTGGAGTGAAAATAGTGAAACCCACTATCACCATTATTATTCAATATTGTATTAGAAACACTGGCCTCTGGAATAAGAGTCGAGAAAGAGATTAAAGGAATTAGAGTAGGCAATGAGGAAACCAAACTATCACTCTTTGCAGATGATATGATGGTATACCTAGAGAACCCCAGAGATTCTACTAAAAAGCTATTAGAAATAATTCATAATTTTAGCAAAGTAGCAGGATACAAAATAAATCCCCATAAATTCTCAGCATTTTCATACATCACCAACAAAATCCAACAGCAAGAGATACAAAGAGGAAATTCCATTCAAAATAACTGTTGATAGCACAAAATATTTGGGAATCTATCTACCAAAGGAAAGTCAGGAATTATATGAGCAAAATTACAAAACACTTTCCACACAAATAAAGTCAGACTTAAGTAATTGGAAAAATATTAAGTGCTCTTGGATAGGCTGAGCGAATATAATAAAGATGACAATACTCCCTAAACGAATCTATTTATTTAGTGCTATACCAATCAGACTTCCAAGAAAATATTTCAATGATCTAGAAAAAAATAACAACAAAATTCATATGGAACAATAAAAAGTCGAGAATCTCAAGGGAATTAATAAAAAAAAAATGAAGGTGGCCTAGCTGTACCTGATCTAAAATTATATTATAAAGCAGCAGTCACCAAAACCATTTAGTATTGGCTAAGAAATAGATTAGTTGATCAGTGGAAAAGGTTAGGTTTACAAGACAAAATAGTCAACTATAGCAATCTAGTGTTTGACAAACCCATAGATCCTAACTTTGGGATAAGAATTCATTATTTGATAAAAACTGCTGGGATAACTGGAAATTAATATGGCAGAAATTAGGCATGGACCCACACTTAACACCATATGCCAAGATAAGATCAAAATGGGTCCATGACCTAGGCATAAAGAACGAGATTATAAATATATTAGAAGAACATAGGATAGTTTATCTCTCAGACTTGTGGAGGAGAAAGAAATTTGTGACCAAAGATGAACTAGAGACCATTACTGATCACAAAATAGAAAATTTTGATTATATCAAATTAAAAAGCCTTTCTGTACAAATAGAACTAATGCAAACAAATGTAAAAAGTTCTGTACAAACAGAACTAATGCAATTAAGATTAGAAGGGAAGCAACAAACTGGGAAAACATCTTTACAGTTAAAGGTTCTGATAAAGGCCTCATTTCCAAACTATATAGAGAACTGACTCAAATTTATAAGAAATCAAGCCATTCTCCAATTGATAAATGGTCAAAGGATATGAACAGACAATTTTCAGATGATGAAATTGAAACTAATACTACTCATATGAAAGAGTGTTCCAAATCACTATTGATCAGAGAAATGCAAATTAAGACAACTCTGAGATACCACTACACACCTGTCAGATTGGCTAAGATGAACGGAAAAAATAATGATGAATGTTGGAGGTGATGCGGGAAAACTGGGACACTGATGCATTGTTGGTGGAGTTGTGAATGAATCCAACCATTCTGGAGAGCAATCTGGAATTATGCCCAAAAAGTTATCAAACTGTGCATACCCTTTTATCCAGCAGTGTTACTTCTGGGCTTATATCCCAAAGAAATACTGAAGAAGGGAAAAGGACCTGTATGTGCCAAAATATTTGTGGCAGCCCTGTTTGTAGTGGCTAGAAACTGGAAATTGAATGGATGCCTATCAATTGGAGAATGGCTGGGTAAATTGTGGTATATGAATGTTATGGAATATTATTGTTCTGTAAGAAATGACTCTCAAGATGAATACAGAGAGGCTTGGAGAGACTTACATGAACTGATGCTAAGTGAAATGAGCAGAACCAGGAGATCTTTATACACTTCAATAATGATATTGTATGAGGATGTATTCTGATGGAAGTGGATTTCTTTGACAAAGAGACCTAACTCAATTTCAATTGATAAATGATGGACAGAAGCAGCTACATCCAAAGAAAGAACAGTGGGAAATGAATGTGAACTATTTGCATTTTTGTTTTTCTTCCCAGGTTATTTTTACCTTCTGAATCCAATTCTCCCTGTGCAACAAGAGAACTGTTTGGTTCTGCAAACATATATTTTACCTAGGATATACTGCAACATATCTAACATATATAGGACTGCTTGCCATCTAGAGGAGGGAGTGGAGGGAGGGAGGGGAAAAATGGAACAGAAGCGAGTGCAAGGGATAATATTGTAAAAAAATTACCCTGGCATGGATTCTATCAATATAAAGTTATTATAAAATAAAATAAAATATATATTAAAAAACAAACAAACAAACAAAAAATGAATCAGTGTCCCACTTTTCCCACATCCCCTCCAACATTCCACATTATCTTTCCCTGTCATTCTAGTCAATCTGACAGGTGTGTAGTGGTATCTCAGAGTTGTCTTAATTTGCATTTCTCTGATTAATAGTGACTTGGAGCACCTTTTCAGATGGCTAAAAATAGTTTCAGTTTCTTTGTCTAAGAATTATCTGTTCATATTCTTTGACCATGTATCAATTGGAGAATGGCTTGATTTCTTATAAATTAGAGTCAATTCTCTATATATTTTGGAAATGAGGCCTTTATCAGAACATATGACTGTAAAAATGTCTCTGCCTGCTGACAAAAAGGTGGAACACTGAATGCAGAGCTGGCTGTGATGACATAATTAGCATTAAATGATAGCAAAAAGTCTTCTGACTGGTTGAGAAGCTGGAATTCAGAAAAAGTTGAGTCCAGGAAAATGTTTAGCCATCAGCTCCCAAAAATATGTTGGCATAAGTCATTTAAGTTTATTCTACATTATTAGCATTTTCTCTATCATTCTCTTTATGTCTAGAGAAACAAAAATAAAACATGGATTACTTGATTTTTTAAGGGTAATTACAATGAAAACTTAATAATTTACTTTCATCCACTATATGAATTAGAACTTGGTGTACTAAAAATAAGTCAAAATGAATGATTTCCCACTCCCTTCCATTGCAGTTTTCAAATAAAGAATCCTTATGACAGCAGAAGATATGAAAAGGCAGAGGCCACTTTATAGTTCCCATTAGATTGGGAACTCCTTGAAGTTTTTGCCTTTGTAGATTTTATTTTGTTTTGTTTTGTTTTTGTTTTTTATTCTCAATGCTTAACATAGTACCTAGTGTGAATTTACTAAGTATTCAATAATTGGTTAATAACTCTCTACATTGGCTATCATGATTTGGGTATTTTTATTTCATGCTTATGTTTTCCTAATTCTAATATTTAATTATTTGAGGATAGATTTTTACCAGTTTACAACTTCATGACATTTTAAAATTTAGAAATTGCATAGTGCCTTCAGCAACTAGTTTGGTATAGAGATCACCATCCCCAAAGTAGTGATATTTGAGTCTAATAAAATGACAAAAATAACTAAAGTAATGGACTAAAGTAATGGATTGAAAAATAGAAAGAGAAAAGCTGAATTGAAATAATTAAGGGGCTGATAAGTAGTCAAAGAACTTGTGTTATCCACTCTGTTCCATCTTGAAATATCAGGCAAGACATTGCATCCAGTAAAGTACTAGCACATTTTAGGGTGATTTCAGTCTTCCTGATCTATATGGCACTGGAGGAAAAAGTGAGGTTGATTATCTTAGAAAATTTTACTTCACTTAAAGCCAATTCCTTTCATATCATGTCTTCATCTTTCTGTTGTCACAGTCCTCTTCCAGAATGAAGGACAATCAACAACAAACACATCTAAGGAGAGAGATTAGTCTATTGCCAAAATATTGCTCCAAAGTGAGCTTAGTGGAATTCTGATAGAAGAAGAATTCCATGTGCAAGGAATTATGAAGTACTTCTTGACCTTATTTGGTCTTTCCATATGTATTTTTGTCTCAGTACCTCTGTACCAATGACTTTAAACTGAAGGCTATTCTCCCAAACAACCACCTATTTGCAGAAGTGAGAATTTGTGCCTGCTTTGGAGGATATTTTTGTAATTTATGTTCTTGCCAGGGGAAACATATTGAATGAGGTCTCATAAATAATAATATCAGAAGCTACAACAACTCCCTGAAGGGAGATATGGTCATCTACCATCTCAGGAAATAAATTTGCAAATTGAATTTTGAAAATGATACCCAAAGAGAATACTACACAGAAAAAAAAAAATGCTGATTTGCATTTGTAGAGGAACATTCTTCACTGTAAGTTTGGAATACCAGTGAAATGAAAGATTTAGTCTTCATGATTATGCTTACTATGATCAGAGAATTTTTTTTCTTTTTCATCTAGTGACCAACTTGCTATGAAGATTTTTCCATCCTTAGCTGGTCTAAGCCTCAGAAAGTAAAATCTATCTGTTGCCAGAAACATACAATAATAAAAACTTTTCTAATTTGGCAAAAATTGCCCTACCTCCAACAATTTAACATTCAAGAACTCAATAATATCCAAATAACAATGAATTATATTAACCTGATTGTTTTTGGAGTTTCTGAACACAGTCTTAGTAATATGTCCTATATTTGCACTAACCAACTACTGTATCTTCCCAATTTTGATACCACATCAATTTATTTTAGCAACTTCAAAGCCATCAGAGCTTTGAATTATTTTCATAAAGATTGTTGTATTGATACATTTTATACCTCCAGTACTTATAAATTGATTTTTAAAATCAGTCATTCACTCTTTTTCTTTAAAGCATTGATACTCATATAAAAATAGAACACTTTAGGAAGTACTGACAGTGCCCTCTCATTGTCAGATTTTGAAGATGTATTGAAGCATTACGCACATATTATATCCATGCCACAGTATTGGAAACACTATAGAATAGATTTTTATTCAGATATGGGTTTTACAAGATAGTTCCCCAAATCCCATCAAATTCAGAAATTTTTTGATTCTGAATTGAGCCTGGCATACAGATTGTTTTATTCAAATGCAAATTAATATTGTGTGTGTGTGTGTGTGTGTGTGTGTGTGTGTGTGTGTTGCAGCTATTAGTATTATTTTAGAGGGTAGGTTCCAGATTTCTGCAATTCCATTTGTTTATGGTCTCCCCTGCTAGTATTTAGATGATAAATCTAATAAATGATAAATAGTTTTTGCAAATAATAAAAAATTCATTGGTAATAATTTGCTTCAGAAATGCTAAACCATTTAGTATAGAGTAACCTATTACATGTTTTGTATGGTAAACAAATTAACCTAATTTCACCTTGGACTTCAGATATTGCTATCATTTCTCATGTCTGACTCCACAAATCTAACTCAGGAAAGCTAAAAGTGAATTTAGCCAAAGCAATGATGTATAAGCAGATTCAGTGCCCGAGAAATAAATAAATAAATAAAGCAACTCATTAAGTTAGCAGTTAATACAAATAATCTTTGTTCACACTAAAGTCAAAACCTCAAATATTCCCAATTCTTTGTGCTCACTGAAGCATGAAGGGGTTTGGCCATTTTCTCAGAAAGATTAAGCTATATCATAAAACAAATTTATTTAGTAAAGAAAATGTGATACATTAAAGTTTTGTTAATGGCTGTGTATTTATCTCATAAAAGACAGTTGGAAAGGTAATTATAACATGCAAATTAGTTTGCATTGGGCTGCATATTAAAATTATATACTGATGTACAGTATCTCAAGATGCAACCTGTACTTGGGTTCTCTCCAGGTAGCTTAATTACTGAACCTTCAGTTTATAGTTTGTATTCACTGAATTAATCACTTTTGTGCTTTTGCTTTTAAATTTCACCTATGCTCTCATATTTTTTTTCTGTTTTCCTTCCACATTTTATTCTTTGTGTCTTTTACAGAGATGTAACTATGTGAAAAAATACTTCTTTTTGTTGTCCACCTTTATATTTGTCTCATTGCTAGAGTTATTTGAATAGAAAAACAAAAAAAAATCTGATAATCTGGCATAAAATATTTAAACAATCAGTACAAAATAAATCAAGGAAGTTAAAATATTTATAGAATCTCTCATTGATTAGAAGTAGCCTTTATTTCTCTCCAACTCATTTTTAACAAACTGTCTTTAAAAGGTTTAAATATTATATAGTGAGGACACTATGCAATGGAGCAAAGTATTCTAGAAAAACTAGTTCGTAGAATTCAATTTTCTTAAATACCCTCATTTCCATTTTTAGAACAAATAGCCTTTGATTTTTTAAATTTGATTTTGTTTGAAAATATTTATTACATTCATTTTTGCTATATTCTTTTGAATCTTTTAAAGACTTTGCCTTTGCTTTTAATTCAAGTTAATATAATCTACCTGTGTAATGCTTCTTCTTGAATACCATGTATATATGGATATGTTTACTTTTCTAAAAATTTTTTCAGCAGAAAATATATTTTCTTTTCTATGGTGAGGTGCTAATGTGATCCACTAGAGAATAGCCTATGTGGGCTCTTTCTCTTCCCATGGTGCTCAAGTGGTGCTTGAGCAGGCCTGCCTTCCCTGGATAATGATCCAGCTCCAGGCTTTTCTCTATCTCTTATTGATTCTTTTACTTAACATTCCCTCCTTCCCCAGACTCCCAGCTCATCCCCTAAAAATTGACAAAACCTAAATCTATTTTCTCGTATTCAGTCAGAAACTTAGTAATTATTGTGGTTTGACATCCTAAATTAAAATATCTGAATCTGAATCACCATATATCTATTAGCTACCTGGATGCCTGAGGAAAACAAGTTTTTTCCTCTATCTCACTTACTTGATTTTCCTCATTTTCCTCATTTGTAAAATAAGATGATTGGATGAGTTGATCTTTAAAATATTTTTCCTTACTATGCTTAAGATAGATAACCATTAATACAATACTTTTATGCAAACTGTTTTTCTTTATTCTATTTTTGTCATATTTCCATTTTCAGTGTTCCTGGTAATAAAATAACTTAAAGAAAAGAAGGAGGTGGAGCCAAAATGATGGAGTAAAGACAAGCAAAGACTTTCTGAGCTCTTCTCCAAAACTTCTTCAAATACCTTTAAGTAAGGGTTCTAAACAAATTCTAGAATATGAGAACCCAGAAGTGAAGCAATTTTCCAATCCCAATACAACTTATAAGATGAGCAGAAAAGCTTTCAGGGTGGGAATGGAGCACAATCAAGCACAAGATGAACTAGCACAGCCTCAGACTCAGTAAACCAGAAATTGGCCTTGGGAGCCACTGAATCATCATCAAGGTCAATGACTTCAGCAGGTCTCAGACTGTTGATGACAAGGGAGTTGAACAATTGCTCAGATTACAGGAGTCTCTTTGCTAGCACTGAGACAAGTCCATGATGCTTTGTCCATACTCAAATCTGGATTCAGTTCCTCACCATTTCAGATCAAAGAAGAGCATTAGTACTCTAGAACTTGCAGCTAGAGTGAGTCAAGGATCCTCATCACATTTATAGAGCAGAAAAGAATGCTTGTGTTAATTCATAGACAAAAGCAGACACCAGGAAAGTAGTAAATACATCTCTGCTTAGATCATACCACACTGGAAGAAATGAAAACATACAATTCCCTTACAGTATCTTTCAAAACAATTTCATATAACCATTGAAGCTTGAGATATCATACTCAATACCCTGGAAAAACACCCCTATTTTAAGAAAGAGTTAAAGGTCAAATAATAGGCTGAGCAAACAACAGAAAAGAGATTCTAACCATAATCATCTATTATGTTTACAAGAAAGATCAAAAAATAAACTCAGAAGAGTATAATAAAGTATAAGTACCTACATCCAAAGCCTCCCAGAAATAAAAGAATTGGCCTCAGTCCATTAAAGAGCTCAAAAATAGATTTTGAAAATCAAGATAGGAAAAATTAGAAAGACAAATGAGAGTAATGTAAAAATAAACTACAAAAAAGCCAATGAAGGGAAGAATGTCTTAAAAAGAAAAATTGATCAAATGAGTTGGAGAATTTGGAGAATGGCTGAATAAGTTATGGTATATGTATATAATGGAATATTATTGTTATATAAGAAATGATGAGCAGGATGATTTCAGAGAGTCCTATAGAATGACTTACATGAATTGTTGCTAAGTGAAATGAGTAGAGCCAGATCACTGTACAAAGCAACAACACAATTATGCAATGATCCAGATCTGATAGACATGGCTCTTTTCAACAATAAGATGATTCAGATCAGTTCCAAAGGTCTTGTGATGAAGAGAGCTATCTATACTCATAGAGAGGACCATGGAAACTGAGTGTGAATCACAACATAATATGTTTTTTGTTGTTGTTTGCTTGGCTTTCATTTTCTCATTTTTTTTCATTTTTGATCTGATTTTTAACATATATTTTTACCATATTTAACATATATTGGATTATTTGCCATCAAGGGGAAGGAGTAGAAGGAAGGGAAGAAATTGGAACACAAGGTTTTGCAAAAATCAATATTTAAAAATTATCCATGCATATGTTTTGAAACTAAAAATCTTTAATAAAAAATAAGCATTATCCTACAAATATTTTAATACATCCAGAATTTTCCCTACCCCCTGACTTCCTTAGAAGTTTCCATAATTGGATCAATGAATATAAGCATTTTTTTTGCATTTGTTTTTAAGAGTTTTAGTTCTAGTTCTCCCTTATCCTCATTCACAATAAAAAAATCACATATGAAGTTATTAAAAAATTTTCCATAAAAGTCAAATTGTGTAAGAAAACATAGATCTCCAACCTTAATGAAAATAAAAACTCTCAAGAAAAATTAAGTTAAAAAAAAAAAGACATAGAGTAATAGGAAATGCCTCAATATATATTCAGACTCCATCGGTTCCTTCTCTGGGTATGGATAGGATTTTTCATGAGAAGTTCTTCAGACAGATGTGGATGATTGTACCACTAAGAAAGTCATTTACTGCTACACATCCCAGAATATTGCTATTACTCATTGCTATTACTTTGTATACAGTGTATTTCCTTTTGTTTGTAAAGGATTTTCTAGATCTTTTCTATAATTACTTTTACCTTCCTGCTTATATCCCCAGAATTAAGAAATTCATTCCTAGGAATTCTTCCTCGGAACTGTACCATAATTGTGGTTGTATTGTTCTTTTTTATTTCTTATTTAACTTCTTCAATGCTTTAATGATATTAAGATTATGAGAAGAAATTTTCATTGCCCCTTTCAGACTGTTAACACTACATCATTATGGATCCCCTTTCAAATATTAAAGTACGTATATTTTTACCTTTCAACACAGAAGTAGATTTTTTGCTTATGTTTCAATATTCCATCTCTGGTCTTTTCATCAGAAATGCTTGAAAACCTTCCATTACTTTAATGATCAATCCCTTCACTCCCAATGGATTAAAAGCTATTTTGAAGGTTTAGTTATTCTTGCTAAAAGTCTATTTCTTTTAAATTTGACATTCCATAATCTTCCATGGTTTTTAATTGAAGCTTCCAGCTCTAATGTGATTCCAAATGTAGTCCTTTATCATTTAAATTATTTCTTTATGGATAGTTATATTTTTGTTTGTTTGTTTTTCCTTTTTTAGAAAATTTGATATGGGCACTCTAGAATTTGTCTATGATATTCCTGGAACTTTTTACCATTAGAAGAATATTTCAGGATTCTTTATAGCTCTACTTTGTCATTTAGTGTTATCATAGTTTTCATTGATTATTTCCTGAATTAGTCTTTAAAATATAATATCATTTTTTAAAATGTCCGCATAATGGATACGAGGAAGAACAATGCAATTTAAATTATCTTTTCAAGATGTATCTTGCAATTTATTTGATTTAAATAGATAACATTTTATTTTAAAAATTTAATGTACTTGCTTTGTAACATTCACTTGTTTTTATTCTATTAAAGTTTTCATGGATTCCATTTATTTTGTAAGATTTTCTACATTTCTTCTAAACTCCTTTCCCCTAATACTTTCCCCAGTTAAAATAAAACTGAGTCCAAACCTGGCCTCAGACATTTAACATTAACTAGCTGTGTGATTTTGTGCAAGTCATTTAACCCCAATTCCATTGCAAAAACAACAACAACATAGCTTCCTTCTGAGTTAGTTTTTTAATTCAATTTGGAATCACAAGAATATTTACTCTTCTCATATAATTGAAATAGGAAAAAAAACCTGATGGCATTCAATATAGTTTTTTTTTTTCATTGAAAACTTTTTAGAAGCTTATTTATTTTTTGTCAAATAATTTTTATTTTATTTTTGAAGTGATTTTTTTATTTTCAAAACATATGAAATGATAATTTTTCAACACTGACTCTTGGAAAACCTTGTTTCTTTATTTCCTCCAAACTTTCCTATATTCCCTTTCCTAGATGACATGTAATCCAATATATGTTAATCATGGTAAAAAATATATGTTAAATACAATATAAGTACATATGTTTACACAATTATCTTGATGCACAAGAAAAAAATCAGATAAAAAAATAAAACAAAAATAAAAAGAAGTAAAATTTAAGCAAACCACAACAAAAAGCATGAAAATTATATGTTGTGATCCACACTCAGTTCTCACAATCCTCTCTCTGGGTGCAGATGCTGTTATTCATCATTTTGAAAGTGGTCTGAATCATCTCATTGTTGAAAAGAGCCACATCTATCAGAATTGACCATCATATACTCTAGCTGTTGCTATGTAAGATGATCTACTGGTTCTTCTCATTTCACTTAACAGCAGTTCATGTAAGTCTCTCTAGGCTTCTCTGAAATCATCATGCTGTTTCTTATACAACAATAATATTCCATGACATTCATTTACCATAATTTATTCAGCCATTCTCCAATTAAAGGGCATCTTTTCAATTTCCAATTTCTTGCCACTACAAAAAGGACTGCCACAAACATCTTTGCACATACAGGTCCCTTTCCCTTCTTGAAGATCTCTCTGGGATATAAGCCCAGTAGAAATACTGCTGGATCAAAGGGTATGCACAGTTTGATAACGTTTTAAACATAGTTCCAATTTGCTCTCCACAATGGTTGAATCTGTTCACATTTCCACCAACAACGAATCTGTGTCTCATTTTCCCCACATTCCCTCCAACATTTGTCATTATCTTTTCCTGTCATCTTAGCCAATCTAAGAGGTATAGAGTGGTATCTCAGAGTTGTCTTAATTTGCATTTGTTTGATCAATAGAGATTTGAAGCACCTTTTCATATGACTTGAAATAGTTTCAATTTCTTCATCTGAAAATTGTTCATATCTTTGACCATTTATCAATTGAAGAATGGCTTAAATTCTTATACATTTGAGTCAATTCTCTATATAATTTAGAAATGAGGCCTTTATCAGAATCCTTAAATGTAAAAAAATCTTTTCCCAGTTCATTGCTTCCCTTCTAATCTTGTCCACATAAATTTTGTTTGTACAAAAACTTTTTAACTTAATATAAACAGAACTATTTATTTTGTATTCAGTAATGAACTCCAATTCTTCTTTGGTCACAAACTCCTTCCTTCTCCGCAGACTAAGAGGGAAACCATTATATGTTCTTCTAATTTGTTTATAATACTACTCTTAATGTCTATATCATGAAACTATTTTCTCTTTATCTTGCTATATGATCTTAGGTGTGGGTCAATGCCTAGTTTCTGCCATACTAGTTTCCAATTTTCCCTACAGTTTTTGTCAAATAGTGAGTTCTTATCCCCAAAGCTAGGGACTTTGGGTTTGTCAAACACTAGATCATAATAGGCATTGCATGATTTCATATATATGTAATTGATATTCTTTTGCTTGTCTTTTTAGTGGGTGAATACTGGGAGGGAAGGAGATTATTTTGACCTCAAAATTTTAAAAAGAAGATAATATTAAAAATAAAGGAAATATAATGAAAAAATATATTTTATTTTTCTAAAAACATGTAAAGATATTTTTCAATATTCATCTATGTAATACTTTATATTCTAAATTTTCCCTCCCATCCTTCCTCCATCCCCAATACAACAAGCAATCTGATATATTCAATCATTTTAAACACGTTTCAATATTTATCATGTTGTACAAGAAAAATTATACCAAAAGGGGAAAACAACAAATAAATAAGAAGATTAAAATACTAACTTCTTCCACAATCAGTCTCTATAGCTCTCTCCCTGAGATGTGATTATCATTTTCCATCCCAAGTCTTTGAGAATTGACTTGAATCAACACATTGTTGAGAATAGCTAAGTTATGTAAAGTATTTAACAAAATTAATAAACATAATATATAAAACAAAATTTTATTCTATGGGTTTAGAAAGCATATCAGTTTTATAAAAATACAGATTACCTTAAAGAAGTATCAATTTGCCACAATATTACACTAAGCCTGCCTTTAATGAAATGACAAATTATTTCCTTTCAATTAACTACATTTTTTCCTTAATTCGATAATATTTTGTGTTTCCAATTACATGTAAAGATAGTTTTCAACATTCATTTTTGTAATATTTTAAGTTCTAATTTTGTTCTCTTTTCCTCTCTTACCTTCCTCTCTTCCCCAAACATCAAGTAATCTGATATAGGTTAAACATATGCAATCATTTTATAATATATTTGTACATTTGTCACTTGGTACAAGAAAAAATAGACCAGAAAAGTAAAAACATGAGAAAGAAAAAGTAAACAAAAGCAAAAAAGGTGAAAATACTATCCTTCAATCTTTATTCATTCATCATAGTTATCTCTCCATATGCAGGTGATGGTTTGCATCATAAGTCTTTTGTAATTGTTTTGGATTACCTCATTGCTGAGAAAATCTAAGTCTATCATACTTGATCATTCTATTATCTTCCTCTTACTGTACACAATGTTCTCTTCCTTCTGTTCAACTCACCCAGTTCATATAAGTTTTTTCATGCTTTTTTAAAAGTCAATCTGCTCATCATTTCTTTTAGAAAAATAACATTACATCATATTCATATACTGTAACTTATTCAACTATGATGAGTATCCATTTTAAATTCCTTACCACCACAAATGAGTTGCTACAAAAATGTTTTGTACATATAAGTTCTTTTTCCCTCTTTTATGACCTCTTTGGGATAGACTCATTAGTGACACTACTGGATTAAAGATTATGTAATTTTATAACTCTTTAGGTATACTTATAAATTGCTTTTCAGAATGGCTAAATCAGATCACATCTCTACCAACAATGCATTACAGTGCCATATTCACTCCAATATTTGTCATTATCATTTTTTCCAATGTAGGTAATCTGATAGCTTTGAGACTGTACCTGTGAATTTTAATTTTCAGTTCTCAATTATCAATAATGATATATTTTAATTATTTCAATAATATATCAATTATCAATAATAATTTAGAGCACTTTTCCTATGAGGCCTCATTTCCAAAATATATAGAGAATTGACTCTAATTTATAAGAAATCAAGCTATTCTCCAATTGATAAATGGCCAAAGGATATAAACAGACAATTCACAGATGAAGAAATTGAAACTATTTCTAGACATATGTCAAGATGTTCCAAATCATTATTAATCAGAGAAATGCAAATTAAGAGAACTCTATGATACCACTACACACCTGTCAGATTGGCTAGAATGATAGGGAAAGATAATGAGGAATGTTGGAGGGAATGTGCGAAAACTGGGACACTGATGCATTGTTGGTGGAATTGCAAATACATCCAGCCATTCTGAAGAGCTATTTGGAACTATGCTCAAAAAGTTATCACACTGTGCATACGACTTTGATCCAGCAGTGCTACTACTGGGCTTATATCCCAAAGATATCTTACAGAAGGGAAAGGGAACTGTATGTGCAAAAATATTTGTGGCAGCCCTCTTTGTAGTGGCCAGAAACTGGAAAGAGTGTATGCCCATCAATTGGAGAATGGCTGAATAAATTGTTGCATATTAATATTATGGAATATTATTGTTCTGTAAGAAATGACCAGTGGGATGATTTCAGAAAGGCCTGGAGAGGCTTACAGGAACTGATGCTGAATGAAATGAGCAGGACCAGAAGATCATTATATACTTCAACAACAATACTATATGATGATCAATTCTGATGGACATGGCCATCTTCAACAATGTGATGAACCAAATCTGTTCCAATATAGCAGTAATGAATTGAACCAGCTACATCCAGTGAAAGAACTCTGGGAGATGACTATGAACCACTACATAGAATTCCCAATCCTTCTATTTTTGTCTGCCTGCATTTTTTATTTCCTTCATAGGTTAATTGTACACTATTTCAAAGTTAGATTCTTTTTGTACAGCAAAATAACTTTATGGACATGTATACATATATTGTATTTAACTTATACTTTAACATATTTTACATGTATTGGTCAACCTGCCCTTTGGGGGAGGGAGGAAGGGAAAGGAGGGGAAAAATTGGAACAAAAGGTTTTGCAACTATCAATGCTGAAAAATTATCCAAATTAAAAGCTATAATAAAAAAATGTATCTTAAATCCAATATATGTATACCTCTCCATACAGTTATCTTGCTGCACAAGAAAAATCAGATCTAGAAAGAAAGAAAGAAACCCAAGAAGGCAAACAAAAATGCAAGTAAACAAAAACAGAAAGAGTGAGAACGCTATGTTTTGTCCACACTCAGTTCCCACAGTCCTGTTCCTGGTTGTAGATGGCTCTTTTCATTACTGAACAATTGGAACTAGTCTGAATCATTTCATTGTTGAAGAGAGCCATGATCATCATATAGTCTTGATTTTACCATATATAATGATCTCCTGGTTCTGCTCATTTTACTTAGCATCAGTTCATGTAAATCTCTTCATGCCTTTCTGAAATCATTCTGTTAGTCATTTCTTACAGAGCAATAATATTCCATAACATTCAAAAAACATAATTTATTCAGCCATTCTTCAATTGATGGTGCATTCAGTTTCCAGTTTCTCGCCACTACAAAGAGTACTGCCACAAACATTTTTGCACATGTGGGTCCCTTTCCTTCCTTTAAGATCTCTTTGGTATATAAACCCAGTGAGACTCACTTATTTGTATTGAAAAAAAATTATTAACCTATCAACATAGGACACAAGAGAACCATTGAAAGGTAAACAAGGGGGGAAATATATTTAAAGGTTAAACATCCCTACATGTGAAAATAATATCTGTAATTTTTGAGGACTGTATCTGTCACTGAGTTAGACAAAAGGGCGAATCACATGGACTCAAGGTGTGGTTGTTAATGTTCCCTAATAGACTGACATCAAAGAAAAAGACATTAAAGGGTAGGAAAAGATCTGTATTGGAAAAAACAGGGAAAGGAGAGGTGTAATAGAAATTAGTTCACATAAAGAGATGTAAAAGGAAAGAAGGGAAGGAGATGAGCATTGTGTGAAGTTTGGTCTCAGCAGTTTTAGCTTCAAGAGGGAATAATTTAATCATTCAGATGGGTACAGAATATTATCTCATCCTATAAAGAAACAGGAAAAGAAAAGCAAGGGATAGGGCAGAAACACTAGAAACAAAGTTAAGAGAAGAAGGAAAATATTTATAGAAGATAAGGTAGTGGGTGGAGTAAATATTTAAAAAGTTAGCAAGAAAAGATGGGAAGGGTGATAGGAGATAAGGTAGTGGGTGAAGGGATAGAAAAGCATATGA
Organism: Antechinus flavipes; assembly: GCF_016432865.1. Taxonomy (NCBI): domain Eukaryota; kingdom Metazoa; phylum Chordata; class Mammalia; order Dasyuromorphia; family Dasyuridae; genus Antechinus; species Antechinus flavipes. The sequence goes on along the minus strand of NC_067398.1, from coordinate 487,149,195 downwards.
CTAAGGAAAGGGTAAAAGAGAGAACGAACATATACTCAGGGGAGAAAATAGAAAGGAGGGAAATACAGATATGATAATCATGACTTAATGTGAATGGGATGAATAGTCCCACAAAATGGAAGCAAATAGAAGAGTGGATTAAAAAATAGAAGCCTACAATATGTTGTTTACAAGAATCATATTTTATACAGAGAGACCCATACAGAGTAATGGTAAAAGCCTGGAACATAATTTATTATGCTTCAACTGAAGTCTAAAAAGCAGGATAAGCAATTATGATTTCAGATAAAGCAAAAATAGAAATAGATCTTATTAAGATAGATAAGGAAGGAAAATACATTATGATAAATAATTATGTATAATAATAATGAAGTAGTAATGTTACTAAATGTGTTTTCATCAAGTGGTAGAGCTGACAAATTTCTAATGAAGATTTTAAGCCAGTTACAAGAAGAAATAGATAGCAAAACTAATCTTGTGGGATATCTCAACCTTCTTCTCTCAGAATCAGACAAATATAACCACAAAATAAGCAAGAAAGAAACTAAGGAGGTTAATACTATACCAGAAAATCTAGACATCATAAACCCCTGGAGAAAATTGAATAGAGACAAAAAGGAATACACCTTTTTCTTGGCAATACAACATACTTACACAAAATTTGATCACATTTTAAGGCATAAAAACTTCACAATCAACTGCAGAAGGGCAGAAATAGTAAATGCTTTCATTTCAGACTACAATGCAATAAAAATTATACTTAATAAATGGCTAAGTAGATAAAAACTAAAAATCAGTCAGAAATTCAATAATCTTATACTAAAAATGAGTGGGTCATATTAAAATCTCAGAAACAATTCATAATTTCATTCAAAGGAATGACAGCAATGAGACAACATACCCAAACTATTGGAATGCAGCCAAAGCAGTTCTTAGGGGAAATTTTATGTTTCTAAATAGCTACCTGAATAAAATAGAGAAAGATCAATGAAATAGATATGCAACTAAAAAAAAATAAGAAAAAAAATTAAACCCCTTAATTAAATGCCAAATTAGAAATTCGGAAACTCAAAGGAGAGCTTAATAAAATAGAAGCTGACAAAGATATTGAACTAATAAATAAACCTAAGAGTTGGTTTTATGAAAAAAACTAACAAAAAAGATAAATTTTTGGTTACCTTAATTAGAAAAACAAAAGAAAAAAAATTACCAAAATCAAAAATGAAAAGGGTGAATTTACCAACAATAAAAAAGAAATTAAAGCTATAATTTGGAGCTATTTTTCCCAATTGTGTCACATGAAGTCTGGCAATCTAATTAAATGGATGAATATTTACAAAAATATCAATCGCCCAAGTTAACATAAGAGAAAATAAAATATTTATATAGTCCAATTTTAGAAAAAGAAATTGAACAAGTCATTAATAAACTCCCCAAGAAAAAATCACCAGGCTCAGATGGATTTAGAAGTTAATTTTACCAAACATTTAAAGAAAAAATAAATTTCAATACCATGTAAATTATTTGGAAAAATAGGTAAAGAAAGAGTTTTGCCAAATTTCTTCTAAGATACAAATATGGTCTTGATGCCTAAGCCAGCAAGAATCAAAAGAAAGAAAGAAAATTACAAATCTATCTCTCCAATGAATATTGATGCAAAAATGTTAAATAAAATATTAGCAAAGAAATTAGATCAACTTGTCAAGAGGACAATATACTATGAAAAAGTAGAGTTTATACCAAGAATGCAGGGCTGGTTCAGTATCAGGAAAAATATTATAATAATCAAACATATCAATAAAAAGATAACAGAAATCAAATGATAATCTCAATAGATATAGAAAAAGTTTTATAAAAAATAAAGCACCCATTCCTATTAAAAACACTAGAGACCATAAATATAAAGGAAGTTTTTAAAAAAAAAAATAAGTAGTGCCTATCTAAAACCTACAATCAGTATTATTTGTAACTCGCAGAAGTTGGACATATTCTCAATAACATTATGGATGAAACAAGGATATCCATTATCATCACTATTATGCAACATTTTATTGGAAATGCTGCCATTAACAATAATAAAGGAGAAACAAATCAAAGAAATTTGAATAGTCAATGAGGAAATAAAACTATCACACTTTGAAAATAGTATGATGATATACTTAGAGAATTCTAGAAAGTCATCCAAATCCAAGCCATCCAAATACCTGACAACTTAGGGGCTATCTGAATTTTATTTGAGCTAAATTAATTTCAGCATTTCTGATTCTGCATTTCTATCTGAGTGTTCTCAAAAAGTACCAATGATATCGCAAGGGTTATATCTTGACTTACACTGTGAAATGGTTTTAGGTGAAGGAGACTTGCAGAGAGTTTCAAGCTTCATTCTCTCCCAGTAGGTGATGTTGGTCTTTTTAAATGAAACTCTTTCCCAGGCTTCAGTTTGTCTAAGGCAGCAGTCAATGACAAAAACAAATAACCTTGGTAAAAAAAAAAAAAGTCTAAAGACAGCCTAATTTACATAACAAAAATGTCAGCTAGGAAAAGAAAGATGCTCAGTTTCTAGGGGAACATAAAACAATTGCTATAGACAATCATTATAAACTATCAAAACTGAAACAATGAGTCTTGGAGGCTTGTACTGTGGGATATGATTGACCATTCATTGAGAAAGGAATTTGAATTTAAAGATATTAAAGATATAGTCAAGTTTTTTTTTTTTTTCCATTTGAAACACAGTGGGCTAATACAGATATTTTTGGACTTCTTTTAATCCTGTATATGTGTGTGTGTGTGTGTGTGTGTGTGTGTGTGTGTGTGTGTGTAGATATGTATGTGTATGTATATATTTTGTATGTGTATGCATACGATTGTGTATTGTTGCATATATTCACTTATATATTTATATATATTTGTCTTTGAAATTTCATTTATTGTACTGATAAGGTTTTGTGATTAATTTTCCTTTTGTGATGAGGGCTGTAAGGCTCAGTAATGAACTCTATCCTACCTCTAACATAAATATCTTTTTTTAAATGTTCATATATTTTCAATTCAAGAAATAAAACAATCACTTTCATAACAATATAGCAACAAAAAATGTCTGCACATGAAATTGCAAATCCACTATATATAACTTGCTATTCCCTCCAAAAATACAATAAACATGTATTTTTTTCCTTTTTCGCCCTACCTCCATTGTAGAGAAGTTTACCATTAGACATCAATGTGTGCAAAAAATCATTTTATGTACATTTCTATTTATCTAGTTTTTGTCTGGATGCAGATAATAGCTTCTTTCATAAGAATCCAATATATTGGATATTATTCAAAATGATGTATTTGCTGAAAGTTGTGCTTAAAACAATATTGCTATTATTGTATACAATGTTCTCTTCATTCTTTCCATTTCACTTTTCCTTACTTTGTGCAAGCCTATACATATTTTTCTATGATCTTCAAGTTCATAATTTTTTATACTACATTAGCCTTTCAATACAATCATATACTACAACGTGTTTGGCCATTTCTCAATTAACTGGTATCCCTACAATTTCCAATTCTTTGTCATCACAAAGTGATCCATAAATATTGTAGAATGTATAGATTCTTTTCCTATCATTATTGTAAACAGAACTACTAGTAGAATTGTGAGGTCAAAAGATATAGGCTGTTTAATAACTTTTAAGGCCTAATTTCATATTGCTTTCAAAAATGTTTAGATCAGTCCACAATTTCAACAACAATGAACTAGAGTCTTGATTTTTCTACATGCCCTCCAATGTTTGTTGTTTTCTTATTTGTTTTACGCAATCTGATAGGTACAAAATGAAAACAATTTTCTTTTTAAAATGCTTTTTTTTTTCTGGAACTGTATCTTGTTAAATCTTAAATGAAAATCGTACAGGACAAAAAGTAAATTATTCTGCCACTTGAGAAAAAAAAAATCTAGTCCCCAAATTCCAAGATATCTTTAAAATAATGTTTTTTTTTCCAGCAACAAAACACTCACATATAAGGATATGGTGTCCTAAGTTAAGAGAGTGACTACATGTGACAAAGGGATGTAATTGTGTGAAGCTCCAAATGAGATAGCATAGACATTTTAACCACATTTTCACCAATCTTTATCCAAGAGAAATTTTTATTCCTTCCAAGATGCTTTTATTCAGAGCTACTTCTGAGATTTTCCAAGCTCTCAGTCCTTTGAAAAGATCACTGTAATTTAGGAAAAGATAATATCTTCTCTGAATACTGGTCTAATCATAAGATGTTAGAGATACTTTCTCTAAAACTGGAAGGACTTTTAGAGTTGAGATTCCTTTTTAAGCTGTATGTGTATGTGTGTTGCACACAATAATACTTCAGAGTTAGCTTGCCTTATGTGAATTCCTAATAAAAAAAAGGAGTTGGTGATAGCAATGATAGCAATTAAGAGTATATAAGCAATTAGAGAACAGTTAACAATAAGGATACGTGGGGATAGAAATGCCATATGATTAGAAATCCCATGCCTGGAAATAAAGCTTACAGTGGTAACATACTTTATATCCTTCTTTGAGTATTTCTATAGGAATAATATGAATCATTGAAATAAGTTGCTGTTCTTTCATTCTTGCACTGAAGGCACTAGAGGAAGAAGAAAGCTAAAATACATGGATTCAGGGAATTGTAACCTCAATTCACTACCTTTCTAATATACATTTATCAGCATTTTATGATAAATGACATTTTTGCAGCTTTTAAGCATAATAGCATTCTGAGAACACAGTGACGGTATTTCACTTTTAGTATCCATGGAGAAAAAAAAAAGGTACTTATTTTCATCCAAATTCAATCTTTTGTCAGTATTTTACTGAGCTGAGTATTCCAGATTATAGTCTTGTGAGATTTTTCAGGTAGTCACTTTGTGTTTCTATTTGGAGACATGGGACATGTACTAAATTAATCCAATTTAATTTAACATGCAGTTATTAAAACTGTATGGATATGTATACAAATATTGTCTTTAACATATAACTTAACATATTTAACATGTATTGGTCAACCTGTCACCTGGGAGAGGGGGCAGGGGAAAGGAGGGGAAAAATTGGAACAAAAGGTTTTGCAACTGTCAATGCTGAAAAATGACTCATGCATATATCTTGTAAATAAAAAGCTACAATTAAAAAATATGCAGTTATCAAGCAGTGTTTGGTATATAACACATTGGTTTTGATATTAAAAACACAAAGAAATTTGACAATCTTTATTTATATAGCTAATAATTTAGTAGTTATATCTCTGAACCAATAGAACACTAAGCAAGTCACTGGAAGAAGATATATCATTCCACATTATGGAGGGACCTAGGTGTTACCAAATTGGATAATATGCCCATATGAAACTAGTCTTTATTTTTATATAATTCTGCTTATCATACACTACTTAATTCCTTTGAAAACTGACAATTATCTAGGCTATGAGGCTAAGTGGAAACATGCAACTTTAGTTTTGTTACTTCCTAAAACTGAACATATTTACAGATGTCAATACTTATATAATTATACTCACTATTGTCTTTTTAAATGATTAATTTAATAGTATTTTATTTTTCCAAATGTTTAAAGATATTTTTCAACATTCACTTCAGCAAAACCTTGTATTCCAAGTTTTTCTTTATCTCTTCCTTCCTTCCCCTCTCCAAAAAAGCAAACAATCCAAAGTGGGTTAAACAGTAGTTATGGAAGTGAAGCCAAGATGGAGGAGTGAAGCCAGGAAGCTGCTAGAACTCTTCCAGTTTCTATCAAAAATCACATGAAACCAAACTTCTGAATAGACTCTGATGAAATGAAACCACTCTCCAACTCAAAATAGATTGGAAGGACATCAAGAAAGGTCAGTCTCAAGAGGATAAGACTGTGACTTTGTCACACAAGAAGAAATACAAAAAGAAAGAAAATAAACAAGAAATGAAAAAAAAAAACATTCTGTAGTTATATAGAAAAGTACTATGATGATACAGAACAAACCAGTAATCCAACTGAGAACACAATGTCCATAGAGGAAATCTCAAAGAGTGATATGAATTTATCTCAAACTCAAAGAGACTTCTGGGATTTGCTCATAAAATAAATTAAAAGGCAAAAAAGAGACATAAAAGGAAAATTGAGAAAAATGAGAGGAATGCAAGAGACAGTCAACAGCTGGAAAAGGAAAACAATTCCTTAAAAAACCCAAAATGCAAAAAAACTCCAATGAAGAAAACAACACTTAAAGTAGGATTAATCAAATAGAAAAAGAGCTACAGAAGCCAACTGAAGAAAATCATACAGTAAAAGCTAGAATTGAATAAATGAAAACTCACTATAGATTTTTCAACCACTATCAATGGATGATGAGGATCTCTTCAGTTTCCAGTTTCTTCTACAGTTTTCTTAAAAGTACAAACTTATTCTGCTGGTATTGTCACATGGCTGATAATAAGGAATATCTAAGTTCTTGAAAAATGAAAGTTGCAAGGAAAAGCAAAGGAAGAGAGATAGACCTCACTCTAGTACTTGTCATATTTTAAGTACTTAAGAGAAGCAAGGTGAGTTTATGAATAATAAGCAGGAGTAAATTGTAACACATTTCCAACCAAGAATTTAAAAAAAAAAAAAAAAGATAAGTAAACCACACTAATAAAGAGATATTTAATCAGAATAAAAGGTGGGCAAGTTTGACAAGAACAAAGAATAGTAATTGCTCAAAAGTAAGTGTGCATATCTGTATACATTTGTAAGTTGATGTCTATGTATGTGTATGTATGTAAAAGTAATGTCCAGAGATCTAAAAGAAAGAACTTCATTATGTTTTGTTGACCTTTTGTTGAGACTAATAGCAGACAGTCTCCAGACAATTGTTGGTCTCCCATACAAAAGGCTCTCCTGGAAGAGACTATTAAAAACCTTAAAAGAGAGCTAGAAGAGAAATGGGGAAAGGAAAGAGAAGCTATACAAGAGAGTACAGAAAAGACACATAACTCACTAAAAGAAAAATTTGATAAAGTGGAAAAAGAAAACAACTTCCTGAAATGTGAATTGGAAAAGGTAAAAAACTCCCAAGAAGTGCAGGGAAACAGAATTTATGAACTGGAAAAAGAAAATAACTCACTAAAAAAAAAAAAAAATAGTGAAATGGGAAAAACTCCATCGAACAAAACAACTCAATTGGACATATACAAAAAGAAGTAAAAAAAGCTAATGAAGAAAATCTCACTAAAAATGAGAACTGAACAAAATAGAGAAATGACTGATTCATTGAGACATCAAGAATCAGCTAAGCAAAACCAAAAAAATTAAAGATTTGAAAAAAATGTCAAATATTTACTTGGAAAAACCACAGACATGGAAAATAGATCTAGGAGAGATAACCTGAGGATCATTGGACTACCCGAAAATTATGATGAAAAAAAAAAGAGCCTAGATACTATTTTACAGGAAATCATCAAAGAGAACTGCCCAGAAGTAATAGAACTGGAAGGTAAAGTAGGCATTGAAAGAATTCATCAAACACCTTCTGAAAAAGACCCTAAAATAAAGATTCTGAGTAATATTGTGGCAAAACTTCAGAATTTTCAGACAAAAGAAAAAATTTTACAAGCAGCCAGGAAAAAACAGTTCAAATACCAAGATGCCACAATAAAAGTCACACAAGATCTGGCCGCCTCAACATTAAAGGATCAAAGGGCCTGGAATCAGATATTCCAAAAGGCAAAAGAGCTTGGAATACAGCCAAGAATAAACTACCCAGCTAAGCTGAGTATTTTTTTCCATGGAAGAAGATGGACAGTTAATGAAACAGGAATTCTATTTGTTTCTAAGGAAAAAAACAGACTTAAACAAAAAATTTGATCTTCAACAACAGGATTCAAGAGAAGTAGAAAAAGGTAAAAGAAACTCTTGAGAACTGTATTGCTGTTATGGATATACATAAAAAACATATGTATAATTTGATTTTACCAATATAATATAAAAAAGGAAGTAGAAATGGAAAGGGGATAGTGTTAGAAAAAGGGAAAAGGGGAGATAAAAAAAGGGAAACTACATGCAACAATGAGGCAAAAAAATTCTATCATATCTGAGGGAACTTAGAGAGGGGGAGGAACATTGTGTAAATCCTACTCTCATCAGAGTTGGCTCAAAGAGGAAATAATTGACATTTATTTTACAGAGATTCTCCTTTCACTTCATTAAAAAGTGGGAGAGGAAAAGGGAAAAGGAAAAAGAGTAATAAGGGAAGGGTACAAGAAAGGGGAAGGGATTCAAAGGGAGGAGAAAGGGATACTAAAGAGGGAGATCTGCGTGACGCAAGTGGGACCAATAAGTTTAATACTAGGGAAGGAAGGAAGGAGGGCAAGAAAAAGAACAGTATAATCTGGGGATATTAGGATAGCAGGAAATACAGAATTAGTAATTTTAACCATAAATGTGAATGGGATGAACTCTCCCATAAAGAGGAGACAGATAGCAGACTGGATCAAAAGTCAGAACCCTACAATATGTTGTTGACAGGAAACACATTTAAAATAGGGAGATACATACAGAGTAAAGATAAAAGGCTGGAGCAGAATCTATTATGCTTCAGGTGAAGTCAAAAAAGCAGGGGTAGCCATCCTTATCTCAGATCAAGCAAAAGCAAAAATTGATCTAATTAAATGAGATAAGGAAGGAAACTATATCTTGCTAAAGGGTACTATGGACAATGAAGCAATATCATTATTAAACATATATGCATCAAGTGGTATAGCATCTAACTTCCTAAAGGAGAAGTTAATAGAGTTGCGAGAAGAAATAGATAGCAAAACCATAATAGTGGGAGATTTCAATCTTGCACTCTGAGATTGAGATAAATCAAATCACAAAACAAATAAGAAAGAAATTAAAGAGGTAAATAGAATATTAGAAAAATTAGGTATGATCGATGTCTGGCGAAAACTGAATGGTGACAGAAAGGAGTATACTTTCTTCTCAGCAGTTCATGGAACCTACACAAAAATTGACCATATATTAGGACATAAAGATCTCAAAATTAAATGCAGGAAGGCAGAAATAGTAAATGCTTTCTTTTCAGATCACAATGCAATAAAAACTACATTCAACAAAAAGTTAGGTGTAAATAGACCAAAAGGTAATTGGAAACTAAATAATCTCATTTTTTTAAAATAATTTTTTATTGATAGAATGCATGCCAGGGTAATTTTTAAATAATCTCATCTTAATTAGCAAAAAGACTCCAGAAAATCATCCCCAGGATAATACACCGTGATCAAGTAGGATTTATACCAGGAATGCAGGGCTGGTTCAATATTAGGAAAACTATCAGCATAATTGGCCATATTAATAATCAAATTAACAAAAATCATATGATCATATCAATAGATGCAGAAAAAGCATTTGATAAAATCCAACATTCATTCCAATTAAAAACTCTTGAGAGTATAGGAATAAATGCACTTTTCCTTAAAATAATCAGGAGCATCTATTTAAAACCAGCAGAAAGCATCATATGTAATAGGGACAAACTGCAACCATTCCCAATAGGATCAGGAGTGAAACAAGGTTGTCCACTATCACCATTACTATTTAACATTGTATTAGAAATGCTAGCTTTGGCAATAAGAGTTGAGAAAGAGATTAAAGGAATAAGAATAGGCAATGAGGAAACCAAATTATCACTCTTTGCTGATGATATGATGGTATACTTAGAGAACCCCAGAAACTCTGCTAAAAAATTATTAGAAACAATCCACACCTTTAGCAAAGTTGCAGGATACAAAATAAACCCACATAAGTCATCAGCATTCTTATATATCACTAACAAAACCCAACAGAGTTACAAAGAGAAATTCCATTTAAAATAACTACTGATTGTATAAAATATTTAGGAATCTATCTGCCAAGGGAAAATCAAAAACTTTATGAGCAAAACTACAAAACACTTTCCACACAAATTAAGTCTGATCTAACCAATTGGAAAAATATTAAATGCTCTTGGATTGGATGAGCAAATATAAAAAAAGATGACCATACTACCTAAACTAATCTATTTATTTAGCACTATACCAATCAGACTCCCAAAAAACTATTTTGATGACCTAGAAAAAATAACAAAGTCCATATGGAAAAACAAAAGGTCAAGAATTTCAAGGGAATTAATGAAAAAAAATCAAATGAAGGTGGCCTAGCTATACCAGATCTAAAATTATATTATAAAGCAGCAGTTACTAAAACCATCTGGTATTGGCTAAGAAATAGACTAGTTGATCAATGGAATAGGTTAGGTTCAAAGGACAAAACAGCCAATAACTTTAATAATATAGTGTTTGACAAACCCAAAGACACCAGTTTTGGGGATAAGAATGCAGTATTTGAAAAAAAATTCCTGGGAAAATTGGAAATTAGTATGGCACAAACTAGGCTTTGACCCACACTTAACACCATACACCAAGATAAGGTCAAAATGGGTTCATGACCTAAGCATAAAGAATCAGATTATAAATAAATTGGAAGAGCATAGGATAGTTTACCTCTCAGACCTGTGGAAGAGGGAGGAATTTATGACCAAAGAAGAACTAGAGATCACTATTGACCACCAAATAGAAAATTTTGATTATATCAAATTGAAAAGTTTTTGTACAAACAAAACAAATGCAGACAAGATTAGAAGGGAAACAATAAACTGGGAAAACATTTTTTACAGCCAAAGGTACTGATAAAAGCCTCATTTCCAAAATATATAGAGAACTTACTCTAATTTATAAGAAATCAAACCATTCTCCAACTGATAAATGGTCAAAGGATATGAACAGACAATTCTCAGACAAAGAAATTAAAACTATTTATAGCCATATGAAAATATGCTCCAAATTATTATTAATCAGAGAAATGCAAATTAAGACAACTCTGAGATACCACTACACACCTATCAGATTGGCTAGAATGACAGGAAAAGACAATGCGGAATGTTGGAGGGGATGTGGGAAAACAGGGATACTGATACATTGTTGGTGGAATTGTGAACACATCCAGCCATTCTGGAGAGCAATTTGGAACTATGCTCAAAAAATTATCAAACTGTGCATACCCTTTGATCCAGCAGTGTTACTTCTGGGCTTATATCCCAAAGAAATACTGAAGAAGGGAAAGGGACCTGTATGTGCCAAAATGTTTGTGGCAGCTCTGTTTGTAGTGGCTAGAAACTGGAAATTGAATGGATGCCCATCAATTGGAGAATGGCTGGGTAAATTGTGGTATATGAATGTTATGGAATATTATTATTCTGTAAGAAATGACTCGCAAGATGAATACAGAGAGGCTTGGAGAGACTTACATGAACTGATGCTAAGTGAAATAAGCAGAACCAGGAGATCATTATATACCTCAACAACGATACTGTTTGAAGATGTATTCTGATGTAAGTGGATCTCTTCAATAAAGAGAGCTAATTCAGTTTCAACTGATCAAGGATGGACAGAAGCAGCTACACTCAAAGAAAAAACACTGGGAAATGAATATAAACTGCTTACATTTCTGTTTTTCTTCTCGGGTTATTTATACCTTCTGAATCCAATTCTCCCTGTGCAACAAGAGAACTGTTCGGTTCTGCACACATATATTGTATTTAGGATATACTGTAACCTATTTAACATATAATTGGAGCAGAAGTGAGTGCAAGGGATAATGCTATAAAAAATTACCCTGGCATGGGTTCTGTCAATAAAATGTTTAATTAGAACTGTATAAAAATGAAACAAGATGATTCCATAGGAAGTGAATTTACCATGACTTGGATTCTTTACACATGGGATAAATGGTCACTTATCAGTGGGCTATATAACAGGCATTCCATTCTACCAGTTATTTGTCTAGATCTCATTCATGTGGAGATTTTATTATTCTACTTTTGATTTTAAATGACAAATATTAGTACATCTCATGGCTTCCCCACTAAAAGGACCAGAAATCATATGCTGCTTACTTATACTATAAAATATTGACAAATCACACTTTCTGTAATATGTAGAAAATCAACTATTTTTATTAGTATCAATATATTTCCATTAATCTATCATGTTCTTTCATGGTTTATACTTTGAAAAATTCTACATATGTATTACAGGAAGGTTAATGTTCAGGGCAAGATATATAGCTTGAGCACAAAATAAATATAAATAGATTTTATGTAGAATAAAATCTATAATCATAGACCAACCAAATTCTAATGCTTTGAAATACTGATGTAACTTTAATCTTATCAGCATGAATATTTCTTCCAATCATATGCATTTTAACATACTCATCCCAACCATGATTTATATATATTCTAGCATATTTTTTTTTCTAAAGAGTAACACCTTAACATTCTGGCATCAGTTAAATCTCTTGAAATTGGGAGAATTTTATTTGAGCATATTGAATGTTTCTTGACATCTTTTACTCTCTCTATTTTTTCTTTGTCGAGTCATATTTGTCTAAGTATAATTTTTAAAATAGTGTTAAATATATGTGTTGGAATCCTTACTAACTGCTAAGTAGTTAGAGTTGATCTAATCTTACAAAAAGATGTTTTGGGCAGAACCTGAAACAAGGTACTAAGTAGAACTACCCATAATCCCTCTCTCTGGAAGGAGCATAAATAGGCCAATGGGCCAGTCGGAGAGCTGGAGAGAGGAAGACGCTACAAGTCGAGATTTCACCGGAATGACATGAAGACTGGAGCTGGCTGGAGGCTGAAGAAAAGCAGAGGCAGAGGCTGAAGGACCAGACCTTTGGATTTAAAGACATTTGGAGAGAGCTCTTGGAACCAAGCAGAGAGATAGGCCTCCAAGCTAACCGGGCTATATTGGAGATATTAAAAGATCTGAACTTTTATCACCTGGCTGCGTTTTGAGAAGAAAAAGCTCACCACATTTTGGCGCCCAACGTGGGTTTGGGATTACAAAAGAAGAAGCTAGGAGCATAGTGAAAAGCTGTACAGCTTGCCTTCCCTTCCACGCTCCTACACTGCCTCCAGGGAAGAACCCTCGTGGTTTGAGACCCAATGAAATCTGGCAAATGGATGTGACTCATTATAAATCTTTTGGTCGTCTGTCTTTTATCCACGTTGTGGTAGACACCTTTTCAGGATTCACTTTTGCCATACCAGCAGCAAAAGAGACAGCCCGAGTGGTCACTGAATTCCTCATTCAAGCATTCGCAATTATGGGTGTGCCACAAGAAATAAAAACAGATAATGGACCGGCATATACCTCCAAACATTTTGAACACTTTTGTGCACAGTATAAGATTCTACACACTACTGGCATACCCTTCAATCCTCAAGGTCAAGCAATAGTAGAAAGAAGAAACAGAGACATTAAGACACTCCTCCAAAAACAAAAGAAAGGAGGAGCCACGGGTAACCCTAGAGAACTTCTAAATTTAGTTCTCTATACCATTAATTTTTTAATCTTTGATAAAGATGCACTGGCTCCAGCAGACAGGTTTTATAACCCACCAGAAGAGCAGTGTCCAGTGCGAGCAGCTCCACTATCTTTAGATAATCGCCAGGTGATGTGGAGAGACCCAGAAAGTGGTGAATGGAAGGGACCAGATAGACTAACTGCTTGGGGGAGAGGATTTGCTTGCATCTCTACAGGTGGAGAAGGAATCAGATGGGTGCCTACGAGCCGCATTCGCCTTGTCCATCGCAGAAAGATGGAGCAGACCCTTGAAACAAAGGAGAAGACCCAAGAAATATCGGGTGGTTCTGTTGCTGATTGTGCTCATAAGAATTATTAGATTCCTGGCACATGAACTAATGGACAATGGAATCCTATTGGACTGTTTCTAGGACTTATGGACATGTGTAAATTTTCAGATTGATTCTTGTTATTTGTTACATTACTACTAGCCTGGGTTATATTGCTGTGTGCTTTTGTAAATTATGTATAATGCCTCCCATATTGATGGATTTATGTATACCATGTATATCTGTTACAAAGTTCTGGCCCATATTGATGGATTTATGTGTACCCCCTCAAGAACCCCCTATGTTTTAAAACAAAAGAAAGGGGGAGATGTTGGAATCCTTACTAACTGCTAAGTAGTTAGAGTTGATCTAATCTTACAAAAAGATGTTTTGGGCAGAACCTGAAACAAGGTACTAAGTAGAACTACCCATAATCCCTCTCTCTGGAAGGAGCATAAATAGGCCAATGGGCCAGTCGGAGAGCTGGAGAGAGGAAGACTCTACAAGTCGAGATTTCACCGGAATGACATGAAGACTGGAGCTGGCTGGAGGCTGAAGAAAAGCAGAGGCAGAGGCTGAAGGACCAGACCTTTGGATTTAAAGACATTTGGAGAGAGCTCTTGGAACCAAGCAGAGAGATAGGCCTCCAAACTAACCGGGCTATATTGGAGATATTAAAAGATCTGAACTTTTATCACCTGGCTGCGTTTTGAGAAGAAAAAGCTCACCACATATATGTAATTCTTGGATGGTATTTTTATATATTTATCTATTTTCATCACATACCTTTCCCTTAATCTTAAGGAAATTCTTCAAAGACTGATAGTCTTTAGATAACATTTATATAGCCCCACTGGATGAATACTGTTCTAAAAAATAAATTGCTCTTTTTTGTAGAACAGCTTTGATACCAAATGAATTACTCAATTTCTAAAAGTTAATTCCATTCACTTTCCTGAAAAATTCTTAACCCAACTTGTTGTCAACTCATAAGATGTTATAAATATATACACACATATGCAGACACATACCTGTATGTATGTAAATGTATATGTGAGCGAACACAAACATGCATAGATATATATATATATATGTTTGCATACAAACACATACACATATATGTATATAGAAATGTACATCTACATATACATGTACACATGCATATGCATATACAAAATCTTGGAATCAGAAATATATGAGTTCAATCCTAGTCTCATGTACTTATTTCCTCTGAAACCATAGGCAAGTTCCTAATTTTTTTTTGCCTCAGTTTCCTCAATTCTAGAGTATCATAATAATAGGTACTTACCTCACAGGGATAATAAAGTGAAATATTTATAAAGCACATAACAACATTCTTGTTCCATAGTAAGGTTTTCTAAAAATGCTTATTCCTCTTCCCTATATAGTAATCCTCTCTTGCATTTAACTTTTTTTCATCTTCCATAACAGTGACAAAGATTTTAATAACTATGTCACCCTATTTTATGGTGCTTTATACTAATAACCAGTAGTTATTATATCTTTCAAATAATTCTATATTGTTAATATTTGCATGAGATTTTGTTGATTGTTATTAAAGTGGCAATTCATTCTTGTGAATTAAATGCTTGTGAACAACAAATAAAGACAATAATATCTTGTATTCTTTGTATATTTCATTCATTTGAGAGATTATAAACCTGTGTTCTGTTGGATAATATCACTTCTTTTTTAAAATATTTTATTTTATTTTATAATAACTTTATATTGACAGAATCCATGCCAGGGTAATTTTTTTTTTTTTTACAACATTATCTTTTGCACTCGCTTCTGTTCCGATTACTCCCCTTCCTCCCTCTACCCCCTCCCCTAGATGGCAAGCAGTCCTATATATGTTAAATATGTTGCAGTATATCCTAGATACAATATATGTGTGCAGAACCAAGCAGTTCTCTTGTTGCACAGGGAGAATTGGATTCAGAAGGTAAAAAACAACTCAGAAAGAAAAACAAAAATGCAAATAGTTCACATTTGTTTCGCAGTGTTCTTTCTTTGGGTGTAGCTGCTTCTGTCCATCATTTATCAATTGAAAATGAGTCTTTGTCAAAGAAATCCACTTCCATCAGAATACATCCTCATACAATATCGTTGTCGAAGGGTAAAGTGATCTCTTGGTTCTGCTCATTTCACTAAGCATCAGTTCATGTAAGTCTCTCCAAGCCTCTCTGTATTCATCCTGCTGGTCATTTCTTACAGAACAATAATATTGCATAACATTCATATACCATAATTTACCCAGCCATTCTCCAATTGATGGGCATCCATTCAATTTCCAGTTTCTAGCCACTACAAACAGGGCTGCCACAAACATTTTGGCACATACAGGTCCTTTCCCTTCTTTAGTATTTCTTTGGGATATAAGCCCAGAAGTAACACTGCTGGATCAAAGGGTATGCACAGTTTGATAATTTTTTGAGCATAGTTCCAAATTGCTCTCCAGAATGGCTGGATGTGTTCACAATTCCACCAACATTGTATCAGTATCCCTGTTTTCCCATATCCCCTCCAACATTCCGCATTGTCTTTCCTTGTCATTTTAGCCAATCTGATAGGTGTGTAGTGGTATCTCAGAGTTGTCTTAATTTGCATTTCTCTGATCAATAATGATTTGGAACACTCTTTCATATGAGTGGTAATAGTTTCAATTTCATCATCTGAAAATTGTCTATTCCTATCCTTTGACCATTTATCAATTGGAGAATGGCTTGATTTCTTATAAATTTGAGTCAGTTCTCTATATATTTTGGAAATGAGGCCTTTATCAGAAACTTTAACTGTGAAGATGTTTTCCCAGTTTGTTGCTTCCCTTCTAATCTTGTTTGCATTCGTTTTGTTTGTACAAAGGCTTTTTAATTTGATATAATCAAAATTTTCTATTTTGTGATCGGTAATGGTCTCTAGTTCATCTTTGGTCACAAATTTCTTTCTCCTCCACAAGTCTGGATAATATCACTTCAAAGTGCCTGCATGTCAGCTTTTCTTGAGTATATCAAGCATATTCTCTTTTTTTTTTTTTTTTTTTTTTTTTTTTTTTTTTTTTAATTTTTTTATTTAATAATTACATTATATTTACACTCATTTCTGTTCCGATTTTTTTTTCCCCTCCCTCCCTCCACCCCCTCCCCTAGATGGCAAGCAGTCCTTTATATGTTGGATATGTTGCAGTATATCCTAGATACAATATATGTTTGCAGAACCGAACAGTTCTCTTGTTGCATAGGGAGAATTGGATTCAGAAGGTATAAATAATCCGGGAAGAGAAACAAAAATGCAGATAGTTCACATTCGTTTCCCAGTGTTCTTTCTTTGGGTGTAGCTGCTTTTGTCCGTCATTTATCAATTGAAACTCAGGTCTCTTTGTCAAAGAAATCCACTTCCATCAAAATATGTCCTCATACAATATCGTTGTCGAAGTGTATAATGATCTCCTGGTTCTGCTCATTTCACTTAGCATCAGTTCATGTAGGTCTCTCCAAGCCTCTCTGTATTCATCCTGCTGGTCATTTCTTACAGAACAATAATATTCCATAACATTCATATACCACAATTTACCCAGCCATTCTCCAATTGATGGGCATCCATTCATTTTCCAGTTTCTAGCCACTACAAACAGGGCTGCTACAAACATTTTGGCACATACAGGTCCCTTTCCCTTCTTTAGTATTTCTTTGGGATATAAGCCCAATAGAAACACTGCTGGATCAAAGGATATGCACATTTTGATAATTTTTTGGGCATAATTCCAGATTGCTCTCCAGAATGGTTGGATTCGTTCACAACTCCACCAACAATGCATTAGTGTCCCAGTTTTCCCGCATCCCCTCCAACATTCATCATTATTTTTTCCTGTCATCTTAGCCAATCTGACAGGTGTGTAGTGGTATCTCAGAGTTGTCTTAATTTGCATTTCTCTGATCAATAATGATTTGGAACACTCTTTCATATGAGTGGTAATAGTTTCAATCTCATCCTCTGAAAATTGTCTGTTCATATCCTTTGACCATTTATCAATTGGAGAATGGCTTGATTTCTTATAAATTTGAGTCAGTTCTCTATATATTTTGGAAATGAGGCCTTTATCAGAACCTTTAACTGTGAAAATGTTTTCCCAGTTTGTTGCTTCCCTTCTAATCTTGTTTGCATTAGTTTTATTTGTACAAAGGCTTTTTAATTTGATGTAATCGAAATTTTCTATTCTGTGATCAGTAATGGTCTCTAGTTCATCTTTGGTCACAAATTTCTTTCTCCTCCACAAGTCTGAGAGATAAACTATTCTATGTTCCTCTAATTTATTTATAGTCTCGTTCTTTATGCCTAGGTCATAGACCCATTTTGATCTTATCTTGGTATATGGTGTTAAGTGTGGGTCCATGCCTAATTTCTGCCATACTAATTTCCAATTATCCCAGCAGTTTTTATCAAATAATGAATTCTTTTCCCAGAAGTTAGGGGCTTTGGGTTTGTCAAACACTAGATTGCTATAGTTGACTATTCTGTCTTGTGAGCCTAGCCTTTTCCACTGATCCACTAATCTATTTCTTAGCCAATACCAAATGGTTTTGGTGACTGCTGCTTTATAATATAATTTTAGATCAGGTACAGCTAGGCCACCTTCATTTGATTTTTTTTTCATTAATTCCCTTGAGATTCTCGACTTTTTATTGTTCCATATGAATTTTGTTGTTATTTTTTCTAGATCAATAAAATATTTTCTTGGAAGTCTGATTGGTATAGCACTAAATAAATAGATTAGTTTAGGGAGTATTGTCATCTTTATTATGTTCGCTCGGCCGATCCAAGAGCACTTAATATTTTTCCAATTATTTAAGTCTGACTTTATTTGTGTGGAGACTTTTTTATAATTTTGCTCATATAATTCCTGACTTTCCTTTGGTAGATAGATTCCCAAATATTTTATGGTATCAACAGTTATTCTGAATGGAATTTCTCTTTGTATCTCTTGCTGTTGGGTTTTGTTGGTGATGTATAAAAATGCTGAGGATTTATGGGGATTTATTTTGTAGCCAGCTACTTTGCTAAAATTATGAATTATTTCCAATAGCTTTTTGGTAGAATCTCTGGGGTTCTCTAGGTATACCATCATATCATCTGCAAAGAGTGATAGTTTGGTTTCCTCATTGCCTACTCTAATTCCTTTTATATCTTTCTCGACTCTTATTGCCGAGGCTAGTGTTTCTAATACGATATTAAATAATAATGGTGATAGTGGGCAACCTTGCTTCACTCCAGATCTTACTGGGAAAGGTTCCAGTTTTTCCCCATTGCATATGATGCTTACTGATGGTTTTAAATATATGCTCCTGACTATTTTAAGGAAAAGTCCATTTATTCCTATGCTCTCAAGTGTTTTTATTAGGAATGGATGTTGGATTTTATCAAATGCTTTTTCTGCATCTATTGAGATGATCATGTGGTTTTTGTTTGTTTGGTTATTGATATAGTCAATTATGTTAATAGTTTTCCTAATATTGAACCAGCCCTGCATTCCTGGTATAAATCCTACTTGGTCATAGTGTATTATCCTGGTGACAATTTTCTGTAATCTTTTTGCTAATATTTTATTTAAGATTTTAGCATCAATATTCATTAGGGAGATTGGTCTATAATTTTCTTTCTCTGTTTTCAGCCTACCTGGTTTAGGTATCAGTACCATATCTGTGTCATAAAAGGAGTTTGGTAGGACTCCTTCAATCCCTATTTTTTCAAATAGTTTATATAACATTGGAGTTAATTGTTCTTTAAATGTTTGGTAGAATTCACATGTAAATCCATCTGGTCCTGGGGATTTTTTCTTAGGGAGTTGATTGATAGTTTGTTCTATTTCTTTTTCTGAGATGGGACTGTTTAGGATATTTACTTCTTCCTCTGTTAGTTTGGGCAAGCTGTATTTTTGGAGGTATTTTTCTATTTCATTTAAGTTGTCGAATTTATTGGCATAAAGTTGGGCAAAGTAACTCCTAATTATTGCTCTAATTTCCTCTTCGTTAGTGGTGAGTTCTCCCTTTTCATTTTTAAGACTAACAATTTGATTTTCCTCTTTCCTTTTTTTAATCAGATTTACTAAGGGTTTGTCTATTTTGTTGGTTTTTTCATAGAACCAACTCTTAGTTTTATTAATCAATTCAATAGTTTTTTTACTTTCAATTTTATTGATCTCACCTTTTACTTTTAGAATTTCAAGTTTAGTGTTTGACTGGGGGTTTTTAATTTGTTCCTTTTCTAGCATTTTTAATTGCAAACCCAATTCATTGACCTTCTCTTTCTCTATTTTATACAAATAGGCCTCTAGAGATATGAAATTTCCCCTTATTACCGCTTTGGCTGCATCCCATACATTTTGGTATGATGTCTCTTTATTATCGTTTTCTTGGGTGAAGTTATTAATTATGTCTATGATTTGCTGTTTTACCCAATCATTCTTTAGTATGAGATTATTTAGTTTCCAATTATTTTTTGGTCTACTTCCCCCTGCTTTTTTGTTGAATGTAATTTTCATTGCATCGTGGTCTGAAAAGGATGCATTTACTATTTCTGCCTTACTACATTTGAGTTTGAGGTTTTTATGTCCTAATATATGGTCAATTTTTGTATAGGTTCCATGAACTGCTGAAAAGAAAGTGTATTCCTTTCTGTCTCCATTACATTTTCTCCAGAGATCTATCATATCTAGCTTTTCTAGTATTCTGTTTACCTCTTTGACTTCTTTCTTATTTATTTTCTGGTTTGATTTATCTAATTCTGAGAGTGCAAGGTTAAGATCTCCCACTATTATAGTTTTACTGTCTATTTCTTCTTGCAGCTCTCTTAGTTTCTCTTTTAAGAATTTAGATGCTACCCCACTTGGTGCATATATGTTTAATATAGATAGTGCTTCATTATCCATGCTACCCTTTAGCAAGATATAGTGTCCTTCCTTATCTCTTTTAATTAGGTCAATTTTTGCTTTAGCTTGATCTGAGATCAGGATGGCTACCCCTGCTTTTTTGACTTCACCTGAAGCATAGTAGATTTTGCTCCAACCTTTTACCTTTAACCTGCATGTATCTCCCCGCTTCAGGTGTGTTTCCTGTAAACAACATATTGTAGGATTCTGGCTTTTAATCCATTCTGCTAACCGCTTTCTCTTTATGGGGGAGTTTACCCCGTTCACGTTTATGGTTAGAATGACCAATTCTGTATTACTTGCCATCTTGTTAACCCCGGTTTATGCTTTCCTCCCTTCTTTCCCCTTTCCCCCCCTTCCAAGTATTAAGCTTGTGAGCACCCCTTGCTTCTCACAGCCCTCCCTTTTTAGTATCCCTCCCCCCTCCTTAGAGTTCCTCCCCCTATCTTACCCCTTTCCCTCCCAGTTCCCGTATTCCCTTCCCCTTAGCTTATTCCTTCCCTTTCCACTTTTCCCTTCTCACTTTTCAATGAGATGGGAGAAGTTTCACCATAGATTGAATATGTCTTAAGATTTTTCACTTAAAGCCAATTCTGAAGGCAGTAAGATACCCACTATATTCATCCCCCTCCATTCTTTCTCTCAGATATAATAGGTTTCCTATGCCTCTTCATGAGATGTACTACCCCCACTTTACCCTTTTTCTGGTACAATGTCCTTTCCACATCAATTTCTAGAACAAGGTATACATGTATTCTTTATACATCTATATAGTCAAAATATAGTTCCCAAGATTAATCTTTACCTTTTTAGATTTCTCTTGAGTTCTATATTTGTAGATCAAACTTTTTGTTAAGTTCTGGTTTTTTCATCAGAAATAGATGAAATTCGCTTACTTCGTTGAATGTCCATCTTCTTCCCTGGAAAAAGATGCTCATTCTCGCTGGGTAAGTTATTTTTGGTTGCATACCAAGTTCCTTAGCTTTTCGGAATATCATATTCCAGGCCCTTCGATCTTTTAATGTGGATGCTGCCAGATCCTGGGTGATCCTTATTGTGGCTCCTTGATACTTGAATTGGGTTTTTCTAGCCGCTTGCAATATTTTTTCCTTCATCTGAGGGTTCTGGCATTTGGCCACTATATTCCTTGGAGTTTTGATTTTAGGATCCCTTTCAGTGGGTGATCGATGAATCCTTTCAATGTTTATTTTTTCCTCTGTTCCTATGACTTCTGGGCAGTTCTCTTTGATAATTTCCTGGAAGACAGTGTCCAGGCTTTTTTTTTCATCATGTTTTTCTGGGAGTCCAATGATTCTCAGATTGTCTCTCCTGGATCTGTTTTCCAGGTCTGTTGTCTTCCCCAGAAGGTATTTCACATTTTTCTCCATTGTTTGATTTTTTTGGATTTGCTTGACTGATTCTTCTTGTCTCCTCGAGTCATTCAATTCCACTTGTTCAATTCTGATTTTCAGTGAAGTATTCTCTTCACTCACTTTTTTAAAATCTTTCTCTAATTGTCCAATTGAGTTCTTTTGTTCTGTGGAATTTTTTTCCATTTCGCCAATTTTGTTTTTTAGAGAGCTGTTTTCTGTTTCCAGTTCACTAATCCTATTTTTCAAGGATTTTACTTCTTTATCCACTCTCTCTTTAACTTTCTCCAGACTCTTTTCCCATTTTTCTTCTAGCTCCCTTGTGAGAGCCTTTTTAATCACTTCTATGAGGTTCATCTGTGCTGAGGAACAGCCGATCTCCTCCTTTGGGGAATCACCTGGGGACTGCCTGTTTTTAGTCTCCTCAGGATTTAGAGTCTGCTCTCTATCTGTATAGAAGCTGTCAAGGGTTAAAGTCCTCTTCAGCTTCTTGCTCATTCTGTCTATTAATCAGAGACAAACTACCAAAGAAAAACAGAAAAAAAACTGGAGTCTTTCTTTGGGGGAGGGGCTGGGTGTGTTATCGAGCTTCCTCTACAGACTGCAGGTGGCAGCAGTGAGGCACTAGCAGGACTGTGCTGCGCCTGCGCTCTGAGATCCCAGAGCGTGCTGAGTCACTGAGGGGGGGGAAGGGGGGGGGGGCCAGGTCCTGAGAGACTTCAGCTGTTTGCGGTTGTATTCTTCAGCCCCGGTGTTTTTAGCTTCTCTGCTGGGCTGTTGACTTGCTGCCGGAGGAAATTATCCAAACCTGTAGCGAAGCTCTCCCCGCAGAAACGGCTACGATCACTCTCCACCCCCTCTCCAGTCTGCTCCCGTGCTCTCACTGCCGCTGCCCGCCGCCTGCGCCCGATCTAAAACCGCCCCAGCCCTCCAGTAAAGACAGACCTTTCTTGGCGGATCTCAAGGATGGCTTCTCTTGGTAACTATTTGTGGGTTTTTTTCAGTCAAGCATTGATTCAGAGGCTTGTAATGAAGTGGATAGTGAGAGAAAGCGCGGAGCTTATGCAACTGTGAGCCTCCTCTCCGCCATCTTAACCGGAAGTCCCTCAAGCATATTCTCAATGGAGGTTTTTAATATAGGGCTATAGAACTTTGCTGTTATTCTTTGTTTAATAGATAACCATTTTCAAATAGTTCAGCACTATAGTCTATGGTTGATGAACTTTTTAGCTAGGCCATTCCCTCAAAAAGAAAATGTAAAATATTGTTCAAATTGTACTAGATGCCTTTCCAGAATGATAAGATCTTTTAGATCTTGTGTTGGTGTAGCATTTGAAAAGCTTGGTACATAAACATGCAACATGAAACACCAAATTAAAACTTTAAAGCCTAATACAAATGTTTTATCTGCAAAGGCTTTTTGGACATTCCCTCCTCTAAGAGTTGATATTTTTTTTCAGAAACTCCATAATGTACTTGTCATATAATATTGTACTAAATAACTATCTGTTTAGCTTTCATTTATTAGATCCTTTAGATTGTAAGCTTCTTGAGAGCAAAATAATACTTTATGCCTTTTTCTTAGTATAATTCCTGGCATATGTTAAATAATTACTAAATGTCTATTGACTAACTGTTATCATCCCAAAGACAGTTAGTTCCATGAAGGCAGAAATCATTTCTAACATAACTCTGGTGATATCTATGACTTCTTGGAAACTACATAAACATTCTAAATGTTTCTTATTCAATTGTTGATTGATAAGGAAGAACAACGGCACATGTATCAAATCACATGGAAATCATGGTATAATTATGAAAATGTTCAAGAAACATAGACTTTTGATCAACTAATATATTCATATGCTCCCAATTATGCCTGTCATGTGCAATTATATCCACGGCAATGAACTGTGAGATATTATAAAGGTAATTTCTAACTTCTGTTAATTTGAGGGAAGTTGATTTTGTTTTAAGTTATTTGTTGGAAGCTCTAATTCCAATGAAATAAATAATATCTTCCTTATGGTTTGTCTCTGGAAATGATTGTTTGTAGCACTAGCACATCTATGGGAGTGGTACTGCAGCACAAAGTCTTCTAGTATAAATGGGAAGAGGCAGACCAGAAACTATTCAGCAAATTGGAGCTAATTACAATACAATATCAAATCTCCAGCATATATAAAACATGTGAATATGTGAAAAGCATATGGATAGAACTTCAAGCTTTCAATATTCATTTAAATAATGGGGATTATCTCTATTAATTTTTAGTCATTTAAATGTAATTTTGTGTCTGAATAATTTTTTTTCAGCCTTCAATTTTTTCTTCCCCTAGGTTATTTATGTTCACTATTTTCTCTTTTTTTCAGTCTGAAAGTAAAGCCTACCATCTCACCTATTCTTCCTATTAAGACAGAAACAGTATTTGTGATAAAGTACACAGATACACAAAGGTTTTTTTGTGCAGTGGTTTACATGCTAATATGTAATCTGTATAGAATGTTAATGAGGCCAGAGGGTTATTAAGCATTGTATATATTTTGATTCAGCAGTACCTCTATGGGTCTATATCCCAAAGAGATCATGAAATAGGGAAAAGGACCCACTTGTACAAAAAATGTTTGTTGTAACTTTTTGTAGTGGCAAGGAACTAGAAATTGAATGGATGTCTATAAGTTGGGGAATGGCTAAATAAGCTGTGGCATATGAATGTAATGGAATATTATTATTCTATAAGAAATGATGAGCAGCTGATTTCAGAAAAGCCTGGAAAAACTTACTTGAACTAATGCTAAGTGAACTGAGCAAGACCAAGAAAACATTACATATAGCATACATGTGATGATAAACTGTGATGGACTTGACTCTTTTCAATATTGAGATATTTCAAGGCAATTGCAATAGATTTGTGATGGAGAGTTCATCCACATTCAGACAGAGAACAATGTAGACTGAATATGCATAGGGGCACAGTATTTTCACCTGTTGTTGTTTATTTGTGTTTTCTTTTCTTGTGTTTTTGTTTTTCTTTTTCCCCTTTGATCTGATTTATCTTGTGCAGCATGACAGATATAGAAATATGTTTGGAAAAATTGCATGTTTAGTCTATATCTTATCTGCTTATTGTCTGAGAGAGATAGGAAGAAGGGGTGGGAGAATGTACGATCTGGACTACCTCTCTGGAGGATCTCAGGACCAGCCAGAGTCCTTGGTCTTAGAAGAGGAGTGATTAGGCAGGGACCCACATAGATGGTCAAACATAGACTCCCTTTATTTCAAGTTCCCTTAGTTCCTAAATACCTTAGTACAATAATGCCACTACAGCACACTGAGCATGTGCTAACTATAAGCACCTTGCTATGATTTTGTAGATGCCTCTTAACTGCAAGTCTCGCTGCTTCAAGTAGAAGACAGGTTGTCATGCCCCTTGACTTCTCAGGAAGGGTAAGATGCCCCAAAGGGTGGTAAGAGCGAACCAGACATTATCAGTAGGTTCCCTCTGGGTTGAAGGGTCTTAGACCTCACCCAGAATTTCCTCATTGTTTGTGACCTTCTACAGAGAAAAATTTGAAGCTCAGAGTTTTACAGGGATAAATGATGAAAACGCTTTTCATGTATTTGGAAACAATATAAATACATATTTACATGTATACTCATATGTGTATTTATCCATATGTGAAACACTAGGCTTGGAGCCAGGGTAATGAAAAACATCTGTTCAATACCAATTTTAACAAATGCTGCATTTATTACAGTACATACAAATAGCTTGTAATACTTACAAATTTGATTTAGTTTGCTATATATTTGAGAAATTTCTTTATCAGAGATACTTGCTATAAAGATTATTTCTCAGCTTTCTGCTTTCCTTCTCGTCTTGATTTCATTGGTTTTGCTTATACAAAAATCCTTTTCAAAATTTAATATAATCACAATATGCATTTTGCATTTTGTAATATTTTCTATCTCTAATTTTGTCATTAATTCTTTTCCTCCAATAGACCTATCAGGTAGTCTATTCCTTGCTCTTCTAATTTGCTTATGGTGTCACCCTTTATGTTAAAATCATACATCCATTTTGACCTTATTTTGGTATATGGTGTGACATGCTGTTCTAGTTTGTGACCTACTGTTTTTTTTTTGTTGTTGTTGTTGTTGTTGTTTGTTTTTTTCCCCAGTACATTTTTCCCCAAAGATCTTATTTCAAAGCTAGGGTTTTTGGGTTTTTCACACACTGACTTACTGTGGTGAATGGCTACTATGTCTCTTTTTCCAAGTCTATTCCACTAATCCATCACCCTATTTCTTAGCTTGTACCAGATAGTTCTGATGATTCCTGCTTTATAATGTAATTTGAGATCTGGTATTGCTAAGCCATATTCCTTTGTGTTTCATTTTTTATTAATCCTTTTGATATTCTACCAGATGAATTTTATTGTTACTTTTTCTTACTTTATCAGAAGTTTTTTAGTAGATTGATTGGTATGAAATTGAATAAGTAAATTAGTACTGGCAAAATTGTCATTTTTATTATATTAGCCCAAGCTACCCATGAATAATTGACATTTCCCCACTAATTTAGATCTGACTTTATTTGTGTGAAAAGTGTTTTGTAATCGTGTTCATAGAGTTCCTGTTGGTGTCAGGCAAACTTTTAAATATTTTGTATTGCTTAGAGTTATTTTAAATGTAACTTATTTTCCTATTTTTTTGTTGTAGGGATTTGTTGGTCATTTAAAAAAAATACATGGATTTATTTTGTATCCTGAAACTTTGCTAAAGTTGTTAATTATTTCAAGTATTTTTAAGTGTATGCTCCAAGGTTCTGTAAGTATACCATCATATCATTTGCAAAGAGTGACAATTTTGTTTTCTAATTGCCTATTCCAATTCTTTACAATTATTTTTCTTCTCTTTTAATTAAGCTAACATTTCTAATACTATATTCAATAATAGTGGTGATAAAGAGCATCCTTGATTCACCTTTGATCTTATTGGGAATATTTTAGCTTATCCTCATTATAGATAATGCTTTTTGATATCTATAAGTAAATACAATTTATCTTTTTAAGGAACACTGCATTTATCCCTATATTCTCTACTGTTTTTTAATAGAAATGGGTGCTATATTTTGCCTAAAGCTTTTTCTGTATCTGCTGAGCTAATAATATTATTTCTGTGGTTTGCTTATAGATATGCTATACCATGTTGATATTTTCCTAATTTTGAAACAATACTGCATTCCTGGCATAAATCCCACCTAGTCACAATGTATAATTTTTGGGATGTGTTATTGTAATTGTTTTTCCAGCCACTTTGTTTAAAATTTTCCCATTAATATTCATTAGGAAAGTTGATCTATATTTTTTGTTTTAACTTAGTTCTTCCTGGTTTAGGTATCATCAGAATATTTGTGTCATAAAAAGACTTTGATTAGAGTCATTTTCTTCCTATTTTTTCCAAATACTTTATATATTTATCTTAATACATAGTCATTGTTCTTTAAATGTTCCATAAAATTCATTTGTGAACCTATCTGGTTTGTGAGATTTTTCCACAGGAAATTAATTAATGACTGTCACAATTTATTTTTGTAAGATGGGGTTACATAAGGTATCTATTTCTTGTTCTTGTAATCTCAATAATTTATATTTTCATAAATATTCATCAGTTTTGCTTAGACTGTCAGATCTATTGATATAAAATTGGGCACAAATTTTCTGATTGATTTAATTTATTTGCTGATGGGGATTTCACCTTCTTCATTTTTGATATTGGACATTTTGTTTTAGTCATTGTTGAAAAGATTCTTGTCAGAGTCTTTCTTAATAGGCTGATATTACACCAAAAAGAAGACCATCTACCCAAGAGCTGGTGTGGCTTCAGAAAGAGCTGAGGAACAGTTGATAAGGTGTTTGCTGCCTGAGCACTCCAGGAGAAATGCCAGAAGCCGAACAGAGAAGTCTGTATGCATCATTTATAGATCTGATCAAGACCTTTGATATGTCAGTTGTGAGGATTTATGGAAAATCATGTAAAAATTTGGTTGCCCAGAGCACTTCCTCATTGTCATATATCTATTTCATGATATCATGCTTACCTGGTTCTGAAAAATGAACAACCTTTCCCAATCACCAATGGAGTAAACAAAACTGTGTGCTTGCTATGCTTTATGGCATGATGTTTACAGCCATGTTATCAAATGCCTTCTATGAGGACAAATTTGGCATCAAAGTAAGTTACTGCACTAATAATAACTTCTTCAACTTGAAAGGATTACAAGCCAAAAGTAAAGTGAAAGAAGTTTTGGCCAATGTTTTTTGTTTACAAATGATTTTGCACTCACTGCGGAATTCTAAGCTGAGATGCAACAAAGTATATGAATTGATTTACTGCTACTTGTGCTAATTTTGGCCCAATAATTAACACAAAGAAAACACAGATATTCTATTAGCCTATACCACATAATCCATATGTGAAAGAATGAGTTACAACAAATGGAGAAATTTTGAATGCTGTGGATAAGTTCACTTATGTTGGCAGTAGACTTTCCAGAGATGTCCACCTTGAAATGAGGTTGACACATGCATTGGCAAAACTAGCTCAGTGTTTGTAAGGCTCTGAAGAAGACAAAGATTAGACTGCCTACCAAACTAATAGACCACTGTGCTGACCTCATTATTGTATGCTTGTGAAACCTGAATAGTATACTAGAAAAACTCACACAGGGTAAGTTGGTCAGAAAAAGTGATACAAGGACATTCTCTTTTTTTCTTTTAAAAAAAGTTTTTTTTTTAATTTTCAAAACATATACATAGATTTTTTTAAAATATTCACCATTATAAAACCTTGTGTTAGAGATTTTTCTTTCTATTTCCCTCACCTCCTCTCCCATATAACAAATAAACAAATACATGTTAAACATGTGCAATTCTTCTATACATATTTTCCAAATTATCATGCTGCACAAGAAAAAATCAGATCAAAAAAGAAACTACAGTAAGAAAGAAAACAAATAACCACAAAAAGTTAAAATGCTATATTGGGTTCCATATTCAGTCCCCCATTCCTCTCTCTGGGAGCAGATGGTTCTCTCTATCACAAGAACATTAAAATTGGCCTGAATCACCTCATTGTTGAAAAGAGCCATGTCCATCAGTGTATAATCTTGTTATTGCTGTGTGCAGTGTTCTCTTGGTTCTACACACTTTACCTAGCATAAATTCATGAAAATCTCCCCAAGCCTTTCTGAAATCATACTGCTGATCTTTTCCTCATAGAATATCCCATAACATTCATATATCACAACTTATTCAGCCATTCTTCAACTGATCATCCTCCACTCAGTTTCCAATTCCTTACCATTACAAAAATGCCTGCTACAAAAATTTTTTGTATATGTGAGTCCTTTCCACTTTCTTAAGATTTGTTTGGAATACAGGCCCAGTAGAGACACTGCTGGATCAAAGGGATCACAGTTTGGTAGGTCTTTGGACATAGTTGTATCTCGCTCTCCAGAATAGTTGGATCAGTTCACAACTCCACTAACAATTATTAATGCCCCAGTTTTCCACATCCCTTCCAACATTCATCATTATCTTTTCCCTTCACCTTAGCCAATCTGAGAAGTGTAAAGTGGTAGCTATCTATGGATAGCTACCTCAGAGATATCCCAGAGCTCTCTACAAGACATTATCAAGTTCTCTCTTCAGAACTTTGGAAATTATTGTGTGAGGTGGGAGACATTGGCACAGGACAACAAGAATGGCATGTCCTCATAGAAGAAGGCGTTGTGCTCTATGAACAAAACAGAATTGAATGATCTCAGAAGAAAAGTGAAATATACAAAGTCCAAGAAGCCACTCCAAATGTTCATTGGGACAATTTGTGTCTGACTTATGGCAGAGCATTCTGAGCTCCTATTGACCTGATTACCCACAATTGGATTATGGTTGACTTTAACATAGTGGTGTCTTTTTTTCTTCAAGAATGAAGGAAAACAGCCAACCAACTATCTGTCAAATAATTAATAAAAATTACATTATCATTTTCTTGTGTAGGTATGCAAAAAGTTTAGTTCTATTGGATCCTTTATGTTTAATTTTATCTTTTTACCTCATTATACTTGTCTTGGGTCCTGATATTAGGAATCAAATTATTGGTTTAGTTCTTCTCTTTTCCTTATAAAAGCTTGCAGTCCTTCTAGTTCATTGAATGACAGTTTTTCTTCTGAAGGATAATACTTATTTTTGTTGATTCATCACACTGGGCCCCAGGATCTCTTGGTGGTTTGTGAGTTGATACTTTCTGCCAGCTCACTGGAAATCTTCCTGTCTTCAAATATGATTTCCATTTGCTTACCTAATGAGACAGACTCATCCTGCTAATCACCCAAGATTTTTGGACTAAAAGATTTTCTTTTTACTCTGTCTCCAGGACAGATCTTGGGGTGCTTTTTCATAGTTGACACATGATGCTTTTTTCATGTGTTTTGTTACTTTTTTGGTCTCTCATAGTTTCGCTGGCTTTCCATTACTTGAGTTTAATTTTCGAAGAGTTATTTTCATCTTTGAGAATCTGTACTTCTTTTTCAAATTGGTTAATCCTCCCCCCCCCCAACAATCTTGTTTTATTTTGGATTGTTTTCATTTTTTTTTCCTTTTATTTTTTCCTCAATGTTTCTCTCCCTCTTTTTTTAAAATTTATTTTTGAGTTCTTCTGTAAGTTATCTCTGAGCAAGTACCTATTTCATATTACTCTTTCTGGGAAAAGCTTTGTTTTACTCAAGTGTCATTCTCTGAAGATGAATCCTGGTCTTTCTTATTTCTATAAAATAATTCAAAGGTGGGGTTCTTTTTCCTTTGCTGGTTAATTTTTTAAATAAGAGATATTGGTGTAAGCTCCTCTAATTGTGGGGTGAGAGGATGATGCCTCGAGTTTCCTTTCAGCTCACCACTCTGACCAGAAACCCCAAAACAAGACCTCCTCCCTCCTGCAAGTGATCACCGTCAGCAACTACTGCTTCTGCACTCACCCAGCACAGGCTCCTTCTCAATCAGGGCCACATCCCAGAAGCCCAACTGGGCCTGACTCAATCAATCAAGATTCACTTCTTTTTCCCAGACTTAAACCCACAATTGACTAATAGTCCAGTAGGTGAAAGTTTCTGTGGTTCTTGCTGAAATATCTAATAAGAAAAACAACTGATCTGGAGAACAGATCAGGAAGAGAAAATATAGGAATAATTGGACTACCAGAAATTTGTGACCAAAAAGAGAACCTTTGCACAATAATGAAGGAAATAATCCTAGAAAATTGTCCAGGAGTGATAGACATGGGATAAAAGCAGAAATAGAAAAAAATCCACAGATCACTCCTTCAAAGAGATCCTTTATGGAAAACACATGGGAATATTGTTGCCAAATTTTGAAGCCCCATATCAAAAAGAAGTTTTTGCAAGGAACAAGAAAAAAGCAATTCAAATACACTGGAGCTACAATTACAATTGTATAAGACTTATCAGCAACTATAATAAAAGATTACAGGTCTTGGGATCATTAGAAGTGAGAGAAAGGCTTGTAATTCTGAAAATCTATTCACATCAAGAATGGGTTCAATGGGCAATATTAAGTACATACCATAAAGGTCATAGTATTCTCCAAAATCCATTAAGAAATAAAGTGGGGGGAGGATAGATGGATGGGGAAGAAAGGGTTAGGGAAGAAGACAAGGTAGGGATCTCTAAATTGGGAGAAGCTAAGTAAAACTAAGACAAATTATGGAGAAAAAATAATGGAAGAGTCAGCAGCAATAGGAAAAACATATGTACATGTGGGGTATGTATGTGTGTATCATGTATGTATATATCTAAATATATATATATATATATATACATACATATATATATACATAAATATATATTTTTTCTTAACTTTAGCCTGTTTAAGAGTGTTGAGGGGATGAAAGGGAGATATGTATGTATCTATATGTGAATGTGTACATGCATATGTATATATCTACACGTGTATATATAAATGTGTCCTTTCTTATCTATAACCTGCTTGGGGGTGGGGAGAAAGATGAAAAAATAAAGTAAATAAGTTAAAAAGCAGAGAACAAAAGAACAATTCACAATTCACAAAGAAGTAAAGAAAAGATGGAGTTCATGAATATAATTTCTTTGACTAACATATTTTTTCTTAAATTGGTATTTATTGTTATATATTTTGAATCCTCCCTGATTCTCTGCTTGACACATGATAATGTTATCTTTTGTTTTGTTTCATTTTGGTTTGTATAGCTTTTCTGTTTTTCTATTTGCTTATTCTGTTTCTTCAAATAAAATAAATTTGTGGGGAAAATAATTTAATAATAAAATTCAAAAAGAATCCTTAGTCAAAATTTCATATTAGAAATGACCAAAGAACATATAATGTATATTTAAATACTTCCCCAAAAACACATAATTAGATAATAACAGTACAAATGTTATATGAATGAAGATAAGTAAAAGATCATTTGAGGGAAGAGTATGTCAATAAAAGTTTTATGAACCTGGTCACTTGCAAGCTGATTCTATAAAAACACAAAATATTTCTTTAGCACAGAACAGGAATGAGAAAAATCTAAGCTTATTGAATGTTATAATTAAAGTTGCAGATATAATAGAGACATCACCTTCATGGATCATAGAATAATGCATATCAGGGGTAATGCAGAGTACCCAAAAAGGAGACATGTGAGTTTCACCTATAAATGTAACTAAACATTAAATTAGGGAAAACATCAAATGTCAAGTTAGTTTGGATTTAATTCATTTGATAATATTATTGTTTAAAACAGAGGCAGAGTTCTCCCATCTTCTCTCTTTTTTCCTTCTTCTCCCCCTTCCTCTCCCTCTTCTGTTTGTCTCTCTCCTTCTCCTTAAAAAGGTAAAATTATTTGAAGATTCTGAAGAGGCTATAGGGTAAAGGAACAGCATTCTAGATAAGTAGGAGAAACAAGTGAATCCTAGGAAGTAGGAACAGGTGTAGTATGAAGTTTGAAAAATCAATATAATAACTATACAATGAGTAAAGAAAAACAACAGTAAAAAACAAAACAAAACAAAAAACAAACAAACAAACAAACAAACAAAAAAACCAAACAAACAAACAAACAAACAAACAAAAAAAAAACACTAACAAAGGAATGAACAATCACATCTCCAGGGAGTTGATGAAGGACAAAGTTACTAACTTTCTAAAAGAGAAGTGATGGACTCAAAAAGTGGAAGAAACTTAGACATGGGAACTTTTTTCATTTTACTTGACTGTTCATTTGTTACAAGATTTTTTTTCTGTTTTCAGTTATGGAAGATGGTTTCAGTAACTGGCATATATCAATGGTAATTCCAATTTATTTTTTTCTATATTTTCTTTAAATGTATTATATACTTATTGTCAATATTCTTTTATTTTAAATTTTGAGATCTAAATTCTCTGTCTCCCTTTGAAGCCTTACCACCTACTAATATAGGAATCAAAATGATATCTTTTACAAATATGAAATCATGGAAAATCTATATTAACCATACAATAAATGTCAATAAATATCTATCTATATTACATAAGTATATAGCATATGTATGTATGCCTACATATAAATGGGAGAGCCAGCTATGCAGAGAAAGAGAGAGACAGAAAGACTGTTATACTTCAATTTGTATTCTGAGTTCATCAGCTCTCTGGAGAGAGAGCATTTTTTTGATCATGAGATCTTTAGAATTGTTCAAAATCATTATATTGATCAGAGTAGCTAAGGCTTTCACAGTTGACCTTCACTACATAGCTGTTACTGTGCACATTCATCTCACCTCACCTTGAATCAATTTATATGTATCTTGATTTTTTTTTTTCTTAAACCAAAATCTTCTCATAGCACAATAGTATACACAATCAAGTGAACTACATTGTGAACTTCACTTTCACAATCATGGGCCACTAAATGTTCTAAGTTATTATTGATTAGAGAAATATAAATCAAACAATTATAAAATACCATTTTATACCTTTCACATTTGCTAAAACGATTAAAGAGAAAAGTGACAAATATTGGAGGGGATGTGGAAAAATGGGAAAAAAATAATTCACTATTGATAGAACTGTAAACTGATCCAACCATTTTGGAAAGTAATCTGGAATTTTATTCAGATAGTTATTATACACTTCACCCCAGAATTACCACTACTGGTTCTGTTTTGAAAGGAGATTTGATTAAAAAAAAAGGAAAAGGATATTTATATTCTAAAATATTTATGAGTTTTTGGTGGAAAAAACCTGGAGATTGGGGTGATACTGATCAATTGGAGAGTGACTGAGGAAGTTATGCTATATATAATTGTGATGTAATACTACTGTGCTAGAAGAAATGTTGACTCAATGACCTTAGAATAATATAGATAGACTTGTACAAAACAATTAAGAGTGAAGTAAGTAGAACTGGAAGCATTGCATACTATTGTAACAATATTGTTTTAAGAAGTTTTGAGTGATTAAGTCATTTTGACTACTATAAATATTCAAAATAATTTCAAAGAACTTCTGAAGGCAGATACTATCTGCATTCAAAGAAAGAACTGATAAATAGAATAATGAATGAAATCATTTTACACCCACACACCCACACACACCTTACTCCCACATATGTACATATACATATACATATATCTACATTTCACTCTCTATCTATCATCAATTTATCCATATGTCTTATGATAGTTGCCTCTAAGGTTGTGGGGGTGAGAAGGAAAAAAAAAAAAAGAAAAAAAAATACATGATAGCTTATATTAGTCACTCACCCCATCCACTCAGAATAGCAGTAGTTGCAGGCTCATGTGCATATCATTCTCCTCTTCTCATCTACTATGTTATGGAAATGCTTGCTTTATTTTTTAATTTTAAAATAAAATAAACAAAACAATCATATGTCATAATTCATTTTGTCATTTTCCAACTGATGACTGTCCCCTCAATTTCTAAACCTTTAACTACCAGGAAAAGAGCAGTTATATATATTTTTGCATATGTAGGTT
This sequence comes from Antechinus flavipes, assembly GCF_016432865.1. Lineage (NCBI taxonomy): Eukaryota > Metazoa > Chordata > Mammalia > Dasyuromorphia > Dasyuridae > Antechinus > Antechinus flavipes. Next base: position 487,114,055 of record NC_067398.1, on the reverse strand, counting down.
CTTTTCCTTTTCCTTTGATTCTTTTGGAGTATCAACATAGGAGTGGAATTGCTAGGTCAAAAATATATACAGTTTTATTCCTTAGGACACAATTCTAAATTCTTCTTCAGAATGGTGGGAACAGTTCAAATCCTACAAATAATTTATTTGTGTACTTATTTCTGTTCATTCCCTTAGAAATATGTAATTTCTGATGAGTGTGAGGTGATTGCCCAGAGTTTTTAAAATTCATATTTTTGAAATCAATGGTGATTTAAAACATATTTATATGACTGCCTATGCATATCTTTTTAAAGCATTTATCAGTTTAGGATTTGATTCAGTTTTCTATGTATTTAAAAGATGAGGCATTTATCAGAGGAACTTGCTAATATTAGCTATCTTAGCTATATTAGCTATATTAGAACTTCATTATCTATGGCACCATTTAGCAAGATGCAGTTCCCTTGATTATCTCTTTTAGTTAGATTTTCTTTTTACTTTTGCTTTATCTGAGATCATAATTGCTAACCCTGCCTTTTTGCTTAACCATAGAATACTAGATTCTGCTCCAGCCCTTTATTACAACTCTGTATTGTATTTCTGTTTCATATGTGTATCTTGTAAATATTATATTATTGGATTCTGGTTTCAAATCCATGATGCTGTCCTCTTCAGTTTTAAGAGTAAGCTCATCCCATTTACATTTACAGTTATAACTACTAACAATTTTCCCCTATTTTATTTTCACTGTTAATCCCCCCCCTTTTTATAGTGTGAGCTCCTCCTAGTCACATTTACAATTATAACTACTAACAATCTCCCCCTATTTTATTTTCACTGTTACCCCTCCCCCTTTTTATCTTGTCCCTCTTCACGTCTATTTTGCCTTTGATAACTGCCTGCCTCAATCTGCCCTTCTTTTTATCATCAACTCCATAGTATTTATTATCCTCTTATTTACCTATTGTGAAACATAGTTCTATATCCAATTAAGCATATCAATATATTCTTCCTCTGTAAACCAACTCCAAAGAGAGCAAGACTCAAGCTTTGACCCCTCACCCCACTTTTCTCCCTATATTATAAAATCTCTTGTTTATGCATCTTTTATGGGAGAAATTTTTCCTCACTTTTACCTCTCCCTTTCCCCTTCTTTAAATGAATCTCTTTTTCTCATTGTTTCATTTTTTCTTTTGAAGATTATTTCAACATAATTATCTCATTATCATACCTTTTTGTCTGTGTATATACTTTATTACTGTGTTAGTAATTGTAAAGTTCTTGGTAATTATCTTCCTATATTGATGTATCAACTTCCTATATATCGATGTAAATAGCTAATATCATTGAGTCCCTTGGGATTTCTCTTCCATGTTTACCTTTTTATAGTTCTCTTTAGTTTCATGTTTGAATAAAAAAAATTCATGAATTTTCCATTCATCTCTGGCCTTTTTATCAAAAAATGCTAGCGAGGCCTCTATTACATTAAATATCCATTTTCTCTTGAAGATTTATACTCAGTTTTGCTGAGTATGTTTTATTAGTTGTAATCCTAGCTCCTTTGCTTTCAGAATATCATAATGTAAATTCTCCATTCCTTTTATACTGAAGTAGCTAGATGTGCTGTGATTCTGACTGCAGCTCCATCATATTTGCTTGGTTTCTCTCTAGTTGCTTGAAATATTTTTACTTGACCCTAAAGCTAGGTAATTAGGTTATAATATTCCTGGGGATTTTCATCATGTAATATCTTCCAGAAATTATTGGTACATTCTTTCAATATCTAACTTACCCTTTAGACCTAAGATATCAAAGTAATTAGTTTTCCTTAATATTTTTAATTGATGTTTGGATTCTTCATTATTATTATTATTTCTTTTAGAATGTCTAATACTGACTAATTTACCACTCCAAATCTATTTTATGTCAATTGTTTTTGTTTCTGTTTTTTTCCCCCAAGGAGATATTGCAAAATTTCTTCTGTTTTTTCATTGTTTAACTTTGTTTCATTGTTCTTGATATTTCCTGGAATCATTTGCTTCTACTTACTCAATTATAATTTTTAAAATATTATTTTATTCAAGATACTTTTATACATCATGTATTAGGCTATTCTGCTTTTTGAGACTTTTTTTCTTCAGTGTTTTCACATGACCTCTTTCATCTCTTTCTTTCACTTTTCCAGGGATTATTGTGGGTTTTGATCAAATTTTCATTCGTTAAGTTTTTGTATCTTTTTTCCCCCACATTGCTGTCTTTTTCTGAGTTTGTCTTTTTCTAAACCACCACAGTAATGGCTTTTATATTTAAATTGAATTTGAGTATTTGCTCATTATTTAGCTTATTTCTTGACCTTGAACTTAACATTCAAATTATGCTATGCTTTATATTCATAGGAAAGAACTGCCCCAAAATTTAGGCTTTCTTATGTTGCTGTTTTCAGAGCTAGTTCTGGGCATTTGAAAGTTTTTGTACACTTTAATGTTATCTGGGAAGAAGTGTGGTCATTGCTTTCCTATTCTATACTCTTCTCTTCCCCAGAAGGATGCTAATGTTGCTAATAGTGACAACTATGCATATTTTGAACAAAAGATCTCTTGTGTTGCATTCCCGTCGCTGCATGGGAAGCTCCTGAAGATGCTGCTTCTGCTGCACTTTAGAGAGGCTCCCAACATGATGGCATCCCAGAGATGCCACAGAACTCTTTTGCCAACCTCCCAAGTTATCTGAAAGTATAAAAAATTCTTACTGTACCATTTTGTTGGCTCTGCTGGTCCAATATTTGATTTTTAGTGTTGTGTTAAAGTTGTTTTTAGGGGAATGTTGAAAGATTTTAGTTTGTTTGCTACTTATACTATGTCATCTTGGTCATATCTCAAGAATCTCTTAAAAGGGGGATGATATCACTTTTTTTCTCTTCCTGACAGAGAGTCTTTGGAAAAAAAAAGATATGGAAATCCAAAGAGAGATACTATTGGAGACTCAAAAAATAACTACAGAAACAATGACATTGAGATATCAACAACAAGAATACTTAGCTTTTACATAATACTTTAATTTTTTTACAAAGCATATTGTTGCCCTTCATTCTTGAAGAGTACCAAAAGGATAGCACTAAGTTGTAGTCAAAGTTCAGGGTATTCAACTGTGGCAAATCAGACCTATACAATTTCAGAAAGCTCTAATACAAATTGAATACAAATAATCCATATGAACATTTGGAATAGATATTTGTTTAAATTTGTGCATTTCACATTTTCTTTGAGCTACTGGAATTCCACTTTGCTCAGTTGTGCTGTGCTAATGTCTTCTGTCTCAGAACTGAATTCAAAGCTCTTCAGAAAACTTTGAGATTATCATTGTACTGCTTTGTCTAATTTCCCTGACTGTGCTTTCCTTGTATGAGTTTTCTATAAAATAGTCTTCTTTTCAGCAAATTTATCATTAGAATAATTTAGCCAGCCTATCCAAGTTGAACTCTCTTCAGCAGAGACCTATTTTTTGGTAGTTCAGTTTGAGAAAGATTCTCATTGTCCAATATCTTATTTTTCAAGGTGACCTTCACTGTCTTCCTAATTCAGCAGAAATTATTTAGTTTCCTGTCATGGCACTAGTTATACTGTCCAGTTTTTAAAAGCATGCAACAATGAGATCAGGACAATACATCTATGTACTTCAGTTTGGTAAGCAATCTAATCCCACTTTTCTCCCACACTTTTCTTCAGAACTTCTTAAATACTAAGGTATCTCTGGCAATGTGTGCCTCAATTTCACCATCTATATGTATGTTCCTGGAAATTATACTGCCAAAATATATGGACTTCTCCACAGCATTTCCTATTTCCCCATTTGCAATACTCAAGACTTATATGTTTAGGTGGTATAGTACTGTAGGTTGATAAGAGAACCTCTTTATTTATTTGTTTATTTATCTTTTTTTTATTTTGATGCTAATTATTGGAACAAAATTTGAACAAGTGACAGATAATCTATATTTTATTGCATCTCAGCTTCAGAGGCTGAATTAAGTACACAATCAACTGTGAACAAAAAGTCATGTATTAACTCTAAAGCCACTTTAGTCTTGACTTGTAGCATTTCAGATTAAATAATTTACTGTCAGTGTGGAACCTGACTGATTTCCATTTTCATTCTCATTGAAGGCATCCAACAACATCACTGAGAAGATGCTAAAAATGATGAGAATAGGCACACAGCCTCACTTCACTCCATTGATGACTGGGAAATCTTGTGAGCATAATCCATTATCCAGAACACATATCAGCATGTTATCATTAAATTGACAAAAAATACTGATTAACATATCCAGACAACAAAATTTCACCATAATTTTTTGGTCTCATGATTGACAATATCAAAAAATATGATCAGGTAAGCAAATGTGTACAGAACTCTGTTCTGTTCTTAGCATTTCTCCTAGATTTGTTGGCAGCACACACTATATCAAACATTTCTTCGCCTTTTATTTTATTTGGACAATATTGCATTTTCCCCAATTGTGCCAGAAGATAATTTTAACATTTTAAAAAATTTCTCACAAATTCTTTCCTTTCTCTCTCTTCTCTCCTCATTCCCTAAGATGTAATCATTTTGACCTAAGTTACATAAGTGCAATCATGTAAAATGTATTTCCATATTAGTCTTATTGTAAAAGAAAAAATCAAGAATAAAAATATTAAAAGGGAATGCTTCCATCTGCATTCAAATTTTCTTTGAATGGTAAAGGCATTTTTTTATGATGAATACTTTGGAATTGTCTTCAAACACTGAATTCCTAAGAATAATTAATTCATTCATCATTGCTCATCATACAATATTTCTGTTAGTGTGAACAATGTTCTCCTTATTCTACTCACTCCATATCAAATTGGTTCATGTAAGAATTTCCAGGTTTTTCTGAAAGCAGTATGCTTGCCATTTCTTATGGCTCAAGAGTATTTCATTATTACCATCTACCACAATTTATTTAGCAATTTCAGAGTTTATGGGAATTGCTTCAATTTCTAATTCTTTTCCACACAAAAACATAAACATTTTTTCCTGATAAATACCTTCTTTTTTATTAGATCACTTTGGGATGCAGACTTTGTGATGTTGTTGTATCAAATGATATACACAGTTTGATTGTCCTTTGGGCACGGTTTTTAATCTCATAACTCTTTCTAAGGCCACACTGGCTTTTAGATAGATAATCATTTTTCTAAGTAAATGATCTGCCAATTAAGAAGGACTCTGAATAGAATCTTGTCAGAAATTACTGAGACCCTCTTTTGACTATAAGAAGACAATCTTTATAGAGCTGAACAGTAGAGGATACTTGAAGACCTAGGTGAAAATCTCTTCTTGATATATAACCTGAAAATTTCCAATAAGTTTTTAAATGAACAATGAATTCTGTTTTCTAAATCTCAGCTAGAATAGAACCATGCCAGGCATTTTTGCCACAGAAGTAGAGCATAGTGACATTCAAAATATCTTCTTTAGTTAGAAGTTTGGATTGACTAATACATTGTTGGTAGAGTTGTGAACTGATCTAACTGTTCTGCAGAGCAAGATGGAATAATGCCCAAAAGGATATCAAACTATGCATACCCTTGGATCCAGCAGTGAATCTACTTTGCCTATATTCCAAAAAGATCATAAAAGAGGAAAAGGATACACATGTGCAAAAATGTTTGCAATAGCCTTTTTTGAAGTGTCAAGGAACTAGAAACTGAGTGGATGCCCAATAGTTGAAGAGTAGCTGAAAAAGTTATATGAATCTTTTGGAATATTATTTTTCCATAAGAAATTAATTCTACTTTTTCAGCATTTGTTTTTCAGCAGATTTTTTTTTTTTTTTGTATTTGGCTAACTGTATTTTTTAAAATGATTGCCTTCTTCTTCCAAGCTGTTGACTCTCTTCCATAGCTTTCATTTATTTTCTCATTTTTTTCTTCTATCTCCATTAATTGCCTTTAAAAAATCTTTCATGTGTATTTCCAAAAAGCCTCTTTGGGCTTGAGAACAATTCATATTATTTTGTGAGATTTTTTCTGTGAACAATTGCCCTTGTCTCAATTGTGCTTTTGTTTTCCCTGTCACCATAGTAGTTTTCTGTAGTTAAGGCTGTTTTCTGTTTCTTGCTCACTTCCTTTCCTTTCTAATAATGTATTTCCTCTTTAGGACTTTTAAAGTAGAAATCTGCTCCTGGAGTAAAGGGAATATTTTTCCAAGCTCTCTGTGCAACTCTGAATCTTATCTTTGGACACAGCAGCCCTTTCTGTTTAGTGTTTTGCTCACAGCAGAGAATAGCTTTATCAGATCTTTCCTTCCAAGAATTTGAGAGCTGGTACTTGGGGCTGCCCCACTGATATGCTTTGCTACTGTGCCAGAACTAAGGGTCTTATCTGCTGAATATTGCTTAAACATAGAAATTGTTTAAGATCTTCACACTGGTTTCCCTGACTCATTCTGAGCTTGGCTATAGGACCCTTTTCCCCCAGTGTTAATGAGCTTTCTTGAAGTCCTTACAATCCATGTTGAGCTGGAGGCTGGTTTCATTCCATCAGATTCTGTTCAGAAACTGGTTTTTATTTGTTTTTGAGGGAAATTGGGAGAACTCAAGTAACTCCCTGAGCCAAGATTGACTCACAATACTTATTTTTCAACCTGCCTGGATTACTTTTCCTGTGTTCAGTGGCTAGTATTATAATTTTCTAGCATTCTAAATTTTGATACTGTGAGAGGATTTTCCCAGTGTTGTCATTCATATGTGGTTGTTATACTATATCTATATTTCCTATTCACAGTAAATTTTAAGGTTTGAATTCATCAGTTTTTCTAGAATCTTATTATATCATATTATAATAATATGCCATAATTATTTATTATAATTACAAATAGAAACTTATCTAATTATTTCATTACTTTTTCTAACTCTAACACAAGTAAACCTTCTCTTTCCATTTCAATGAATAAAGAGATAAAGAGTTTTGATGGAAGAATTATTTCTGAAGGAGATTTTGAGAAGTGAATAGTGTACTACTGATTTCTTCTCTTTACCCATGATTTAAATATTAAAATATACCATTTATTCCTAAGAATGTGGAAATGAACTTAAAATGTTGAGGAAAAATGTAAGTTTGGATATGGCTAATTTGGAAATTTATCTTTTCACTAGAATTTATGGTTGAATATTGAGGGTTTATGAAAATACTAAATTGTGCTATGAACAGTGGACTATATTAATTAAAATAACATTAAATAATATATCTTCTCAGAATAACTAAAATTTACATCAATGCTTTGGTCAATTATTTTTTTTTTTCAGTTTGATTTTGGAACTTTTTAAAGAACATTATGGGAACTTGATAACCCTTATTTTCATTACATCTCAAAGATTTAGTGATCTCCTTTATGCATTCTGATTTTGAATTAAAAAAAGAATACATGCCTCATTAAGTCATAGTCTTTTTGTGTTTGTTTTGTTTTTTTCAAAAATCTGTATGTTTTTGTAATGCTTTTCAGGTACATTTTGCCATAGAAAGAACAGATGGACAGGCTGAACCTACAGATATCTCTGTCTGAGGAAAAAATTTGAATACTCACTTGAGAGAAATTAGTGGAGCTATCCATGCTCTTGCAATAATTGTTGAACCTCATTTTACTGACTCTGAACATAGGCACAATTAGTCAAAAGAGGAAGATTAATTTTTCAAGCAAAGTAGGCCTGAAAGCAGTATTGCTTCACTGATTAGTATTTTGACTTCAGTCTCAAAGTCACAGATAAATTTTCAGTCATTTTTTTTTTTAAGAAAGTCAATTCCCTTGTAAATCTACTCACTAAACTCAATGTATCCTCAGATAAATATTTAATTGAATGAATGCTTTAAAATTAATACAAACACTTAGAACATGAATGGGTTTTCATGTTTACTGGGTATTAGTGGACTCTGAACTCATGAGTTAACAGTGGGACACCTTAGCCAAAAAAGCTAATTCAATCTTGATTTTCATTTAGAGGAATATAGCTTCAGAGTAGAGGATATGGTAATATTATTCTATTATGAGTCAGTCAGCCTGTCTACATTTGGATTATTGTGTTCAATTCTGATTTTAAAATTTTAGGGAAGTTAATATCAATGAGAAAGCAACAAATTGATTGTGCAGAGCTTAAAGTTTCTAGCATAGAAGGATCAATCAATAATAATAAAATGATTAGCTGGGGTGCTAAAAGGGCTGGGGTGAGGAAGAAGACAGTGGCCTTCAAATAGACTACCATATAAAAGGAGTATTTGTCATTTTGTCTATTTGCAAAGAAAAGATCTGTGACAAATAGGAATCAGATGAAAACAAATTTAAACTTCATGGAAGGGAAAAACAAATTTCATAATAATTAGAGCTATACAAAATGGAACTGACTACTACAAGAAATGGTAACTCTTTGCTGTATTCCCCCACCCCCAAATGCTAAAGAACACTTATCTACTTTGCCATTGCACAATTTCATTTTCAGACATGAACTGGGAACTGACATGAATTGATGCCTTTTCTTATTACAATACTCTATGAATCTGTGAATAACTTATTGTCTCACCATTAAAAAGCTGGACTGGATTATGAATGATTAATTCCACCAAGAATAAACAAAAAATATAATATAACGCTTTAGTATATGCATCTCTTGTTCATGGTAAATAGTAATTTCATTTTTATCTTAAAATTTTATCATATTCTATTTTACATTACTCTTTTTAGTATAAGTACTTTAGGTCTTCTGTATTATAAATTCTTTTAAGACTGGGGTTATTTCCTATTTCTTTTTTTTTTCTTCTTCTCTTTCTTCTTGATTAAAAAGATATTTTTCATTTCAAATGTACTATTGAATGAATAAGCACAGATTGATAACATTCAAAACTAGAATTACAATAGCCATATCTTGTAAGATATCCCCTAATTACTTCTTTCCTTTTGTCCTCTAAAAATGCCAAATATGTAAATTTACTTAAAAAACTTATAACCAGTAAAAGTACAGTCATTTTAAAGTGAATTTTTTATGAATCAAAATAATTTATATATAATAATAATTTCCCATTCATTTTATGAGTAATTCTTCCAGTATTTGGTTTGACTGTAGCTTTGGAAGCTTTATCAGTATTTATCCATTTTCATTTTCCACCTTCAATTCTCTTTGTAATTTTCATATTTATCCTCTAAATTATCATATAACTTTTATTGTAAATTATTTTGAACCTCATGTAACTAAATATTTTTATAAGTCCCATCACAAATGTTTTTCAACAAAAGTGGAGAAAATCACTCAACAATTATATTGTTTTGGTTGTTTCAGTTTTATTCATCTCTCCAGAATTCCACTTGGGTCATGGTAACAATATTGAGTAATTTCCAGTTCTCTTATCTAGTTCATCTTACAAATGAGAAAACTGAGGTAAAGAAGATTTGCCCATAACTTAGCAAAGTAAATATCTGAGGTAAGAATTAAACTCTGATTTTTCTGACTTCCATCCCTACATTCTCTCCATTGTGTCATGTAGCTGACCATTAAAACACATTTAAATGGGTACTCCCTGTTGGAAGACAAGTCTGTTATTAGAACTACCTCATGAACATTCTGTTTTATGGGACATGGGAGAAATTTAGAGAAGACTAGTACCTCTAATTTGAGGATAGCTGAATCCTGTTTAGGGTTGCTTTCAACCTTTGATGTCTACATGATTCACCCAAATTTCTTCTGTGGCTCACTGAAGTTATAGCATATGTAGCACCACACCCAAGTAAGCTATTTTGACATGCAGATTAAGTTGAGGGTAAATGAGGAGTTTCAAAGCCTTTCTAGGAGGGTATCTATATCAAACATTTGAAGACTTCCCCTCATGTAATGGACAGATGAGAACAAGTTATTCCAATGACCATGAAGGTGGATGAACAGTGCTTAAACCTAAGTTTGATATCCAAAATACTTAGATTATCCATTACATTCTGAACCATCATCAGTTTCTTGACTTTCTCCTGCCATTGAACTCAAAATAAAAATGTCCAAAAACTTGTGCAAAGATCATTTCAACAACCATCAATACATAGAATGTGCACCCATTGTGGGCAGCACAAAATCCAATAGACCTGAAAGGCTTTTTGCTAGAGAACTCAGCAGGTATCACATCCAAATAGTACTCCATAGTAAAACAAGGCTAGCAAATGTAGGCAAGCTTACCAAAGTTAGATCTGGATATATTTTTTTTATTCTGGAGTAGCATAAGTGAAGCCAACTGCTGTGAAGCTGGTATAGGTTTTACAATCAAAACTGATACAGTAAACAAGTATCTCTGACCGAGCCCTTTGGTAAAATTAAGTGTGAATTTGGTTATTCAGAGAAATTCATCTGTTGTGTATGTCAATATCATGATGGCATATTTGTGTGGTTTATGGATAATTGACAACTCTTTTGTGCTTTCCCAATCACCAATGGAATAAAGCAAGACTGTGTGGTTGCTCCCATGCTTATCATATATTTTTTTTAGCAATATTGTGAGATGCTTTCAGTAAGTACAAGTACAACATCAAGGTCAGTTACCACCACAATGGGAAATTATTTAACTTAAAAAGCCAACATTAAAGTGAAGGAAGAGTTAGTGATAATTTTTACTTGCAGATGATTGCACAAACACCATAGACTGAGCTGAATTGAAATAAAATATGGATAGATTCTATTTCATTCTAAAGATTAGCTGGCAGGATAGTATGCTTGACATTGAATTCCTTTCTCTAAAATTATATTTCCAGATGTTCAAGCTCTGTTGTAGAGAGCAAAATCTAGAAAGTCTGAAGCACATTGTTTAAATGCTAAGTGTACACTTGTCTAAAATACTATGTTATGAAGAACAAGTTCTCTTGGTCATCAGAAGATGGATGAAATCTCTCTGGAAAAAATCCTTAGAATCGATTGCATGACATGGGAAATGTTGACCAAGAACAGCCTAATATGGCATACCCCTTACCAATTCTAACCCCTCTAATTCTTCAAGTGCTTTCATTACATTTGTCTCCTCAAACAGATGTTCCCCAACCTAGGTATATCCAGTCTTTCACTTCTTTTCCTTTTTATTATAAGTTTTATTTTCCTCAGTTACATGTAAGATCTTTGTTTTTTGTACATTCATTTTTTTACATGTCATGTTGGGAGAGAAAAATTTTTACAAAAGGAAAAAAAAAACATAGTATGAGGTGTGACATATAGGTCTATACTGAGTTTATGACATTTTTTTTTTTTTACTATTGGCACCAATTTTTGTCATATAGTAACTTCTTATCCCTCAAACTAGAGTTTTTGGCTTTATTAAACAGTGGATTACTTGGGGTCATTGATTATTGTGCCATGTGTATCCAACTTATTTATTCCTCTGCTTTATCACTCTGTTTCCTAGTCAGCACCTTATGTTTTTGATGACTTGTTTTATAATGAATTTTAGATCTGGTACTACTAGGTCAGCATGCTTTGTGTTTTTTCTCCATTGATTGTCTTGATATTCTTGATGTTTTATTTTTTCTAGGTGTTATTTTTTTTATTTTTATTATTTATTATTTACTTTAACTTGCCCTACCCATGAATAGTTGATATTATTTATTATTTATTTTAACTTGCCCTACCCATGAATAATTGATATTTTTCCAATTGTTTACATTTCATTTATTTAAAAAGTGTTTTGTAATTTTGTTCATATAGCTCCTGGGTTTGTCTCATTAGCTTACTGGTGAAGCTCCTGCTTCAATTCTTTGAACTGTGCTCCATGTCTGGAATTACCTTCCTCTCTATTCCCACATTTATTTTTTTTTCAAAAAATAGTTCTTGAACTACTTTATAAAAGAAAATGTTTTAATTTTTCTACTAGTTAGCTATATAATGCTCCTTGTATTATGTTACCATTATTTATTTACTCCCAAATTTCCAAATAAAATGCAGAAGGAGGAGTGGTATGGTCAAGTTTAAAGAAACACAAGTAAGCTAATTTGAATGGAGGGGAGTAAAAAGTCTGAATTAATGTAGAGTAAGTAAGGAATAATAGGCTATGATCTTGCTATGAATGTTTTTAAATGTCGATCATAAAAGTTTGTATTTTAACCTTGAAGCAATAAGGAATCATTGAAAAAAATTTGAAAAGAAGATTGAGATAGTCATACCCAAGCTTTAAGAAGTTAATTTAAGGAATTACTTGAGAATGGGATGAAAAAAGTCATTCAGGGTAAATTTAAAAGGGCTACATAAAACTCCAGGTGTGAGTCAAGAAAAGAATTGAATTAGAATGAAACCTGTGTGAAGGTGAGGAGAGATAAATGCAAGAGATTTTATAAAAGGGATAACTGAAAGGATTTCAAAATTATTTTGATATGGAGAGAATATGAAGAGGATTTCATAATTAGGAATGATTCCATGATGGAAAATCTGGATTTTTGAAAGAGTGAAAAAGTCATCGATATAAGAAGTAATGATTGAAGGAAGAATTGATCTTATAGCAATGAACTTTGTTCCTGATGGTATTTGAGATACCTGTGATACATAGGTGAAGATTCCATAATATATTTACTATTGCGAGACTAGAGTTCAAGAAGGAGATAAAGACTTCAGGTATAAATATGGACATCTTTCTAGGAGAAATTATTCCCAAACCCATGAGAATTGATGAGGTCAGAAATAAATCATAAAAAAAGAGGTCCCAGGATAATACCAGGACATTCACTACTACATTATAATCAATGTTAAATATTAATCAATCAATATTTATTAGCTTTTATGTGCCAGATACTATGCCATGAACTCTCCTGTATAGTCTTTTTTTTTTTTTTTTTTTGATTCTGAGAACCTTTTGCAACACAGTTTGTTCCTACGTCTTCTAGTTCAGATACTTATCTCTTCTTGTATGGGCTATTAGAATATCTTCATAAGTGGTCTCTTTGTCTCAAACCACCCCTTGCTATAATGTCTTTTTGATATTTTTTTCTCAGTTTTTTTTTCCCCCCTTTGGCATATATGTCTGTGTCATCTTCCTCTTCTTTAAACTCCAAATAGATCCTTCTTATCTCCAAAATATCCAAAAGCTTCTATGTCAAGCATTGGAATTTTCTTTTAATATGGCCCTATCCTACTTTTTTTTTTTTTTTAGATTCCTTACGTGGTACTAGCTTTCACATCAATAAGACACAATTCATTCATGTTCTATTTCCAAGCCTTTTCAATGACTTTGCCTTTGCCTGAAAAGTCCTTTTCACCTTTACCTCTTACACCTCCTTACTTACTTTTAGATCGAGATTAAGAACAACTGTCTTGGGAAGGATGTCAAGATGGTGGAGCGAAATAATTTTAAAAATACCTAACAACCCAAATCTCCTCCTAAAAATGACCAAAGAAAGACTCAAATTGAATTCTAATCACACACACACACACACACACACACCAAAGAAAAAATACACAAATAAAAGAAAATTTGAAATATCTCATTAGAGAAACAACTAACCTGGTCAATAGATCTTGGAGAGATAAGTTAATATTTACAAGGCTACCTGAAAACCCTTATCAAAAACTGAGACTAGAAATCATATTTCAAGTAATTATCAAACTAATTAGATATATTAGAACCAGAAGGCAAACTGAAAATTAAATAAATTTAACAATAATTTTAAAAAAGAGATCCTTCGATGAAAACTGTCAGGAATAATATATACAAAATTCAAATCTCCAAGAGCAATAATAAAATATTCCAAGCAATCAGAAAGGGAAAAAAAAAAAAAAAGACTGTGGAGTCACAGTCAGCTTCACATAAAATTTAGCACCTACCAACTTGTAAAAGTTTTAAGATATTTTGCAGAAGATAACAGAGATGAAATTAACAGCAAGAATAATTTACATGGAAAAACTAATCCTACAGGTGGTGGGGTAAGGTGGGGATTGATATTTAATAAAATAGATGGCTTCTAAGCATTCCTAATGAAAAGATCAGAAACAAATAAAAACTTAACATCCAAATACAAGATTCATGAGATGTATAGAAATATACAAACAAATGATATGATGATATAGTCAGAACTCTAGAGAATTGACTGAAATTTTATAATTAATAAATTCTAATATAATTCAAATATAAAATAAAACTACATAAATCATTAGTATTTCTATATATTATCAACAAGGCACAGCAATAAATGATGAAAAGCTAATTTTTATTTAAAATAACTGTTTGACAATTTAAAATTATATTTGCTAAGACATTCAGATAACTATTATGAACAAGGAGAGAAATAGGCCTCTAAGAAACTAACTGGGCCCCAGGAAGGAAACAAGACTTAAAATGAAACAATAAAGAATCTGGACTTTAACTCCTGGCTGCATTTGGGGTGATTACTCTGCACTGCAACTAAGGTTTTCTCCAGTAGCCCTCCAAGAAACCTGCTCCCGGAGAATATTACATTTAATTAGAACATTACAATTTGGTGCCCAAACGTTGGAAACAAGAACCTTCATCTGCTATTCAAAAATTAGGGTGAATACAACAAGGAAACTTTGTTAAAGAGCTAAAGTAGAATTTCAGCTAAAATGGGACAGATGTTTAGAAAACAGCCTTCTTTTCCTCTTCAAGGAAAATGTGTCAAAAGCTTGGTCAGACTGATAAAAAAATCAAGGTTTAATTATAACTTGGGAGCAGATCATTGATCTTTTAAAAACTGTAGAGTTTAAAAACCTTGGTTCTCTAAGGAAAAAGAATGGGATCCAAATGAGTGGAAATTAGTAGGAGAGCAACTATGTCAATTCTACAATGAACATGGACCTGAATCAATTTCCAAAGACACACTTAATACATATAATTTAATACAACCGGCTTTAAGAAATGATATGTGTTAGAAAAAGGAAAAAGAAAAAAGAGCAGGAGGGAGAGGTGCCAACTAAATTAGGTGAAAAGGATGAAGAATCAGATAAGAATGGAGTTAAGTACAATTTTGAGTGTAGTGCTTCACAGCAGAAGCCATTAGGGCATTCCCCATCCCCTGACATACTTCCCTCAATTAACCTTTCATGGGTGGAGGGAGAAGGAGGAGGGGGAGTGGCAGTGACACAACCACCTATGAAACGTCCTATGACAAGATTACAAAAAGCATGGTTAAGGCAAAAAATGAAGCACAGGATGTATAGGATTTAATACATGCATACCCTGTGATTGAAAAGCTTGACTCTTCAGGTCAAAAAAAAGAGAAGATATACTCCTTTTGATTTGGAAAAAAAATTAAGGATTTGAAAAGGGGTTGTACTCTTTATGAGGCTACATCATCTTATGTTAAGATGTTACTAGATAGTTTGGCTTATGAAATCCTAACCCCTAGTGATTGGAAATCCATAGCAAGGACATGTTTAGAACTTGGACAAAACTTGTTGTGGCTTTTGGAATATTATGAATTATGTAGGATTCAAGCCCAATGCAGGAGGCAAACAGGAGTTAATATACAAGTCACTTTTGACCAACTAGCAGGTGAAAGTCAGTATGGAGAGAATTCAGAACAGATTAATTACCCCACACCAGCTTATGAACAGATCACTGCTGCTACAACAAAAGCTTGGGATTCTCTCCCAGAGAAAGATGGAGGTAAAGCCTTCACAAAAATCAAGCAAGTCACAATGAACCCTTTGCGGATTTTGTGGGACATTTGCAAACAGCTGTCACAAGAACCACTGGAGAAAATACAGCTACAGAAATAATGACCAGACATTTGGCTAAGGAAAATTCCAAAGAGGTTTGCAAAAGAATTATATGGAGACTACACAAAGATGCTCCTTTAGAGGAGATCTTAAGACGCTATGCCACAGTGGGCACAGATGCTTATTATTCCTGAACATGGGAAGACAGGGTTCCTTATGGCAAGGGACTTCTAGAGAAACTCGTAAATGTTTTCAGTGTGGAAATATAGGACATTTGCAAGCCCAATATAGATACAGAGATGGGGTGAGAGGACAGGGTGAGAGAATAAAACCCAAAACTCCATGTCCAAAATGCCACAAGGGCTTCCACTGGGCCTCAGAATGTAAAATGACTCAGAGAAATGAGAGGCAGGGCCCAGCTCCAAAATATTATACAAAAGATAGGTGGTGCATGATGGCAGCTGAGTTTATACCCAGAGAGTTTTTAGAAGGTCAGGGCTCTGATGTGATCAGTCAGCCAAAAGTCAATCAGATGGCAAAAAGGGATTACATGATCAACTAGCAGAAAAGCAATCAGATGGCAGAAAGGGATTACAACTGGGGAGAATATAGGCTTTTTTAAATCAACAGGGCAGTGTCCAGTTCAAACAGCTCCAATGTAATTGCCAGATGAAGAGGAGAGATTTAGAAAGTTGTAAATAGAAGGGACTAGAGAGGTTAATTGCTTGGGAGAAAGGATTTGCTTGTATTTCTACAGATGGAAAAGGAATCAGAGGGGTTCCATTGAGCTGTATTCTCCTTGTGCATTAGAGAGAGACAAAAAAAAGAGAAAAATCTGGAAACAAAGGAGAAGACCTAAGAACAAAATCTGCAGGAATCATTGGATTCCCTAACACAACATGAGACTGTTGCAGGACCTGAAAACCAGCAGGAATTATTGGATTCCTTGAGATGAAAAATTGTTGATGAGACTATTGCAGGAATTATTGGATTCCTGGCATATGAACTAATGGACAATAGATTCCTTTTGGACTGTTTCTAGGACTTATGAACATGTATAATTCCTCAAGTTGATTCATGTTATTTGTTATATCACTACTAGACTGTGTTACTATGTACTTATGTAATTTATGTAATTATGTGTAATACCTCCCATATTGATGGATTTATGTATATCTGCTTTAAGAGTAAGCCCCTTTAGAAACCCTCTAATCTGATTTGATTTCCCATTTCCTTTGGTGTTTTCATCTCCCTTCCTGAGACATCAGGGAGGATGTGATCACCTCTTTTTATGGTGTTTTCACCCCTTTTTTGAGCAGTCAGGGAAGGCATGATCACTTTCTTTTTTGGGGTTCTCACTTCCTTGAGAAGTCAGGGAAGTCATGATCACCTATGTTCTAAATCAAATGAAAGTGGGAGATGTTAGGATTCTTACAAAGTGCTAAGTCAGTTATCTAATTTAGCATGGTAGTTAATTAATGTACTTAGTACTTATAAGAGTTCTATAAGATTCACACCTTTAAGAGAGCATATATAAGGAGGAGCTGACTAAAGGATAAGCCCACTCCCGGAGGCGGAGAAAAATTCATTCCATTTCCCACCCCTGTGCTGGATGGATACTTTCGGAGGGAGCTAGAGACAGAAGCTAGAAGAGACAAACGACTAGGGGCAAGAATTCTTGGAACCAAGGAGAGAGATAGGCCTCTAAGAAATATAACTGAATCCCAGGAAGGAGACAAGACTTAAAAGGAAATGATAAAGGATCTGGACTTTAACACTTGGCTGCATTTGGGGTGATTACTCTGAACTGAAACTAATGCTGCCTCCAGAAGCCCCCTGTTCCCAGAGAACATTATATTCTCTGATCCACACTTATCTTTTTTTGTCATCTTCCATCTAGTCAGTGTATCTTAATTTGTATTTCTCTGACCAATAGTGATTTAGAGCATTTTTTCATATGAATAGAAATGGTTTTAATTTCTTCATCTGAAAATTGTCTGTTCATATTCTTTGATCATTTATCAATGGAGGATGGCTTGTATTCTTAGAAATTTGAGTCAATTCTCTATATATTTCAAAAATTAGGCCTCTATCCAAATTCTTGGATATAATTTTTTCCCCCAATTTACTGTTTCCCTTTGAATCTTGTCTACATTGGTTTTGTAGACCATTTGTTTCTAGACTTATTATTCTGTAAGGACAATTTGGAACCATATTCATTGGGTTATAATATTGTATATACCCTTTAACCAATTGATACTCTTACTGGAACTATGTTCCAAAATGATCAAGGCAAAGAAAAGGACTTATAAGTACAAAATATTTGTAGCAGCTTCTTTGTTTTGGCAAAGAATTGGAAACTAAAAGAATGCTCCTCAACTGAGGAGTGGTTGAAAAAATTATGGAATATGATTGTGATTAAATACTGTTTTGCTGAAAGAAATGAAGAAGAGCATGGCTTCAGTAAATCATCTTGATTGAAATGCTTTTTCTCATTTGGTCATTAAATGTCATTTGTGCAAAATGTTTTGTGTTGTTTTCCCTGTGGGAAATACATTGGTAATTAATACTCATATTTTGGCTAGAAAGGACCTTCCCATGTAGGATATACATATACATATTTAATCTCCCCTCCTTTGACTAGTAAAGTGAAGTGAAAAGAACAAGGAGAATACTGCATATAGTAAAAATATATATATATATATATATATATATATTAAAGTTAAGCAATAGTAAAAGATTTCACAACATTGATAACTACAATGATCTATGACAGTTCTTAAGAACTAATAATGAAAGATGCTATTTGACTTCAGATAGAAAATGTTGACAATAGAAAAATATTTTATCCTTTTTTTTTGCAACATAAATTGTTTTAAACATGTTTTCTATATCTTATGTATAATAAATTGCATTTCTTGCCTTTTTGATGAATGAAGGGTGAGGGTAAGTAAAAAGAGAGAATTTAGAACTGAAAATAAAAATTAATTCTTCATGTGACCCTCCCTTGTTTCCTTATACCTTCCATTCAAGGCTACCTTTTAAATATGATTTTTCTATTTCTGTGCTAGAGCATAAGGTTCCTGAGGTGAGGTACCTATGATCTTTGTATTCTCAACTCCTAGCAGAATGTTTGACAAATTCTTAAGAGATTCTTAAGAATTGCCACTAAAGTGTTTACTTGATTTTAACAAACTGTGGATATAATTCTGTCCATTGTACATTGACTTGTCATCTTAGACCATCTAACATTGAATTATTATTATTTTTCCTGCTTCTACACATTAAGCTTTCTAAAACAATCCTGCTTAGTACAATTTGATTGTCATCAATGATATCAATCAATAATAATCAATGATTATTTATCAATGATAAAATAATTTTATTTTAGAGATTTTAGCCCTCTTCCTCATTTCTTGTTGTTGATATTTTTGTCAATATTACATCTATTTTAAAAATTCACATTCTGTTAAAACTTTTAAAAGCATAAATAAATCACCACAATTTCAAACACAATACTCACATAAGATGCATACATACAATATGCAAATGCATGTTTTATATATACTACATACACATATGATAACATTATATATGTGAGTATGTGCATATCTGTGTGAACATACATATATGTATGTATTAATATATTAAAATTTTACTTGTGTAAATCTACATGTCTCTGTGTGTATGTTTGTGTGTTTTTGTGTGTGTGTGTGCGTGTGTGTGTGTGTGTGTGTGTGACCTTTCCCTTTCTTCTGGCAAAATTAAATGAATGTACCTCCAAGGTCATTGCTATCTGAAAACACAATCAGTAAATAAAGAAAAAAACTGTATTCTGCTTTCATCCCATTAGAACTATGCCAGTCCTAGATTTTGCTGGTGATTAGACAATTAAATAGGAATGGTTTTCTAATAGATTTATCACAAAGCATTAATTAATGAAAATTCTATAATTTTAACTATTCTTTCAATTAAATTGTAAATATAAACACTTTTCCTGAAATCTACCTAAAAAGATAATAAATCTGTAATGAATGCCTTTTCTCATTTGGTCATTAAATGTCATTTGTGCAAAATGTTTTGTTTTGTTTTCCCTGTGGGAAATACATTGGTAATTAATACTCATATTTTGGCTAGAAAGGCCCTTACCATGTAGGATATACATATACATATATAATCTTCCCTCCTTTGACTAGCAGATGTTCTCACTATTCTCACTATTGCTTGTATGGACTTTGACTTCTTCAACTTTATTATATAAATTACTTTCCATCTAATTTTATTTTTTCACCCCTTATTCTTCCTGATTTCTCCTTATATTCTACTTTACAGATCATCAAGATATAATAGAACCATCCATAGGGCTTTTAATTAACATTTTTAATTTGATGATAAAGGTTCAAAGGGTATAGATTTCATTTTTTCTTATTAAAAGCTTAATTGTATATCTTTAGTCTCTTATGATTATTCATTTATGGTTATTTTATTTCTAAATGAAAATGTTTTAATATAGAAGATTTACAAAGCCCTAATATTTTAATAAAAAATTCTGGGAATATTTTTTCCTTAAAACTTCATTTTATATCTTTATGAATTCATTCAATTTTGCTTGGTAAGTTACTCTTGGCAATAGTCCTATATCTTTCACCTTTGGCTCACCAAGCTATTTCTTCAAAGTGGTGGCTGCTAAATTGGATGTAAATCTTACTATAGCTTTTCAATATTTGAATTTCTTTTTTATGATTGTTTGCAATAATTGTTTCCTTTGATCTGTAAACTTTTGAAATTGGTTATAATAGCTCTTTAATTTTTGATATTGGACTCTAAGTAATTGGATGGTAGATTCTTTTGATTTCTACTCTGCTTTCAGGTTCAAGAAATATAGACAATTTCCTTTTAATATTTCTTGAAATGAGATACCAAAACTTGTTTTGGCCATGGCTTTCATGTATTCCAACTATTCAATTGTTTTTCTTCCTAATTTCTTTTGTGATTCTGTTTATTTTGCTAGGGGGTATCTTTTTTTTTTCAAATTATTTCAATCTTTTTAACTTACCTTAGTATTGTTGTTATCTCATGGAGTTATTAGCTTCAAGTTAAAATATCCTACTTTTCAAGTTCTTTCTTTCATAACTTTCTATTATTTTCTATTTTTCCTCTTAAGTGCTCACATTTCCTTTATAAAATGTTTTCTTTTTATTCTTGCTTCATCCCTTTTACTACTCTGTTTTAAATCGAGAATATACTTTAAATGTTTTGGGGTCACTGTCTTCTGGGTTTCTGCTGTGTGTATTCCTATCACCAAAATAGATTATTGTGACAGATTTTTTTGTTTGTTTCATTGTCCATTTTTCTATCATACTTCCTAATCTTAGAACTCTTGTTAGAGCTAAACTCTGCAATTCTGAATGAATTGGCTCTGTTGTTGCTTTTTTGGGGGGTACTGAGTAATGTGTTATTCTAAACTCGTAGGTCTATAGATCAGTGTGGGGAACTGCAAACCACCTGTGCTCCTAAAGTGCTGTGATCCAGAGCAAAGTCTGATCTCTACTTCCTATTCCCCAATCTGAGTTTCTGACCTAGATTTTAGTCTAAATAACTGATGTAAGTCACTATTAGCTAGCTGGGAACCTTTTGATTCAGGCAGAAATGAAGACTTTTCGATTCCTGCCCTGATTATTTCTCTCCAGGCTTCCAATTCAGATAAAAATTGAATCTGAGACAATATTCTGCTGCTGCTGGCTTCTGAATTTTATTATATGGGTGCCCTGTTAAAAAAAAAAATGTATCTTTTTCAACTAGAATTCCATTCCTAGGAACACATCCTCTCTTGATTTTACCCTTAATTTATCATCTGGTGCTATAATGAAAGACAAAGCAGACAATTAGAATCTATAACTGCTATCTTCATGAGGTAATGGTTCTTACTATGGACCCAGGATACATTTTTGACTTGGAGCACATTCTCTCCATTTGCCAGAATGCTCTTATGACACTCCTAACCAGGTCTTGGATCCAATACTGCAAAGTTATCTATCTGCATATGGGAAGTAATTATTGAAACTTTTGAACACCTACATCTTTATATATATATATATATATATATATATATATATATATATATAGACATCAAAAATATCTTCTTACCATAGAAAGAAAAAAGTCCTCCATTTTCCAACTTATCTGTCTAGCTGATAAAACATTTCAAGAATAAATTTAATGTCTACTACATGCAATTGTCTGGCTACATGAACTACCAATACTAGAGCACTGAGTAGTTTACAAGGGCACTCTGAAATATAGCTCTAAGGGATTCTTAAGGATGATTCAGGGAAAATTATGCTAGAACATGTTCACTTGAGATGATGTCCTGCTACAACAATCTTAGACCCAAATCAGAGGCAATGGGATAATATAGATGTCTCATACAAGCTTTAACTAATTGTTTTTTTTTTTTTTCGTCCTTTCTCTGTAACTTAGATCTCACCAAAAGAGAAATAGTTTGTGTGTGACTTATTATTCATAGATGATTGTTATAGCAGTGCAGCCTTTGATGCTGAGATGCAGCAAAATATGGATATTTTTTTCCACCACTTTTGTTAATTTTGCTAAAAATGAACACCAAGAAAACAACAAATGTAGAGATTTTGAATGTTGTGTATAAGTACACTTGCCTTGGTAACATTTGTTTCAGGGATGTCAATATAGATGACTAGTTTGACAAAGATAGTGTCAAAACTAGCTCTGCATTTGGGAGGCTCTAATATTATGTGGGAAAAAGAAGAGACATTAAGCTTCCAAACAAACTGAAGTTCTACAAAGTCATTGTGCTGACCACATTGTTGTCTGGTTGTGAAATCTGTATAGTCTACCAGCACTAAGCCTGAAACTTGAACCACTTATATTTGAGTTACTTTGGCAAGTCAATAGAAATTACCTGGAAAAATAAGAAAACAGAAATTGGGGTTCTTTCTCCAACTAAGCATTCTATACTGAAAAGAACAACTCAGAAGGGCTGGTCATGTTGTTAGAATGCCCAATCTATGCTTTTCTAAAAGATTGATTATAGAGAACTCACACAAGACTGATGGTTTCATGGTTGTCGGAAAGATTGATATAAAGACAATCTCAAGATCTCTGAAGAATTTTGGTAATAGTTGTAAAACATAGGAGATACTGACATAGGATCATCTAATATGTTGTGTTTGTATCAAGTATCATGTTTGCTCCCTGAGCAAAGCAGAATGGAGGAAGCCCAAAAAAAGTGAGATGTGAAAATTTGGAGACATCTCCGTCCCAAAAGGATATATAAATTATTTGTACCCAGCTTGTAGTAGAGCTTTCTAAGCTTTTATTGGTATGATCAGCCACAACTGGACACACTTTACATAAACTCCAACATCATGATTTCATCCTGGTTCTCTTTGAGTCTAAAGGACAAAAACAAACAAAAAAAAACAAAAACAAAAAACAAAACAAAACAAAACAAAACAAACAACAACAACAAAAAAAAAAAAAAAAAAAAAAAAACAAACCAAACAAACAAACAAACAAAAGACTACCTAATCTATCTGAAGGTTTTTGCAATATATTGTGAATCAATAATTCTTATTTTCATTGTTTTCAATACTTTATGTTTCCCCAGTAACATATAAAACAATTTTTATATTTGTTTTAAAAGTTTGAATTTCAGATTCTCTTGCTTCCTTCCTTCCCATGTCTTCTCCCCATTGAGATGGCACATATGAAGTTATGCAAAACATTTCAACAAATTCATGTTGTAAAAGAAAATATAGATCCACACAAAAAAACAACATAAAAAAAGAACAGACATAATCTGTTCTTTTCCTGGGTATAGATAGCCTTTTTCATAATACCTACTTCAGAGAAGTCTTGGATCATTGAATTTTTAAGAACAACAAAGTCATTCACAATTGATCAGCCACAGCACTGTTATTAATTTGTACTCAGTGCATTTCATATTACATGACTTCATGGAAGATTTTCTAGATTTTTTTGAGAGTATCTTGCTCATAATTTCTTATAGAACAATAGCATTCCATCATAATCATATACCACAATTTGTTCAGCTATTCCTTATTAATGAACATCTCAATTTCCAATTCTTTATCCTGAAAAAAGAATTGCTACAAATATCTTCAGTATACATAGGTCTTTTTCCCTTATTAAAAAATCTTTTGTGATACATGCTTAATAGTGGTAATGTTAAGTCAATGTGGATGCATGATTTTATAGTCCTTTAGACACCGTTCACATTTTTTGATCATTATCAATTGGGCAATGATTTTTTTTTTATAAATTTGACTCATTTCTTTGTGCATTTGAGAAATGAGTGTTTCACCAAAGAAAATTAATCAAGAATTCTTAGCCATTAACATCAGTATCCTATTACTTCAAACTGTTTTTCAATATATTCTTGAAGTCCTTTAAATAATATATTTTGCATAATTAGTATTTTTCAGTTTGCCAGTTACAGTCATCTTGCCATCTTCATGAAATCTATTTTGGCAAAGATTCAGTGTAGATGATGGGTCTCCATATTAAAGTCTGATTATTACAGACATTTCAATCTATTCTTTTCCATTGATAATCAAAAAAGGATGTGAGTTTGAGGAAATGTGAGACAGTTTTTTTTTTAATCTGAAGCAATATTACATCATTTTATTTGTTACTTTTTAGTCACATATTGGGAATTAATTGAAATTTAATTTGGTTTGAATTCAAATGCCACATTGTGTCAGAATCTTTGAACAGATTTTCTAAATACAATATCCCAATGATGTAACTTTCTTTTAAAAAAAAACAACAAAAACAATATCAAAAAGGAAAATAATATCTTTCATTATGCATTCAGACTCCATTGTTCTTTTTATAGATGTCAATAATATTTTCCAATATGTCTTTTAGAATGGTCTTTGATTATTGTATCATTGAGGAAAGCTAAATCTATCATAGTTGATCATCACAAAATGTTGATGTTACTAAGAACACGGTTCTCTTAGTTCTATCCGTTTTATTCAGTATCACTTCATGTAAATCTTAAGAGACTTTTTCTGAAATCTAACTGCTCATTGCTTCTCTTTTTTCTTCACTTAATATTTTTTTCCAATTACATATAAAGATAGTTTTCAACACTCATTTTTGTAAGATTGTGAGTTGCAATTTTTTTTTCTTTCCCACACTTACCTCTCCATTTCCCAAACAACAATCAATCTGATGACAGTATTCAGTATATTTGTTAAATATATTTTATATTAGTCATGTTATGGAAGAAAAATCAGAACAAAAAGGAAAAGAACACTAGAAATAAAAAAGTTTAAAAGTATGATTGAATCTATATTCAACCTCCATAGTTCTTTTTTTGGATACAGATGGTATTTTCTATCCCATGTTTGCTGAAATTGTCTTGCATCAGTATATTGTTGAGATGAGACAAGTCTATTATAGCTCAAGAGCACACTATCTTGCTGTTGTTAAGTACCTGTTCTCATGGTTCTGCTCATTTTTTCAGCATTAATTCATGTAAGTTTTTCTAGACTTTTCTGAAATCAGTCTGCTTTTCATTTCTTATAGAACAATAATATTCTATTATATTCATATGCCATAACTTGTTCAGACATTTCCCAGTTGATAAGCATCCCCTCAATTTCCATTCCCTTACTATCACAAAAAGAGATGCTGCAAATTTTTTTTATCCATGTCAGTCCTTAACCCTTTTTAGTGATCTCTTTGGGATGCAGATCCAGTAATAGCACTGCTGAATCAGAGTAAGCACAGGGGCAGCTAGATGGCTCAGTACTTCCTAGTTGTGTGACCCTAGGCAAGTCACTTAACTCCAATTGACTCAGCAAAAAAAAAAAAAAAAAAAAAAGAAGGTGGAAGGGAGGTTAGCACAGTTTTATAGCCCTTTGAGCATAGTTCCAAAATGCTTTCCAAAATGACTAGATTTGTTCAGACATTCACTAACAATGCATTAAAGTTCCAATTTTCTTATATGTTTTCTAACATTTAGATGATCTAACTTTCAATGTGATGAATATAGAATTATCAATTATCACTACACCATTGCATCAGAAACATCTTAAGATAGATAATCCTGGAAAATCCTAGGAAGCTACAGGTTGTAGTGGTAGTAGTGACAGTGAAATTGAGAAAGAAATTTTTTAAATCTATTTTAAATGTACATCTTCTACTGTTCCAAATATTTTTGTGACATGTAGAAATTTTGGATTTTCAAGCAATATGACACTGAAGGAAAAAAAAACTTGTCAAAACTTACCAACATCACATGGATTTGCTTTAGATGATACTGGGGAAAATGTATATTTGCTGAAGAAAAGATTAGGTACAATGAAGATTTTCAGCCTACAAGGTTGATAAGTGATTTGGAGAGAGGTGTAGCACATCCTAAAAGTTTCCCATCATGCTATTGAGGTTTATGAATTATTTTTTTTTCCCGAGGAAACATGAACAGTAATGAAATCCTATCCGTTTTGAATAATTGAGGAAATATTAAGAAAAATAGTATCAAATAGTTGGCAGAAAAATAAAGAAGTTTAGAGTCCAGAAAAATTGGGTTAAAATTACATCTCTAACATATTCTGTCTCTGTGACTCTGGAGAAGTAACTTGACCTTTCAGTGCACCAAGAAACTGTGTAATGCTCATTGATGAGCAGATGCTGATCTCCCTTGGTGGAAAAGTTTCTAATTCTCTTGAGATTGAAAGTTTGAACCCATACATATGTGTACATATGTGTATATTCATGTATGCATATATGATATGCATATATGTTTACATGGATATATGCAAAGTCATATACATGGATCATGTATATGTGTAAAGTGAGTTCTTAGATGTGTACTTTGAGATGCCTATAGGATATACAATTTGCAACATCTAGTAGGTGGTTGGTGATGTGGTACTAGGCCTTAGGAGAGAAAATTGGATTAAGTATAATGTATGAAAGTCATCTGCATAAAGAAAATAATTAAATTTGTGGGACACAATGAGATTTTAAAAAGAAGAGAACAAGGGGAAAAGAAAGAAGATAAGAGTAAGGACAGAGCTTTATAGTATAGACAAAGTTTTTCTCTAAACTACTTTGGACCTCTAACATTCTACCATTTCTCTCCATAATACCAAGGTCTGAATTTTTTTCTCAGAACACGTTTTATGTATTGTAATATAATGCTAGGATTCTAAATTGCAGTAGTTTATTTAATAAACAGAACAGCTAAAATGCCATAAAATTTCAGTGTTTTAGTTATGTGTTAAATCAGTTTTGAGGTTTTGAAAACCACATTCTTTACCATTGTTTCTGTGGGGGAAATGTAACCAAAATTGTGAATAACTGACTTAGACATAAATTTTAGAAATATAAATTAAAGGTTTTTTTTTTTTTTCCTCTCTGTTATCCTTTAGTTCTAAAATTGGGTACAACCTATTTAACCATTTTAAATTCACTTGCCATCTTCTTGGGAATGTTGCCATATCATTTGAAGAATGATTCAAATAGAGCTACTGACTCAAATATTCCCACCAATATTTTTTGAATGTAGGCAGTGACTTTAAATTTTTGTATTCAGACTCCTTTTGTAGAACCTATGGAAGCTGTGACAAGTGCTTGAGGTTGTTTGCATTGAATTCATTTTAAAGAAAAAGAGTGGATTTAATAAACTGGGTTTAATGTCATTTTAGACCATCAACAGTTATGTAACTTTGGCTGAATGATTTAATCAATTAGAACTCATGAATTCTAAACTATACACACAAGGACAATATTTATAGCAGCTTTTTTCAGAGGAGTGGTAGGAAAAAAGCAAATTAAAAACTTAAGATACTATGCTCTATAAATGAATATTGTTTTTTTTTAAATTCATGTTATAATTTATCACATTCAGCATTTTTTACTTACCAAATAACATTACCAAACACATCTGCCTATTAAGAATAATTTTCAAGTATGACATTTGACAAAGATAGCATCCTATTTCTGGAGTCCTTTAAAATATTTGGATTACGTTGAACAGTACATTCATAAAGTCTGATTTAATTCTGTTAGAAATTGAGTGAACAATGGCTCCACTGTCCTGTCCATTTGAAAAATGTGGAAATGGACTGAGAAAAGTTAACTGACTTTCTCCAAATCATATAACTAACAAATTTCAGAGAAGTATTTTGCATCTACTTTCATGACTCTCAGATGCATACTATGTCTACTTTCTATACTAGTTTTCTCTATACTTTCATTTAATTAGATGATAAACCCTTAAACAATTGTTATGATGCTAGTGGCAGAATATAATTTTTCTGATTTCTGACCTCAACGTTGCCAAAATTATGTGCTCTTTCATAAAATAATAATGGTTTGTTCCATCTTTTTTAGTAAATAGAAAAGATTGTTATGTTTTAGCATCTGCCATGGAATTCTAGTGGTAAAATGTTCTAGCTACACGATTTCTCTTTAAAATTAAAGCAAAAGTTATTGATCCTTTATGTTCTTTTATAACTTCAAGATCAAATATCTATGAATACATGTAATCCACAAAGAACTTGACATTTGACAGACATTCATGCTTTATGAATTATTTTCTTCAATTTGTCAAACCCTGCTCCTTTGTCCATTTGAGTCACAATCGATCCATTTTGCACTTTCCATTTACCTATAATGAAGTCTGACAGAAATCAACTGTTCTCTTGGCCTTAACAAAGGTCAAAGTATAAAATGTTATTTTCAAGAAAGTTTCATACTTTAAAAATAATTATGTATCTCATGTATAACTTCTAATGTGAGATACAAACGTCTTAAATGAAAGTTAAATACTTGTTGGAAATAAACATAATAATGTATATTTCACAATTATAAGAATAACAAATTACTTAAGAGAAAGCATCTCTGAAGGCTCCATTAAGTTGATAAAAAAGAGAGAGAGAGAGAGAGAGAGAGAGAGAGAGAGAGAGAGAGAGAGAGAGAGAAGAGCTCTAAGAATCCTTAATTCTAATATAATATCTGGAATTTTCTTCCTAAATTTAAGTACCTAAATCTTGGGATTAACTTTTTCACCTGTAATTGAAAGACTTTGACTAGATTAACTATGAGGCCTCTTCTATCTCTTAGTATATGATCCTAAGATGCTGGGAATTATAAAATTACTTTTTTTATAGGCTTATATATACTTGCTACTCTTTTGTCCTATTGCTAACCTATACCAAGTTCAGAACCACACCTTAACAATGAATCTTATGTACCAAGTCTCAGCTTGAAAAGAAAAGCAGAGGCCATCTAATCTTGAAAAAAAAAAATCCTAACAAGTAGTTATTGACCTTTTCTTTGAAGACATTCTAAGAAAACTCATCATTCAGAAGCTAACATTCTGGAAAAAAATCCCTTTTGGGGAATAAAGGAGGCAAGATAGTTTTCACCATCTCATGACTACCACAACTGTTCCTACTTTAATTTTTTTCAGTATTTTCAGACTTCCTCTTTACAGATAATATTACATGTATTATCTTGCTTATTATTATTAAATGGCAATTAGTTTAAAAATTAATAGATTAACAATTATGTAAGAAAATAATTCCATTCTCTATATTTTATACATTATTTTCATGAACACAAATTAAAAACTTTGAACAGAAGTGTGGCTAAGTGAATGTAGTTGCTTTAGGACTAGCCAATCAATCAATCAATTTATCAATTGATTGACTTATGAACTCATGTATTATGCTTTATAAGTCATCAGGGATATTTCTACAAAGCTGTCAAATTCTGCAAAGATAACCAATACAAAACTTTCCCCCTACTTAGATTGATTATATATCTTATAATCTTGTAAGAATCAAGGCCAATGAAAGTACTTTAAAAACTAAAGAGCTATATAAATATAACTGATAATCATTAATTATTTAATAGTTATTGCCATAATTATAATGTCTGGACTAGCTCTCTGGAGGGTCTCAGGATCAGTCAGAGTCAGGATCAGCCAAAGTCTTTGGTCTTTAGAAGAAGTGAAGGAGGCAGACAAGCTGATCAAAGATGGATCCTGGACTCTGGATCTGGAGCCTGAAGTGTCCTCTCCCCCGAGCATGCTGGGGAAGAGAGACTCTGACCCTCTCCTTCAGTCCTTCAATCCTTGCCTCTGATTACCTCCCATAACACATTCAGCAAACGCCAATCTTGAAGAGAGCCATCACATCACCATATCATCTAAGTATATGTTTATAGAACCATTATCTCACATTGAGTATGTAATTAGTCTTAAGTGTGCTCTGCTGTCTTAGATTCATGTACACCTTTTCAGAGTTCCAGCCCTCTATAATAAACATTTATGGAATCTGGTCAGATTAGATCCTTCTTCTCAGAAGAAAATGAGAAGAAAAACATACAAAAATAGCAAAACTGACTGTTGACTCTCCTTTCTTACCCATAGCCTGCCCATCTCCTCCAACAAAAGAATTATAAAGATTGCTGTAAATTTTACCCAATGTAACCCTGATTGAAGTATAATTTTTCTTCTTTGCAAACTCTGTCTCTGTCTCTTCTTCTCTCTTTAACACACACACACACACACACACACACACACACACACACACAATTATCCAACCTATTTTGAATTTGCTAAAGTACCTTGAAAAGTTCAATCATAGACTCTTTACAATTGTCATCACTGAACACTCAGTGTCTATGTACCTTGCACTGCTATGGTTTTGTTGCTAAAATTGTAATTTCTGTTTAAACACTTAATGAAAACTTTTAAAGATATATTTATTTCAAAGATCCAACAGGAACAAACACACAAACATTTCTCCACCCCCAAAACTCAAAGACATGCTTTCTCTCTCTCTTATAAGACCCCTGGTGCTTAGGGAGTAGAGAAAAACAAACAAACAAACAAACCATTAAACAAATAAAAAATACTTACCTAGTACATTATCTACACAATAAAAAGATCTTGAGTGGTAGACCATTGGGCTGATCTAATGGCAAGAAAATTTTTTAATCATTTATTTAAAGCTAACTACAAAATTAGAAAAAAAAAACAACAGAAAAAGAAAAGCAAAAACTAAAACAAAATATTGTTTTGTACACAGTGAATATCAGAGAGAATTCAAAATAGAAAGCACATATAACAATAGAAGACAGTATATTGATGATTGCCCATCTTTGCTTCATCATAGGTTATTGTTTTGCTTTCTGATGTGCATTTTTACTTAATTCTTTTTGTTCCCTATGTTTCTTATGTATGTATATTCATGCTTAACCATAACCTGCTTGAGGTGGGAGGTGATGAAAAGGAAACAAAATCTTATCTTCTTATCTCTCCATATTTTCCTCCCTCTTTATCCCATTCCTATTAATCTAAATATCTTATTCCACTTTAATTAATATACACACTCTTATGTATCACATTTTACTTTATTCTACTCCCTCAACCCTTATGTCTTTCTATGTTTTGGACAATGCTATGTCTTTCATGGTGTCCCTCAATCTTCCCAGACTCAGACTCCTGGACTACCCATGTTGTTAGAGTAATGAAAGTTTGGACATCTCTGAACTGTGAACCTTCTTGCTATTTCTGTAGAACTGTCTTGGAGATGTTCACATTTCAAACTAGTGAAACCTGGGTCCTGGAGGCTTTTTTAAGTCTTCTCAAGTTTTTTAGGAAGAATCTTGCTCTGGTCATTGTTTTCACTGGTCTATGTTTATCCTGATAAACAATTTTATTTTCTTTGTGGGAGAAATCTGGAGAGCTTAGAATTTTTCTGACCTAGTTTTCTACCTTCCCAGAGCCCTCCCCAAAAACAAATTTAAATATAGTGTTGTGTCTAGGTTAAAACAATCTCTTTACAAGCACAAAGATGCCAGTCTGTCTCCAAAAGTTTAGGGAATTTTAAAGCCCTTCAAACTTAATATGATTCAACAGTGTGATATGACAGCTGAAATGATTACCATGACCTTAGTCTGAATTGAAATGCATAACTTCAAGTAATCAAAATGAAATAGTTAATGTAATAATCAAAATGGATAGTATACAGAGAAAGATAATCAGAATTGTATAATGTCTTGATTCCATATCATACAAAGAACTGGTGACGTTTATCCTGAAGAAAAGAAATCTCATAAAAGATATAATAGTTGCCTAAAGTAGTTAAAATGTTGCTATATGGAAAATAGGTTTAGATATGTTTTGTTTGGCTCTAGAAAGAAGAACACAGGACAATGGATAAACATAGGAAAGTGAAAAAAAGAAAAAGAAAAATATTAATGTAAATTCAAACAAACTTCCTAACAATTGGATCTGTATTGAAGTACAATACACTGCCTAAGTAATGTCTCCCTGTTTTCTCTTCCCCTTTATTGGAGTATTTCAGGCAATAGATGAATTATCACTGAATACGCTGAATAGAAAATTCTTTCCTGAGTGTTGTCTGGACTACACTGTCATTCAGCCCCATAACAACTCTGAAATTCTGTAGTTCTGGGCTATATGATGTACAAAAAATATATATTTTGCGATTTGAATAGTCACACGATTCTAGTGACAATGTATTCCCTTCCCAAATTTGTCAAATTTTGTACAATTGAATCCAATTTGATCACCTCCATAAAGTATATTAAAGGCTGAGGAATTGGTTAGTATTCACTACTTAAACTACAGTACATAGGAAAGTAGCTATTACGGAAAGCATGGAAAGAACAGCTGTG
The DNA here is from genome assembly GCF_016432865.1 of Antechinus flavipes. Taxonomy (NCBI): domain Eukaryota; kingdom Metazoa; phylum Chordata; class Mammalia; order Dasyuromorphia; family Dasyuridae; genus Antechinus; species Antechinus flavipes. Next base: position 487,081,645 of record NC_067398.1, on the reverse strand, counting down.
GTTCTCAATGAAAATTATTCCTCACTTGTTGGGTTTATCCCAAGAATGTTAGCCACATGCTCTCCAGGTGCACCTGTGCCTGTGCTGGCCCTGTTAACCATATCCTGAACTAAGACATTAGCTGGAATCAAATGGGGAACATTTAAAGCCGAAACACTATAGTGCTCCACACATACTGATTATACTTAGGACAAGTGCAAAATCTGCAGACATTGTTCAGACAATGATACACTGATTACTGAGCAGCTGCATATGAATACTTTTCACTAAGTCTTCTATTCTTAAACAAATAAAATGACCCTTATCAATAAAACAAAATTAAACACTAGCAGTGCTACAGTAATATCCATAAACTCTAAAATATCCAAACTCTGAAAACTGATGATTATTCTGAAGTTGTTTTGTGATGCTCCTAAGTGATGAATTCACATTTATCCATATAGTGCTCAATTATTTTTCCTCACTTGTCAAAACAATACCAATTATGTAGGACACAGATATTCATTCTACAATGCACCATTTCCATAGATTTAGATAAACTTATTTTTTCTTCTATGTTAGATTTTAACTATTAATCACTGTAGAACAAAAATGTAATTGAAAATCTTTCAGAAACTTTATCATATACATTATTTGTTGTTGTTGTTGTTGTTGTTGTTGTTTTTATTTCCAAAGAGCAAAGAATATATGAGGAATTACAGATTCACAAATGTTGAATAATCATTGGGCATTGCATTTAGTTGATCTTTTTTGTTGCAGTGAAGATTTTTGGTAGATTAGGAGTCTCTCAGAAACTATCATATCATCTCTTAAGTCCACTTAAATCACAGATGTTCTGAAGCATTGAAATGATCTATAGTAATTGATATAATATTGCATTGAGTTTTGTTGCTGTTGCTATTATTTTGAGAAAATACCAACAAAGTAGAAGAAATCTGGCTTCTTGCTTCACATAGACATAGAAGAAAGTCAAGGTAGAGATCTATAGAGAGAAGTTAATAGTTTTCCATATAGAGCATCATTCGTTCTCTGAAGAGCTAATGCGAATTTTGTGTGGTGATTGCTGGTAAAGGCCACTTCAGGAAGTAGTCCATATTAAATGGGCAGTGTCAGATCATTTGACTAATGCCATAATTTGTTAGCCATGCTCACAACCTTCTGACTCTGGCTCTATTTATAATATAGCACTGCCTATTTTGCAGTGCTCTCCCTATTTCAACAGAGACATTCTTCATCTTAAGTGTTTATGCTAATCAACTCATAATGTAGAATCATCCTAGACTTGCAATTATCAACCTACAAAATGTTGCTTTACAGCAAACTGTACACTGATAATGTAGCTACGATTAATCTCTCTAGTATTGTTCATTTGTTGCTATGGAAATACTGTTCCTCTACAGAGCTATTAGTAAACATTATATTATAGTTGCAGCCAATGACACAGCCAACTTTGGCAACCGTTGCAATAAAATTTAGAGGTATATCATTGCAGACATGCCATATCTTACACAAACACAGAAGTGTGGAGGTATGTTTCTCCTCCCTTTGAAGATTTGTTTTTGGGGGAAGGGGGGAAAGCTGATAGCAAATACAAATTATAATAATAAAAACTGTGCATTGATTTTGGAAAAGAATATAAAAACATTTATGTAATTTTGTATTTGCAATTATTTTATGTTCCTCATTTTTCAAGAATATTTTCCAGTATTAGTTTTCTTATCAACATTGAAATTTGTTGCATAAATAAAAATGAGTAGATATTAGTAGTGATTGATATATTTTTATGTTTTGTGCATGACAAAAATTGATGTGAAAAATTGACAATTATCTGGATTTAATTTGGATGCCACCAATTTTTATTTGGAGATAAGCTCCTTTAAAACATATAATGAACACACTTTCTATCTTTTCTTCCATTTCCTGGATAATGTTATCTGTATCTATATCTCTATCTTACAACTACATCTATATCTTCATTTAAATCTATATTTATGTTGGCAACTATATAGATATACACATATCCATAAATTTGCTTATACTTTTAAGCTCATTACAAAAATGCATTTTCAGAAATAATATCTACATATATCCATATGTGTATTAATTATCTACTCAAATATAATTACATACAGACTATATTTATATATATGCATAAATATGCAAAAATATATGCATATTTTCCAGTATCAGTTTTCTTATTAACATTGAACATTTCTTGAATAAATAAATACTGAGTACATACTAATAATTTGTTTTCTCTGGAAAACAATCACTAAATACATCAATCAAACTTTACTTGTATTTTTTCCTTTGGACTCAGAAATAATACCCACATTTCCCAAAATATTAGAACCTCTGTGTACAGCAAAACTAAGAGGATTGCAGCTGAGATGGTCTGTTTTGTTTTGTTTTTCAGTCATCTTAACAGTCAAATTAAATTAGTTGTATGCAGCAGTTTCACAATCAATCTCAAATCAGTAGAATTGTATTTGTTTCACATAAGTGATTTTAGTTGAATAGACATAGCTTATGTATTTCTAACAAGAACTTGTTAATCAAGGTGTCTTGACAACCTAACTCTGTGATAATTTCGAAACTGAGATATAGAACCTTTGGCTATTACCTAAAACTGAAACTAGTTTATCCCTCTCTATTTAATATTACATGATCTAATTCAATACATTCTTAAATGTATTCTTTGAACTATAGCCCCACAACATTTTCAATCTTCTCATGTATTTAGGTAAAATTTTAGAAATAATAAGAAGACATGTTCTTGTTTTGTCATCTGTAAAAATTGTCATTTGATGGAGTGTAAAATACTGGAACTACAATGCTTTTATATGTTGTTTGTTTGTTTTTGCTATAATAGTTCATTATATAAAACCTGGAAAATAGAATAGTTTTCACTTTCAAAATCTGTCATTGCACTGTTTTATTGTTGGTGGAGTGTGAACTAATTAAACCATTCTGAAGAGCAATATGGAACCATGCCCAAAGGGTTATCAAACTGTGCATATCTTTTGATCCAGAAGTGTTTCTATTGGACCTATTTCCCAAGGAAAGTATAAAAAAGGGAAAAGGACCAACATGTGCAGAACTGTACGTAGCAGTACTTTTTGTAATAGCAAGGAACCACAGAGTAGATGCCCATCCGTTGAGGAATGGCTGAATAAGTGATAGTGTATGAATGTTATGGAATACTATTCTTCTATAAGAAATGATCAGCAAGATGATGTCAGAAAAGTTCGGAGAGACTTACATGAACTGATGCTAATTGAAGTGAGTAGAACCAAGAGGACATCTTACAAAGCAGCAAGATTTTGTAATGATCAATTTTGATGTATGTGACTCTTTTCAACAATGAGGTGATTTAGGCCAATTCCAACAGACTTATGATGGAGATAGCCTTCTGCATCCAGAGAGAGGACTGTGGGGACTGAATGTGGATCATAACATAGTCTCTTCACTATTTTGTTATTATTTGCTTGCTTCTTGTTTCCTTTCTCATTTTCTTTCCTTTTTTAATCTGATTTTTCTTTTGCTGCATAATAAATGTAGAAACATGTATAGAAGAATTGCACATGCCTAACATATATTGTATTACTTACTTTTTAAGGGAGGGGGTAAAGGGAAGGGAGAAAAAATGGAACACAAAGTTTTGTAAGAGTACATGTTGAAAACTATGCATATGCTTTGAAAATAATAAAGCTAAAAAAGCAGCAAAAAACAAAATTTGTCATTGACTTTCAGAATATTTCAAGTGTCATTTAAAAAAAAATTGATACTTATGTAAACAAATAGCACATCGCATAGAGTTGCAGAATAGTTTCAAATACCATTTTATTTTATAGTAATCATTTAAAACATAAATAGAAATACTGCATGTGACGAAATATTTATTGCTACATTGACCTGAAGGTACCATATAAAACCAATGGTTCACATCAGAGCTTTGAATGATTCATTTAGTTCATCATAATTAATGAAGGGTGGTAGATCTGGAAAATATTTTTTATTGGATATGGTCACAGTCATTTGTGCTATTCACTAAATCATCAAGTAATATTTCCCTCTGAGTCTTTCTATATTAATATATTAATTCAAAACTCAATTCTTGATTGGTCTATTTTATTAAACTTCAAAGGAAACAATTTCTCAAACAAATCCCTTTATAGACTATCTATAATTTAAAATCTCTATTTTCCCATTGCCAAATTACAGAATTTCTAAATGCTACATAATGCATGACCAGTTCCAATGAATCTGTTTAGATGCTTTTTATTATATAATAGTTTTTAAATTTCAATAATTTGAAGTAAATAGTTTCCAATTACTGACTTTACATACAGGACAGAAATGATGATTATACTGACAAAATGTTTAGGACAATACACATCAATCATTTGGACTAGTGGTTACAAAAGAAGAGTTTCATCTCTCAAGATTCAGTTAAGACTATGCACCTTGTTTTCCTGTAATAAGCGTTAATGTGAGACAAAGTGCCAGATTCCCAGAGGCATCCTGGAACACATTTCATCTGGCTACATCTTTATGGAAATTTTGACCATTGACTCTTAATTAGACATTCACATTTGCATGATAGAATTCCCTAGTTTTCACTAGAAACTATCTATAGCATTCATTTACATAAATCTCTCTGTGTATGAAGTAATGTTTCATTAAAGTAAACAGGGGAGAAATAAAACCTAGTTGTGGGATGAGGATAAGTTAGCACTTTAGGTTGCATATTTAGAATGGAAAAACACTATTTTTTTCCTTGAGAACAAAGTTGTGGCTTTAGGCACTGGCAAGGAGCTAACACAATATTCAACAGAATGAAAACTTTTCTACATTCTGAGAAAAATCACTATGAGTTTTAGCTACTAAAATGGAGCATTGCTCATAGAAGATGAGATAATCTTCTCCAGATCCAGTTGTAGCCTCTGGATGAAAAACAACAAGAGCTCACAATTCAAGGCACACATACCTTTCAATTTTGCCAGAAAGGGTAAATCGTCATTCCAACTGAATAATGCTCAATATATGAGGACCTAGTCATGGAAAGAATGGGAATGTTAAGTGTTTCTAGTAAAATTAGAAGAATTAGGTGGTTTATAAGCAGATTTATAAGAATGGCCTTAATGGATTGAATGAAAAAACTGACTTCAGTCAGTTTTACTTATAGGTAAAACTTGTGAAGTTCAAATTCTTTTACTCACAATGTGGAATTCCTTAAAAGGCTATGATTTCCTAAGGGTTCAAAACTCAGTAGTGGCACTATTGGGTCAAGGACATCACAATTTTATATTCCTTGTGCATGGTTCAAACTGCTCTCTAGAATGGTTGGACCATTTCATAACTCCACCAACAATGCATTAATGTTTTACTTTTCTCGTATCCCCTTCCACATTTATCATTATCTTTTCCTATCATCTTAGCCTATCTGATAGATGTGATGATTTGCATTTTTCTGAGCAATTACAGTTTAGAGCATTTTTCATATGATTATTATATAACTTGATTTCTTCATCTAAAATTATATATATAATTTAACCACTTATCAGGTAGAAAATGATGTGTATTATAAATACAACTCAGTGCTCTATATATTTTAGAAATGAAGATTTTATCAGAAACATTAGCTGTAAAGGTTATTTCCCAGTTTTCTGCTTCCTTTCTAATCTGAGTAGCATTAGGTTTATTTTTTGTTTGTTTTTTTATTTTTGTTATTGTTTTTGTTTTCTGAAAAAATCAGGGTTAACTGACTTGCCCAGGGTCACAAGCTAGGCAGTGTTAAGTGTCTGGGGCCAGATTTCAACTCAGTTCCTCCTGACTTCAGGACTGGTGCTCTATCCAAGGCACTACCTAACTGCCCCGCTTTGGGTTCATTTGTGCAAAATCTTTTAAATTTAAAGTAACCAAAGTTACCCATTTTGGATTTAGTAATGTTTTCTCTCTCTCCTGTCTGATCATATATTCTTCCCTTCTCCATAGATCTGACAGATAAACTATCCCTTGGTCTCCTGATTTGCTTATAATGCCACCCATTATATCTAAATCTCCAACCCATTTTGACCTTATCTTGGTATACACAGTGTGAGATGTTGATCAGTGTCTAATTTCTACCATACTATTTTCCATTGTTCCCAACAGTCTTCATCAAGTTATGAGTTCTTATCACATAGCCTAGAGTCTTTGGGATGATCAAACAGTAGATTAGTAGAGGGATTGAGTATTCCATCTTATGTTCCTAATCTACTGATCCATCACTCTTTTTCTTAGCCAGAACTAAGTAGTTTTGATAATTTACTTTATAATACAGTTTTAGATCTAGTACGGCTATGCCCCCTTCTTTTGCATTCTCACCCATTACTTCTCTTGATATTCTCGATATTCTTGACATTTTGTTCTTCCAGATAAATCTTGCTATTATTTTTCCTAGCTCCATAAAATCACCTTTTGGTAGTTTAATTATTATAGGTCTTACTCAGTAAATTAATAATTGTAATTTTTATTATATTAGCTTGGCCTAACCAAAAGCAACTGATGTTTTTTCCCAATTAATTAGAATAAAATGTGTTTTTAAATTGTATTTATACAGTTTCTGAGTTAGTTTTGGCAGGTAGGTAGTCTCCCAAATATTTTGTTTTGCCTACAGTTATTTTAAAAAGAATTTCTCTTTCTATACCTTGCTTCTGGACTTTTGTTACATATAAATACACACGCACAACCACACACCTGTGTGTATATGTAAGTGTGTGTGTGTGTGTGTGTGTTTGTGTATGAATACTGATGAATTATGTCGATTTATCTTATATCCAGCAACTTTGTTAAAAGTGTTAATTATTTTAAGTAGTTTTAGTTGATTCTCTAGTATTCTTTAATTATACAATCATTTCATCTGTAAAGTGAGTTTTGTTTACTCGTTTCCTATTCTAATTCCTTCAATTTATTTTTCTTCACTTAACACTAAAGTTAATATTTGTAGTGCAATATTAAATATTAAATAATCCCTGATCTTAATAAAATGCTTGCCAATGGTTTTATAGATGCTACTTTTCATTTTAAGGAAAACTCCATTTATTTCTGTGCTCTGTAGTGTTTTTGATAGGAATGGGTGCTTTATTTTTTCTAAAGCTTTTTCTTGGAACTATTGATTTTTGTTTGGTTTTGTTGGATTTGTTGTTGATATGGTCCATTATGCCAACAGTTTATCTAATACTGGGCCATTCTTTCATTCCAAATATAAATTATATTAGTTATAAATTTCTGTAATCTTTTACTAATATTTTTTTTTTTGCTTCAATATTAAGTAGAGAGATTACTCTGTAATTCTATTTCTCTGTTTTAGCCCCTTCTGGTTTAAGTATTAATATGATATTTGTGTTATAAAAATAATTTAATAGAACTCCTTTAACTATTTTTTCAAATAATTTATATAGTTTTGGAACTAATTATTCTTGAAATGTTTGGTAAATTCATTTGCAAATTCAGCTAGCCCTGAAGATTTTTTTTTCCCCCTCAAGGCTTCCTTTTATAGGTTGTTTAATTACTTTTATTAAAAATGGGGTAATTTCAGTATTTTCTTTCCTTTTCTGTTAATCTGGATAATTTATACTATTGTAAACATTCATACATTTCACATAGATTATCAGATTTATTGGCATACAATTGGTCAAAATAACTCATAATTGCTATTTTAATTTCCTTTTTCTTGTTCGGGAATTCACCTTTTTGCTTCTCATATTGGTAAGTTGGTACTTCTTTTCTTTCCTTCTTTCCTTCTTCCTTCCTTTTTTCCTTCTTTTCCTTTTTTCTTCTTCCCTCCCTCTCTCCCTTCCTCCCGCCTTCCCTCCTTCCCTCCTTTCTTTTTCTTTCTTTCTTTCTTTTTTTTTCTTTTTTCTTTCTTTTTTACTTTCTTTCTTCTTTTCCATGTTTCCTTCTTTCTTCATGTCCTTCTTTCCATTTATAATAAATAAAATCAATTGATTTATTAAATAATACTAAAATAAAATAAATAATTTTATAATTCATAAAAATAATAAATAATAAAAATAAAAACTAGTTCCTAGTTTTATTTGTTAGTTCACAAATTTTTACATTCAATTTTACCTATCTCTCTTTTGATATTAAGAGTTTCTAAATTTATTTTTGTTAATTTGTCCCTTTTTTTCTAGATTTTTATTTGCATGCCTAATTCATGGATTTTCTCCTCTATTTTATTCTATAATCATTTTGAAATATAAAATTTCCCCTAAGAACTGCTTTAGTTGCATTCCATAAGATTTTGTGTGTTGTTTCAATATTATTTCTCTCTTGGATGAAATTGTTATTTCTTTTTTTTTTTTTAATCAGCAATTAATGTGCATGTATATGAGTGTGTATGTATATATATCTAACAATCTATCTTTCTATTTGTATTTACATGTGTGTGTGTATACATATATATGTATATATATGTGTGTGTGTGTATATACACACACACACATATATCTAACAATCTATCTTTCTATCCATTTATATTTCCCCAGATTTAATATAAAAACAATTTTCAGTATTTGTCTTTGAAACCTAGAGTTCCAGATTCTCTCCCTTCCTTCCTTCCCAATACCTATCATTGAGAAGGTACATGTGAGTCATGAAAAATATTTCCATAAATCCATTATATGAAGAGCATGCTCCCCAATAAAAAGCTCAGGAAAAATAAGTTTTTAATAAAGTAAAGTATGCTTCAATATGTAGTCACAAAATGATTTCTTTCACTAACTACAGCCAAGTAATTCATAGGTGATCTACTTCCAATATTGCTTCTACTTTGTGTTTCCCTTCATCTTTTTCTCCATTTATATTTTTCTCTTTCCTTTCATATTTTCCCTCTTTGACATCATTTGCCTTCTTAACCTCACCACTTTCAGTCAATCCTCCATTCTATCAGCACTACATTTTTCCCCTTTCCTCTGCTACTTCTGTCTTCCCTTCTATCAGAGTCCTCACTGCCCTTTTCTTTCACCTATTTTGCTAGGTGATAAATAACTATGCCCAACTAAATGTGTGTCTTGTTACCTCTGAGTCAAATCTGATGAGATTAAGATTTAAGCAGTACTGAAGAGCTTGAAGTACTCATTCTTCTCTTTTATCTCTACTGTAATAAAGCTTTTTTTGCCTTTCCATGTGATGCATTTTATCTTATTTTGCCTTCCTCTTTCCTATTCAATCAGTACAATTTTTCCAACACTTAATTTTTTAAAGAATATCTTCAAATAAATGTCATCATATACCCACACCCCTGTCTTGGTATGCACCCTGTAACTGCCCTAATGTATATACAGTTTTCAAGAATTACAAGTATAGGCTTTACACAAAAGAATACAAACAATTTAATCATATTGAATAATATTTTCTTTTCTTTTTTTATTGGCTTTTTTGTTTACATTTTTATGCTTCTCTACAGCTTTGTATTTGAAGACTAAATTTTCTGTTCACCTTTGATCTTTTCATCTACAAAGTTGAAAATTCTGTATTTCAATAATTATCCATCTTTTCCTTTGAGCAATTATGAACATTTTTTCTTTGTGTTTATTCTTGCTTTAGTCCAATCTCCTTTGTCTTCTATAATATCATATTCCATGCTATCTACCTTTAATTTTTTAATGTAGAAGCTATTAAGTCCTAAATCTGACAGTGCCTTTATGGTATTTGAATTGTTTCTTTGTGGCTGCCTGTAGTATTTTCTTCTTGATAATTCTGATAATTCTACATTTTTTTCAATCAATATGTTGAGTTCTTTTTCATATGTTGAGATCCCCAAAAGAAATAATTCTTTTTGTTGTTGTTGCTATAGCTTTTTATTTACATGATATATACATGGGTAAATTTTCAGCATTGACAGTTGCAAAACCTTTTGTTCCAATTTTTCCCCTTCCTCTTCTTATGCCCTCCACCAGATGGCAGGTTGACCAATACATGTTAAATATGTTAAAATATATGTTAAATACAATATATGTAGACATGTCCATACAGTTATTTTGCTGTACAAAAAGAATCAGATCTGAAATAGTGTACAATTAACCTGTGAAGGAAGTCAAAAATGCAGGCAGACAAAAATAGAGGGATTGGGAATTCTATGTAGTGGTTCCTACTCATCTCCCAGAGTTCTTTCACTAGGTGTAGCCAGTTCAATTCATTACAGCTGTATTGGAACTGATTTGATTCATTTCATTGTTGAAGAGGTCCACTTCCATCAGAATTGATCATCATATATTGTTGCTGAAGTATGTAATGATCTCCTGGTCCTGCTCATTTCACTCAGCATCAGTTCATGTAAGTCTCTCCAGGCCTTTCTAATATCATTCTGCTGGTCATTTCTTATAGAACAACAATATTCTATAACATTCATATATCACAATTTATTCAGCAATTCTCCAATTGATGGACATCCACTCAGTTAACAGTTTTTGGCCACTACAAAAAGGGCTGCCACAAACTTTCTTGCACATACAGGTTTCTTTCCCTTCTTTAAGATCTTTTTGTGGTATAAGCCCAGTAGTAACACTGCTGGATCAAAGGGTATGCACAGTTTGATAACTTTTTGAGCATAGTTCCAAATTGTGATCCAGAATGGCTGGATGTATTCACAATTGTACCAACAATGTATCAGTGTTCCAGTTTTCCTGCATCAAAAGAAACAATGCAATTATCATGGGACAACAGTCTGGATTATGCAGGATTTGCCAATTTCTACAATAAAGGATCAAAGTATCTGGAATATCATGTTGTGAAGAGAAAAGGACCTTGGATTACAACCAAGAATCAATACTCAGTAAGACTGGGTATAATCTTTCAGAGGAAAAGATGGAACTCCAATGAAGTGAGAGACTTTCAATCATTTCTAATGAAAAGAACAAAATTAAACAGAAAATTTCATTTTTAAAAATGAGACTTAAGAGAAACATTAAAAGGGAGTTTTGAACACATTAGTTTCAGAAAAAGCCAGAAAAGACTTATATGAATTGATGCTGATTGAAGTGAGAAGAAGCAGTAAAACATTTTACACAGCAAAAGCAAGATTGTGTGATGGTGATGGTCAACCATAATACCCTTAACTCTTCTCAGCAATTCAGGGATCCAATGCAATTCCAAAGAGCTTTGGATAAAAAAAATCCACATCTAGAGAGAGAACTATGGAATCTGGATGCAGATGAAAGCATACTGTTTTCATCTTTTTGTTCCTACTTTTTTTCTTTTTCATGGTAGTTTCCTATTATTCTGATTTTATCATACCCCCAAAAATGACTCATATGGGATGTACATATGAACATTCATAAAGAATGTACATGTGTAATCTCCCCAAAAAGAAAAGAAAAGAAAAGAAAGATGTTCAAGCTTTTATTTATTTCTTCATCTATTCTTTGATTGTTTGTATATTTATAGCTTATGGCTTTCAGTGATCCAATAATTCTTAAATTCATTCTCCTGGATCTATTTTCCCAAGCAGTTGCTTTTCCAATGACATCTATTACATTTTCTTCTATTTTTTCATTCTTTTAATTTTGATTGATTTTTTGATATTTCATGGTGTCATTAGCTTCCATTTGCCCAAATCTTAGTTTTAAATAATAATTTTCTTCAGTTAGCTTTTGTGCCTCATTTTTCATTTGGTCATTTGTCCTTTTTTTTTAAATTAATTGTATTATTTTCTTGTTATACATGTATATTAACTTATTTAATACACATCTCTTTATGAATCATGATGGCAGAGAAAAATCAGAACAAAAGGGAAAAATCATAGGAGAGAAGAAAACCAGAAAAAAGTGAACATACCATGTGTTGATTTACATTCCATCTTCATGGTTCTTTTTCTAGTTGCAGATGATGTTTTTTTCTGTTATGTTACTGGGAGCTGTTGAATTACATGGGAGCCACCTGACAGTAGTTGTTAGAGATCTAACCCAGACCTACAGAATGGATTTTCTCTTGTGAGAGGATGATGCAAGGAGACTGAGAGGCAGTTGCTGTTCTCTGACCTCTCCACTGAGAGGCCACTGCTTTGTCTGACCTCTCTCCTCTTCCCTCTGCCTCCAATTTATCTCATACCCAGTCCACAACACCTGTATCAGCAAAGGCTGCCCTGCAACTCCTTCAGATGCTATGATTCACAGCTTTGGAGGCTCCCAGAGAATTGACCTGTCCTTTAACATTTTTTCTATGCAAAGTTTATTGGGATTGTCTTGGATCACTGACTCACTGAGAAACACCAAGACTTTTACAGTTGATCATTGTACAATCTTGCTATTACAGTTTACATGTATTCCATGTTCTGTTTGTTTCACTCAGCACCAGTTCATGTAAATCTCTCAAGGAATTTCTAAATTTAGCTTGTTCATCATTTACCTTCAAAAACAACAACTTATTCATCCATTCTCCAATTGAAGGATATCTATTCATTTTCCAATTTCTTGCTACCACATAGAGAACTAATAAAACATTTTTAGACATGTGAGTTCTTTTCCCTTCTTTGTGATTTATTTGAGGTACAGATTCAGTAGTAGCACTGCTGGGTCAGAGGGTATATATAGTTCCAGCAATTTGGGGCATAGTTTCAAATTGCTCTCCAGAATGACTGGATCATTTTACCACCACCAACAATGCATTAGTGTCCCAATTTTCAAACATCCCATCCAACATTTATCATTATCTTTTCCTGTCATCTTAGGCAATCTCAGAGGTGGAAATGTACCTGAGAGTAGTTTTAATTTGCATTTCTCTAATCAATAATAATTTGGAACTTTTTTTTTTAATATGACTATAGATGGCTTTACTTTTGTCATTTAAAAATTGTCTGTTCATATCTTTTGCCCATTTGTCAATTGGGGAATGACTGCTTTCTTACAAATCTGCCACATTTTTAAATATATATTACAAATGAAACCTTTATCAAAAACACTGAATAAAAAAATTTCACCTATTTTGTACTTCTTTTTTGCTCTTGTTTAGTTTTGTCTGTTCAAAAACCATTTCATTTAATGTAATCAAAATTGTCTGTTTTCCATTTCATAAAGTTCTCTAATTCTTCTTTTGTTATAAATTCTACCCTTCTCCAAAGATTTGACAGGTAAATTATGCTTTGCTCTCCTAATTTGCTTATGGTATTAACTTTTATGCTTAAATCATTTACCCTTTTTGAACTTATTTTGGTATGTGATGTGAGATGTAGGCCTATGTTGAGTTTCTAGCATATTATCCAGTTTTCCTAGCAAGTTCTATAAAATAGTGAATTCTTATCCAAGAGACTTGAGTTTGAAGGTTTATCAAATACTAAATTACCATGGTAATTGATTCGAGAGTCATGAGTATCTAATCTATTCCACAGATCCACAACTTTATTTCTTGGTAAGTATCAAATAGTTTTGATGACAGCTGCTTTAAAATAGAGTTTAAGATCTGATACAGCTAGACCATACTCCTTTGTATTTTGTTTTCATTAATTCCTTTGATATTCTTGATATTATGTTCTTCCAGATAGATATTATCATTATTTTTAACAATAAAAACTATTTTGGCAGTTTGATTGGTATTGCACTAAACAAATAGATGGGTATAGGTAGAATTCTCATTGTTATCATACTAACAGCCTATTCATAAGCAGTTGATATTTTCCTGTTGTGTAGATCTGACTTTATTTGTGTGAGAAATATTTTGTAATTGTGTTCATAGGGTTCCTGGGTTTGTCTTGCTATGTAAATGCTCAGATATTTTATTTTGTCTACAGTTATTTTAAATGAAATTTCTCTTGCTATCTTTTACTGCTGAGTTTTGTCAGTAATATATAGAAATGCTGATGATTTTTGTTGATTTATTTTATATCCTGCAACTTTGCTAAAACTGTTAATTTGTCAAGTAGATTTTTGGATGAGTTTCTAGGATTCACTAAGTATATTATCATATCATCTCAAAAAGTGACAATTATATTTCCTCATTGTTTATTCTAATTCTTTAACTTCTTTTTTTTTTTCCCTTATAGCTGAAGCCAACATTTCTGGTATAATGTTGAATAATAGTGGTGATAAGAGGCCTCCTTGTTTCACCCCTGATATTATTGGGAATGCATTCAGCTTCCCTGAATTACAAATTATGCTTGCTGTTGGTTTTTTGATAGATACTGCTTATTATTTTAAAGAAAGCTCCTTTTATTTTTGTGCTCTCTAATGTTTTTAATAGAAATGGGTGATGTATTTTGTCAAAATATTTTTCTGCATCTTTGAACTTACCATCTAATTTCTGTTGGTTTTGTTATTGATATTGATTATGGCAATAGGTATATTGAGCCTGATATTGAGCCAGTCCTACTTTCCTATTATAAGTCCCACTTGGTTATAATGCATTATTCTGCTGAAAAGTTGTTATAATATCTTTGGTAATATATAATTTTTTTTTTAAATTTTTGATTTGATGTTCATTAGAGATGTTGCTCTGTAACTTTTTTTTTCCTCTTTTGGCATTTCCTGTTTGAGGTATCAGTGCTATAGTTTGTATCAAAGAATGAATTTGACTATTTTCCAAATAGTTTGCATAGTATTGGAATTAATTATTCTTTAACTGTTTAGTTAAATTCCATCTGACTCTAGAGGTTTTTTCTGAGGGAGTTCATTGATGCTTTGTGCAATTTCTTTTTTCTAAAATGGGGTTATTTAAGTAACTTCCTCTTCTGTTAATCTTGGGAATTTATATTTTTGTAAATATTGATCCATTTTTATTAGACTGCTAAGACTGTGTGATATATATGATATAGTTGTGCAAAATAGCTCCTAATTATTACTTTAATTTCTTTTTCATTGGCAGTAAATCCACCCTTATCATTTTTAATGATGGTGCTTTTTTTTCTTCCTTTTTTCTAGTCAAATTAACCAAAAGTTTATCTATTTCATTTTTTTTTCATAAAACCAAAACTTAGTTTTATTAATTACTTCAATAGTTTGCTTAGTGCCAGTTTTACTAATCTTTCCTTTGAGTTTCAGAATTTCTAATTTGGTCTTTATCTGGGGTTTTTTATTTGTTCTTTTTAAAACTTTTTTATTTGCATGTTGAATTCATTGATCTTCTCCTTCTCTATTTTATTCACATAATTATTTAGAGATATAAACTTAAGAACTGCATTGGCTGCATTTCATAGTTTTTGATATATTCATTCATATAACAATTGCTATTTTACCTTTTCCTAGACAATTTTGCTTTTTAAAGTCAGATCATACTCAGTTCTGACCCAATCTTTCTTTTGAATCACTCAGTTACTGGTGTCAGGCTTAAACATGATTTATATTTCCACATGTTAAAGACAAACAGTTTGGTTTTTTTTTTGAGTCCCTTGAAATTAGACTTGGATGCTGCTTCTTATGTGTTAAATTGTCTATTGAGTTCAGGTTTGGTGGAAACAAAATCCTTAAAATCTGCAAATTCATTGAATTTCCTTTGTTGTTGTTCTTCAACATTATGCTTAGTTTTGCTGTGTATAATATTTTTGGTTATAGACCTAGTTCTTTTGATTGTTCAAAATATTTTATTCCAGGACTTGTGGTCTTTTATTGTAATTGCTGATAAATCCTTTACAATTCTCAATATAGATTCAGTATATTGATTTTTTTTTTGGTCCTTTGCAACATTTTTTTTTTTTAATCTGGGTTTTTTGAAAACTTAGCCATAATATTCCTATAAGTATTTTTTTTTCTTTTTTTTTCCTTTTCCTTTTGGAGGATCTCTTTGAGATGGTAATCAGTGATTTTGTTTTTGTTTGTTTTTTTGTTTGTTTTTTTTTTTTTAATTTTTATTTCTACTTTCCCCTCTTATTCTAACACTTCTGGACCACTTTTTTGATTATTTATTGAAACATTGTGTCAAGGCTCTTTTTCTCATCACAACATTCAGGTTGTCTGAAGGCCATGACCAATTATTTTTCCCAATTTTTCTTATGTTTTCTCTTGTTGATCTGTTCTCCAGATCTGTCATTTTTCACATTCTCTTCATTTATTTTATTCTTTGTATTTTGTTTTGATCTTTGTTAGTCCCTTATTGTCTGACTGGTTTTCCCTTACTTAATTCTAATTTTCAAAGTATTATTTTCTTGTTTAAGGCTCTGGATCTCCTTTTGTACTTGGTTGACTTTCTTTTTATACTCTTCTTGTTTTTCTTATATGTTCTTATGAATTTATTTTTTATTTTTCCTCATTGTCCCTTATTTGATTTTTAAGGTTTGTTTCTTTTGTTTTTGCTTTTCTTTTATTTATTTTTGTTTTTTTTTGTTTGTTTGTTTTGTTTTGTTTTTTAGTTCTTCTATAATTGTATCTGGGTAGATAGCTATTTAATTTCTTGGTGCATGCAAGACTTTTTTTAACTTCATTATCCTAATTTAAAGACAAACCCCAGTGTTCCCTATTCCCATAGTAAGATTCTATGGTTGGGTTATTCTTCTTTGCCTGCTCATTAAGAAGAAAAAAAAAGAACTTAATAGTATAAGCACCTCTAATCCTGGAGTGGTGAAGGGGAGTGGCTGATGTATCTGTGTTTCACTTCAGTTGTCTCCTCTGACCTTGAACTCCAAACCAAAAAGTCCATCATCCTATAAGTGCTCACAGCCAGCACCATATTTGCCCCCTAATTCTTCTGCACTAGCTGGGTGTATTTGTTCCTTTCCACCCAAAGTCCTGTCTCTATAACACAGAAGGGCCTGGAATTCCTTATTAAAAGAGGTTCCTCAATCTTCCAGCACTCAGATCCCAGATTCCCCAGGTTGTCTGAAAGATGAAGATTCTTGTGGTTCTGGCCCAGGCTATGTCTGAACCCAGCTAACCTCAGGATTCCATGCTATTTCTCTGGAGCTAGCCTGGAGATGTATAAACTT
This sequence comes from Antechinus flavipes, assembly GCF_016432865.1. Taxonomy (NCBI): domain Eukaryota; kingdom Metazoa; phylum Chordata; class Mammalia; order Dasyuromorphia; family Dasyuridae; genus Antechinus; species Antechinus flavipes. The sequence continues at coordinate 487,064,751 of NC_067398.1, read as the reverse complement.
AACAGTTAATCCTCCTGATATTCTATTTTGTGTGTTTGAAAAGTTGCTTTCCTCAGTAAATTTTTGTGCTTCTTTCTCCAAGCTATTGAATTAAAAAAAAAATGTGTACTGATTTCTTTTCCTGATTTTTTTCTACTTCTCTTTCTTATTTTTAAAAATCCTTTTTGAACTCTTAAAGGAGAACTTTTTTGTAGCTTCACATGTAGGCATTTTGACATTGTTCTCTTCTAATTTTGTCTTCTGATCTTTCCTGTATCCATTGTAGCTTTCTATGGACAGGGCTCATTTTGATTTTTGGTTTATTTTTAAAATTGAGCTGTTCTCTTAGGGCACATGGGTTTCAAGTGTTTCAAGATTCTTTTCCTATAAGACAGAGGCCTCATCACTAGCTTTTGATGTTGGGGCCAGAGATGTTGTTGACTTTTCCACTATAGTTGTGTGGTTCTGCCTAGTCACTCCTGTTTTGTCTGTGTTCCAGGGCTAGCAATCTGCCTTCTGTGTTGGGTTTGGAAGCCTTGTAGCTGGTCTATGGTCCAGGACTTAAGTTTCTTGGCAACTGATCTATTTTGAGCCTAAAACCTTCCTGGTAGATTGTATATACCACACCTGTGCTGTTATGCTCTTGTTTTACTCAAGTAAGACAGAACTTTTCTAAAATCCTTCTAAGTTATCTTAAGCTAGAAAATTATTTCACCTTGTCTTTTTGTTGATTCTGTCCCTCCAGAATTCATTTAGACACTTGATTTAGTGTTCTTTCTGAGGATAACTGATGAAAGTTCAAATGATGTCCTGGCTTCTCTCCACCATTCTATTTTTTTCTTCTGTTTATTGCTCCCCCTTGCCTATCTTAACCTTAACTCCTTCTCACAAATGTTTTCCTTTTGTCACTGCCTCCCTCAATATGTGCTCCTTTCTATCACTCCTCTCCTTTTTCTTTTCTGTTTCCCCTACTACTCCCACCTTTTCTTCTATCTACTACCTCTGTTTTCTTTTCCCTTTCTCTTTCTTCTTCCTTATAGGATAAGAAAAAGTTTCTATGCCTACCTGAGTATCTGTTGAGCTCTTCTTGAGCCAAATCTGATGAGATTAAAATTAAATGTAAAGGACTGCTTGCCATCTGCGGGAGGGAGTAGAAGAAGGGAGGGGAAAAATCAGAACAGAAGTGAGTGCAAGGCATAATGTTGTAAAAAATTACCCTGGCATGGGTTCTGTCAATAAAAAGTTATTTACAAAAAAAAAGAGAGAGATTAAAGTTAAAATAGTGCTCATTCCTTTCTATTTTTTTCCCCCTTCTAGTGTAATAGATCTTTTGTTCCACTTTGTGGGAAGTAACTTTATCCAGTTGCCTTCCCTTCCCTCTTCTCCCAATAAAATGATTTCTGTACTCTTTCATTTCCTTTTTTTAAGCCAATTCATATTCACATTCTCTGTCTATTTTTTTATTCTCCTTTTAATTGCCTTAATAAAGTTTTGAAGAGTTACAAATATCATCTTCCCAACTAGGCATGTAAACCATTTAACTTATTAATATTTTTTTTTTATTTGTACCTTTTTATATGTCTCTTGTGTCTTGTTTTTGATGATTAGAATTTCTATTTAATTCTTGTATTTTTATCAGAAATGATTGAAAGTTCCCTATTTCATTGACTATCCATCTTTTCCCCAGAAATATTTCTCCCGATTTTGCTAGATAATTGACTCTTCATTGTAGTGAAAGTTCAATGAGATGATTCATGACAGTTCCAATGGGTACCCAGAGAGGGAACTGTGGGGATTGAGAATGTATCACAACACAGTATTTTCACCTTTTTTATAGTTATTTGCTTGCATTTTGTTTTCTTTCTAATTTTTTTCCTTTTTGATATGAATTTTTTGGTGTGTATGCAGCATGATAATTGTAGAAATGTGTATAGAAGAAATGTATATGTTTAGCAGATTACTTGCTATCTAGGAGAGGGGATGGAGGGAAAGGAGGAAGAAAAAAAATTGGAACACAAAATTTTGCAAAGATAATTATCTTTGCATATTGATATTTATCAATATTTGATTGATAATTATCTATGCATATATTTTGAAAATAACTTTAATAAAAATAAATAAATTTACTGGCTATTTAAAATATGTAAAAAATAAATACATAAAGACTCTCACCTTGAGAAGTTTATATTCTGTTGAAGAAGACATCACCTACCCCCCCCCAAAAAAAAAAAAAAAACCTAAAACTAAACACACACACACACACACACTCTTATACATGTACACATACACACATGGATATCTGTATATCTCTGTGTATATGTGTTTGTCTGTATATGTACATACACGTGTATTTGCCCACACTGTGAATGAACTGACTAAAAGTCAACTTACATACATATATATTCGGTTTTGCATATGCATTGTATTACCAATATCTAAGAAAGGGGCTTACACTACAATAAAAACATAATAAATACTTATTGAATTGAGTACCCAACCTTCTAGTAGCTGGCAAAAGTCACATATTTGATTTGGCAGACATAATATATTGGAACTGGCCCCACATCATTCTGGGAGTGGCACTCATAAGAAGGCATTCTGCTTTCCAGAAAATTGAATGAAAGAATCAGTAATTTGCTCACACTGTGGTTGAACTGAGCAAAAGTCATCTTTTGAATATTAACACCAGACATACAAATGTTATTATTTTTATTCTGTTTCCATCCAAGTCCAAAGAACTGTAACACTCACATACTCTTTTTCTGTCATATGTAACAAATACACATTTTTTGGCAGTTCTCTGTGATTCAAAGACTGTATACTCTGACAGTGATTATACTAATTTCAAAGCTTTCCTGCTTGTCACAGTAGCTCAGAACTGATGATAGAAAATAAAAGGCTCCACATGAAAACCAATGTAGAAATCAGAAACAATTTGTGTACCTCTCCTCCCCTGAAAACTCCTACTACCTGTTGCAATTTGCTCTATATATACCATCCTCCAGATATTTCAAGCAGAAGAGTTTGCCAATTAAATCATAACTGAAGGATGTTTTCCCCTTTAATGGTAAGGAACATTTGCTCCTTCCTTGAATGTCTGGATTTGAAATAAAAAACAAAAAATACTGAATTCTACATTATTCCTCATTACTCTGAAGCAATTTGATCTTAAATTTTGTACCTTTGTAAAATGTATACATTCTTTATTCATGGAATTGGTGTACTTTAAAATTATTTCAAGGACATTCTCTATAGACTAGAATGGCAAAACCTTTGGTAATTTTGTGGCAGAAATTACATATAGAAGAAATCTAGAAAGTTCAGAATTTCAGACCTTCATTACATCTATTGTGGGAGGGAAATTCATCAGCTTTTCTTGATTTGAATTCAAGTCAACCTAACTCTAGAGCTATTACTCTATTCACTGAGTCACCTAGTTGTGAAGCTACATACATACATACATACATGCATGCATACATTTGTATCTATACATAAGTATAGATAATATATACACAAATTATATATGTGTGTGTGTTTGTGTGTGTGTGTGTGTTTGTGTGTGTGTGTGTGTATAAGCTTCATAAAACATATTATTTAGATAATACCATTGATGAGGTGTGAGAATTGAGGGTAAGAGATCCCCTAACAGCAATGGGATCTCCTTGGCAGGATGTGGCAGGCTTTTCGAAAGAATTTGCAAACCCCAGTGAACACAGGCATAAGGTTTGTGGAAAAGAATGGGATTTATTTTCATAAAGAAAACAGTGGACAAGGTCCTGTTAGGAATGTAGCAAAGGTGGATTACACTGAGAAGAAAATATCTTCCGCAGTGGGCAAAATCCTGTTAAGACTTCTGAAAAGATTTATGTGCATATAGCACTAGATATATTGGGGCTGTTTTCTTCTTTGGTGGTAAGCTAGGGGCCAACTCCTGAGAGACTGATTTTCAACTCAATTCAATTCAATTCAAAATTGAATGAAATTATTTAACTGGGAGTCTGAGCCACTCAAAAGGATGTTGACTATGCCCCGGGCCAAGATTTCCAATTGAATGAGACCACTTAACTTGGGAAGGGTGTTGTCTGGGAAAAGTGTGCCCCTCCCAGGGGAGAGCTTGAGACCCCAAATCAATATTCTCCCACAGATTAAAGGGGGAGCATTTTTAGTGCTCCTCAAAGGTTAAAGGGGACACAATTTACATTACTATTATCCCTATTTTACAAATGAGAAAATTGAATCCAAATTAAGTATTTTAAGCATGTTATAGATTTAGTAAGATTTTAGAAGAGAATTTGAAAAGAAGTCTTTTAAAATTTATTTTATTTTCAATTAATAAGTCCTTGGTTTTCTCTCCTATCCTTTCATTCTTAAAACAACAATAGCAAACAAACAAACAAAACATACAAGAATTATTTATAATCAAAGGAAATAAATTTCCACAGATTTAAAAAATATATGTCTCATTTGGCATCTTAAACTATCACCTCTATTTTAGGTGTTATATAATATTTGTCATTATTGATTTTATGACTTGAGTTTATTCACTTTTTTATTATTCAATTTTATGGTACTTAAGTTTTCCAAAGCTGTTTGTTTACCCTTTTGTTACTATTATACAAATTGTTCTTCTGATTCTTACTATTTAAGTTCCTAGATGTTTTCTGATTCTTTGTCAATATATTCCTTTTGACATTTCTTATGGTACAATGATGTACAATATATGGTACAATGATTTCATTAATATACCATAATTTGGTTAACCACCCACCATTTCTGGACCAACCTCTTAGTTTCTGTGTTTTCTGCTACAAAAACAATGGAAATGATATTTTTCAATATATTGGGCTTCCCTCTCTCCTTTTTTTGGACCCTTTAGGATATAGGTCAAGAAGCAATATCTCTCTGTAAAAGGATATACTTATTAGTAAAACTTTTGATACATAGTTCAAAATTATTTTGCAAAAGAGATGAATCAATTTGAAGGCTTATCAAAAGTGCATTATTGTGCCTACTTTTCTGTAGCTTTTTCAATATTTGTCATTTGACTATTTTGTCATCTTTGTCAATTTGAGAGCTATGAGTAGGAATATCAGAATTGTTTTAAAGTGCTTTTCTCTTTGATATAAGTAATTAAGATCATTTTTCCATCAGGTCATTGACAGCTTGAATTTTGTTTTCCTTTGAATACTGCCTCTTCATATTCTTTGACTATATTATCAATTATGCAAGGCAATCACTCTTATATACCTATATTAGCTCTTCCTATATATTGGAAACAAGACCAACTTTTCTGTAATTTGTCATTCTAGGGAATTTTCTACTGTATTGAGGGATAAGTTTTGAGCCAGAGTTCACACATCCAATTTGCAACAGAGACAGAACCTTAAACCCCAGACTTTCTTTCTCTAAGTCAATTCTATTTCAGTTACACCACATTTCCCACTCACACTAATAGTCAGTCAATGTAAATCATTTTTAGATTTGTGAAATCCACTATATAAGATATTTTATTTTATTCTTACATGTAGAGATGACAATTGACAACATAAAGGCAACAAGGGCCTGCACATTCCATGGTATAGATTGTCCAAATTCAAATGTAATTCCTAAAATATTTACCAAAATATTTCTACAGTGTAATGCAAATATTATTAATTTATGTTTTTTCTAAATAAGACAGCCAGTAGAGACAAACTTCTAGCTGATGCTGACATTCAAATAGTTTGACATTGTTGAGATAAGCTTTATTATTATTCCTGTAAGAAGAAACTCAGAATCAGACAATTTTAGTGACTTGCCTAGGGTCACAGAGTTACACAATATCTGGAAAACAACGAAAACTCAAATCTTCATGCCTTTCAGACTTTCTATTCATTATGCTATCCAGCTACTTTTATAAATGTTGAATCAGTGACTCCAGAGAAACTAACTTGTGACAACAAAAAGAGCATACAACAGAATTACTGTTCATAAAATCAGGATATTTTATCGTTCTATGAAAGCCAATAAAAACTTCATGTAGGTGATAATAGTAATTTAGGCCTACTTTTTGGCCCATGAACACTTAGGCTTAAATACTTTTTCCTGTTCTGTCTTTCACAATGCATAATCCTCATACATTTCCTCAAAGTCAGAGCTGATCTAAAGCATCAGTGAAATAGTCAATCTCTTATTGAAGAAGATTAGTTTTACAATCTTTATCTTAAAACAAAAACAAAAATCCATGAGAAAATAAAGAACAACAACCTCATCTGTATCTGCGTTGTTACTAATCTGTCCCTTAGAGTTATCACAAATTTTTGATACGTGCAATACTTAATAAAGGTTATATTTACAAAAATTAAGATAATTATCAAATTTTCCTGTCAAACACCAAAATCTCTTGCCTTTCATATTTTCCTTGTCTTCTCTATTTAGTGCCAGTAGTTCATCTAAAAAGCTGAGTTATATCCATGAGTTGATATTTCAAAAATATGTACTCTCCTAATATGTATTCATATAAGCAGGAATTTCCTGAGAATACTGACTTAATGGAAAGTGATTATTTGAATTCTAGCATCCTAGAAGGCTAAAGTAGAACCTATTATAGGCCACTTAGAACTTGTATTCTTTAATTTGTACTTTTCGGATTTTTGCTTACTTTTTTAAATACATAGGCCTGTTCCATTAAGAAGCAACACCATTATCATCACATGAATAAAATTTACATATCCCTGGAAAAAAGATAAAAAATCCAAGATTGTCAGATATTTACCTGGGCTCAAGTTCACAGGATAGGCAGTGATTGTATCATTTCCTCGTTTCCTTTTGCCACACATACACACCCTCACACACATATATTTATATAGATAGATAGATACAAACATGGGTGCATATATATGTACATACACACATATGTATACTTAGATAGATAGATAATAGAGAGAGAGATAGTTACCCTTGTTCAGAACTTGACAGTGATCTCTACCCTTACTTTCAAAAATGTTTGCAAAATAGCCCAAAGGAGGAACTTAATCCTTTTCTTTTAACTATAAGCAATATTCATTATATTTTTTCCAAGTTTCAAGGCTGGTACAGTATGATAAAATTTTCAATGTTCTCACCCTGTCACACTGGCGAGCAGTCAGTTCACACTACCAGCAGGGTCTTCTCATTTCTTCAACATTGAGGTACAAGCGTTATGATAACACTTAGTTTCTGAAAATCATGGAATGCAGAACTCCTGGATTATGGTTGACAAATATTTTCCTTTGGTAAGCTTGGAATTCATGCCTTGGAGAGGGTAAAAAAGAAAAAAAAAGTTAAACTACATTTGAAAAATAAAACAACATCACAAGAATAATGAAAAGACCTTTAAAACTTTAAACATAGCAACAACAACTAATATATACTATAGCATGCTCTGAATTACCAAATTAATCAAGACAAATCAAATTCTCTGGCACTAATTGTGACTAGAGAAGTCCTTAAAGGAAAGTTCACAATTTCTTATTTAATATCTCCTCTACTGATAATTGTCTCATAACAAGAATCATTCCATTCCCTAACACTTCTTTGATTATCTGTGTTATATCTAATAGGTCAGATAGCTAAGATGTCAATACAAATGAAATATCCCATGAGACATTTGTATAGACTCATCCCTATTACCAGGAATTGCACTGGGAGCTCTGAGAAGTTTGTCACTTTTATTTGGTATTATGCCCTGACAAATATACTACCCAGGTGTCATGAGCAGTATCAATTTAATTAAGGCTTTGTTAGTTCTTCTCTAGTTTGCAGTTTAATATCTTACTCCTTTATAATCAAATGGGGTAGAAAAGTAATGTTCAGTTTCCAGGTTCCAGTGTTTTTGTGATTCCCAACTGATTTGTGTTTTTATATACAAAGACAAAAACAAAAAAAGTGATATCTTTATTTTCCCCCCAACAAGCTGCTTGCTAGGTTGTTGCCCTTTACTAACAAAAAGGACCCAAATGACACCATTATGTTAGAATCAAGTTATAATGCATCCAGCTGTAGCTGATCAGATCAATACAATCTGGGAATGCTCTACCACAGGTTCAGGCACAAATATTACATATGAACATTTGGGGTGGCTCCTTAAAGGACTGTTCAAACAGTAAGTGACTTCAAAATCTCAATGCTGTTTCCAGTGAGAAAACAGATTTATGACCTGGGGCACCTAGTGCAGGGTTATGACCACAGCTCCCAGTGCATCCATACATGCTGCTTGATCATTTGCCTGTTGAAACAGGACTTTGAGATAGATAGAAATGGCAAAATAATATGGAGGATGTCTTTTAATTCATACATAAACTGTATGAAAGTGAAGCAAAGGTTTAGGAAGTCCTTGGTCTCATTCTTTCTTCCAGAATCATCACTGTCCAGTGGCGGGACAAAGTTGAGGCTCAGGTGATTACTCATGATGCAGTGCATGATCTTGGTGTCTTTGGTATCTAACCAAACTCTAATCCTTCAACAATGTCCATTTTTGATACCTTCATAACCACTAGAACAAATTGTTTTCATCCACCCATTTTACAAGGCAAAGTCTTCATGTATTTCATTTAATATTCTTCAGTGACCCTCAACCTGTTTGGCTCCTACCTAAATGATTTACCAATGTGTGGCCATTGTGCATGGTATAGCTTTTGGGAGCCACAGATGAGGACTCAACAGTCATTTGACTGAAGGTACTAGTCTTGCCTCAACACACCCCACACTTCAGCTAAGAGTCATTTAAGTGAGAGAGAGAGAGAGAGAGAGAGAGAGAGAGAGAGAGAGAAAAGAGAGAGAGAGAGAGAGAGAGAGTGTGTGTGTGTGTGTGTGTGTTTTATATTGTTATTAGTAAAAATTTTTGTAATAAGATTTATTTATCTTTTGTTTAAAATTGAAAGATCAAGATACCCTGGGTATGTATTCAAGCTTTGGATTCTTTTTTTTTTTTTTCTTTGTGTGTGTGTGTGTGTGTGTGTGTGTTTGGTAAGAAATAAAATCCCACAGTTTCTAGTGAAACAAAATATGACATCTCATAAAATCTAATAATTGAAAGGAAGGAATCAAGGCTAACCCCCACTTAAAGGAGAAAGTTGTTTTTTGTTTGTTTGTTTTTTAATATATCATACATATTGCATCTTCTTGATCAGGTCTAGACAGAGAATTTCCTCTGAAAGTCTGTATAATCCATTGTCAGACCCCTGATATAATTAGGAATAAATTCCTGATGATCTGATCCATTGACCTATCCAATCATTTGTCCTAAATAACTCTTCTAAAATCAAGCATAAATATTACTTCCCCCTCAAAAGTACAGTACTTTAAAGAGTCATATGCAAAGTCTTACTCTTGAGTAATTCCAGTCATATAGATATTCCCTAAAGAAAAAAGGATAAAAGAACAAGGTGAAAACTGTGAGGGGATTTTGGTGACCTGAGTGAATTATTCTATATGTCTATGTTTATGATCCCTCTTGTCACAGATGAATGCAAGAAATGTCTTATATATGGTTATGTAGCAAACCACATGAAGTCTTAGGAATGAATTCTCTGAATTACTAGATAGCAATATATTCTGCATCAGTATTTTGACAACACATGCAGAACTTTTCTGGGAATGCCTAAGGGATAATGTCTCCTCATCAGCTGTTGGAGGACCATGCCATCCTCAAACTTATTTCTGAGTGTACTGAGTGAAAACCAGAATTTAATTTAATTTAATTTAATCACAATATATAAGTATGTTATTTTATATGAGATAATTTAAGGATAGAATAATCACAAGTCTAAATAGACATTTTCCAGGTATGTTGAAGATTCGTGGTGGATTAAATTATCTTAATAACAACTTCCCCATTCATCTCAGGATTCTACTATAGATTTTCCTTAAGTCAGAGTAAGCAAAGTATCTTCAGCAGAATTTTGTCTTTGAAAAGGATTTTGAAATCCATAGGTGTGGCTTTTATATTTAAAATAATATAGTTATACAAAATAGCTCAGATACTTTTAATTTCTTGTGTATTTTTAATTTATGGAATAAAATAAACATTTCTTTAGCATAGTACACTAAAAGGCATGATAACACATGAATCTCCTATTATATTTTGCATAAGTTATTATTCCTTTCAAATATAAAACAAAATTATCCTGTAACTTTGTTTTTTTTTTTTTTTTTCTGTTTTATTCTTCCCTCCTCCTGCCCTAAAGATGGTTATCATTAGACACAAATGGGTATATGTGTATATATACATATATGTAAAGTTGTTTTTTATTTCCTTTTATTTATCAGTTATTTCTTTGGATGCAGATACCATTTTTCTTCAAATGAAAACTAATTGATTTCCTCAAACTCATTCTTAATACAATATTGATCTTCCTTCATACAGTGTTTTCTTGGTTCTGCTCACTTTGCTTTTCATTATTTCATGCATGTTTTTCTAAAATCTTTGAGTTTATCATTTCTCATAGCCCAGTGGTATTCAACCACAATCATATACCATAATTTGGTTAAATATTCCCCAATTTATAGAACATAATCCAATGTGCCCCTAAGAAGTATCCTATGAATTATTATTATTGTCATTATACTATCATCATCATCATCATCATCATCATCATCATCACCTCTAGTTGGTCACATCATCTGTGACCAATGAATATCATCTCCATGGGAAGGATGTCATTATATGCAGGGAATTGACATATTACATGGGAATACAATCTTAACTCTGTTAAAATATATGTTGGTCAGATTCTTCTATTTCATAATAAATTTAAAAAAATGCAGAATCCCTCATTTGCTAATATAATTAATGGTATTTATGTCCTCAAAAAAAAATTACTTCAGCACATAAAGAAACTTAGTTCAGCATTATTAAATTCCTAAATCTAGTATTTAGAAATTAGAAGTCTAAATCTCCAAATACATAGAAGCACAAAAGTCATTTTTTTTTTTCTCGGCAGACAAAACCTGAATGAAATACACACATACATTTACACAATGCATATATGTTCACATACATCTGAACAAGAATACATACACAAAGCACATATATACATATGTATTTATACTTATATATACACATACATGTCTAATGTATGTACATACAAATGGGGAAAAAAAAAAGTAAAAGTATATGAAAGTGTTGCCTGAGGGCACTGAAAGGATTTGTCCGCATTGAAACTTTAGTATATGCTAGAGGAAATATATGAATCCTTAAGTTCCTAATTTTAAAATCATTTCTGTGTTTCTGTGTATTTTTCTCTCTGTCTCTGTCTCAATCTGTCTCTCTTCCATGTTTTCATTTCTTATATGTGGTTGCTTTTGTGACTAGTCTTTGGTCAATGATTGCTGCTAATATAATTTCTGTGGTTAATAAGAGGCTGCTACTGTTTAGGAACTATAATTAATAAAAGTATAACATCTGTTATTGTCCCCCTTCTACATAAAAAATATTTAAATTTGTTTTATACTTGTTTTTATAAATGATTGGGAATATTATGGTGCTTTCAAACTTATATGTTAGAATAGTATAACAATAACAAAATTACTTTATCACCATTAAAATAACTGAATTTTCATTCAGTTGTGCTGAGCATATCTGGAACCTTTTCAGTATTTTTTTTTTTCTTTCCAAACTCAGTACTTTAAGTAAGCATGAAATCACTAACAATTTATGTATGTCTTAAATGCCATACATAATAGGCAGAACATCAAAGTGCTAGCTAAACTTCAATCTCAGTGTTCACAGGTCACTTGACACAAAACACAATGTCATGGCTTTTCAAAGCAAGGGAAAACTTCTAAAATGTAGACATATTTTTTAGTGTTTCAACAATAGTAATATCCTAAGGCTATAGAGTCTCTGAAGCTCTACACAAAATAATAATTTTTCGACAATTTGAAAACAAGTTTGTGACATGATATATTTATATGACAACATAATACAATAATAGACATCCACTATGACTATAGTTTTATAGAAATTATTATTGGTTGGAAAAACCTAACTATAATTAATTTAAGATACTTTTTGTGGTTAAATTCTGATTGACAAAATGATTATGAGGGTTAGACAAAGTACTTATTAAAGGCATCCTTGGGTATCTTCCTAGAACATTTGTGGAATCAAAATTAAATGATGCTTAAAAAAGAAAAGAGTCTCAATCATTTCCCTTTTATTCACAAAAGGTGCTAAAAGTGCTTCAACAGTTTTAATAAGATGCTTTATTGTAAAGAAGTAGATTGTAGTTTTAAAAGTACATATAATGCACAGAAAGATTGATAATTATCTGGATAGTTGTTTCAAATTTCCTTCTGTTCTCACCATTAAAAAACACCATAATTAAAGTATATGTGTAAACAGTTAAATGTTGTTGTTGTTGTTAAGACATGAAATTAAGAGAAAAAAAGAGAGTGATTTACATAGTATATTTACTATAACATATGGGTAGCTGGTACAGAAAAGAGAGAAATAATGATAATTTTATTCTTATATATCTATATCTATATATATGTAAAATATATAGATATAGATATATAAGATATATAGATATATAACTGCCTTCCTTACAAAAGAGTTGGCATTACATTCTGAGAATTGAATCACATTAAAACAATTTTATTTGAATAAGTGCATTAAGTTTGACAAAAAAACATTTTTTTTTAACATAAAGAAATCAAAATTTCTGGAAAATTTAGAAGAAAGTATTTTGATCTTATTACTTCTCAGTGTTATATTAAGTACTCATCTCATTCAAGATAAAAAGAAAGATGGTGCCATATGAGCGTATTTGCTGTTGCCTACTTTTGAAGCTCAATCTTATCTTAGCAAGCAATTTATTTGCTTACCTCAACACCCTAAATCTCAGGGAATTAGCACCTTAGTTATGTATAAACAGGAATACCCTAAAGTCCTTTGGGAATATCATTACAAATGCTTTATGTCTTGTACATTTTGAAAAAAAATGAAAATGTTCAAATACAAAGGTTTGCTACTTTAGGTTAGAGATTGAACTAACTGACATATCATTCCTCCAAATTATAGTATTCCATTATACTTTATTTAATACTTCTTATCATATTATCCAAAGTCCAATATACTTTGGGAATTCTAGGCTCATGGTTCACAAATCAGAAGCCACTTTCAAATTCCAGTCCCACCTGACAACTCCCCGCTCAAAATAAACATTGTTCTTATGTAGCCAATATAAGAGCATCAAATTATATTTGCAATTATAGTCTAAATTATAAATTGAAAGAAAATTGTAATATAGCAGAAATGGAAAGATACTTAGATGCAATCTTAGTCCCATTCCTACTCAAATAATTTTTCACTATATTACTTATCATTAGTCATCCACTTTCAACTTTAAAATGCCTAGAAATATAGAACTCATAGTTCCTGAGATAGTATATTGTATTTAATAATAAATTTATTTGTTAAGAATTTTTTTCATGAATTGATTGCAAAATTTGTTTCTTCCTTTCTCTATATTGCTCACCTGCAGTAGCTAAGAAAAACCAACAACTTTTAAATTGTCTTGAAGTAAACAAGAATTTCAAAAAGGCAGAGAGAAAGAAAATATATTCTAAGCATTAATGATAGTGCAAAGAAATGGAGTTGTGTTAGGCAGGGCATCATGTAAACAACAGTAAAAAGGACATTTTGTGCTATATATAAGAGAGTGAAGAAATAAACATGATTAAGGTAAAAATGAAAAGAGAAGTAAAAATTAGTCTGAGGAAAACTGTGAATTGCTTTTTTATACAAAACAAAGAAATTAATATTTTATACTATACTATATGGAGAAAATAATGTTTAATTTTAAATCCCTCATTCAATAAATTATATTGATATAAATTATGGTGTTGTAAAATAGAACTGATTCTGAAATTATAGAACTTACATAACAACTTCAGTTTTCTGATATGTAAATTTAATGGGATATTCTAAATGACTCTAGGATTTCTTCCAGATCAAAATCTTGAATATATTATGATTTACATATATCCACTGAGGGATGTGGATCTCTTCAACAATGATTTAATTCAAACCAGTTCCAATTGTTCAGTGATGAAGAGAACCATCTACACTCAGAGAGAGGACCGGGGGAACTGAGTGTGGACCACAACATAGCATTCTCACTCTTTCTGTTGTTGTTTGCTTGTATTTTATTTTCTTTCTCAGTTTTTTTTTCCTTCCTTCTTGATCTGATTTTTCTTGTAGCAGCAAGGTTAACTCAATAAATATGTGTACGTGTATTAGATTTAACATATATTTTAACATACTTAACATGTATTGGACTACCTGTCATCTAGGGGAGGGAGTGGGGGAAAGGAGCAGGTAATTTGGAACAGAAGGCTTTGCAAAGGTTAATGTTAAAAAACTACCCATGCATATGTTTTGTAAATAAAAAGCTTTAATTAATTAAGAAAATACATATTTTCATTGAGGATATAGAGAAGAAGAAACATGTAATGTTCTCTCTAAAATGTAATGTTCTCTGTTGAGGTTTTCTTGGGGTCTCTGGAGGCAGCACTTATTTCAGTTCAGTAATCACCACAAGTGCAGGCAGGAGTTAAAATCCAAATCCTTTACTGTTTCTTTCAAAGTCCTATATTTTTCACTTGTGGCTCGGCTAATTTTCTGGAGGCCTTCCTTTCAGTGCGGAAGTGAAGGAAAAGAGCCTGCCACCAAGGTGGTGTGAGATGGGATGAACCTGTCTGAGTCCAAGGGTTTGTGCTTAGCCTTCTGTCCGCTTGTCTCTGAATCTCCCTGGCTGAGGCTTCTAGCTTATATGCCTCACACTGAGTACAAACCAATCATTATATCACTAGGAAACCATTATTTGTTGTAGGATTAAATCAATGCTAAACTAAATTTAACCATTGTCTCCTCAATTCCACTTAGTACATTGTTTCAAGTTCTGGCCCATAACATCTCTTTGTAGGAGTAAATCAATCATACTGAATCATGCTAAATTAGATAATTATTGTGTCTTATCAATTCCAATGACTCAGTACCTTGTAAAAATCCTTTGTTTCAAGTTCAGAGTTCTGGCCCATAACACCTCCCACTTTCTTTTGTTTTAGAACATAGGTAGTCATGAACTCCCTGACTTCTCAAGGAGGTGAGGACCCCAAAAAAGGAAGTGAACATGCCTTCCCTGACTGCTCAAAAAGGGGTGAAAACACCATAAAAGTTGGTGATCACGCCCTTCCTGAAGTCTCAGGAAGGGAGATGAAAACACCAAAGGAAATGGGAAATCAAATTAGATTAGTGGGTTTCTGAAGGGGCTCACTTGAAACAGATAATATATAAAACCATCAATATGGCAGGTATTACACATAATTACATAAATTACATAAGCACATAGTAACATAGGCTAGTAGTGATATGACAAATAACATAAATCAACATGAGGAATTATACATGTCCATAAGTCCTAGAAATAGTCCAAAAGGAACCTATTGTCCATTATTTTACCTGTGTAGAGAATCCAATTATTCTTGCAAGTTTTCAAGTTCTGCAATAGTCTCATTAACAATTTTTCATCTCAAGGAATCCAATGACTCCTGTGGGTTTTGAAGTTCTGTAACAGTCTCATTATCAGCCATGCACTTTTACTGTCAGATGTTTTTTAGGTCTTCTTTTTTTCAAGGTTTTATTCTTTTTTCTGTCTCTCTCCAGGTGCTCATTGGCACCCATATGATTCCTTCTCCATCTATAGAGATACAAGCACATCCTTTCTCCCAAACAGTTAATCTATCTAGTCCCTTTTATTTACCACTTTGTAGATTTCTCCTCTTCACCTGGCAATTACATTGAAGCTAATCACATTGGATACTGCCCTACTGTTGGGCTAAAAAACCCTATATTCTCCCCAATTGTAATCCCTTTCTCCCATCTGATTGCTTTTTTGCTGATTGATCTTGTCAGAGTTCTAAACTTCTAAACACTCTCTGGGTGTAACTTTGGCTGGCATCATGCCCACCTGTTTTTTCTTTGAGATTTTGGAGCTGGGCCCTGCCTCTCATTTCCCTGGGTCAATCTACATTCTGAAGCCCAGTGGAAACCTCAGTTGCATTTTGGACATAGGGTTTTAGCTCTTCTCTCACCCTGTCTTCTCACTCTATCTCTATACCTACATTGAGCTCTTAGATGTTCCATTTTTCCACATTGAAAAAAATTGGCAAGTTGCTCTAGAAGTCCCTTGCCAAGAGGGACCCTGTCTTCCCATGTTC
Organism: Antechinus flavipes; assembly: GCF_016432865.1. NCBI lineage: Eukaryota > Metazoa > Chordata > Mammalia > Dasyuromorphia > Dasyuridae > Antechinus > Antechinus flavipes. Next base: position 487,048,527 of record NC_067398.1, on the reverse strand, counting down.
ATCATAGTCTGGGTATAATAAACATTTGTGCCACTGTGGCACAACATCTTATCCTCTAAAGGAGTATCTTTGTGTGGTCCCCATATAATACTGCAAACCTCATTGGCATTTTCCTTAGCCAGTTGTCTTATCATAATTCTTGTAGGGGCATTTTATCCAATAGTTCTTTTGACAGCTGTATGCAGACATCCCACAAAATCAGCAAAGAATTCCTTGGGACCTTGCTCTATTTTTCTAAAGGCTTCCTCTCAATCTTTCCCCAGAAGGGTGCCCCAAGCTTTTATTGCAGCAGTAGCAAAAAGTTCATAAGCTGCTGTGGGGTAATTAGTCTGTGCTGAATTGTCTGCATACTGACCTTCACCGGCTAGTTGGTCAAAAGTGATTTGTATGTTAACTGTGCTTTGCTTATTGCATTGGACTTGAATTCTACGCAATTCACTATACTCCAAAAGCCACGACAATTTTGTCCAGGTTCTAAACATGTTCTTGCCATGGATTTCCAATCACTATGGGTTAAGATTTCATAAGCCAAATTCTCTAGTAACATCTTAACATAAAATGATGTAGCCCCATAAAGAGTGCAACCCTTTTTTAAATCCTTAATTTTTTTCCAGATCAAAATGAGTGTTATCTACTCCATTGTTGACCTGAAGAATCAAGCTCTTCAATCACAGGGTATGCATTTATTAAATCAGATATATCCTGTCCTTTTTTTGGCTTTAATTAGTGCCTATTTTAATCTTGTCATAGGCTGGTTCAGTATGTCAGGGGATGGGGAATGCCCTAATGGCTTCTGCTGTGAAGAACTACACTCAGAATTAATTGTACTTAACTCCATTCTTATCTGATTCTTCATCCTTTTCACCTAGTTTATCTGGATCCTCCCCCTCCTATTCTTTCTTTTTCTTTTTTTCCTTATTCTATAACTTATATAATTTCCTAAAACCAGTTGTATTAAATTATATGTATAAAATGTTTCTTTGGAAATTGAGTCAGATCCATAATCACTGTAGTATTCACATAGTTGCTCTCCTATTTCCACTCATGTGTATTCAATTCTTTTTCCTTAGAGAATCAAGGAGATGCATACTGTACTGTTTCTAGAATTTCAATGATCTGCTCCCAAGTTACAATCGGATCTTGGTTTTTCATAAGTCTGACAATGCTATCTAGACATTTTCCTTGAATTGGAAATGGCTGTTTTCTAAACATCTGTCCCATTTCAACTGAAGCACTAGTTTAGCCCTTTACAAAGTTTCCTTCTTGTACTTACCCTAATTTCTGGGTCAGAGAGACTTTTCCACTGAAATCAGGATCGAGGCTTTTCCATTGAACTCAGCATGGTGTCAGCCATGCTAAAATGTAATCTTCTCTGTTGAGGTTTTCTTGGAATCTCTGGAGGCAGCCCTCATTTCAGTTCAGTAAACACCACAACTGCAGCCAGGATTTAAATCCAAATCCTTTATTGTTTCTTTCAAAGTCAGAAGTTCTTTTCAAAGTCAGAAGTTAGGGGCTTTGGGTTTGTCAAACACTAGATTGCTATAGTTGACTATTCTGTCTTGTGAACCTAACCTTTTCCACTGATCTACTAATCTATTTCTTAGCCAATACCAAATGGTTTTGGTGACTGCTGCTTTATAATATAATTTTAGTCAGGTACAGGTAGGCCACCTTCATTTGATTTTTTTTTTCATTAATTCCCATGAGATTCTCGACTTTTTATTGTTCCATATGAATTTTGTTGTTATTTTTTCTAGATCATTAAAATATTTTCTTGGAAGTCTGATTGGTATAGCACTAAATAAATAGATTACTTTAGGGAGTATTGTCATCTTTATTATATTCGCTCAACCTATCCAAGAGCACTTAATATTTTTCTAATTATTTAAGTCTGACTTTATTTGTGTGGAAACTTTTTTGTAATTTTGCTCATATAACTGTGACTTTACTTTGATAGATAGATTCCCAAATATTTTATGCTGTCAACAGTTATTTTGAATGGAATTTCTCTTTATATCTCTTGCTGTTGGAATTTGTTGGTGATGTATAAAAATGCTGAGGATTTCTGGAGATTTATTTTGTATGCTGCTACTTTGCTAAAGTTATGAATTATTTCTAATAGCTTTTTAGTAGAATTTCTGGAGTTCTCTAGGTATACCATCATATCATCTGCAAAGAGTGATAGTTTGGTTTCCTCATTGCCTACTCTAATTCCTTTAATCTCTTTCTCAACACTTATTGCAGAGGCTCGTGTTTCTAATACAATATTCAATAATAATGGTGATAGTGGGCAACCTTGCTTCACTCCAGATCTTACTGGGAAAGGTTCCAGTTTTTCCCATTGCATATGATGCTTACTGATGGTTTTAAATATATGCTCCTGACTATTTTAAGAAAAAGTCCATTTATTCCTATGCTCTCAAGTGTTTTTATTAGGAATGGATGTTGGATTTTATCAAATGCTTTTTCTGCATCAATTGAGATGATTTTTGTTTGGTTGGTTATTGATAAAGTTGATTATGCTAATAGTTTTCCTAAAATTGAACCAGCCCTGCATTCCTGGTATAAATCCTACTTGGTCATAGTGTATTATCCTGGGGATGATTTTCTGTAATCTTTTTGCTAATATTTTATTTAAGAGTTTAGCATCAATGTTCATTAGGATTGGTCTATAATTTTCTTTCTTTGTTTTCAGCCTACCTGGTTTAGATATCAGTACCATGTCTGTGTTGTAAAAGGAGTTTGGTAGGACTCCTTCAATCCCTATTTTTTTCAAATAGTTTATTTAGCATTGGAGTTAATTGTTCTTTAAATGTTTGGTAGAATTCACATGTAAATCCATCTGGTCCTGGGGATTTTTTATTAGGGAGTTGGTTAATAGCTTGTTCTATTTCTTTTTCTGACATGGGACTGTTTAGGATATTTACTACTTCCTTCCTTTTTGGAGGTATTCTTCTATTTCATTTAAGTTGTCGAATTTATTGGCATAAAGTTGAGCAAAGTAACTCCTAATTATTGCTCTAATTTCCTCTTCGTTAGTGGTGAGTGCTCCCTTTTCATTTTTAAGACTAACAATTTGATTTTCCTCTTTCCTTTTTTGAATCAGATTTACTAAGGGTTTGTCTATTTTGTTGTTTTATTCATAGAACCAACTCTTAGTTTTATAAATTAATTCAATAGTTTTTTTTTTTTTACTTTCAATTTTATTGATCTCTCCTTTTATTTTTAGAATTTCAAGTTTAGTGTTTGACTGGGGGTTTTTAATTTGTTCCTTTTCTAGCATTTTTAGTTGCAAGCCCAATTCATTGACCTTCTCTTTCTCTATTTTAATGCAAATAGGCCTCTAGAGATATGAAATTTCCCCTTATTACCACTTTGGCTGCATCCCAAACATTTTGGTATGATGTCTTATTATTATCGTTTTCTTGCGTGAAGTTATTAATTATGTCTATGATTTGCTGTTTCACCCAATCATTCTTTAGTATGAGATTATTTAGTTTCCAATTATTTTTGGCCTACTTTCCCCTGGCTTTTTGTTGAATATAATTTTCATTGCATCGTGGTCTGAAAAGGATGCATTTGCTATTTCTGCCTTACTGCATTTGAGTTTGAGGTTTTTATGTCCTAATATATGGTCAATCTTTGTATAGGTTCCATGAACTGCTGAAAAGAAAATGTACTCCTGTCTGTCTCCATTACGTTTTCTCCAGAGATCTATCATATCTAATTTTTCTAGTATTCTATTTACCTCTTTGACTTCTTTCTTATTTATTTTGTGGTTTGATTTATCTAATTCTGAGAGTGCAAGGTTGAGATCTCCCACTATTATAGTTTTGCTGTCTATTTCTTCTTGCAGCTCTCTTAATTTCTCTTTTAAGAATTTAGATGCTTCTTGGGAGTTTTTTACCTTTTCCAATTCACATTTCATATTTAATATTGCATTAGAAATGCTAGCTTTGGCAATAAGAGTTGAGAAAGAGATTAAAGGAATAAGAATAGGCAATGAGGAAACCAAATTATCACTCTTTGCTGATATGATGGTATACTTAGAGAACTCCAGAGGCTCTACTAAAAAGTTATTAGAAACAATCCACACTTTCAGCAAAGTTGAAGGATACAAAATAAACCCACATAAGTCATCAGCATTCTTATATATCACTAACAAAACCCAACAGTTGGAGTTACAAAAAGAAATTCCATTTAGATCTGGTACGACTAGGCCACCTTCATTTGATTTTTTTTTTTCATTAATTCCCTTGCAATTGTTGACCTTTTCTTTTTCCATATGAACTTTGTTGTTATTTTTTCTAGTTCATCAAAGTAGTTTTTTGGGAGTCTGATTGGTATAGCACTAAATAAATAGATTAATTTAGGTAGTATTGTCATCTTTTAAAGTAACTACTGATTGTATAAAATACTTAGGAATCTATCTGCCAAGGGAAAATCAGAAACTTTCAGGAATCTATCTGCCAAGGGAAAATCAGAAACTTTATGAGCAAAACTACAAAACATTTTCCACACAAATTAATTCTGATCTAACCAACTGAAAAAATATTAAATGCTCTTGGATTGGGAGAGCAAATATAATAAAGATGACAATACTACCTAAATTAATCTATTTATTTAGTGCTATACCAATCAGACTCCCAAAAAACTACTTTGATGAACTAGAAAAAATAACAACAAAGTTCATATGAAAAAAGAAAAGGTCAACAATTGCAAGGGAATTAATGAAAAAAAAAAATCAAATGAAGGTGGCCTAGTCGTACCAGATCTAAAATTATTTTATAATGCAGCAGTTACTAAAACCATCTACACTAGTTGATCAATGGAATAGGTTAGGTTCAAAGGACAAAACAGCCAATAACTTTAATAATACAGTGTTTGACAAACCCAAAGACCACAGTTTCTGGGATAAGAATTCACTATTTGACAAAAATTGCTGGGAAAATTGGAAATTAGTATGGCAGAAACTAGGCATTGACCCACACTTAACACCTTACACCAAGATAAGGTCAAAAAGGTCGTGACCTAGGCATAAAGAATGAGATTGTAAATAAAATGAAAGAGCATAGGATAGTTTACCTCTCAGACCTGTGGAAGAGGAAGGAATTTATGACCAAAGAAGAATTAGAGATCACTATTGACCACCAAATAGAAAATTTTGATTATATCAAATTGAAAAGTTTTTGTACAAACAAAACAAATGCAGACAAGATTAGAAGGGAAACAATAAACTGGGAAAACATTTTTATAATCACAAGTTCTGATAAAGGCCTCATTTCCAAAATATATAGAGAATTGACTCTAATCTATAAGAAATCAAACCATTCTCCAATTGATAAATGGTCAAAGGATATGAACAGACAATTCTCAGATGAAGAAATTGAAACTATTTATAAACACATGAAAATATGCTCCAAATCATTATTAATCAGAGAAATGCAAATTAAGACAACTCTGAGACACCACTACACACCTGTCAGATTGGCTAGAGTGACAGGGAAAGATAATGTGGAATGTTGGAGGGGATGTGGAAAAACAGGGACAATGATACATTGTTGGTGGAATTGTGAGCACATCCAGCCATTCTGGAGAGCAATTTGGAACTATGCTCAAAAAGTTATCAAACTGTGCTTACCCTTTGATCCAGCAGTGTCTCTACTGGGCTTATACCCCAAAGAGATACTAAAGAAGGGAAAGGGACCTGTATGTGCCAAAATGTTTGTGGCAGCCCTGTTTGTGGTAGCTAGAAGCTGGAAAATGAATGGATGCCCATCTATTGGAGAATGGTTGAGTAAATTGTAGTATATGAATGTTATGGAATATTATTGTTCTGTAAGGAATGACCAGCAGGATGAATACAGAGAGGACTGGAGATACTTACATGAACTGATGCTAAGTGAAATGAGCAGAATTAGGAGATCATTATATACCTCAACAATGATACTGTTTGAGGATGTATTCTGATAAAGGTGGATCTCTTCGATAAAGAGAGCTAATTCAGTTTCAGTTGATTAAAGATGGGCAGAAGCAGCTACACCCAAAGAAAGAATACTGGGAAATGAATATAAACTGCTTGCATTTTTGTTTTTCTTCACGGATTATTTATGCCTTCTGAATTCAATTCTCCCTGTGCAACAAGAAAACTGTTCAGTTCTGCACACATATATTGTATCTAGGATATACTGTAATCTATTCAATATGTAAAGGACTGCTTGCCATCTGGGGGAGGGGGTGGAGGGAGGGAGGGGAAAAATCGGAACAGAAGTGAATGCAAGGGATAATGCTGTAAAAAATTACTCTGGCATGAATTCTATCAATAAAAAGTTATTTAAAAAAAAAAAGAATTTAGATGCTACACCACTTGGTGCATAGGTTTAATATTGATATTGCTTCATTCTCTATGCTACCCTTTAGCAAGATATAGTGCCCTTCCTTATCTCTTTTAATTAGATCAATTTTTGCTTTAGCTTGATCTGAGATCAGGATGGCTACCCCTGCTTTTTTGACTTCACCTGAAGCATAGTAGATTTTGCTCCAACCTTTTACCTTTACTCTGCATGTATCTCCCTGCTTCAGGTGTGTTTCTGGTAAACAACGTATTGTAGGATTCTGGGCTTTTAATCCATTCTGCTAACCGCTTCCTCTTTATGGGGGAGTTTACCTCATTACATTTATGGATAAAATTGCCAATTCTGTATTACTTGCCATCTTGTTAACCCCTGTTTATGCTTTTCTCCCTTCTTTCCCCCTTACCCTCCTTCCCAGTATTAAGCTTATGAGCACCACTTGCTTCTCACAGCCCTCCTTTTTTTAGTATCTCTCCCCCCATCTATGAGTTCCTCCCCCCATCTTACCCCTTTCCCTCACAGTTTCTGTATTCCCTTCCGCTTAACTTATTCCTTCCCTTTTCACTCTTCCCTTCTCACTTTTCAATGATGGGGGAGAAGTTTCACCATAAATTGAATATGTCTAAAATTTTTCTCTTAAAGCCAATTCTGAAGGCAGTAAAATACCCACTATATTCATCCCCCTCCATTCTTTCTCTCAGATATAATAGGTTTTCTTTACCTCTTCATGAGATGTAGTACCCCCACTTTGCCCTTTTTCTGGTACAATGCCCTTTCCACATCTAGTTTCTAGAACAAGGTATACATCTATTCTTTATACATCTTTATAGCAGAAATATAGTTCCCAAGATTTATTTTTACCTTTTTAGGTTTCTCTTGAGTTCTATATTTGTAGATCAAACTTTTTGTTAAGTTCTGGTTTTTTCATCAAAAATAGGTGAAATTTGCTTATTTCGTTGAATGTCCATCTTCTTCCCTGGAAAAAGATGCTTATTCTGGCTGGGTAAGTTATTTTTGGTTGCATACCAAGTTCCTTAGCCTTTCGGAATACCATATTCCAGGCCCTTCGGTCTTTTAATGTGGATGCTGCTAGATCCTGGGTGATCCTTATTGTGGCTCCACTAATTTGAAATGGGTTTTTCTAGCTGCTTACAGTATTTTTTTCCTTCATCTGAGGGTTCTGGCATTTGGCCACTATATTTCTTGGTGTTTTGATTTTAGGATCCCTTTCAGTAGGTGATCGATGAATTCTTTCAATGTCTATTTTACCCTCTGTTTCTATGACTTCTGGGCAGTTCTCTTTGATAATTTCCTAGAAAATAGTGTCCAGGCTCTTTTTTTCATCATACTTTTCTGAGAGTCCAATAATTCTCAGATTGTCTCTCCTGGATCTATTTTCCAGTCTGTTGTTTTCTCAAGAAGTATTTCACATTCTTTTCCATTGTTTGATTTTTTTGGATTTGCTTGACTGATTATTCTTGTCTCCTCAAGTCATTCAATTCCATTTGTTCGACTTTGATTTTCAATGAAGTATTTTCTTCACTCACTTTTTTAATATCTTTTTCTAATTATCCAATTGAGTTCTTTTGTTCTATGGAATTTTTTTTCCATTTCACCAATTTTATTTTTTAGAGAGCTATTTTCTGTTTCCAGTTCACCAATCCTATTTTTCAGGGATTTTATTTCTTTATCCACTCTGTCTTTAAATGAGTGGGATGACTTCTCCAGACTCTCTTGCCAAGCCTCCCTCTCCTTTTCCCATTTTTCTTCTAACTCTCTTGTGAGAGCCTTTTTAATTTCTTCTATGAAATTCATCTGGGCTGAGGAACAGATGATCTCCTCCTTTGGGGATTCACCTGGAGACAGTCTGTTTTTAGTCTCCTCAAGGTTTAGAGTCTGCTCTCTCTGTATAGAAGCTGTCAAGGGTTAAAATCCTCTTCAATTTTTTGCTCATTTTGTCAGAGAAAAATCAAAGACAAAATAGCAAAAAGAAAAAACCCCTAAATGGAGTCTGCCTTTTTTGAGGGAGAGGCTAGGTGGTGTTATCCAGCTTCCTCTACAGACTGCGGGTGCAGCAGTGAGGCACTAGCAGCTCTGTGCTGCGCCTGCGCTCTGAGACTCCTAGAGCGTGCTAAGAGACTGTGGGGGAGGGGTGGTCCGGTCCTGAGAGACTCCAGCTGTTCCGGGTTGTATTCTTCACCCCCCAGTGTTTTTAGCTTCTCTGCTGGGCTGCTGACTTGCTGCAAGGGTAAAATATCCAACCTGTAGCAAAGCTCCCCCCGCAGAGACGGCTGCGATCACACCCCACCCCCCTCTGGTCTGCTCGGCTGTGAGCTGCCTGCTGGGCTCTTGCTGCTGCTGTCTGCCCACGGCCTGTACCCGATCTAGAACTATCCCCGCCCTCGAGCAAAAACAGACCTTTCCTGGCGAATCTCAAGGATGTCTTCTCTTGGTAACTATTTGTGGGTTTTTTTTCAGTCAAGCATTAATTCAGAGGCTTGTAATGAAATGGATTCTGAGAGAAAATGCGGAGCTTACACAGCTGTGTGCCTCCTCTCCGCCATCTTCCATTTATATGATTAAGAAGTTTTATATTGATAACATGTGAAGTGGCCTTTGAATAACAATTGATTATGTCCTGCTACATCCTACCTAAAGGAACTATAAAGTTTTTCAACTTATCAAATAGAAATTTATCAGTAAGGGACTTTGAACTTCTTTAGTCCCATAACACTCTCTGCCTTGTAATGGATGCTTCCATTTTTTTAGCAGGATAAGTAGGAAAAGAGTCACTATTTATAATCTTGGAATGAAAATGGAAAATCAGAAAATCATTTAGAGTAATAATGGGCATTTTGCGAAACACTTTAAGGATTGCAAAGCATTTTACATAAATTGCCTTATGGAATTCACATAAGAATCCTGTGTACTGGGTACTAAAGCTATTATCTTCACTTTATATATGAAGAAGTTGAGGCTCAAAAATATCAAGCAACTTGCCAGTTATCATACATCTAATAAATGACAGAAGGAGAGTTCAAACCTTAATTTTCCTGACACAAAGAATCATTTCACTGTACTGTGTCACTTTCCAAGCAGGTTACTCCATGCAGCATTTTTTTTTCTGATTAAAAATAATTTGAGTATTAAAACGTTTATCTTCTTCTTTATTGTTATCGTATATAATTTAGCTATTTGTCTACATAAACAATTTCCTCTATCAGACTGTAAATTCCATGAAAGAAGAGATTTCCTTCGTTCCTTCTTTTCTTTCATTTTCATTCTTTTTCCCCTTATTTTCCTCATTCCTTTGAATACATTTCACTCTTCCCTTTAGCATCAGTGCTCCACTGAATGTAGCTGTTTTTCAAAAGTAGATGATTATTGTTGGAGTGTGATAGAATTCAGCATTTTTTCTTAATGGAAGAGTTGTTTGGAGGGAATTAAGGTAGGGAACAAAGGAAAATCAAGTAAAGCTGTCTCTTATGTGTCATAGAGTTAACACATTTTTAATCCCAGATTCTTTTCATATTGGAATTTTGAAATGATAAAAATAAATCACTTAGTTTCCAGGACACTGGAATGAATATTTTGATTTGAACTTGATATGCTTCAAAAGGTTTAGAAAAGACTCTTTTTCTTAGACATTGATTTAATCATACATATCTTTTTTTTTTTTTTTTAGTTTAAAAGATGAAATAATAAATTTGAATAAGCAAAGAAAAGCAGGGTTACTCAGGGGAAATCATATGTTAATTTTGACAAATAATTGATGCCGAATTTATTTGGGGTACTTTCACTAAAAGGTAAATTTGGCAAAATAATAATAATAATAAGAAGAATGACAATAAAATAGCTTATAGAATGAATTAGTAATTTAAGAAAGGATGATAGAAAACCTCTAGTCCAATCGCCTTATTTCCTAGAAAAGAAACCATTTTTTTCATGGTCACAAAAGCAGTGAATGGCAGAGGTAGAGAGCAATGTCATCTTATGGTTATTGAGTCATATAATTTCCAGGAACAAAATCATATTAGGTCCTGTTATCTGCCATGGTTAAAAGATATTTGTAGTATTATTTTCATTTGAACTTCTTTATATTTGCAGTCATTACTGACAATAATCCTTGAGATGAAAAGCTTTCCCAATCTCCCATTTATTTGTTTCTCCAATAGTTCATGTCACAATTCAGTCAGTTTTTGTAGAATTGCCATTTTATAGAACTCTTGAGGATATTTTACAATGGATTTTTCCCAAGAGGGACAATTAAATAATCTTCTTCTAAGTCTATTGACACAATATAGAGACCATTTCAGTGAGTAGCCAGGCCATCAGTTATCAGTCCCTTGCAAAAAACAAGAATTTATGACTCATGGATTCATGGTATAGAAATGGAGATTGATATATAGAGAGACAGACCATAGATATTTAAAGCCATAATTAATCACTGATATTATCTGTGCCTTAAAAAGATGTATTTTTCTTCAGGAAGAAATTTAGAATCATTGAAATGGATACATAATTTTACAAATTCAATAAAATTTTCTCTCTGCTTTTTCTTTAATTCTGGGCCCAATTCTATCTTCCATCTATAGTGTGCCTAAGATATAAATGCAGATGGACTTGAAACTGAAAAGTAGGCATTCTTCCTTGTTCTGATGTTCCCCCACATGGTTAGTTAGTTTGGTCTCTTTTGAGTGATCGATCACAAATATCATTTAAGATGCTAGCAAATGTTTCAGAGCTTCTTACAATCAATACAATGTAATTCACAACAGAACATCTAGAAAACTTCATTACCTATAGTGAATCTTATTTTTTGTCTTGGGGAAAAAAAATCAACAAGATTAAGAAGTACAATTAATAATAAAATAGTTATCAAAGTTTATTTTGGTGTTGCATATATGAAGTAATACTTTGCATTCTTAACATGAACAGGGCATTTTGTTGGATTAAAAACTCTGAGGATTAAATTTTATTCAATGAATTCAAACACTTTAATATAATCAACTGATAGTAAATACTATAGCATTCAGCATTTATAACTTTTTCAAACAATTATATACATTTTTATACAAAATATACAATTTGCTCAAAAGTAAAATTTAAATATGAAATACAACGTAATGTTTAGTCACTATTTAAAAAAAAAAAAGGGAGCAAGATTGGAGGAAATAGGAATATGTAGCAAATGGCATTTGGAGAATATGACATGTATTCAATATTGTCCCTTCAAGTATCCAGCTACAACACCAGAGGAAAATGAAAAGTTTTCAACATACAGAGATTAGAAATATTAAAAAGTATGATGACAAAAGGTAGAGTGACTTTGGTTTACATAATTAATATTGGAATTTATCTACTACTCAGAAGGGCTTTAGATAATAAATTGAAACACTCAGGCAAATCAGCATCTCATTTCCTCCCTGAGATGATACAAAAATGTTCAGGAAAAACAAATAAATAAAAGCTAGTACCAGTACTTGGCCTAACCAGACCAGCACTCTGAATCAGTCCTAATTTAACACTGAAAAAAAGGTGTGAATGAAGCTCTGACCCAAAATATCCTGGTCTGTAATATCATGTTCTAATATGTTTTTAGTTCTATATTTATGTTGGTATCCAAGATATTTAAGCTTATAGATCAATAAAGTATTGTAAGTGGAAAAATATTAACAAGGGAAAAAAAAACAAAAACAAAAACAGCATAGTCTTTTGACATCAGTGTGAACTAAATTGTGTTGAATTTATCCAAAAAAGTATTCATGCTTGTCAGGAATTGCAATTTGATGTATCAAGAATAAACAAAGTGACAGGCTTTAGTAGCTTCCCCAAACAATGAAACTCCAGCACTTACTTTTCCAGTACTTCTAGTACTATGCAGTAAAAAAAGTTTGCAAATAAAAGTTATAGAGTTTTCAGCTACATATGACAGTAAGTCTTAGGAGATTATTACAGTGGAGTTACAGTAGGAACAAAAATTGAGGCTTATACCATGAGATAGTCCAAGTGAAGCAAAATATTATGATGTTTACTTTATGTTAAAAAAGGCATTTCAGGAATATCCTAGAGTCAGTTTTAATTTTTGCATGAGCCAGTTTTTAAGCTTTGAGTATAAATCTTTACATTTTAGGATTTGCTACAATTCAAAGATTGATATGTTATTTTGTTGATTGTATGGATTGAAGAAATTATTAAAAATGCAAATTAAATGTAAAATTGTTTATGTATCCATACTCTACTTCTTCCATGCCACCCAGAGATTAGTTTTTAAAGATTTACTAGTACATGCTTGTATTGCCCTAAGTTGTCCTGAGTTCAGAATGAGGGCCATAGAAGGCCTAAGGAATGAAGTTATTGTCAACTTAAAACCTTTCTGATGAAGATTGATGATAGTGATGGTGATGATTATGATGATGGTAACAGTGATGATATTAATGTTGATCATTCTTATGTAGAATTTGAATTCTCAAAAAATGCTTTACCTCCATTATTTTAATTGATTCTGGATATATGATCAGATATTTGGCAATTTTAAGAAAGGTTTTTGACTTTAAGGAAAAGGCAGCTTCAGGACATTGGAATACTAAATACTGGGAAATATTTCTGGACATTTTGTTTTAAATAGGTTTGTTTAAACCTAAACTCATATTTCTTCAGGACTTTTTTTTTTTTTTTCTGAGTACTGTGTTAATAAAGAGGCGTGAATACTTTGTCCATTCCTTCTGTGGAAAAGTTTATAAGAGAGTAGAAGATTTTATATCATGACAAATAAAGGGAGTTCCTTAGACCTATATCAAGAATGTAATAAAAATCATAAATCTAAATGAAGATACATCGAGTACCAAACAGAGATTTTACTACTGTCAAATCAGAATTTTGAAACAAGAAGTAGACTTTTATTGAAAATTATCAAGATTAGGTACATAAAATCTGGTAGGAAGTATTGACAGGTAACATGAATTAACACTAATTTATTATGTTTTAAGTAATGCTAAGTGTTGGGAATATAAATACTTTGAAAAAAAATCTCTGAACTCAGAAACTTGAAAATAAATCATAGGAAAAAATTCATATCTGACAATGACGATAAAGGAGGAGTAACCCAAAGGATTAGGTAAGTAACCTAAAGTAACCCAAAGATCACCTAGTCCAGTTTCTCATTTTACAATTGTGAAAAATGAAGAACAGAGATAATAAGTCACTTGCCTAACATCACACAATAATATGGATATGTACCAGGTGCTGTTATCTCTAAAACACTGAACATTCTATTGTGCTGAACCCTGGAAGACTAGTTTAATAAACCATTTCCGTTAGTTAAAATTTTTTTTTAAAAAGTTACCAAAAAATAGACAATTCTCATGATTATCATTTTTTTCTTTCCCTTTTTGCCTTTGCCCCTCCTTTCTACCCTTTATGCTTCCCTCTCTCTTAACTTGTCTCCATCCCTCTTTCCTTCCTTTGTTCCTTGTTTTCTTCCTTCCTTCCTTCCTTCCTTTCTTTCTTCTTTCCTTTGTTCCAGATTACCTCCTAAAATAAGATTATACTGATGAGTGTAACGATAATAACATTCAGATTTGAGATTTGTTAGAATATAAATGTTGCAAAGAATAAATTCCCTCTCCCAAGGCAGGTTGGCACCTTTGCTACTATTTCTTATGGCAGAAAATTGCTATATTGATTCAAAAATAAAGTCCTGTCTAGTTGAATTGCTTTTTGATAATTATACTACTATTATGAGTAAATATCTTCAACTGGCATGAATATACCCACATTTTTAAAGACAGATCAGATCATAGGCAATATCCTAATGGCAAATCAATCTTCCACTTAAATAATTTTAAAAGATATATATATATATATGTGTGTGTGTGTGTGTGTGTGTGTGTGTGTGTGTGTGTGTGTAAATATAATTTTCAGTGTTTAGTGCTGCCTCTAGGATCTAACATTAATAGAATTAAGTCTTTGGGAGCTACATAAGCAAAGAAATATAATTTGATCTTGAAAGAATTAAAACATATTTTTTTAAAAAGATGACATAATCATTACCTTTCTGCTTCTTCCTTTTCTTTTTATATAGCCTCAGATTCTTAAAACCCTCACTAATTGCCATGATATTTTAATACACATTTTTTTTAATGCATCATATTTCTTAAAGGAATAGATTCTCTGAGTACCCAAGAAACTCAAAGAAAGTATTGACTTTGTGCTTTCTGAGTTATCTCATATGATTTATGTTATTTGTCTTCTTATGCTACACATTATTACCAGCTTTGTAATTGTGCATAATATAAACCTGTTAAGTTGGTTATAATTCATTCTTATTATATAATTATGGTTTTATCATTTTACATTTATATGGCACTTTATATTTTTCAGTTCTCATTATAAGCATTAATTAATTATACAGTAAAAAAATACTATCTTAAAGTGGGTTTCAATGGCCTACATTTGAAAAGCTTTTTAAAAGTAAAAAATTCTTAGGAAAATGTAATAATTTTACAAAATTGTCATTTAAATTCATTAGGAAACTTTTATATAAACTCACAAAGCTGCTGTTACAAACTCGTTAAAAATAGTGTAGAATATAAAGTTTAAGTGATATCTGTATTTATATGTATGCATAAATATTCAATTAAACATTTATTAAGCACCTAATATGTGCTAGGCACATATATGGTAACACAAGTAAGAAAAAGAAAAATTGGTCCTATACTCCAGAAGTTTATAATATTATGGAGAAGACAACAAACAAAAGGAAATGACAAAAAAATGGTATCGAAGGGAAGCATGATGTTCCATGAAGTAAAAACAAGCAGATCTGCAAGTTCAAAATAGAGAATTACCTAAGTAGGATATTCTGAAAGATCAAGCTCTCTGTAAAGATAGGCTTTAGGAGTAATTTACTATTCTACACTCTAGCTCGTCAATCAGAGAGGAGAGGGGACTGAATAAATTAACTAAAAACTTAGTTAATCAGCATGGTGATGTGGATATGTAAGACAGACAGAGAGATGATAGATAGGTAGGTAGATAGATAGGCAGACATAGAAACAGGTAGAATTACTTTAATGATGTATTTAGTCTTTTAACTTCCTGATCCTTTACAACTTTCCTTTGTTGTCCTTAACCCTTTTCCTTAGAGCATAGTTTCAATCATTCAATAAACATGGTTATTGTATTCTCAGTCTTCTGAGAATACAAAAGTAAAAAATAAAACATTTTCTATAGTACATAACTTGGATTCTTTTAAGGAAAAAAAAGTATACATTAATATGTATATAAAATATGCATAATATATAAGAATATAAGAATAAAGGCTCAGGAATGGAGGTAGTAAGAGATAGAGATCCAAAGAGGGCTCTTAGAAAAGACAGCATTAGGGCTTGAGGAGATAGCATTGAGCTAGTGGAGATGAAAAAGGAACACATTACACTGGTAGGTCAAGGGATCCCAAGCCTGTGAAAGTTTACAAAGTATGGAAGATGAAATTTTGTATTCGGGAAGAAATAGCCAACTTGTTTGGAGAAGGGAATATATTACAAAATAGCAAAGACAGCCTAGTGCCAGATTATGATAATCTTTCCCTGACAAACAGAACAATCTGTATTATCATCCAGAGACAATGGAAAGTCACAGGAGTTTTATTGATCAATGGAATGATGTGGTTAGGCCTTTTGATTTAGACATATCACTTTAGTATCTAGGAATTCAATTCTTACTAAACTCTTCAATCTCTTGAGCTTTCCTGTAACTACTAATCATGGCATTGCTATATTTCTAGAAATATTAGTTTTTGTTTGTTTGTTTGTTTGTTTGTTTTGATTTAAGTAGATTTTGCTCCAGAGAAACAAACAAACAAAAAAAGATTTGGAAGCAAAAAGATTTCATAAATATAAGCTTACTATAAACTGAAGCATCTAAGATTCAACAATTTTCTGAGTATTTATTAGTTGTGGCTAAGTCAAGGAAAGGACCAAGGAACTATTTCATCATTCTACCATCCTTGGTTCACAATTCCTGACAGTCCTGACTTATGTCCCCTAATTCCTTTTGCATTTTTCCTTCATCACAATTCTTTTTGGTAGCACCCTGGTTTGATTCTTTTTTATCAGATTCCCTTTGCCTACTAACTTATTTGAAATAAAGTCTGTTACCAATGTCATGTCTGTTACATAGTCATCATATATATTATGATTAGTTTTGTTAATCTAAGCAAAATTAATATTATTAATATGAAAATTAAAAAATAATCATTTGTGACCTCCATTCTAATCCCTTCCAAATCATTTCAAATTGCTAATGAAAGCCAATTCCTACATGTAATTGTAAATCATGTGTGTGTTTACACACACATATATATACACTTACATATACATATGCATACATATATACACACATCTCCATTTTTATAAATTTTCTCCTTTGTCTAAATATGATTATATATTGTGGAGACTAAGGGAAGGACAAGGCACATAATTTAGTGTGGGGAGAGATACTTTATGAGACGTGTGAAGATAAGCATACCTTTAAGCAGGCGGCTCTTTGTGGTTCAAGAGGCCAAACTTTATGGACTCCTTGAAACATTAAAGAGGATTTTAGCACTTTAAAAAATAAGTAGGGGTGGGCGGAGCCAAGATGGCGGAGAAGGCACATGCGACTTTCTAAATTCCTCTCATACATAATAATACCAATTATTAAATTCAGCCTCAAAAATAGCACTTAACTGGTAAAATTCATGAAGATTAGAAGTACAGTTTACCAGCCAAAGATAATCTGGAAGACTTTCAGAAAAGGTTTGTCCTGAGCAGCCAGAGCAGATCAGAGCAAGCAGGGATAGAAACAAAGGCTAAGACCTGGAGAGGAACTGAGTCAGGGTTGGCCTCTGCAGATAGAAAAGTTATAGAGATGACTCTGCCATAGGCTGACTGCTCTGCCTTGATTACAAAGAAGTACACCAGTAGAGAAATTAAAGCCAAAGGCAGAGAGCACTCTTAAAAAATGCCAGAACCTAACAAGATCTGACTATACCAACCCAAAACCGACCACAGCACAGCTATACAAATCTGAACAGCAGGTGGTCGCAGCTTGGAGCAACCTCTAATCTGCACAATGGGGGGCTCAGCTTGGGGCAATAGAACTTACTCAGAAACTGTGCTTCCCTGGGCACAGACTCTTCCAGTTCATGCCAGACTATATGCTGGACAACTGCTAATACCCACATCCCCAAAGCAAACTTTGCTTGGGTAGTGACACTTTCCTCACTCAGGCTCTAGCCCTAAGGCAGTCACTAATCTGCACAACAGGGTTCTTCACTGGGCACTTCCACAGCTCTGCCCTGTGCTACCTAGGTTTGAGTCATTTCCAGTGGAGAACTTTTTCCCAGAGCACTCCTGCATCTCCCTGCTGTTTGCAGCCCGTTTTCAGGACAGTTACTGTCGATACACCTATCTCTGTTCTGCAGAGAAAGATGGTAACCTTCTGGCCCTGAAGGCAGATCTTACAGGCTTTAAAAAAAATGAGTAAAAAAAAAAATCAAAAGGACAATTGATAGCTTCTATACAGAAAGAGAGCAGATTTTCAACCCCAAGGAGATTAATAGAAAACAGTCTCCAGACAAAACCACAAAAAGGAATGTTACCTGGTTGCCATCACACAAATCTCTCCTAGAAGAGACTATTAAAAATCTTAAAAGACAGCAAGAAGAAAAATGGGGAAAGGAAAGAGAAACCATGCAAGAGAATAACAAATTACTGAAATGTGAATTAGAAAAGGCAAGGAACTCCCAAGAAAGTAGAATGTGTGAATTGAAAAAAGAAAATAACTCACTAAAAAAAAAAAAATAGTGAAATGGAAAAAAAATCCATAGAGCAAAACAACTCATTTAAAAACTTAATTGGACATAAACAAAAAGAAATAAAAAAAGCAAATGAAGAAAATAACACATTAAAAATCAGAACTAAACAAATAGAAATGAATGATGCATTGCAACATCAAGAATCAGTCAAGCAAAACAAAACAAAAGAAAAATTGGAAAAAAAAATAAATATCTACTTGGAAAAACAACAGACTTGGAAAATAGATTTAGGAGAGATAATTTGAGGATTATTGGACTTCCCAAAAATTATGATGAAAAAAAGAGCCTATATACTATTTTACAGGAAATAATCAAAGAGAACTGCCCAGATGTAGTAAAATCAAAAGGTAAAATAGGCATTGAAAGAGTTCATTGAACACCTTCTGAAAAAGACCCTAAAATAAAAACTCCAAGGAATATTGTGGCCAAATTTCAGAATTATCAGACTAAGGAAAAAAATATTACAAGCAGTCAGGAAAAAATAATTCAAATACTGAGGTGCCACAATAATGATCACTCAAGATCTGGCTGCCTCCACATTAAAAGATTGAAGGGCCTGGAATCTGATATTCCAAAAGGCAAAAAAACTTGAAATGCAGTCAAGAATAAACTACCCAAGTAAGATGAGCATTTTCTTCTATGGAAGAAGATGGACATTTAATGAAACAGATGAATTCCATTTGTTTCTAAGGAAAAAAAAAACAGATCTAAACAAAAAAAAAAAAAAAATTGTTCTCCAACCATAGGACTCAAGAGAAGCAGAAAAAGGTAAAAGGAACTCTTGAGAACTATATTTCTGTTCTGGATATACATAAAGACCACATGTATAATTTGATTTTACTGATATATAATATAAAAAAGGGAGGAAGAAATGGAAAGAGGATAGTTTCAGAAAAAGAGAAAAGGGGAGAAAAAAAGAGGGAACCTACATCTCATGAAGAAGCAAAGGAAAGCTATCATATCTGAGGGAACTTAGAGAGGGGGAGGAACATTGTGTGAATCTTACTTGCATCAGAGTTGGCTCAAAGATAAAACAATTGACATATTTGTTTTACAGAGAATCTTCTCTCGCCTCATTAAAAAGTGGGAGAGGTAAAGGGAAAAGGAAAAGAGTAATAAGGGAAGGGTACAAGAAAGAGGAAGGTATTCAAAGGGAGGAGGGAAGGATACTAAAGAGGGAGACCTGAATGGCAAAAGTGGGGCCCATAATTTAATACTGGGAAAGGGGATGGGGGGGAGGGCAAGAAAAAGAAAAGCATAATCTGTGGATAATAAGATGGCAGTAAATATGGAATTAATAATTTAATTAAAATCCCATAAATGTGAATGGGATGAACTCTCCCATAAAGCAGATGCAGATAGAAGACTGGATCAAAAGTCAGAAACTAACAATATGTCGTTTACAGGAAACACATTTAAAGCAGGGAGATATATACAGAGTAAAAGTAAAAAGGCTGGAGCAGAATCTATTATGTTTCAGGTGAAGTCAAAAAAGCAGGAGTAGCCATCCTTATCTCACATCAATCAAAAGCAAAAATTTAAAAGAGATAAGGAAGGAAACTATATTGTGCTAAAGGGTAGCATAGACAATGAAGTGATATCAATACTAAACATATATGAACCAAGTGATATAGATCTAACTTCCTAAAGGAGAAGTTAAGAGAGTTGCAAAAAGAAATATTCAGCAAAACTGTAATAGTGGAAGATCTCAACCTTGCACTCTCAAAATTAGAAAAGTCAAACCACAAAACAAATAAGAAAAAAATTAAAGTGGTAAATATAATATTAGAAAAATTAGGTATGATAGCTCTTTGGAGAAAATTGGATGGAGACAGAAAGAAATATACTTTCTTCTCAGCAGTTCATGGAACCTATACAAAAATTGACCATATATTAGGACATAAAGACCTGAAAATTAAATGCAGGAAGGCAGAAATAGTCGATGCTTTCTTTTCAGATCACAATGCAATAAAAACTACATTCAACAAAATTTTAGGGATAAATAGACCAAAAAGTAATTGGAAGCTAAATAATCTCATCTTAAAGAATGATTGGGTGAAACAGCAAATTATAGACACAATTAATAATTTCACTCAAAATAATGACAGCAATGAGGCATCATACCAAAATTTGTGGGATGCAGCCAAACCGGTAATAAGGAGAAATTTTATATCTTTAGAGGCTTACTTGAATAAAATAAAGAAAGAGATGATCAATGAATTGGGCTTGCAACTTAAAAAGCTAGAAAAAGACCAAATTAACCCCCCCACACAATAAAATACTAAACTTGAAATTCTAAAATTAAAAGAAATTAATAATATGGAAAGTAAAAAAAAAAAAAAAAACTATTGAATTAATAAATAAAACTAAGTGTTGGTTTTATGAAAAAAATAGATAAACCTTTGGTAAATATGATTAGAAAAAGGAAAGAAGAAAATCAAATTGTTAGTTTTAAACTTGAAAAGGGAGAACTTTCCACCAATGAAGAGGAAATTAGAGCAATAATAAGGAGTTACTTTGCCCAACTTTATGCCAATAAATTTTATAACCTAAGTGAAATGGATGACTACCTCCAAAAATGTAGGCTTCCCAGATTAACAGAGGAGGAAGTAAATTGCTTAAATAGTCCCATTTCAGAAAAAGAAATAGAACAAGCTATTAATCCCAAGGACCAGATGGATTTACATGTGAATTCTACCAAATGTTTAAAGAACAACTGGCCCCAATGCTATATAAACTACTTGAAAAAATAGGGAATTAAGGAGCCTTACTAAATTCCTTTTATGACACAGATATGGTACTGATACCTAAACCTGGTAGGTTGAAGACAGAGAAAGAAAATTATAGACCAATCTCCCTAGTGAATATTGATGCTAAAATCTTAAATAAGATATTAGCAAAAAGACTACAGAAAATCATCCCCAGGATAATACACTATGACCAAGTAGAATCTATACCAGGAATGCAGAGCTGGTTCAATATTAGGAAAACTATCAGTATAATTGACCATATTATTAACCAAATTAACAAAAAAAAATATGATCATTTCAATTAATGCAGAAAAAGCATTTGATAAAATCCAACATCCATTCCTATTAAAAATATTTGAGAGTATAGGACTAAATGGACTTTTCCTTAAAATAATGAATAGCATCTTTTTTAAAACCATCAGTAAGCATCATATGTAATGGGGATCAACTGCAACCATTCCCAATAAGATCAGGAGTGAAACAAGTTTGCCCACTATCACCATTACTATTTAATATTGTATTAGAAATGCTAGCTTTGGCAATAAGAGTTGAGAAAGAGATTAAAGGAATTAGAGTAGGTAATGAGGAAACCAAATTATCACTTTTTGCTGATGATATGATGAAATCCTTAGAGAACCCCAGAGATTCTACTAAAAAGTAATAGCAATTATCTATACCTTTAGCAAAGTTGCAGAATACAAAATAAACCCACATAAGTCATCAGCATTCTTATATATCACTAACAAGCTCCAATAGTTAGAGTTACAAAGAGAAATTCCATTTAACATAGTTCCTGATAGTATAAAATATTTAGGAATATCTGCCAAGGAAAAATCGTAAACTTTATGAGCAAAACTACAAACTACTTTACACACAAATAAGTCAGATCAAACCAATTGGAAAAATATTAAATGCTTCTGGATAGAGCAAGAAAATATAATAAAGATGACAATACTACCTAAACTAATCTATTTATTTAGCACTATACCAATCAGACTCCCCAAAACTATTTGAATGACCTAGAAAAAATAACAACAAAGTTCATATGGAAAAACAAAAGCTCAAGAATTTCAAGAGAATTAATGAAAAAAAAAATCAAATGAAGGTGGCCTAGCTGTACCAGATCTAAAATTATATCATGAAGCAGTAGTTACCAAAACCATTTGGTATTGGCTAAGAAATAGACTAATTGATCAGTGGAATAGGTTAGGTTCAAAAGACAAAACAGCCAATAACTTTAATAATCTAGTGTTTGACAAACCCTAAGGCCCCAGCTTTTGGGATAAGAACTCACAAAAATTTGACAAAAATTTTTGATAAAATTTGCTGGCAAAATTGGAAACTAGTAATGGCAGAAACTAAGCATTGACCCACACTTAACACTGTACACCAAGATAAGGTCAAAATGGGTTCCTGACCTAGCATAAAGAATGAGATTATAAATAAATTGGAATAACATAGGATAGTTTACCTCTCAGACCTGTGGAAGAGGAAGGAATTTATGGCCAATGAAGAACTAGAGATCATTATTGATCATAAAATAGAAAATTTTGATTGTATCAAATCGAAAAGTTTTTGTACAAACAAAACTAATGCAGACAAGATTAGAAGGGAAGCAATAAACTGGGAAAACATTTTTACAGTCAAAGGTTCTGATAAAGGTCTCATTTCCAAAATATATAGGGAATTGACTCTAATTTATAAGAAATCAAACCATTCTCCAATTGATAAATGGTCAAAGGATATAAACAGACAATTCTCAGATGAAGAAATTGAAACTATTTATAGACATATGAAAAGATGCTCCAAGATTATTAATCAGAAAAATGTAAATTAAGACAACTCTGAGATACCACTACATACCTGTCAGATTGGCTAGAATGACAGGGAAAGATAATGCGGAATGTTGGAGGAGATGTGGGAAAACTGGGACACTGATACATTGTTGGTGGAATTGTGAATACATCCAGCCATGCTGGAGAGCAATTTGGAACTTGTAGGGGGTTGAAACTACTGGGATGCACTAAGGTTGGGACTGCTTGAGCGCTTGAGGCTAACTGAGGCTAACTACTGATTGGACAATACTGTATGGGCAAATGCTTGGAAAATGATCCTTTCCACTATCCATACTGGCTCAATGATTGGTGTATAGAGGATTGTAGGAGGGAGTAGGGGATGGAGTAAGACTAGCCAGAGACATACTTTTGGTGGTAGACAAGGCAGAAGGCGCTTGCAGAGATTCTCTCCCATCCCCTTCACTTCTACCCCTAAAGACTAAGAATAAAGACAGACTTTTGCTTAACCTGACTCCGCCTGATTCTGGGATATCCTGGGTGCTAGTGCAGTCATTACAGGAAATATGCTCAAGAAGTTATTGAATTGAATTTAATCCAGCAATGTTACTGGAATTATATTTGGGATTGTATCCCAAAGAAATTTTAAAGAAGGGAAAGGAACCTGTATGTGCAAGAATGTTTGTGGCAGCCGTCTTTGTAGTGGCCAGAAATTGGAAAATAGCTGAATAAATTGTGTTATATGAATATTATGGAATATTATTGTTCTGTAAGAAATGACCAGAAGGATGATTTCAGAAAGGCCTGGAGAGACTTATTGATGCTCAGTGAAATGAGCAGGACCAAGAGATCATTTATACTCCAACAACAATACTATATGATGATCAATCCTGATGGACGTGGCCATCTTCAACAATGAGATGAACCAAATCAGTTCCAATAGAGCAATAATGAATTGAACAAGCTACACCTAGTGAAAGAACTCTAGGAGATGATAGGAACCACTACATAGAATTCCCAATCCCTCTATTTTTGTCTGCCTGCATTTTTTATTTCCTTCACAGGTTAATTGTACACTATTTCAAAGTCTGACTCCTTTTATACAGCAAATTAACTGTTTGGACCTGTACACATATATTGTATTTAACTTATACTTCAACATATTTAACATGTATTGGTCAATCTGCCATCTGGGGGAAAGGATAGGGGGAAGGAGGGGAAAAGTTGGAACAAAAGGTCTTGCAATTGTCAATGCTGAAAAATTACCCATGCATATATATCTTGTAAATAAGAAGCTATAATAAAAAAAAAAAAAATTAAAAATTAGGTATGATCCCATACCTCCTGTTTTCAATGGCATAAAAAAATAGCATAAACAATGGCTAATCAGTTCAGGAATACTAGATTTAAAAGGCCTTATTAAGAGAATCTAAATATGTTTGTCATATAGCACTATGACAAATTTCCCCAGCTCACAGCTTTCTTCTCTATATATCTCAGGCTGGTTAGTAGGATTACTAGGGGCCAAAATCATAGTGCAAGTGAATTCCATATGACCAGTAAAGACTTTTTGGACCAGATACTACTTTTATTAAGTGAAATTATTTTTTCAACATTAATCAAAAAGTGATTTTCTAATATAGTATTTTATGGTTTACAAAGTACTATCAATCAAATCAACACTTGTTAAGCACCCCATTACACACACACACACACACACACACACACACACACATACACATACACACACAAACTCACACAGGTATATGTGTCTCTACATGTAGACAGAGATATACACACATACATATATATATGTGTATGTATGTATTTTTTTCATCTAGAGAAAGAGGGGACATAAATGATTAAGAGAAATAGGAAAGTACTCTAGAAGGATATATTATAAGCTGATTCATGATGAGACCTAGGGTACTAAAAAACATAATTGAAAAGGAAGTACATTCTAAGGATAGGAGGGGATCTAATTGTGTAGAGAATAATATTTGCAAGATGGAATGTCATATGTAGGAAAGACAAAGTAGATAATTTTGTCTGGTACACAGAGCAGAGCATATAATAGAGGATCATGTACAATAGTATTTTAAAAGACAAACTCAGATAATTATATGAAAGTAATTAAATGCCAAACAGAAGATTTTCTTAGAAGTGATGGAGTTTCAGTGAAGGATTTTGAAATAGAACCATAGTCAAATCTGTGCTTCAAAAACAATAATTTGGCAGTTTTTTTAACAGCTGGACCAGAAAAAAGAAAAATTATATTCATAAATAACAATTATGAGATCATTAGGGTAGGTTACATGATAACAATCTTGACTAAGGTGATGTTAATATTAACAGAGAGAATGAGACAAGCACAAGATATACTGTGAAGAGTTATGAATTATTCCTGGCTTGTGAGCTTATATAATAAGAATTGCGGTACCTTTACTTGAATTAGAAGTGTTAAGTTAATGAGATAGATTTAGAGAGGAAAAATCTTGAGTTTTCATGGGAATTTGAGAGGACTATGAAATTTCTAAATGGAATTTATAACTGGAGGTTAGGAAACACATAAGATTTTGAAGGCAACTATGGTAAGGAGTAGGTAGGTGCCTAGGGGAGAACTAGTTCTGAAGTCAGGAACACTCATATTCCTGATTTTGAATTTAGTCTATGACACTAGTTCTGTAACCCTGGGCAACCCTAGCTCTCCTCAGTTTCATCATCTGTATAAGGGGTTTAAGAAGAAAATACTGAAGCATTCTATTATCTTTGCAAGAAAATCCCAAAAAGTTGAACACTGGAGTGATGGCTGGTAGAAATGGCCCCAATTGTGGGCCTTTGGAGGAGCAACCACAGCAACATCAATTAAGTGGACCAAATATACAGAAACAATAAGCATGTTAAAACACCTGAAGAGAAAAAAAAAATGCAGAAAAGCCCTGTGTTTATACTGAGTGCAGGATTGAGTAGAATTTAGAACCTCCTTAGCATATGACCCAGTTCCAAGAAAAGGAATATTTGTAATTGTAAAGGATCAAGAGTACTATCTGGATATGGATTAAAATGCAGGTCATGAAATCTGTGACCAGACTTCTTCATGGAGCATACAACTAAAAACACACAGGTTTCTGTAGATCGGTCTATAGAAGCTCAGATCAACCTTGCTTTCACACAGCTGAGCTGGGCCTTACTCTAACATAAAATCCTAAGTTAATAGATGGAATGGAAAATGAGAAAATAATAAAAACAAAAAAGAACATGACCATTAAAAACTTTTTTTGTGACAAGAAAGCTCAAGACACTTGAAAAAGATTTGAAACACTAGAAAAATAAAAAAAAAAATACAGTTTTCAAACACAACTAGAATTTCTAGCAGAGCTAAAGAAAAAGATGGCATAAAATTATTTTAAAACTCAAATGAATGGCAGAGAAAATGGAGGAGAAATTAGTTCTTTAAGACAATTACAAAACGATCATTAACTACTTCTTAAAAGAAGCCCCCAAATTCTGAAGAAAATAACTTCTAAAAAAATCAAAATTGCCTAATTGGTAAAAGCAGCACCAAAAGATCATTGAAGAAATAGATTACTTTAAAATAAGAAATACTCAAGTATAAGATCATAACTCTTTGATATATCAAAAAAATTTTTTTTCAAATTTCAAATTTCAAAATTTCAAAGAGATAAACTATCTTATGTGGGGGTGCGGGAAATTACCTTGAAAACAGAGGAGAGGGAATTTAAGAATTGTTAAAAAAGAATAGCATGATTTATAAAAGCCTAAACAAATTATTTCATGAAATTATAAAGGAATGTTGCTAAGGTATCTTAAAACTAGAGGACAAAATAGAAATTGAAAGAATCCATGGGTCACCTCTGAAAGAAATACCCCAATTAAATCTCCCAGGAATGCCCAAGGCTTCCAGATCAAGAAGAAAATATTGAAAGAAATCAGAAAGAAATAATTCAAGTACCATCAACCCACAGTCAGATTTATTCAAGAGTTAGCAGATCTCATTATATAGGAGTTGAGGGATTGGAATATGCTTTTTTACAGAAGATAAAGGAGTTTATGTGTAATAATTACAACCAATAATTACCTTCCTAATATAACAGTATAATTCTACTGAAAAAAAAATTTTATACTGAAGGGTATTTAATGAGAGGATTTTTTTATCATTGTTATTGTCACCATTTTATTTTTAATTTTAATATATTTAATTACATTAATTTCCTAATAAAATTTTAAAAATCCCTAATTATTTTTTTCCTAATTTCCTAATTAAATTAAAAATATTAATTGATTTTCAAATTCTCCCTTTTATCCTGCTCTTCCCCCACTTCTTAAGAAAGAAAAAAATATGATAGCAATTATGTGCAGAATATATTTCTATATAAGCCATATTGAAAAAGAAAATACACATGCAAAAAAAAAAAGAAAAGAAAAAGAAAAAGAAAATAAAGAGAAATAAGTATGCTTCAATGTATCCACAGAATCAATCAGTTCTCAGCAAGAGGGCTTTTATATATTTCTGATGAAAAAGGCAGAGTTAAATTAGCAGCTTTGACACAAAATAGTTTCTTACAATATCATTCAACCCAATAGCATACATTTACCTTTACCTTTATCCTTATTTTCTATTCAAGGTCCATCTCAACTGCCACTATTTCTTTAGATCTGTCTTTGATTTTCTTCAGCAATAATTTTGATATTGCTCCTTGAATCTGTCATAACACTCTGTATCTTTACTGTGAATATATATTATATAATATTACATATTACATTATATATACATAAATGTTATATAAATTATATTATATATTATAGCTATTTGTATATTAAATCCCCCACTCTGAAGAGTAAGTAAATTTCAACTAAAAGAATATGTCATGTTATTTTCTATCCCTTGAAGAGTCTAACAGGAACTTAATAATATTGACTAAAATGAATTGATTAGAAATGTCTGGAACTCTCCCTAGATGATGTACATGGAAATATTTAAAAGAATTAGAATAAAAGTTTGAAATATATTACTTAAAATGGTAATATCCTTCTCTTTCTAAAATTCTGAAATGCATTTTTTTCTCAAAAAAATTGGATATCTCATGAACTTTATTCAGAATCGATTGTCCACATAAAATAAAAAAAGTTAATCTCAATATTTTTATTTATTTTCAAGGTCCTTAATTTGTTAGCTACAACAAAATATAAAAGATAATTATGAAGCAAAAATAAACTTTGTATTATTTAATTCAATCTAGATATTTCCATTAAAGCAATCTGTAAGTTATCACACACAGACTTCTCAAAATGAGGAAGTTGAAAGAATAAGTAAAAAAAGAATTGACATTAATGTACATTTATATAGATGCTATATCCAGCACTATACTAAGCACATTTTAGATATTATTTCATTTGATCATTACAGCAACCCTAGGGTAAGTATTATTATTATCTTCATTTTGCAGTTGGAAGAAACTACAGCAGATAATGGTTAATTGAGTGAGCTACCCATCGTCACACAGCTGGTAAGTGGCTGATACTGTATTTGAAATCAGTTCTTCCCGATTCTAGCCTCACTACTCAACTCATTGCACCACCGGACAGCTTTTATAAAGAGGGGATAATTATTTTTTTTAAAGCAAGAAACAGAATATTAGAGCACAGAGTAATGTAAGAAAACATCCTTAGAAATCAACTAGTCCAAATCTCTCATTTTACAAATGAGGAAACATGCTGACACCATTTACGTTACTGTCTAAGATTATACTTAATTCTTCCCCACTTTCCTTCCCCTTTCTTACTTTTGATTTGGTTCTGTTCAAACTTTGTCCTTCGGCTGATTTTCTCCATGTCCAATCATTCTGTAAACAGTGAATAATGTTAACATTAAAGATCAGATTGATATACAGTGCACTATGAGTTATGAGCTTCTAGTAGAAGCTTTAGCAAGTAATAATTTACATATCACACACACAAACATGCACACACACACCCTATTCTCCATTCAATGTAAATTTGTTTCAAAATATTTATCTTAATTACCATAACTATTTTTCTTTCTCATATATTTTTCCTTTAGTTATTTCAGCATAGATTTTTATCTCCATGTAGAGGTACCTCCATGAACAGTAGGCAGAGATATAATTCTACTTATGAAATGGAAATTATGAAACTAGGCCTTTAAGAAGGTGATAAGAATCTGATTGCCTAGGTATGCAATGCAACAAGATAGATCAAGACTCAACCAAGTATAAAAAAAGCAAATAACTTGTAAGAATATATTCCTCAAAGGAATGAAAACTAGAAAGGGTTCATTTCTAGTTTAACAGATATATTTCATGGATAGTTGGACTTCAACCTAATTTTATACCCAAGGTTTAATGTGGAGTGTGACCCTGGGCTAGCAGGTCTGTTTAGAGAAGTACAAAAAGAAATAATATAATCCTTGATGCCAGTATTGTCACTAAATGTCATAGCTAGATTTTCACATTTTATCAGACAAAAGATTTTTTTTTCCCTAATGAATATTTTCTTTTTTGGGTAATGTCTTAAAATTATGTTAGGGATAAGAAGAGTTAGAGGTAGATAAAGTTTATAGGAACAGAATTAATAATGAATATTCACTGAAGCTAAGAAATATTTACATCAAGAATGAAATATATATATATATATGTATATATATATATATGTATATATATATATACATATATATATATATATATATATATATATACACACACATACATATATATGTAAAAGATATAGAATAGTTTTATTAAAAACAAGGAGATATTACATCTAAACTATGTGAGTAAGTTGGAAGATTCAGCAAACAGAGCACTGTATCTACAGTTAGGAGTATCTGATTTCAAATTCAACTTGAAAGATTTCCCAGCTGTCACTCTGGGAAGGTCATTGAACAATAATTTTCCCCAACTTCTTGATCTGTAAAATGAGGATAATCTCTTTAAAGGATTTTACTTATTATAAGGATAAAATGAAATAATTTTTATGTATTTTCCTTAAAATACTGTATAAAGACTCCCTATAGTATTAGTATTTACCATGGAGAAAAAAAAATATTTAAGACAAACCATCTTAGACTTCACTCAATAAGTTATTAAAAAGCTTTGTAAAAATCCCAGGAGTGGCATTATAGTCAGACTATTTGGATGGATGGAACATTTCTTATCAGTTCATGTATTTCCTTAACTGATAGTTGTTGATAACCCTTCATTGTGTTCCAATTCTATTGCAATCATTCTGTCTCTCTTTAAATTCTCTGTAGAAGATCCAATGCACAAAAACTTTTTAAGCTTCTTTTAGTATTTGTGGAGCAACCACAGAATAATCAGATTTGTCTAACTAGATCACTTTGTTTTGTTTTTTTAATAACACAGTGATCTTCTATGCCATTTCTTTTTTCTTAAGACATTGTTGGTAAGATGCTTACTTACTTTGAAAATATGTCCACATACACAGCATGTGACTCTGTATGAGTGTTTGGGACATTTGTATATTAGTGAAGACTAGGGAAATTGAACCTTGGTTTTTCCAAGAACAATTGTGTTAATATATTAACTTAATTATACATGACAAAAAAAGCCTGGTCCTTCTGGGTCATTTTGTTAATTTATGATATCATAATCACAATGCTATTAAAATATGACAGAGTTGGTTTTCTGGTAATGATGAGAAATGCTGTCATTAAGTTGGAATCCTCATTAAATTCTGGTACCCTAAATGAGACTATTCTGAACAAAAATTTAGATATTTGTTCTTTAAATTAGATATTCATCATTTTTTTTTTATTTTGGGCTATTCTCCAAGCCTAGCAAGAACTATAAAATCATGACAATCAAGTTTCTGCCATGCTTTTCTGGGCACATAATCAAAAAAGACATACACTCATTTTTTTTCTTTTGTTTCTTAATATTGTAATTGTCAGGTGCAAAAAACTCCCCATCTATTTGGCATGAAAAACTACTTAGTTGCATTTTTGTAACAATAGCTGCCTCATTTTATATACCAGGTTATAAATTCTCCAAATAATGAAATAATGTAAGTGTAAGTCAGGTTAGCATTTAAATCATAGTATCTATCAAGGACATTACTAGATTTAATTGTGTATTCTTCATTAACCAGGAATTTTCTCATCAACATAAGAACAACGTAGAAAATAATTTCTATTAGTTGTTTTGAGGGACCAATAAACTTTGCATTTCATGATTAATTTAATTTGCAGAGAAAATTTTCTATGATAATTTTATGGGTCTACATTCAAGTAATGTTATACTCAGAGAGAATGTCATGTCAAAAAGCTTGCTTTTAGGGGCTTTTAAAAAGCAGAAACATATTCAAATATTTCACTTGATCTGATAATTGTACACGACTAACCATTCATCTACAAATATACTAATGTTTAATTATCATTCAGTGCATAAGAGAAATTGCCAGTAAGGCAAGTTCTGTACATTATAGTCAAAGAATTTTCTCTTCACGTAGCCAATTAGTCTGATTCACTGGAAGCCTCATGGAACATGTGTCACTTGCATTGATGTGTTTTCTAGATCTTTAATTGAATAATTCAATTAAAGAAAAAGAAACTCACTGAACTTGTCTGCCTCAACTTTATGCTTTCATGCATCAAGGATCTAAGAAAATTTTCCTTAGGTACTGAAATATCCAGAATAACTGCATGTACTCATAACTATACTTACTGTCTACTCCTAGAATTCTACTAGATCTGTGAAGCTAATTTTTTTGTTTGGTGTTTCTATTCAATCAAGGAAATCAAGGAAATATAGGGAAAAAAACAGACCTTCATTCTTAGAAAAATGCTGTCTTTTTATTTGAGGGTCTATTCTCATTAGCAGATGAACTAATCTAATGATATGTTTGACTCAGGTCATTTTCTTCTTTTCTTATTGCTATGCAGAGAAGCAATTTAGTAAAACCCCTACCCAGTAGCACCTAACCTTCTTGGGCTACTAAAAAAAATAAATAAATAAATAAACAAACAAATTAATAAATAAATAAATAAATGAGTGGGTGGATGAATGAATAAATAAATAAATAAAGTATCCTTTCCTTGGCCAGCCTGAGAGGAGTAGAAAATGAAATAGGTGTATATATCTACTCACAGTATAAGAAGAAGGTAAGGAATTCTCGGGGTTTGAATATTTATACTTAATGTTTACAAAACTCCTCCAAAATTCCACTGTGAGAAGTTGTCTTAGAATATAGAAAGAAGTAGTCAGACTTGGATAACCAACATTAAAGATGCTTCTGTTACTAGATAAATGGTGGGTTACTTATTCTTTAGGAAGAATATATCCTGTCTGCTTTGAACCAACTCCTATTCTTTCTCTGTTGCATGTGTCCTGCATCTTTTTTTTTTCCCCACTTCTGATTTTTTTCCACATCCTACCAGATCATCATATTTGAAAGATAAGCATAATTTATTTCACAAGGAATAAAGATGGTTCTAATTCCTGTCTATGCTAGAATTGTACAGAGTTTCAACATTGTGCACTCTTTGGATACTTATGTTTTGAATACAATCTATATTCCCAGATATCTAAAAAGTGATGGAGGAATATGATGTTTGATGTTTACATCTAGAGCTCTATTTTTGCAATTTCAATTAAATTAATTCAATTCAATTAAATAATAAATGTTATATTTTCCTTGGAAGTAGAAGGAAAAAATCTATAGAGCCACACAGCCAGTTGGCTTTAGTTTGTTTACTTGTTTGTTTTTGCTTAATTGGAGCTGAGTGATGCAATGGCTAGAGTACTGGACTTGGAATAAAGAACATTTACATTCATAAGTTTAAAATCCAGCCTCAGATACTTAATAGCTATGTGACCATGGGCAAGTCACTTACCCTATTCACCTCTGTATCTCATCTTCAAATGAAATGGAAACAAAATCACAAAATCAAGAAAAGCCTAAATGAGGCCATGAAAAGTTGGACATGATTGAAATGAACCAATGCCTTTCCTTAGTTGATTAAAAGTTCTTGACTAAATAGGTAAAATCATGCAGACATGTCAAAGTTGATTCTTTCAATTTAAATTATTAAACCAATAATAGATATAGATTTTAAACTTGTTGAGAACAAAAAAGTTTGCATGGGGCTTTTATCAGCAATTGGATATAATCTGCATATGCAGTAAACAGTTCGGTTCTCACCTGTATAATCATACAGGATGTTTCAGAATTAGTAGTGCATAGGTTGCTTCCTGTCCTCCCTCCCCACCCCAGATATTCTGCATAGCCACACAAAACAGTTTTTAATCATTCTTCTTGAAGAATTCTTTAGCTGGTACAAGTATATTTTTCTATGATCTGTCATGTAGAGGACAAATTAAAGTCATAGCAAGGTCCCAAAGTATTTTATCTAATTATTTAAATTGTACTGAATATCTAAGAAAAACTGGAAGGGTTAGATGAGGTTTCCTATAAAAGTTGGGAGGGAGGGGACTTGAATATGAACTCTGAAAGGGAATAACTTTCCTGATTTTTAAAATCCAAACTATTTAACATCTTTGTTTAGAAATTACAAAATATGTTATTTCGGAAGACATTAAAGCTTTTCAAACAACAGTTCTCTGAAACAGTGCTAATTTTGAATTTTTTGATAAATACTAAGT
Organism: Antechinus flavipes; assembly: GCF_016432865.1. Taxonomy (NCBI): domain Eukaryota; kingdom Metazoa; phylum Chordata; class Mammalia; order Dasyuromorphia; family Dasyuridae; genus Antechinus; species Antechinus flavipes. The sequence goes on along the minus strand of NC_067398.1, from coordinate 487,015,110 downwards.
ATTGCAAAATCTCTAACTCTGTGATCATGAAACATATTGAATGAATTTACAAACGTAGTACAAAGGTTTACATATCAAGTAAATAATATTTGAATAGTGTGTGTGTGTATATATTATATATATATATATATATATATATATATATATATGCCTTTTATTTTCAAAATGTATGCATAGTTTTCAACATTAACCCTTGCAAAATCTTGTATTACAAAATTTTCCCTCCCTTCCTCCACCCCTTCCCCTAGACTACAAGTAATCCATATGCAATTCTTTTATACATATTTCCACAATTATCTTGCTGCACAAGAAAAATCGGATCAAGAAGAGAAAAAAAAACCTGAGAAAGAAAACAAAATGCAAATAAACATCAACAGAAAGAGTAAAAATGCTATATTGTGGTCTACACTCAGTTCACCACAATCGTCTCTCTGGATGCAGATGGCTCTCTCCCTCACAATACCATTGGAACAGACCTGAATCACCTCACTGTTGAAAAGAGCCATGTCCATCAGAATTGATCATCACATAATCTCTGTGTACAATGTTTTCTTGGTTCTACTCACTTCACTTAGCATCAGTTTGTGTAAGTCTCTCCAGGCCTCTCTGAAATCATCCTGCTGATGAATAGTCTATATTTTAAAAGCTTAATTATAACATTCTTTTTATAAGACCATCTCTGTGGAAATTCTCCAGCTAGCTGAAGAAATCATTTTCTTCTGTTCCAGAATTCTATTTCCTGTCATGAGTTCAAATGTTGGAGTTCTTGTTCTTCTCAAAACACAGCCGGTTTAGAGGCTTAGAGCCCTCCGAATATCTCCAAATCCAAAGGTTCTGTCCTTCAGCCTCTGCCTCTGCTTTCTTCAGCCTCCAACCAACACAGAGATGGAATGTCTCTCTTGTCTCCTTCTGGGGAGCCCAGCCACCAACTACAGTGGTGTGAGATGAAGATGAATCTGGTTGTCCACTGAACTCTCACTCGTAGCTTTATCCTCTGAAAGCTCTTTGTCTGCCACCAGCCAGCCAAGAGGAAAAAATGGATTCTGTCTTGCCTTGCCGCGGAAGAGGGCTTCTGGCGTAACTCCACTGAAATCTGACCGAGAGCCTCTGTCTGTTTCTTTTATCTGAGAGGGAGGAATTGTGGGATACAAGAGAGAGGGATTATGGGTTTTCTCCCATAGTGCTCTCTGGCCCAAAGAGTTTTAAGGGAGGTGTGAACTCCCTTGAAGTTAGAAAGTTTATTTTGTGAAGCTGGCATACTTGTGAACTCCAATGAGTAAAGGTGTGAACACAAGCCTTGTATTAATTAGTTCTACTTAGTACCTTGTTTCAGGTTCTGGACAAAATCTTCTTGTAAGATTAGATCAACTCTAATTAGTTAGCAGTTAGTAAGGATTCCAACATCTCCCCCTTTCTTTTGTTAGATGAAAACACCAAAGGAAATAGGAAATCTAATCAGATTAGTGGGTTTCTGAAGGGGTACACATAAATCCATCAATATGGGCCAGAACTTTGTAACAGATATACATGGTATACATAAATCCATCAATATGGGAGGCATTATACACAATTTACATAAGCACATAGCAATATAACACAGGCTAGTAGTAATGTAACAACATGAATCAACCTGAAAATTTACACATGTCCATAAGTCCTAGAAATAGTCCATAAGGAATCCATTGTCCATTAGTTCATGTGCCAGGAATCCGATAGTTCCTGTAAGCCCTGAAGTACTGCAAAAGTCTCATCAACAATTTTTCACCTTAAGGAATCCAATGATTCTCGTTGGTTTTTCAAGAAGTAAAACAGTTTCATCTTGTGTTAGGAAATCCAATAATTCCTGAAGATTTTAAAAGTCTTTTTAACAGTCTCCTTGTCAGCTATGCTCTTTCAATGGTGAGCACAATCAGCAACAGAACCACCCGATATTTCTTGGGTCTTCTCCTTTGTTTCAAGGGTCTGCTCCATCTCTCTGCGATGGACAAGGCGAATGCGGCTCGTAGGCACCCATCTGATTCCTTCTCCACGTGTACAGATACAAGCAAATCCTCTCCCCCAAGCAGTTAGCCTATCTGGTCCCTTCCATTCACCACTTTCTGGGTCTCTCCACATCACCTGGCGATTATCTAAAGATAGTGGAGTTGCTTGCACTGGACACTGCTCTTCTGGTGGGTTATAAAACCTGTCTGCTGGAGCCAGTGCATCTTTATCAAAGATTAAAAAATTAATGGTATAGAGAACTAAATTTAGAAGTTCTCTAGGGTTACCCATGGCTCCCCCTTTCTTTTGTTTTTGGAGGAGTGTCTTAATGTCCCTGTTTCTTCTTTCTACTATTGCTTGACCTTGAGGATTAAAGGGTATGCCAGTCCTGTGTAAAATCTTATACTGTGCACAAAAGTGTTCAAAATGTTTGGAGATATATATCGGTCCATTATCTGTTTTTATTTCTTGTGGCACACCCATAATTGCGAATGCTTGAATGAGGAATTCAGTGACCACTCGGGCTATCTCTTTTGCTGCTGGTATGGCAAAAGTGAATCCTGAAAAGGTGTCTACCACAACGTGGATAAAAGACAGACGACCAAAAGATTTATAATGGGTCACATCCATTTGCCAGATTTCATTGGGTCTCAAACCACAAGGGTTCTTCCCTGGAGGCAGTGTAGGAGTGTGGAAGAGAAGGCAAGCTGTACAGCTTTTTACTATGCTCCTAGCTTCTTCTTTTGTAATCCCAAATTGTAAATGCAAAGCTCGAGCAGCCTGATGGTACTTAGAATGGGATTCCTGGGCCTCCTGAAATAAAGGTGTACTGGCCAACATAGTTAAAAGGCTATCTGCCTTGGAATTTCCATCAAAAATAGGACCTGGAAGTCCACTATGTGAGTGGACATGCAGGATATAAATCTTTCCTGGATGCTTTCTCACTTGCTCTTGAAGTTCCTTAAAGAGCTGATATATATTAGAAGCTGCAAATTTTATTTGGGCTGTGGCAATTCTTTGTACCACACCTACTGAATAGGCTGAATCAGATATTATATTTATGTCACCTGGATAATAAGTGAGAGCTAGCATGATCGCATATAATTCGTTCTGCTGAGTGGACTGAAAAGGAGTTCTGACTACTCTTTTTATGGTTAAATCATGAGAGTATACAGCACAAATATTTTGTTTGGCTGTGTCTGTAAAAATAGTTGGTCCTTCAAGAGGAACCTTAGAAACCTTCTCCTCAAAAATCCATTGCCAATTATGCAGTAGTCTGGTTATCTTTATGTCATGAGTTCAAATGTTGGAGTTCTTGTTCTTCTCAAAACACAGCCAGTTTAGAGGCTTAGAGCCCTCCGAATATCTCCAAATCCAAAGGTTCTGTCCTTCAGCCTCTGCCTCTGCTTTCTTCAGCCTCCAACCAACACAGAGATGGAATGTCTCTCTTGTCTCCTTCTGGGGAGCCCAGCCACCAACTACAGTGGTGTGAGATGAAGATGAATCTGGTTGTCCACTGAACTCTCACTCGTAGCTTTATCCTCTGAAAGCTCTTTGTCTGCCACCAGCCAGCCAAGAGGAAAAAATGTATTCTGTCTTGCCTTGCCGCGGAAGAGGGCTTCTGGTGTAACTCCACTGAAATCTGACCGAGAGCCTCTGTCTGTTTCTTTTATCCGAGAGGGAGGAATTGTGGGATACGAGAGAGAGGGATTATGGGTTTTCTCCCATAGTGCTCTCTGGCCCAAAGAGTTTTAAGGGAGGTGTGAACTCCCTTGAAGTTAGAAAGTTTATTTTGTGAAGCTGGCATACTTGTGAACTCCAATGAGTAAAGGTGTGAACACAAGCCTTGTATTAATTAGTTCTACTTAGTACCTTGTTTCAGGTTCTGGCCAAAATCTTCTTGTAAGATTAGAGCAACTCTAATTAGTTAGCAGTTAGTAAGGATTCCAACAATTTCCCTAGTCAATCAGAAGTATATTTCCTTATATGTACACAGTGCAGCATTGTCAAAGGGCTATCCTACAGAAAACTTATGAACTCAAGTGGATATTGTTACAAGAAAGAAACATCAAACAATAATCATTTAATAAACAACTTCTGGTTGTATGTTTGGTTTGGGAGATAGTATTCTATCTTGGTTCTCTTTTTATCTATCTGATCACTTAATTTCAAACTTCTTTGCTGATTCATAATCTATACCAAATTTTTCATTATATTTGAATTCCAAAGCTATGCTTTGTTCAAGTCTTTTTTTCTATATTGTCTTACTTGTTAACCAAATAAGCTCTGATGAGTTTAACTGTAATTTCTATGCAGGAGACTCTAAAAGTTTCATATTCAAATCTATTTTTTTTTCTTATTATGTAAGTTCTTAAGGACAGGGATTGCTTGGTTTTTATGTTTTTATTCCTGGGACCTAGAACAATCCATATAAAATATTAGGCACTTGCATTTTTGATTTCCTTCACAGGTTAAGTGTACATTATTTCAAAGTCCGATTCTTTTTGTACAGCAAAATAATTGTATAGATATGTACACATATATTGTATATAACATATACTTTAACATATTTAACATGTATTGGTCAACCTGCCATCTGGGGGATGAGGTGAGGGGAAGGAGGGAAAAAATTGGAACAAAAGGTTTTGCAATTGTCAATGCTGAAAAATTATCCATGCATATATCTTATAAATAAAAAGCTATAATAATAAAAAATATACATATTAGGCATTTAATATATGGCTATGCATTAACTGGCTTATCAAATTGTTCTTTTCATCTTTATATTTAATGAAACTCAGATAAAAGTAACTTTGGATAGGTTACTGTAAATAAACACAACAGGCAAATTATAAGTATTGTCCCCAAATAACTTAGATTCTTGGGAAATACATTTTATTTGTTTAATATATTTTTTAAAAGCTAGAAACTTCTGTAGACAAATAAGTAAAACAGGGTAATAGTATGAATCAGTATAATTTTGCAGCAGTAAGCTACTAACGTCTTACTTATACCTAAATCATATATCTAATCATAATATTTCTTGCTAACAAAACAGTTTTTAAAAAGCAGCAATCATCTTTCAAGGTTTACCTATGCATGTGAAAGTTCTAATTTTTAAAATGCATTGCCCAATCACCTTCTTAATTTTTTCTCATATTAATACCCTTTATTTACATTTTTGTTGGCTAAATACACTCCTTGGTTGCCCAACTCTTTGACTATGATTATGTTCTTCCTTCATTCAAGGTACTTCCATCAACTCTGGCATTGTATTTTAAATCCTCCACATTTCATTTCAAATGTGATTTCACCATGAAGTCTTCACTTTTCTCCCTAGTCAGAAGTGATATATCCCTGCTCTGAATACACACAGTATTTTGTAGCTCTCTCATCATATTTTCATATTTAGCTCATCTTTCCTCCTAGACTATTAGCTCTAACAGGGAATTTAGGAACTGTGTCTCAAACTTTGATCTCACTTAGTTCCTAGCAAAGAGTGCAGGTAATCAACAGGTATTTATTTGTTGGACTGAAACAAATTCAATGTGCTAAATTTATATTAATCATTAAATCGACATTTTTAAACATTGAAAGTATGCTGCATGGTGGTATTATGTTTTAGATAAAGAAAATGAACAAATGGCTGTTAGAGAAAAAATCCAAATATAGTGTGAGTAAAAATTCTGCATTTTCAAAAAGTACGATGATTCAGCTAATAGGTTGCTGCATTTTTCTGTTGCTATGACAATGTAATTTATTTTGCAAAGTGCCACATTTTGTCATTTTCTCAACACAGTAATAAGAAGCCATCTTATTGCAATAGTGAGAACTTCCTCTCTGTCTCTGTATCTCTCTACCTCTGTCTTGCTCTCTATCTACTTCAGTTCCCACGTGTCTCTGTCTCTCTCTATGTGACTCTGTGTGTCTCTGTGTGTCTTTGTATGTCTCTATGTGTCTGTCTCTGTATGCCTCTCTCTGTGTATCTCTTTGTCTATGTCTGTGTGTGTGTGTGTGTGTGTGTGTGTGTCTGCCTTTTAAACAGTTCCTCTAATTTGAGTGTAGAGAAATACCATTTGGATTAAAGTATGTTCTGAGGCAAAACAAGCACAAATGAGCTAGCTACCAATGTTTCTACATAGTATAGTCAAAAAAGCAACATCACGACCTAAATACAAATCCTGATGCTGAAACTAACTGGTTGTAGGATCATGCACAAGTTGTAATTTCTCTGATCTAAGAATCCCAAATATGTCAAATGAAAGTAGTAATACCTATACCTATCTCATAAAATTAATTTTAGATTCAAATGAGACATTAGGTGGAAAATTGTTTCTAAAACTGAGAACTAAACAGGTAGAAATAGAATCAAGATGGAACATAATTACAAAAACAAAGCATAAAATCAAGAGTTGCTTATTAAATGATTATTGAGGTCAATTATTATTTTTATCAATTTATTCAAAATTACTTTTTTTCTTTGCAAATTGATGCAACTGATCATATACCTATAGTTCTCTTTTAGGGATTTAACTCATCATATATATATATATACACACATACATACATATTATATATAAAAGAAATATCATTGAGATAAGTTAAATGTAAGATCTTTCTTAGATACATAGGAATAAAGACATTCTCACTTTAAGATATAGAATGTTTATTTACTTCATCAAAATATATTCTGATATTTAAATTCATTTCTATGCTCCATTAACTCAGATTTTTTAAAATTAGTATGTTAACTTTTAAGTTTTTACAAAGTCTCTAAAAAGCTGCATTTGATTAACAGTCTCTTTAAAAGTATTAAAATAGGGAAAGAAAAAATATGCATCAGTCATTATTTTGTCTAAAAAAAGGTAATCTGAATTACCAGTGTTATTCTGAGATACGGGGAATAGTTGCATTCAAGTCCTCTCTCTATGATATTACCAATGTGACCCTTCCTAGAAAAATAATTTAACTTTTCAGTGCCTTAAGTATTTCTTTATTAGTTGCAAAACAATTGTTGATCTGTTTGTAGAGGAAACTTTCTTCGTGAGAGTTCTTTAAATTAATGTAATTTTATATTAAAAAAAAGTCCAACAATCATTGTATCCTTCATTGCCTCTGCCTAGAAACTAGTTTAGTCTATGTGCCTCTATCACTGTCTCTGTGTCTCTTTCTCTGCTTTACTATTTCTCTGTCTCTGTCTCTTTTTCTCCTAGAACTGGCTATTTTATTAATAGAGGGAGCTCCCAGGGTATTGTATTGACAATACAAAAAGTACCTTCTCTTTAATAAATATCACTAGATGTATTCAATGAAAGTGACAGTACTAAGATGTCAGGGTGGTAGGAAGTAATATACCTACCCAAGCTCTCTTCCACAAAACTAGGCACAAAGCAGGATCTCATTTCAAGTATCTCACACAGTGTGAAGAATAATAAGCAGGGCAAAAAGAAGAACCTATATTTCCTTCACTGAATTAACATTTAAAGCAGTTGGCTGATAGTCTGAGACTAGAATGAACAACAGAAAAAGAATCCCTCCCCAAAAAACAAACAAACAGAAACAAACAAACAAACAAAAAATTAAGCTACTGGAAAAAATGAAGCAAGAATTAAAAATGAAGAAAAATGGAAAGAATATTAGAAGAAAAAATGGAAAAGTAATGAGAAGTATGAAAAAAAAAAAGTATGAAAACTCTTCCAATCAAAATGGTCATTGACAATTAAAATGAAACCAAAAGAAAAAAAAAAAAAGCCACAAATTCATGAGGCAACCAAAAATGTTAAAATAAAATCAAAAGAATGAAAAAAGTAAGAACATAAATCTAAAATATCCCAAAGTAAAATCAACTGATTAAAAAAAAAAAAATGAAGAGATAATTAAAAAACCATTGAGCTACCTAGAAATCAGGACCAAAAAACAAACAAGCAAATAAAAAACCCATCATATTTCAAGAAATCTTAAAACTGCCTTACTCTTTTAGAACAATCAGAAACTCTCAAAATAAGAAAATGCAAAAAAGGGTTTATTAAGATGTTTCAAGAAAGGGCATCTCCCATCTGACAAGGTGTTTGTCAGAAAAGTGCAAAATATAAGATTAAATACAACAGAAGCTCCACCCTTGAACTTTTTGTCCATTGTTTGAGGGGGTCAAGGCTTACACCCTAACCACAAAAATCTATCCCAGAAACAAACAAACAAACAAAAATATAAGTCAATAATAAACTCTTAATTAATATTACCCTAGCAAGCGGCCATATAAGCAGATATCTTCAGATGAGAAAATTCAAAGCCATACTTTGAAATACTTGAAATACTCTTGAAAAGAAATACTTAAATGCTAATTAAGACATGGGAGAAACAGGAAGGGAATGTTCATTCAAGACAATCAAACACCTGCAGCTTTTTAGGTATAGCTCAAATTCTTATTATAAAGTTTCAAGTCTTAATTAGGTCATATTCCCATGACAGGATCACTCAGTTAATCCCACACAATCCCTTCTCTTTATTTATTATCCTTTGAAGATCTCTTGCACCATTCTTGATATATTCCCTCACTGATCTTGTTCTCAGTCTCCAATCCCTATAAATTGTCCTTTTTTTCTCTATTGGAATCCATCCTTATCTAACTGCACTTACCACTTGAGGTTGCTCAATCTTTCTTCTGTGGAAATCCCAGTCATGACCCCAAGGTTAAATTTTCTCTATAAAACCTACTTGTGGGTCATCCCTCGGCTGCTACCTTCCTTTGAGTCAGCCCAGTACAGCATCTTCCTTGTGGTGTCTTCTCCCTTCCCTCATACCACATGGTATCTCTCCTATCTCCACTATATTTTCTGACCCCACTTCTCCTCTCTACAAATAACTAACTCTTTTATGGTGCTAAATTCAGCCCTTTCTACTAGAAAATTATGAGTTCTACCAAGGAACTTATAGAAGTCTTTTTCTTGCTAACTATATGCTCTCTCAAATCTATAACCTATCCAGTGCCTTTGTTGTTTGGTTAATAATTATTTCAACCATGACCTGGAATCTAATGAGCCTATTAAGAATACAAATTGAGGTTCCTGTAGCCACAATTCCCATCTGGGTTTCTCTAACAATCCTATCATTTGTGTCCTTAGTAATTAGAGTAGGTAACCTTTTATTTAAAAAAAAAAAAAAAAAGCCTATCAGCATCAATAAAAATAGTAAAAGGAAATTTGCTATAAGAAAAAGCAATATGATTATAATTTTTAAAAAATGGTCTTTCATACCTCAGCTTGGGAATATATACCTGAGAGGATAAAGCATCTTTTAGTTCAGTTTTACAATTCCACCTTAGAACCAGCCTCAGGAATAGTTAGGTTCTTATTCAAAGGACTACCACTGAGGAACTGAGTTAGAAATATCTCACCTTAAGTGGAGGCCGAGATTGTCCTCCTCTAATTCTGGCCCAGATACTAACCTCTACATGTAACAATTCAGGATCACATTCCTCTGAGTAGCTTGTGGCATATGTCTTTTAGATGGTCCACCAGACAATCATACATGAACTGAAAATTCCAAATAATATCAGCTAAAATGCAGAGATTTTATCTCAAATAGCTAGTCTCATTAATCAAAGCTTCAAGTACATTTAGCTCCTGAGGATCACATATCTTAAATAAGTATTGACTATAATGTTATATTGATAACAGTAAGAGATTCATCCTAGAAAGTTCACAGCTTATCTTCATACCTAAGTAGATGGGTTTTAAATAATCATTTTACTTTAACATGTTCAATAACCAATCTATATCAAAACATGTCCAGGTATTAACCATGTTCAAAGGCACAAAGACATATACTAATGTTCTCAGAATCTTCCTAAACAATGAGAACAACTTTAAAATGACTCAATACAACCAATTAAAACACACAGAATATAGGATATTCTAATTTCACATTAAAGAAGCTATCAGAATTAACATTAATAATTCCCTCATTCTAAGAATATATTCATTCAACTTCCTCCAATCAAGGAGTCTCTATGAACTTTTCTGGAAATTTAAATAATGGATATAATACTAATATTGTTAAAAAATTATTTAAGCACAAATATTCCAATCTACTACCAAACATTCTTAATTGCAAAGTCAATGTTAGAGGCTATAAATTGTCCTTAACAATTCATTCTTGAGGTTCCTCCATAGGTGCTAAATCTGGTGTCTCTGACTCCTGACTGCAGTCTCATTCATCTGTAAATTGGTAAGGTACTTCTCATTCTGCTTCTTCCATGACTCCTAGAACTACAGACTCCAAAGGTGTTGTCTGGGTCAGCATTCCTTGCTTCCTAGGAGCTAAAAAGGGATGAGGATACTGTCAGTATTTTTTGTTTTAAAAGAGGGTATTTCCCTCTTTTTTTTCCAAATAAAAGTGAACCAAACAGCACCTCATATGGGGAAATTCCCAGATCACTTCTGGGAAGTGTTTTAATTCTTTAACAGAACAATAGGTAAACATTGGGCCCAAAGCAAAGTCTCTAATGCCAATTTAGTAATTCATTTCTTAAAAATCTGATTCATTCTTTCTGCTTTCCCACTTGAGGGCAGATGCCCAGGTGTATGAATTGCATGAAATTTTCAATCTCTCCTCATCATATCTTATAAAACTTTAAAAGTAAAATGTGTTCTTTTATCAGAATCAATAGTCTCTACCAATCCATACATAGGTACAGTTTGTTCCAATGTTATTTCCCTAATCCATTTTAAAACAGCAAAGCCCGGTGAAAAGTTTCCAACCATCCCCTATATCTCAATTTCCCCACTGTTGTCAATTCATTACAACCTAACTTAAATATTTTGGAACCAAGCTCCCTTCCACTGGAAGGATACTTCCTCAATACCTCTTTATCTTTCGACACATCACATCTTTCAGATAAAATTTGTCCTGAAATTATACATAACCCTATATGACAAATTTTCTTGCTTTTACTTTTGTTAAAGCAATTAATAATTAAGATTAATAATATAAGTAACACTTAAATAAGTTTGGACCAGATTTTATAAAATTTATCATATATATCCAGGTGGCTGGCAAAATAGTAAATCAAATATTATTTAACTTTTACAAATTGCCCAGTATACAATTTAGCAAGCAACATAGTAGTTTAAATATATTTCATCTAATTAGCAAATACAAGTGTGTAACCTCTTTAGACAAAAGAACCAAAAACAAAACAAAAATTTTTAACTTAAAATCAAATTGAATACAGATTTAAATTTCTACTAGTAATACATCAGTATAAATGCATACGTTTCTAAAATTGTTTACCAAAATAAACATGTTCACAATTTTAGCACATTTAGCACAATTTCAGAATCAGAGTTCTAATTCAAACACATGCAGTTCAAAAATTTAAGGTGGCAGAAAACTGCCCTTTTAAGTCTGTATGCAGTGTTTTTAAGAAACACTGAGCCAAGTTTTCAGATGGCAGACTCCTCTGAGCTTCCTTCAAATTAACAGCAGATTAATGCTCAGAACTGTTTTTGGAGTGACAGAACTCACAGATATTTGGACTAGAATTAACTTCCAGAAGAAGATACTATGGAAGAACTTCACAAAATGTCTGTTTCAATGCAGCAGGGGCAGAGAATGCAGAGCCCAGACCACAGCACAAGGAGCCTGGGTCAGAAGCCAGGGCAGGGAGCTAGGGTGTTGCTATATCCATGCACTGGGGAATCTTCTGTGAGATTCTTAAGCTACTCTGCCCCGGCTACAAGCCAATGATAAAACAGATTTGCTGTAAGACACCAAAAAGTAAATAAAAAAGGCAAATTATGAGCCACTGATGCCTGAAAGAACATAGGACGTGGCCAAGCTTACCTAGTCACAGAAGTCAGTCAGAAGAACTGCCCCAGGTTAAACAAATGAGGCTGTCACCCCTTTGCCTTAAGAGTAGACCTCAACCTTAAAAAAAAAAAAAAAGAGCTAAAAAGTAAAAAAAAGAATTTTGACCATAGACAGCTTTTATGGAAAAAGAGAAAAATAGACCTTACACCCTGAAAAGTCTAAAGACAAATTAATACCAGATGTAGCCCCAAAGGGTGATATGAGTTGGTCCTCATTTCACAAGGATCTCTTGGAAGAATTCAAAAAGGATTTTAAAAGAGAGTTAGAAGAAAAGTGGGGAAAGGAAATGAGATCTTTGCAAGAGAGTATGGAGAAGAAAAACCAGAAATTATCTGAAGAAAACTCTTTAAAAATAGACTTGATGAAGTGGAAAAAACACACAATACCTTACAAAATAGATATGAAAAAGAAACCAATTCACTGAAAAGCAAAATCTGTGAAATGGAAAAAAAATGCAACGAACAAAACACTTAATATTAAACTTAAATTGATCAAATACAAAAGGCGATAAAAAAGCTAATTGAAGAAACTAATTCATCAAAAATTAGAATTGAATGAATGGAAATGAATGATTCAATGAGACTTCAATAAACAGTCAAACAACACCCCCCCAAAAAAAAAAATGGAAAAAAAATGGAAAATGTAAAATATCTCATTGAGGGGAAAAATTAAAAAAAAAAAAAAACTAACCTGAAAAATAGATCTAGGAGAAATTATCTAAGAATCATTGGACTTCCTAAAAACCACAGTGAAAAAAAGAGCCTAAACATAATCTTTCAGGAAATCATCAAGGAAAACTGTCTTGATATCCTAAAACCAGAAGGTAAACTAATCATTGAAAGAATTCACTGATCACCTGCTGAAAGACACCCCAAAATGAAAAGTCCAAGGAACATCATAGCTAAATTTCAGAATTATCAAAATCAAGGAGAAAATATTTTAAATAGCCAGAAAGAAAAAATTCAAATATCAAGGAGCCACCATGAGGATTATGCAGGACCTAGCACTTTCCACTTTAAAGGATAGAAGAGCCTGAAATCTGATATTTTGAAAGGCAAAGAAACTTGGATTGCAGCCAAGAATCAACTATTCAGCAAAATTGAGCATCATCTTTGAGGGAAAAAGATGGACACTCAAGGAAACAAGTGAATTCATCTATTGCTGATGAAAATACCAGAGCTGAATAAAAATTTTGATCTTCAAATAGAAAACTCAAGAGAAACATAAAAAGTAAAAATGAAAGAAAAAATAACTTTCTTTTAAAAGTTAAAAATCTTATATCCCTATATGGGAAGATGATATATTTAAATCTTGAGATCTGTATTTCTATTATGAATATACTGAGAGGGTGTAGGTACAATTTGATTTTATTGTGATGATTTAAAAAAAAAGAAATTAGAGGAGGAAAGATGTTTTACTGGAACAAGAGAAAAATGGACTTAAAATGGGGTAAATTACACTTCATGAGGAGGCAAAAAATTATCTATTTCAATTGAGGGAAAGAGGGAAGAGGAATGAGCATTATCCAAATTTTATTCTCATCAGATTTTGCTCAAAGAGAGAATATCAGACACATTGAGAAGCTTGTTACACCCTATAGGGAAGTAGCAGGGGAAGAGGAAAAGGAAGGAGGAGACTAATAGAAAGGAGAACAGAAGAAGAAGAGGAAAGGTCTGAAAAAGGGGACCTGCAAAAGGGGATGGCTGTTTTAGAGAGGGGGTTATCAGTAACAAAATATTGGGGAGGAGGGAAAGAGGGGGGAAAAGGAAAAGAAAAATATAACTTAGGATTATATGACAGGAAAAACAGATAGAAATTGTTTTCTGTGAATGTGAATGAGATGAACTCTCCCATAAAACACAAGCAGACAGCAGATTGGATTAAAAGCCAAAATCCTATAATTTGTTGTTTACAAGAAACTCATTTAAAGCAGAATTAATACTTTTAGAGTAGAGATAGAATGTTGGAGAATAATCTATCATTACTATCTAGAGATATAGGAGAATAATCTAATATACTACCTTAAGCTAAGGTAAAAAAACAAACAAACAAACAAAAAAAAAAAAAAAACAGGAGTGGCAATTATGATCTCAGATCAAGCAAAAGATAGATCTAATTAAAAGAAATAAGTAAGAAAGGAAACTATATTCTACTTAAAGTTAATATATTCTACATAACGTTAGTAGAGATAATGAAGTAATATCAATACTAAACATATATGCACCAAATGGGATAGCATCCAAATTCCTAGAGAAGTTAAGAGAGTTACAAGAAGTAGACAGCAAAACTATATTAGTAGGAAATCTCAACCTTGCTCTTTCAGAACAAGATAAGTTGAACCACAAAATAAATAAGAAAGAAGTTAAGGAGATAAAATCCTAAAAAAGTTAGGGATGATAGAAGTTTGAAGAAAATTGAATGAAGACAGAAAGGAATATACCTTTTTCTTGGCAGTACATAGAACCTAAAAGAAAATTAATCATGTATTAGGGCATGAACACTTCAAAATCAAATGCAGAAATACAGAAATAGTAAATGCATTTTTCTCAGATCATGATGCAATAAAAATTTCATGCAAAAAAAAAAAAAAAAACTAAACTGGAAAATAGAACAAAAATTTACTTGAAATTAAATAATCCAATCCTAAAGAATGAGTGGGTAAATCAACAAATCATAGACACAATAAATAATTTTGGCTAAGACAATACAAATAACGAGACAAAACACCAAAATTTATGTGATGTAGCCAAGGTAGTTTTTAGAATAGATTTTGTCCTTGTGTAAATACTTACTTGCATAAATACTTACTTGCTTACTTAAAACAGAGAAAAAGATCAGTGAATTGGACTTGCAACTTAAAAAGGTAGAAAAAGAACAAATTAATACCTCCTCCCTCAATTAAATACCGTATTTGAAGTTCTGAAAATAAAAGGAGATATTAATAAAATTGAAAGTAAGAAAACCATTAAATTAATAAATAAAATTAACAATTGGTTTTATAAAAAAAAACAAAATAGATAAAATTTTAGTTAATTTAATTAGAAAAAGGAAAGAAGAAAATCTAATTGTTAGTCTCAAATATGAAAAAGGACAATTTTCCACTAATAAAGAGGAAACTAGAGCAATAATTAATAGGTATTTTGCCCAACTGTATGTCAACAAATATGATCATCTAAGTGAAATGGAAGAATACCTACAAAAACATAGCTTGCCCAGATTTACAGAAGAGGAAATAAATTACTTAGATAGTCCCATTTAAGAAAAAGAAATAGAGCAAGCTATTAACCAACACTCTTAAGAAAAACTCTCCAGGGCCAGATGGATTTACATGTGAATTTTATCAAAAAAAATTTATCAATACTAATTTACTGAAAATAATTGAGAAAAAAGGAGTCCTAATGAATTCCTTTTATGATACAGATATGGTGCTGATACCTAAACCAGGTAGGATGAAATCAGAGAAAGAAAATTATAGCTCAATTTCCCTAATGAATATTGACCCAAAAATTTTAAATAAAATATTAGCAAAGAGATTACAGAAAGTCATCTCCAGGATAATACACTATGACCAAATAGGGTTTATACCAGCAATGCAAGGCTAGTTCAATCTTAAAAAAGACTATTAGCATATATAACTATATCAATAATCAAACTAACAAAAATTATGATTATCTCAATAGATGCAGAAAAAGCATTTGATAAGCTCCAACATCCATTCCTATTAAAAACACTAGAGAGTATAGAATTAAATGGAGTTTTCCTTTAAATGATCAGTAACATCTACTTAAACCCATCAGCAAGCATCATATGTAATGGGAACAAACTAGAACCATTCCCAGTAAGATTAGGGGTTAAACAAGATTGCTCAGTATCATCATTATTATTCAATATTCTAATAGAAATGTTAGCCTTGGCTATAAGAGAATAAAAAGTGATTAAGGGAATTAGAGTAGGTAATGAAGAAATCACTCTTTGCAGATGATATGATAGTATACTTAAAGAACCCTAGAAAATCAACTAAAAAACTACTGGAAACAATTCACAACTTTAGCAAAGTTGCAGGATACAAAATAAATCCATATCAATCATCAGCATTTTTATAGCTTACCAACAAAGTCTAATAGCAAGAGATACAAAGAGAAATTCCTCTTAAAATAACTGATGATAATATAAAATATTTGCAAGTCTACCTGCAAACACAAAGTCAGGAACTATATAAACAAATTACAGAATACTTTCTGCTAGAATCCTTACAAAGTGATAAGTTAGTTGTCTAATTTAGCATGGTTCAGTATGATTGATCTGATCCTACGAGGAGATGTTATGGGCCAGAACTTGAAACACCGTTAGAGAGCTCATATAAGCAAGAAGCTCTCAGGGCCAAAAGACACTCTGGGACAGACACAGGGGCACTCTGGAATAGACACAGAGGCACTCTGGGACAGACATGAAGCACTCTAGGAGACTGAGAGCCAGAAACCTCTCTTGGAGGCAGGACAGATTCATGCCAGCTTTCACCTTGGTGCTGGCTGGAGACATTTAGAGTTGAGCTAGAGGCAAAAGACTAGCAATGAGAGCTCTCAGAATCAAGGAAAGCTGAGGCCTCTAAGAAAGCTACCCGGGCCCAAGGAAGGAGAAAATAAATGTTTGGATTTTATCAGCAGGCTGCATTTGGAGTGATTATTGATCTGAACCGAAACTAAGGCTGCCTCCAGAAAACCTCCACAAGAAACCTGTTCCCAGAGAATGATTATGTTATAAAAAAGAATAAGAACACCACAACATTCCACACAAGTAAAGTCAGATCCAAGCAACTGGAAAAATATCAAATGCTCATGTATAGGCCAAGATAATATAATAAAAATGACAATATTACCTAAATTAATCTACTTATTTAGTGCCATATCAAACTCCAAGAAATTATTTTACAAATTTGGAAAAAATAACAACAAAATTTATCTGGAAGAACAAAAGGTCAAGAATTTCAAGGGAAGTAATGAAGGAAAATGCAAATGAAGGTGGCCCGGCTGTGCCAGATCTAAAACTATATTACAAAGCTGCAGTCATAAAAACCATTTGTTACTGGCTAAGAAATAGTGGATCAGTGGAATAGGTTAGGTTCACAGGACAAAATAGTCAACGAATATAATAATCTAGTGTTTGACAAACCCCAAACATTTGGGTAAAACTCACTATTTGACAAAAAACTGCTGGAAAAATAGGAAATTAGTAGGCAAGAAACTAGGCACTGACCCATACCTAATACCCTATACCAAGATAAGATCAAAATGGATTCATGATTTAGACATAAAGAACAATATTATAAGTAAATTAGAAGAACAATGTATAATTTACTTCTTAGATCTGCAGAGAAGGAAAGAATTTATGGCCAAAGAACTGGAAATCATTGTTGAACAATAACAACAACAAAAAGATAATTTTGGTTATATTAAGTTTAAAAGTTTTTGCACAAACAAAACAAAACTTGCAGACAAGATTAGAAAGGAAGCAATAAACTGTGAAAACATTTTTACAGTGAAGGTTCTATTAATGGCTTCATTTATATAACATATAAAGAATTGACTCAAATTTATAAGAATTAAATCTATTCTCCAATCAACAAATAGTCAAAGGATATGAACATGTTTCAGATGAAGAAATTAAAACTACTTCTAGTCACATGAAAAGGTGCTCTAAACCTCTACGGATCAGAGAAATGCAAATTAAGACAACCTCTCAAACTGAACAAAATGACAGGAAAAGAGAATGACAAATGTTGGAGGGGATATGAGAAACTGAGATACCAACACATTGTTAGTGAAGTTGTGAAGTGATCTAATCCTTCTGGAGAGCAATTTGGAACTATGCCCAAGGGGCTATCAAACTGTTCATATCCTTTGATCCATCAATGTTACTACAGGGCTTATATCCCAAAGAAATTTTATAGATGGGAAAGGGACCCACATGTGCAAAAATGTTTGTTGCAGCCCTTTTTGTAGTGGCAAGAAACTGGAAATTGAGTGGATGCCCGTCAGTTGGAGAATGGCTGAATAAATTATGGTACATGAATATTATGGAATATTATTGTTGCATAAGAAATGATCAGCAGAATGATTTCAGAGAGGCCTGGAAACACAAGAACTGATGCTAAGTGAAATGAGCAGAACTAAGAGATCATTGCACATAGTAACAAGATTACATGATTATTATTTCTAACGAAAGTGACTGTTTTCAACAATGAGATGATTCAGACCAGTTCCAATGATTTTTTTTTTAATGAAGAGAGCCATTTGTACCCAAAGAGAGGACTGTGGGAACTGAGTGTGGATCACAACTTAGTATTTTCACTCTTTTTGTTGTTGTTTGCTTGCATGTTGTTTTCTTTCTCTTTTTTTCCCTTTTTGATTTGATTATTGTGTGTGTGTGCAGTAAGATATTGTGTATATATGTATGCATATATTGGATTTAATCTACTTTTACTATATTTAACACATACTGAATAACTTGCTATCAGGGGGAGAGGGTGAGGGAAGAGAGGGAAAAGTTGGAACACAAGATTTAGCAAGGGTTAATTTTGAAAAGTTATCCATGCATATCTTTTTTTAAAATTAAAAAGTTTTAATCAAAAAGAAATAAAGAAATTGGTAAACTTTAGGAGCCTGGGGAAAGAGGATCATAAATTTGAACCCAGGTGTCAGGAGATAGGTCTGTGGCCCAGTCATTAGCCCACTCTCCATGTCAGAAATGCTGAGGTTTGGGAGGGGAGAGGAAATGGAGGGCATGTCAAAGATGTTGGGGCTCCAGTGCAAACCCTAGAAGAATTCAGGCCAGCCGGGGACATCACCTCCACAAATTTAAGAAGCTTGGAAAATCACAAACAGAGCAATTCCCACCCCTGCTTCTGCAGTTTTTTTTTTTTCCCCCATTATTATAAAACTTAAGTTCTGGCCCTCAGAAACCTTTTAATCATGTAAATTAGGCCTACTTAAAAACACAATAGACCAACTAAACTTAGCTTATAGTTAGTGCCAAGCAACTTAAAATTTAGTCTCAAAACCTCCAGAATCTGCTAAAATGTTTTAACAATTTTGTAACTTTAACTGTTTCTGCAGATCCAAATTGGCCAGTTCTAGGTCCACAGAAATGTCTATTTTTTTTTTTTCTTTTTCTTTGTATGTGGCAGTTAAAAACATTCCTGATTTCAGAACTAGTCCTCCTCTCTCTAGCTAAAAACTATTTGCATAATTTCAATTATGTACAAAACAAGCACTTTTTAATTTCCAGACAGCCAGATCTTTTCCTTTTTAATTTGGCTGGCTGGAAGAAACACAGAAGACAAATACTGGCTTGCACACACACAAGTACAAATTCAAAATGCTTTTCTAAACCAATTAACCTCTCCTAGGTCCCATCTTGGAGTGGAAGCCAGGAGGAGAGTTCAAGAGCCAAAGCTTTAGGAGTCCCTGACCAATATTGAAGGCTCCTTTGAATTTCCACCCAACCCTCAGGGGATACACAGTTTCTCTAAGTGAGTTGGATACTAGCCCAAACAAAACAACAGTATTCCCTTATACATTTTGATACTTCATCCCAATTCCTCCTAAAGAGCTAGCTTTCCAGGATTCTAGATAGGTTTAGAGCCAGCTATTTTTCTTTCCCAAGGTTCACAGTATATTACCCTCTTTTAATGAAGGACTCACTGGATTTTACCAAAGGAAAATAGAATAATTCTTAGACTTGAACTACCTAGGATTTCCCAATGAGAAGTTGGAGCCTTTTAGAGACTCTGACTACCCAAATTCTCCTAATCCCAATCACAGTCATCAGGCAGCTCACCAGTTACTTGGCAGAGGAAAGTCCTCTTACAGCTAAAGTAACCCGCCCTCCCAGCACCCCCTGACACACATACACACACAAGTTCTTATTAATCTGGGCTGTGCTGAAGAAATTAACTGATTAATTTCAAATTTTTCTCAGCTGGCTTATCTCCTAGGCCAATTTTCTTTGCTAGGTGATGTAATAGGACTCTGTCTCTCCCTTCCTCCCCCCCATCTTTGTGGAAGGTGGGCCACCTAGCCGGAGGAAATTCGTAAAAATAATCCCTACCTAAATCTCAACTCATCCCCACCTTCCTGGTTCCTATGGAAAATTCCTACCTCCAACTGACCTGGGAATCACTTTGGTCTGGGAAACAATCACCACCCTTATTGACTTGGAAATTAGCCCTTAATTGCTCCGTAGCTCCCAAACCACAGAAGGCTAAATAAAAATCAAGACAGAATCCCAAACTTTGCTATCTTCCTAATCTGGAAGTGGCCCCCTGAGACAAATAGTTTCTCATTGAAATAAACCTATTTTTGCCAAAAAAAAAAAAAAAAAAAAAAAAAACCTCCACGCATGCTGGGACTGCAAATTCTTTCACAAAACTTGCAACACAAGCCTGGGAACCCCATGGCTGTTAGGGGCATTCTCACCCCTCAACATAGTGACTTCTACTTTTGCTTTCTCTGAGTGTCTCTTTTCAGGAGTTTATTCAGTTGTAGTGGGAGTTACTAAACTGAGTGAAAGAACTACCAGAGAACTTTCCAGAGGGCATCCACCCAAGAATTTGGTACAGGAGATACCCCTCAAATAGGAAATATCCCAGAATGAGACCCAAACTGTGTGCCAGTTTCTACCACAAAAACAATAAAAGACTCTCAGAATAAGAAAAAATAAAAGGGGATTTAATATGATCTCCTGAAAAAGGGCATCTCCCATCTGACAAGATCTTTGTCAATAAAGGAGTGCAAAACATAAATTGCAAAACATAAGATTAAATAGACCAGAAGCTTCCCTCTCAATCTTTTCTTCCATATTTTTGGGGAGTCCAAGTTTATATCCTAGACCCAGAAATCTATGCCAGAAACAAAAGAATACGAGTCAACAAGAAACACTTAATTTAAATTTCCCCAGAGAACTGACATGCAAGTAAACATGCTCAAATAAATTTTTAAAGTGGTCATCACCTTTAAAATACCTAAATGCTAATGACAAGGAGATGGTGGGAAACAAGAGAATGTTCATTCAATGAAATCAGAGACTTGCAGCATTTTAGATACAGCTCAACTAGTTTTTATAATGCCTCAACTCACAATTAGGTCATCTTCTCATGAAATGGTTTTCACTCAGTTAATCCTGTGTGGTTTAGAAATGGTGAGGAGTCACTATTTAATAAAAAAGCTGGAGAGATCTCTAGAGGCAAAGCAAAGTTTATTATACATTCTCTTGAGAAGGGTACCCACTCTTCTAGCAGACAATCAAAGGGAGGAAGCACCTTCAGGGGGCAGAGTCAATACTTTTAATCCCTAATGCAAATACTCCCTCCCACCACTGACTCTCATCCTCATTGGCTGAGGATCTCACATTCTAAACTAGGGAACTACCCAAGAAATTGAACTTGACCAATAAGTACATAGTTGCCCATATTTGACTGAAATAGGGAGAAACTGATGTCATAGGAGGATAGCAGGAAGGGACTTAAGTATGCCCTTGACTCAATCTTCAAAGTCCTTTAGGCCTACTCAAACTCTGAAGTAGATGAAGCTTTACTCGATTTTCACAACTGTCTTGAAAGATCTCACCTCATCTCATTCAATCCTGATGTGGGGAAGTCTGAAACTGTCTCTCTCTGACTTTGGAGTCAGTGCTTGAGAAGCTCTTTGGAGGACAGATTCTCCTTGAACAGATCCTCTGTAAAAGACCTGCCCCAGGGAATCAAGATAAAGTGGTTTCATTCTGTTATCTAGGTGGGACTTGTTGAGTGCAGGACCACTCCTATTTAGCCCAAATTGGGGATCTAGATTTCTATGGGCCTCTATTGAGCTGAAAATTGGCTTGACCCCTCCCAGTAAACTGCCATGCTACTGGAAATCTAGGCCTGGGAGCAGTAACCTCATTCAATTGAAACTTCAGTCTCAGATCTCTTTAAAAGAGCAACATTGAGGCTCATTCCTTGCAGAGAGACCCAAAGCAAGAACATGTCATGCCAAGGAACCTCTTTTTCCTCTTGGCATAGCAGCTTGCAAGGACCCTCTGCCTGCTAAGAAGGTATTCTCTTTTCTGTGTTAACCCTTCTTTATCTTTCTGCCTGGACTTCTCTGCTAGATCATTACTTCTCTGTCAGGGACCTTGCCACTAAGGAAGTCAGCCTTCTAGCAAGAGCTGACATCCCATGACCAATTAACTTCTTTTTGCCAGTCTAAATTTTCAGGTTTGCAAATTCTTTTATGAAAGACCTGCT
Organism: Antechinus flavipes; assembly: GCF_016432865.1. Lineage (NCBI taxonomy): Eukaryota > Metazoa > Chordata > Mammalia > Dasyuromorphia > Dasyuridae > Antechinus > Antechinus flavipes. The sequence goes on along the minus strand of NC_067398.1, from coordinate 486,992,975 downwards.
CTGACCAGAAAGGGTTCCTACAATTCTCTGCCCTGCACCAAACCTCATCAATCCTACACACAGGCAAAGTGGAAATAAACAGGAGAAGCTTCTAGACTGTTTCTAAAAAAAGTTCCCAAATAAAATCTCCCAGAAACATAATAAAATTCAGTGTTTCCTGGTCAAAAATAAACAAATACGACCAAAAGCCAAGAAGATAGGATTCAAATACAAAAAAGTACTAGTATGCATATTTAAACAGCCATATCTATAAGAGAACAGGAAACTTGAAATATTACTGAAAACAATAGTTTTACAATCAAGAATATTTTTTCCCCTCTTTCCAACTGAGTAAAATGCTAAAGGGTAAAAGTGGATGTTCAATGACCTGTAGAACTCTGGCATATACCTGATGAAAATAGTGGAGCTGTGTGGTATGAGTATAAACACAGAATTGAAAAGAAACATAATAGATAAATATGCCTGAACAAAGATAAGAGAATAACAAGGATAAACTTATACATTATATTATAATTTTACATTATAATATGAGAAGATGATAAGTGTCTTGTCCAAACCTCCTTATTATCTGGTGTCTTAAAGGGAATCAATTAGACAAGACCAGAGAGTAGTTTGGTTATGGCTTCATGAACTTAAGAAAGGAAAGGAATAAGAATGTGAGGGAAATATATGCTGAAATATGGGGTAGAGGGGTAGAGAAAGGAACATTGTGAGAAATCTGAAAAGAGTGTTTCAAGTTTTGAGATACTGTGGGATTGTACCACTGACCAAGAGATTTTCAGAATTTAACAAGTTAAAGAAGGTTAAGATTCCAAAAATCATTTAAGTGATTAATAGAAGTCTTGAGCAAACAAGGAATTGGGGAGCTAGGAAGGCACAGATGGATTCAGCCAATCAGAAAGAGTCTTTTGGTTTTGAGAAAACCACAAAATGAAGATAATAGCAAATCCAGCTCAAACTGGTTGGGGACAAGGACCTGATTTGACCAGATCACAACTGCACTTGCTTAATAGGCTAATTGAATATTAAACAACACACCCCATAGGAGGAGTTTTATGCCATTTTTTAAACATGGGATGTATGATGAGGGAGGAAGAATATGAACATGTAGTGGGCATATCAAAAATATTGCAACCCAGGAAGGAATGGACCAATCCATTCTCTGAAGGGAGGGGTTGTGTCAAGTTAACGATTATAAAGCTTCTTCCCCTTTTGTGCTCAGGGCTTCTGCTTCCCAAAAAGAGGTGGGTCCCACTTCTGGCAAGAATTGGAAAGATGATTCCTTAAGATTCTTTTTTAATAAAATTTCCTCAATATTTGATTTTCAGTGTCAAGAGTGCGTTTCTAACAACTTTAAGGAGACTTATTTCACATAATCAGAGTGCACAAAGAGATATTTATACTAACAAGCTGGCACTTGAACTTCATTCTCATTTAAATTCATCAAAAGAAGAAACAATATACATATCCACGAAGAGTTTGGTTCAGAAATATATTTCACTCAAGAGGAAACATGAGGGAAAGGGAAAAAGAGAAGGGGATTTAGAAGGAGGATAGAATGAAGAGTTAATCCTAAACAAAATTCACATTCACACATATACACACACACACACACACACACACACATATATACATACACACACATATACATAAATATATATATGTATATTGGTGTATACATGCACATGCACATGTGTATATGTGTGTATATTTAAGGTGACAATGAATAAGAATTTGAAAGCCTATTTTTAAATGGAAAATTAATTAACAAGATTATATTATATGAATTTTATAAATGTAATTGGATCTATTTTGTTGAACTCTTATCAGCATAAGAACCAACTATAAGTCCAGAGGTGTAACAATGGAATATATTACCCATTTCATGAAAGAAAGGTAAAAGCTTCAAAATAAAGTATGAGACTTTTTTTTTTTTTTGACATGACCAGTGTGGAAAGTTGTTTTGATTGATATACACCTTTATCACTTAACTGTGATCTCAGGCAAATCAAATGCTGCTGAAATGGTCACCCAGTCCCTGTTCCAATCCATTAAAAAAAGTAACACTACATTATTAGAACAAAAATGATACCAGAATAGTCTGATAATTTCATAGTATTTAAATTTTAAAAGGACTTTAGCAATCTTCTTGGCTGTCTTCCCCATTATATAAATATGTTAATTTAACAAGTGAGAGGTCAAGTGATAGTGACACAGATATTGAGTATCTGAGTTGAAGCCTTATTCTCTTGATTCTAAGTCCAGAAATTCTGATACTAACCCTATGCCAAAATACTAACTACAGAAACTTCATTTTCATTCAAAGGAAAATATACAGAAACCTCCTATTGTGACATAAAATGTGACAATTTCTGCTTTAAAAAAAAAAAAAGAAAGAAAGAAAGAAAAAGAAATACCTCCCTTTTCAAAGCACTTTTTTTTTTCTACTCCGATTTTCAGGAGCAAAATCACAGTCCTGAGTCAAAGGCTTGAGACAACCCTATTTATCTCCTGTTCATCTCCCTTCTAACAAAGAGAGAGGCAATAGGTCAGGGATGTTTGCAAAAAGAAACAGAAGTAATGGCAACAGAACCAGCCAATAAAAAGCAATTGTTGGATTGGAGAGACACTAGGGGAGCTAGGACTAGCCTTGAATCTTAATAACAGGAAAGTTCTCTACCTGATATTGTTTTTGTTTGTTTGTTTGTTTTTTGTAATAGAGTTGGGAAAAAAAAAAGCTACAATGAAACTTAAGTAGCTAGGGTCAAGAGAACTGTTCCACCTCCTTATCTGTTAAATATCAGAGTTTACTAGTTTAATTATTTCAGTTTCCCCAAATTACAAAATATCAGGATGAGAAATGACTAAAGATGTTATCTAGTTCACAGTTTTGGAAGTTCAGCAGGATAGCATCCAGTCTTTGTTTGAAGTTTGAAGCTGTTGCTTCCCTAAGGCATTCCATTTCAACTTTGGGGTAGGGATCATCTTTGAGATATTGTTCTTGGGGGAGGATTCTGGGAAGATGGCAGATTAGGTTAAGTAAATTTCAAGCTGAACAGATTTTCCTAATAAATAGAACCAATTTGTGCTTCAGGGCAAACACAGACTAGTGAAAAAATTAAGAAAACAAGACAGAACAGAGTTCCTTCAGAAGATCTGAAGAAAGACCACAGTCAGGGGATTAACTTGTCAGAAGTGCAAACATCTCTTTACTAGCTCCATCAAAAACATCAAATGGGGACCCCTCAGGCCAGATGGGTGTGGCTAGATCCTCAGCAGTAACCTCAGAGACTTTCTCACCTTGCAGACTTTGGACTTGGAATCTAAGTCCAGGAAGACTGAGTGATTGGGAATGTTAGACCTATATGTGCTGCTGAAATGTGTTTCTGAGCAAGAAGGAACCAACATCTGTTGAGTGCAGAGGCAGAGGGGCAAGCGCAATGCTGGCTATGGGCTTTTTCTGGAGGCTGAAGCACATGTTTTGAGATTTCTGGTCAGAGGGAAAATCTGAAAGGAAGCTTGAGACACCATCTGCCCATTCCACAATTAGAGGTGATTACACTAATACTTCTTATGAAAAAAAAAAAAAAATGAATTGGCAAAGAAGAAAGAACTCTACTATTGAAATGTATTAGGGGAACAAGAAAGACTGGGGTTCATTTTCAGAGGAGGACACTTTAAATAAATTAAAAAAAAGTTTCTACTGCAAAAAGTGACATGAAATGACTCTGTTCAGAGAGAATTTATAAAAAGAACTCAAAAAAGAATTTAAAAATCAAATGAAAGACATTGGGGAAAAGTTAAAAAAAAAATAAATAAAAACCATCCAAAAAACCCCCAAGATTATGAAAAAAATGTTATCTAACTAGAAAAGGAGGTCCTAAATCTCAAAGTTGAAAAAAAATTCTTTGAAAATTAGAATTAAGCAAATGGAAGGCAGTTAAGCTATGTGTGACCAAGAAATAACAAAACAGATTACAAGGAATGAGAAAATAGAACAGAATTTGAAACATAAGAAAAATGACAGATCTGGAGAACAAATCTAGAAGAGAAAATATATGAATAACTGGACTGCTAGAAAATTATGACCAAAAAAGAAAATCTTGACATGATAATGCAGGAAATAATCCAAGAAATTTGTACCAGAGTAATAGAACATGAGAGGAAAGTTTAAATAGAAAAAATCCACCAATGACGACCTCAAAGAGATCCTTTTTGGAAAACACACAGGGATATTATTGCCAAATTTCAAAACCCCCAGATCAGAGAAAAAATTTTGCAAGAAACAAGAAAAAAAAATTAAAATATGCTGCAGCTGTAATGAGAATTGTAAAAGACATATTAGCAGCTACAATAAAAAGCCACGGATTTTGGAATCATATCTAAATCAAATCAGAAACAATCAAAAGAACTGAGCCTCTGGGCAAAAATATCATGTCTAGCAAAATTATAATATTGAATGAGAAAAAATGGATATTCAACAAACTTGCAGATTTTCAGGACTTTCTATAAATGAACCTGAAGTCAATAGAAAATTTAATATATAAGAGCCAATATCAAAGATTAGTTTTAAGGAACTTAACATGGAACAACTTTTTACATATGGACAAATTATTTATTATTTTTTAACATGAGAAATGTATACTATATGATTAAGATTCACATCAACAATAGTATTGGAATCCTTACAAAGTGTTAATGCATTAGAGTTGATAGAGATAATAATTGTGGTACTTAGGAAATTCTCTAACTCACTAATGTATTTAAACACTCATTGGAATTCACAAGTATGGGATATTCACAAAGTTAACTTTGTAATTTTGTGAATTCACACCTCCCTTAATCCCTCCCTCAGAGGAGTAGTCACCCTTTGTGAGATCATATATAAAGAAGCTCTTAGAGTTTCAGTTCAGTTCAGTTCGGAACATTGCCAAGAGTCAGAGGGAAGCACTCTGGGAGGAAGGCCACAAGCCCACTCTCAGAGGTGGAGTCAGATTCATTCCAACTTTCACTTTTATGCTGGCTGGAGGCTGAAGGCAGCAGAGGCAAAGGACTAGCGGCAAGAGCTCTTGGAACCAAGAAGAGAGAAGGCCTCCAGAAAACTAGCAGAGCCCCAAGTAAAATTTTGTACATATCACTTGATTGTCTATCTTTTGAAGAATAATATTTGATCATATATATATATATATATATATATATATATATATATATATGTATATATATATATATTCTTATCATTCCTATTTATCTTGGATATCAGAGCCTTCTGAGATACTCAGAACAAAAACTTCAACAGATTTATTTTGGAAATTCATTGGTGGATTTTTTCTACATAAAAACATTTTTTCTTTTCCTAATTTAATTTATAATGTTTATAGAAAAGCTTTTCAATTTAATCTGCTTGAAATTATTTTAATTTGTGATTATCTGTCTTCCTTGTTTAGTTAGAATTTACCTTTGGCCATAGATTCTAAAAGGTATGCAATATGATTTTATTCTCAATGATTCATAGGCCTCTATTGTTTAGGATATTGGGGAGAAATTACACACCATATCTTTGCCAAATAAAGCTCCAATGGAATCATAAGATTTGAACATGGCTGAAAGTTAGTGAAGAAAAACTATTTTGTATACTTTCATTTTCATGGTAGACAGTATAACATATTGATCTATATCTTACTTCTCTAAGACTACTTCCTAGTTTTCTAGCAGATATTGTTCAATAAAGTCTTTTATTTTCTCCAGGTAATTTGTATTTTTTAGGTATAGCAAATACAGAGTTGATATGCAGATTTTTTTTTCTAATTCTTTCTTGTCTTAGCACATATAAATTGACAAACTCAAATGAGAACTAGGAAAATAATAAACCCAAAAAAATAATGTAGAAGAAAGAATGGAAGTGTCCAAATAATCAAAATTGAATGCTTTGAAATTACTATGATCAAGCTGATCTCTAAAGACCACATATAAGAATGCATCTCAACAACTTTTCTGCAAGGGTGGCTATGCATTGTCATTTATTCATTTTTCAGTTTTGTCCAACTTTTCATGATCCCATTTGGGTTTCTTGGCAATGATACTAATGTAGTTTTCCATTTCCTTCTCCAGATCATTATATAGGTTAGAAAACTGAGGCAAATGTGGATAAATTATTTGACCTGGGTCAAATCTGAGCTGATAGGATGAATCTTTCTAACTCCAGGCCACACTTTATCCATTATACCACCTAGGTGTTACAAGATATAAAATGATAAATATAAGGTGATTAATTTTTATGTGTTGGTTATTTTTGTTGAATTCTTACCCTCTCTCCAGGCTTTCTTATTCTTTTTCTGTACTGAATGACTCTTTTGGATAGAAAGGACATAATATAAAATGTAATTAATACAAAATTAAAGTTATCAATGTGATTTTCTATTAAAATAAGGGTACATAATATTAAAATAAGTTAACTAAGTATCATTGTTTTCTGGACAGACATATATTCATGCATATATACATATACACTTAAATAATATGATCTTAAAAGACAAATTGTAAACTAGTAACAACCATATGAAATATGTTGTCTTGGCTAAAACATATTTAAAGTGTTATGCTAAATAATGACAATGCACTTTGAAAGGAAATTGACAATCTGGAAAGAAGATAATGACAGTAGTGAATAGCATGTCATATATGTGTATATACATGAATATGTCCATATATGTACATGTATATACATAAATTTAGAGATGTGTGTATATATATATATATATATATGTATATATGTGAGTATACAAATAAACATGCACATACAGACACACATTTTGATAGTTTTCTTCTAAATATGCACATATACATATGCACATATTTAAGATACCTTATTATATGTATGTATAAGTTATATATATACATATATATGAAATACATATACCTAGTTAAATATCTATATCCACCTATGTATATATAAAGAAAAAATTGTAAAAGGTAAAAAAAAATCTAAGTTTACAATTCATGATTAACTTTCTACCAATTTTTTGTTATGAAATTATTGTACTGTTTCTTTCACTACTTGGCAAAGCACTGGTGCACATGTCAGGATTCCCTTGTGCCTACAGATTTATGATGTCCTTTTTGATCTTAGACATTTTCAGTCTTATTTTGTCTTTATCTCACTTGTATCTTTTGCTTTTAACTTTTTTAGGTGTGAAAGGACTCAATTGAAATAGGAGATTTCTAAAGTGTCTTCCAACTCTATGATGCTGTAACATCTTGCATTCCTACCCTTCTGTCCTTAGTCCAGTTATTGATTATTCTCGCTTTACTCCTAACCATCATGTTTCTGATTTCACTTCTTCCTTGGCAATCATGAATCCTGGTATCAGTTGTTTTCTTTCCTTTCTGATTCAATTATGCCCTCCAACATTGATTAATAGGTTGATTTAACCTCATAAAAGCAGCTATCATATTCTGGTATATCACTTAAGGATGTCCTTGGACAGCATATGGGGTTAACTCTATTGGTTCAGTTTTCCAGTGCATAGATGTGCCCAATATTCAACAATTATTTCCTTCAGCTCATTTTAATTCTGTCATGTATTCTGTAAAAAGCTTAATGGGTCAAAAATAGGAGTATCTTTCATTGGTGGAATAGAGACGGTACCTAGCTGAAAAGAAATGACTAAAAACTAAGAAAGTTTAAAAAGTGTCTGCAATAAGACCATATAGTTTTAATTTCCTTTTCCTCCTCTGGCCAAATGCAGGAACTAGTTCATCTAAAAGCAAAAGTTAACTCAACTCATGCTTTAAAATGATATACATTAAATATCTTGGAGGTAAAGTACTGGTTGTTGACTTCCTATAAATAAAATTTATCAATAAATTTAATAAATTTAAATTAAGAAATTTTAGGCCCATAATGTTTTTCCTACATTTTTCCCCCTTAACAATCTTTTGTTATTCTTTCCCTCTTATTTTATACTGAACTTGTAGCTTCAAATAATATGTATATAGCAAAAATATAGAAGCAATCTATAATTTGTGGTTGTCTTATTGGGGACATAGTTTCACTCATGCTACATATAAATGTTATTTCTCCTAAAGAACAATCTGGAGATAACTATATAAGGAATTTAAGGAATTACTGCACATTTCTTTATTTTCTAAAGCTTTCTTATGAGCAGTATCATAGTTCAATACCTCTGAAGTATAAATATTACCATTAGCATAGTTAGCATACTCACAAATATTGGTTTTGGAAACTTTGGAACATGATTTAAAAATGAAAAGGGTAAGACTAAAAAAAAAAAAAAGCCTCACTAAACAAGATATTTTCTGATAGGAAAACTATTATTGGGAAAACCCTAGATGTTGCTGTATTTTTATCTAAGTGATTTATAAAACAATTATTTTATAATAGCAGAAAGAAAAATTGCACTCAGCAAAGTTTTATAAATATATATTTTTCAAAGATGAAAGTGCTATATATGAAAAACTAAATTTTGTGAATTAGGAATTTGACCCTTAAGGGGAAAAAAAATCACAAATTATCAAAACCATTATATATTGCTTTTAACTAAACCTTTGAACTTCATTGATAATTTCAGAACTACATTTAGTGAATATATTTTTAATTGAACTTCCAGGGTGGAGCCAAGATGGTGGAGTACAGTCAAGAATCTGTTCACACTCTCCCAGTTTCCCTCAAAAACCACATGAAACTATTTTTCCCAACTCTATGGCAACAGGTCTGACAATCAAACCAAAATGGATGAATATTTACAAAACTATAAATTGCCCAAATTAACAGAAGAGGAAATAAATTAAATAATAAAATATGATAATCTCAATAGATACAGAAAATTCTTTTGACAAAATACAGCACCTATTCCTTTTAAAAACACTAGAGACCATAGAGATAAATGGAGTTTTCTTTAAAATAATAAGAAGTATCTATGTAAAGCTGCCAGCAGGCATTCTTTATAATGGAGAGAAGCTGGATACATTCCCAATAAGATCAAGGGAGAAAAAAAGATGCCAATATTACTAGTATTATTCAATATTGTATTAGAAATGTTGGTTTTAGCAATAAGAAAAGAAGTAGAAATTAAAGAATTAGAATAAGCAAAGAGGAGATAAAACTGGCTCTCTTTGCAGAGGATATGATGATATACTTATAGAATCCTAGAAAATCATACAAATATCTACTGGAAACAATTCACAGCTTTAGCAAAGTGGTAAAATATAAAATTAACCCACACAAACCATCAGCATTTCTATACATTACTGACAAAGCCCATCAGTAGGATATAGAAAGAAAAATTTCATTTAAAATTACTTTACACAAAATAAAATACTTTGGATACCACCTGCCAACATAAATGTGGTGAATTAATAGAATTGATTGAATACAGATGATAAAATTATCAAGGCCTATTGTAATCTAGTATTTGATAAACTTCAAACTCCAGCTTCTGGAATGAGAACTCACCATTTGACAAAAATTGGTAGGAAAACTGGAAAATAATATGTCAAAAACTTGACATACACTCACATCTTACACTCTCTACCAAAATAAAGTCAAAATAGACACATGATTTGGGCATAAATGATGAACCATAAGCAAATTAAGAAATCAAGGGCTAAGTTATCTATCAGATCATTGAAGAAAGGAAGAATTTATGACCAAAGTACAACTAGAGAATGTTATGAAAAGCAAAATGAACAAATTTAATTACATTAAATTAAAAATGTTTTTGCCCAAACAAAAGAAAGAGAAACAAGGTTAAAACAGAAGTACAAAGTTGGGAAAAAATCTTTACAGCCAGTTTTCTGATAAAAAGCAATCCCAATAGATCATGGGCAAATGTGTATCCAGAACAACAACTACAGAGATTGAATGTAAATCAAGACGTGTTATGTTTACTTATTTTTTTCTGTTTGTCTTTTTTTTTGTTTGTTTCATGGTTTGACCCTTTTGCTCTTATTTTTCTCTCTAAACATGATTCATATAGCAATGTACATTTAAAAAATAAATAAAATGTTTAAAATAATATATTTTGGGGGACAGTTAGGTGGTGCAGAGGATAGAGCACCAGTTCTGAAGTCAGGAGGACCTGAGTTCAAATCTGGCCTCAGACACTTAACACTACCTAGCTGTGTGACCCTGGGCAAGTCACTAAACCCCAATTGCCTCAGCCAAAAAAAAGAATGGATATAGATATAGATATTTTAAATTGATCAGGCACATTGCTGAGAAAATGATACAGTTGATATATATATATATATATATATACATATATATATATATTTTAATTGCATGACCGATATTTAGCCAGTTTTGCATTTACAAGTTGATAACACTTAAGTGATTTCTGAAATGTTGAATTGGCTTCCTTCTTAAATAGAAGTGAACGAAAATTTTGAAAAGACACACAGTTCTCATGATTATAAAGATGTACATATATGTGTTTTTACAAAGAAAGGGCATTGAAAATATCCAGAAAATGTTAAGCAGCACCCTGAAACAGCATTAAGTTCTTGCCAACTAAGAATTAGTTTAACAGGGAGCAGAGCCAAGATGGCAGGGAACAGACGTGCCATTTTCTGAGCTCTTCCTCGAATCAACATCAGATCAAGCCTCTGAACTGGTTTGAAGTGGAAGAACCCACAAAATTTGGAGGGTGCACATATTTCAAGCAGAAGATATTTTTGAAGAACTTTAGAAAAGGTCTTTTTGAATTGGGCATTGGAGGGAGGTAACTGAGCAGTGTAGTGCAGGCCCTTCAGGTGATCTGGTATACACATGCCGGGGAATATACCAGGAGGTTCTTAGTCAAAATATAGCAGCATTAACTATTCAGACCTGGTTTAGAAGCCACTGGATTAGCAGATTAGTTGTCAGACATCCAACACAACCACAAAAGGCAAATAGTGAGACTGAACCCTAGAGCACAAAAAGTAAGTCAGCAGCACTGGACCAAGACATCACAAAGCCACTGTCAACTGTAGGGAAAGCTTGGGACAAATTCACCTTCATCCTAAGAGCAGACCCCAACCTTTAAAAAAAATGAGCAAAAAAGCAAAATCTAACCATAGATAGTCTCTTTGAAGAAAGAGAATAGACCTCAAATTCTCAGAATCTCAAAGACAAATCATCTCTAGATAAAGGCCCAAAGGGTGATATGAATTGATACTCATCTCACAAGGATCTCTTTGAAGAATTCAAAAAGGATCTTAAAAAAGAGAAGAAAAATGGGGAAAGGAAATGAGAACTTTGCAAGAGATTTTGGAAAAGTAAATACAGAAATTATCTGAAGAAAAATCCTTTAAAAATAGTTCTAGTGAAATGGAAGAAGCATATAACTTCTTTAAAATTGATTTAAAAAAGAAACCAACTTGTAAAAAACCAGAATTTTTGAAATGGAAAAAAGACCAATAAAAAAAATCAATTCATTTAAAATCCAAATTGAAAAAGAGATAAAAAAAAATAACTGAAGAAAATTCACTAAAAAGTAGAATGAATAAATGGAAGTGAAGGGGTCAAGGAGACATTAAAAATCAGCAAAACAAAATCAACAAAGTAAACAAATAGAAGAAAATGTAAAATACCCCACTGAAAAAAACAACTGACCTGGAAAATAGATCCAGGAGAAATAAAAAATAAACTAAAAATTATTGAACTTCCTGAAAACCATGATGGAAAAAAAAAAAAAGTTTAGGCTTCATCTTTCAGGAAATTATTAAGAAAAACTGCCCTCATGTCCTAGAAGCAGAAGATAAAATTGCCATTGAAAGAATTGAATGATCACCTCCTGAAAGAGACCTCAAAAAGAAAACTTCAAAATGTTGAAGGAACATTGTAGCTAAATTTCAGAATTATCAAATCAAGGAGAAAATATTGTGAGCAGACTGATAGAAACAATTCAAATATTGAGGAGCCACAATCAAGATTACCAAGAACATGGCAGCTTCTACTTTAAAGGATAGAAAGGCCTGAAATTTGTTATTATAAAAGGCAAAGGAACTTGGATTGCAGCCAAAAATCAACTTCCCAGACAAATTAAACATTTTATTTCATAGAAAAAGATTGACATTCAATGAAACATGACTTTTAGACATTTCTGATGAAAAGAACACAGTTGAACACAAAATTTGATTTTCAAATACAGAATTCAATAGAAGCATAAAAATATGAAAAGAAAAAAAAACTCTCTTTTAAAAGTTAAAATGCTTATATCCATATAAGGAAAGATGATGTGTTTAATTTTTGAGATCTGTATTTCTGTTATTGGTATACTTAGAGGGTGCAGGCAAAATCTGAATTAATTGTGATGATATAAAAAAGAAAATTGAGGTAGAAAGGAGATTTTTTAGGAAGAAGAGGAAGGGAGAGTTCAAATGAAGCAAATTACATTTCGTGAAGAGGCAAAAGAGACCTATTACAATTGAGGGAAATAAAGGAGGGGCATGAGCATTGTGTGATTTTACTCTCATCAGATTTGGCTCAAAGAGAAAATATCAAACATACTTAGCTTCACAGAGAAACTTGTCTCCCCTACAGGGAATTATGAGAGGAAAGGGGAAAGGAAAGTGGGGAGCTAAGAAGGAAGAAGAGAAATAGTCAAGGAAAGGGATAAGATAGGTGGAGGGGCTATAAAAGGATAGGGCTATTCGAGGGAGGTGGTGGTTAGAAGAAAAACACTGGAGAGGAGGGAAAAGGGAGAAAATAAAGAGAAAAGTATAATTTGGAGAAAATGAGATGGCAGGAAATATAGAGTTAGTAATTTTAACTGTGAATGTTAATGGGATGAACTCTTCCATAAGATGGAAGCAGATAGCTGACTGGATTAAAAAACAGAATCTTATAATATGTTGTTTGCAAGAAACATATTTTAAAAATAGTGATATATACAGAGTAAAAGTAAAAGGCTGGAGCAGAATCTATTCTGATTAAACTACACTACATTACACTACACTATATTATACTATATTACACTACACTACACTATAATACACTACACTACACTACACTATCTATACTATACTATATTATACTATACTATACCATACCATACTATAGTTTTCTATACTGTATTATATTATGCTATACTATACAATACTATAGTATACTATTGCAGGATCTTAAACTTACTCTTTTAAAACTACATAAATTAAACCACAAAGTAAATAAAAAAGAAGTTAAGATGGTAAATATAATTTTAGAAAAGTTAAGTATGAGAGAACTTTGGAGAAAATTGAATGGAGACAAGAAGGAATATAGTTTTTTTGTTTTTTTTTTTTTCTCTGCAGTACATGGAACCTACACAAAAATTGACCATGTATTAGGGCATAAAAATCTCAAAATCAAATGCAGAAAGACAGAATTAGTAAATGCATTATTTTAGATGATACAATAAAAATTACATGCAATAAAAGTTCAGGGGAAAATAGACAAAAAGATTGTGAACTAAATAATTGAATACTAAAGAATGAATGGGTGAAACAAGAAATCATAGACACAATTGATAATTTAAACCAAGAAAATGACAATAATGAAACAACATACCAAATTTATGGGATACAGTCAAAGTGGTTTTTAGGGCAAGTTTTCTATCTCTGGATGCTTAGTTGCATAAAATAGAGAAAGGGAAGACCAATGAATTGAATTTGCAACTAAATTAAAACCTCCAATTAAATACCAAATCTGAAATTTAAAAATAAAAAGAGAGATTACTAAAATTGAAAGGAAGAAAACTATTGAATTAATAAACAAAATTAAGAGTTGGTTTATGAAAAAAAAAAGATAACTCTTTAGTTAATTTGTTTAGAAAAAGAAAAGAAGAAAATCTAATTGTGAGTATCTAAAATGAAAAGGGAGAACTTTCCACCAATGAAAGAATAATAATAAGGAACTATTTTGCCCAACTTTATGTCAATAAATCTGATAATCTAAGTGAAATGGATGAATGCTTACAAAAATATAGATTGCCCAGATTAATAGAAAAGGAAATAAATTATTAAACAGTTCTATTTTAGAAAAATAAATTGAGCAAGCTATTAATCAACTTCCTAGGAAAATGTCTCCAAGGACAGATGGATTTACATGTGAATTCTACCAATCATTTAAAGAACAGTTAATTCCTTTTACAATATTAATATAGTTCTCATACCTAAACAAGGTAGGGTAAAAACAAAGAAAGAAAATTACAGACCAATATCCCTAATGAATATTAATGCAAAAATCTTAAATAAAATACTAGCAAAGAGATTACAGCAAGATATATCCAGGATAATACAACATGACCAATTACCATTTATATCAAGAATGCAGAGTTGGTTCAGTATTTAGGAAAACTGTTAGTTTAATTGACTATATCAATAATCAAAGTAACAAAAATTATGTGATTATGTCAGTAAATGCAGAAAAAACATTTGACAAAATCCAACACCTATACCTATTAAAAACATTAGAGATTATAAGAATAAATGTAATTTTCTTTAAAATGATCAGTGGCATCAATTAAAAACTATCAGCAAACATTATATATAATGGAGAAAAACTAAAAACATTCCCAAAAAGATCAGGGGTGAAGCAAGTTTGCCCACTATCACCATTACTATTCAATATTCTATTACAAATGTTAGTCTTGGCAATAAGAGAAGAAAAAGACATTGAAGGAATTAGAGTGGGTAATGAGGAAATCAAATTATCACTCTTTGCCAATGACATGATGTTATAAGTTAGAGAATCTTAGAGAATCAACTGAAAAAGTACTTGAAATAATTCACAGCTTTAGCAAAGTTTCAGGACACAAAATAAACCACATAAATCATCAACATTTTTATATATTACCAACAAAGTCCAGCAACAGGAGATACAAAGAGAAATTCCATTTAAAATCATTGTAGACAATATAATATCTTTGGAAACCTACTTGCCAAGGTGAAATCAGGAATGATATAAACACAATTACAAAATGTTTTCCCTACAAATAAAGTCAGATCTAATCAATTGGATAAACATCATATATTCATGGATAGGCAGAACTAATATAATAAAAATGACAATACTACCTAAATTAATATACTTATTCAGTGCTATAACAAACTTTCAAGAAATTATTTTACAGAGCTAGAAAAATTAATAACAAAGATCATCTGGAAGGACAAAAATCAAGAATTTCAAGAGAATTAAAGAAAAAAATGCAAATGAAGGTGACCTAGCTGTACAAGACCTAAAACTATATTATGAAACAGAACTCATTAAAATCAGTTGTTACTGGCTAAGAAATAGATTTGTTGATCAGTGAAACAGGTTAATTTCACAAGACATAATAAATGACTATAGCAATCTAGTGTTTGACAACCCCAATGACCCTAGCTTTTGCAATAAGAACTCACTATTTGACAAACATTGCTGGGAAAATTGGAAATTAGTATAGCAGAAACTAGGCAATGACTAACACCTAACACCCTATATCAAGATAAAGTCAAAATAGGGCTATGATTTAGACATAAAGAGTGATATTACAAGCCAATTAAAAAAACAAAATGTAGTTTACATTTGGGATCTGTAGAGAAGGAAAATATTTGTGGCCAAAGTAGAACTGGAGTTCAAAATTGAATAGAAAATGAATAATTTTGATTATATTAAGTTAAAAAGTTTTTGTACAAACAAAACCAATGCAGACAAGATTAGAAGGGAAGTCATAAACTGAGAAAAAAATTTGCATTCAAGGTTTCTGATAAAGGCCTCACTTCTCAAACATATCGAGAATTGACTCAACTTTATAAGAATTCAAGCCATCCTCCAATTGATAAATGGTCAAAGGATATGAACAGATAAATTTCAGATGAAAAAATTGAAACCATTTCTAGTTTTATGAAAGGTGCTCTAAATGATTATTGATTTAAGTCAACTCTGAGGTACTATTATATACCTCTCAGATTGGCTAAGATGACAAGAAAAGATAATGACAAATATTGGAGGGGATGTCGGAAAATCGGAAAACTAATACATTATTGGTGGAATTGTGAATTGAATTAACCCTTTTGGAGAACAGTTTTGAATTATGTCCCCAGGAAGTGGGGGAAAGGGTGGGAAAAATTTGGAATACAAGGTTTGCATGAGTAGATATTAAAAGTTATCTATGCATATGTTTGAAATATTAAAAGAGTTAATAATTTAAAAAATAGTTTAAGGAACTAGTGTCTCTTTGCCTAAAGGAGAGAATGCTTGGAGTGGGTAAAAATAAAATAAAATAAAATAAAAGTTTTCAAATAATTAAAAGACTGTCAATATAAGGAAAAAGGAGTCATAAGGAAATTGGCATGCCAATTTGAGGTTGAATTTGGAATTCTTCTGTTTTCCCTCTTAAGGCAAATTAGTTGTAGACATTGAATTTCTTAAGATACTAGTTTATACTTAACATCAGGGAAAATAAATAAAGATAACCTCTCTAATAAGTGCTTTCTAAAGTTGGAGTGGTTTCTTTTGGGGAATAGTGGACTCTCTTGCACTTACATATCTGTGCAAGCGATTGCAATGATGTATTTGTCATTACTTATCATCAATCCTACGCCTTTTTTTGGGTTTTATATGAGAATAATCCTATGACTCTATGAATTTTAGGTATTTCTCTATATATGGTTATAGATTTCAAAACTACTCACTCCAACATTGTCAAGTGAGGCCTTTATTGGAAAATATTTAAGGGCTACATTTTATGGAGAAATAAACAATACAATAGAAATATAGGAATTATAAGTAATTCATAAATTAGATGAGGGTGTGATAGGGATGTGTGTGTGGGGGTGTGTGTGGGTGTGGGTATGTTTGTGTGTATAGAGACTTAATTACAAATGTAATAATGGGAAAATGGAGTCATAAGGAAATTGGCATGCCAATTTGAGGTTGAAAGCATGAATCAAAGATGAAATGAATGTTTGTAATTAGAGCTGCTAAGTAAAGGACATAAGATTTACAACTTAGCCATAGATTTTTATTGCGATGAATCTTTACTCTACATCTGTAAGTTCGAATGGGGAATTCACAGTGAATAAATTGTCCCTATTAATATATGGTCTTGGGAATTGTCAAGGTCACTGAGAGGATAAATGGTTTGACCAGGTCACATAGATAGTTGATGTCAGAGGAAGGACTTGAACTCAAGATTTTCAGGTTCTCAGGCTAATTTTCTACCTAACAGTCCATGTTGTATCTCACTGAGATAAATTTGCACTTGAAAACCATTTGAATTTCACTTAATGTTAATACTCTCTCTTTCTCTCTCTATATATATATTTTAAAGTAAATTCTTAGTGGGTTATGAATGTTTTTGGAAAAAAAATGTTTCTACTTTAAGAAATGGAAAAATCTTTTCCTACAAAATAATTCTCTTATGTAGTTGGAATGATAAAAAAAAAAAAAAGAAAGAAAAAAAATACTACTTACAGCAGTCAGGTAATTTTATTGTGACGGATGACTGCTTATCTTCTTTGGGAATTGAAATTGTTTTTTCAGTGGCTTGCTATAGTTTCCCTGCTTCTCCCAGAATCTTCAATGTTCACTTAGACTACATGCTTGATAACTTTTTCAACTTACCTGAAGGGTACTTCTGTTGAGAAGAGACACTCTGAGGTAAAATCAATCTTGCTAATGGTGAAGCGAATTGGGCCACCTCTGTTGGCGTTACAGGTTATTTAGCATAAACATATGTGTTCCCATTAAGAGCCATCTTTTCTCCAAATACAACGAGTCACTTGTGTAAGAAATTTTGTTTATAAATCTGAAACTAATTTCCCCAGTCTGTTCTCTATGTGCCATGTGGCAAAATTATACAAATGTCACGTTACAGATACAGAAATTATTTGTGAAGAATATCTTGCCACAATAATTTATGTCATGTTTACTCAAAGCATATAATGCAAATATCATATAAAACTAAGGGAGATACTTTAATATAATCCACAGTGTACTTTATTATTTGAGAATTTCCTTTAACCATCCTATTGTGTTCATCATTCTCAAAAATAATTGAGTTCTATTGTATTTAATCTGTGATTATAATTTATGGAAGCAGCAGGATATAGTGGGGAAGGATCATGGGATTAAAGATTGAGAGTTAAGAGAAACCATGGGTATTATTCTGCCTAAAACCCTCTTCTACAGGTGAGAGAAAACTGAAGTCTAGAAAGGGAAAGAAATTTGTCAAAGTTCTCATAGATAATAACAGCAGAGCCAGCTTTTGAAACCAAAGCCTTCTGAGTGAAACAAATGCTCTTTTCACTATTCTATATTACTGGGACTTTGAATCAAGAAAATTGGATTCAAATCTTATTTCTGTTGTTTACTATCTGTGTATTTTGGACAAGTTATTTAAACTCTATTGTCCATCAGACAACTTATGGGATTTGCTGCTCACATTATATTGCAGTAAAAGATACATAATCACACAACTAATTTCCTGCGTTACTCTTAGTTAACTATGCTTAGTTTCCCTGTCTTTTACCCATTTTCTTTTTTCTGCCCTTTTGAACTAACAAGAATGAATCTATTCCTTTTTTCACAGAATAGCCTTTTAAATAATTAAAGCAGCTGTCATCTTCCTTAGAATCTTAGTAGCTTCAACCATTCCTTGGTTGTCATGGACTCAAGGATCTTTATTTCCCTGTGCTTTTTTGTCTTTGAGTAGACAACCTTCAATTTGTCAACGTTCTTCCTGAAATCTGACATTTAGCATAGAATATAGTATCCCACAATATCTGGCCAGGGTAGACTACAGAGAAACTATTATTTCCTTACTCCTGGAAGATATATATATATATTTTACTATAACCCAAGATTTCATTATTAATTTCTTTGATAGTCATATGTCTTTGTTAACTTGAATGGAGAATTCACTGATACTTTAAGGTTTCAAGACATAGGAGAGGTTAGATTTATGAATATTAGTTTGAATTTCATTCTATGATTTTTTTACTGCAAGTATTTATTTAATCTGGCCATGTAATCAAACTCAAGTTGGTAATGCAGATGATAGAACCCATCTCATCACCTCAGCTTTGTCTCCCCTTGCAAGTCTGTAGCCATGGCAATGATAAAGATGTCTCTTTTTAGGCAAATGTCCCAGTCTTTCTTCCTTGGGTAATTGAGAAAAATGACACATTTTTCTGTACCTAACTTTCTTTCACTAGAACAAGACTGACTAAGGTTTTATTTAGTTTTATTTCTGTTGTAAATCTTTTCCTTGTTTTATGAAACCAATAGTAATATAGATAATTGAAAATAATTTTTTTATTCTTCTTGAATATCCAGTAGGTAAAATATCTCAGTGATAAATATAATTTTCTGCTTTCTATTGCTCTGTTTCTTATTTTTTTTATATGTTTCTTATCTTTCTGGTTCTCTATCTGTCTTTCATTATTTCTCTTTCTATGTGTATATGTTTTTGTCTCTCTTTTTGTCTCTCTCAGTCTCTCCCTCTTTCCATTTCTCCTCCTATAGAGCTCTCTTTCTCTCCCCCTCTTCCTACTTCTCTCCCTGTCTTTATCTTTCTCTGTTTCTCTTTTTTTTTCTCTCCAGAATATTTTTATTTAATTGCTTCTTTTAACATCATCAATGCATGTAAATACATAGATACAAAGAACCACACACATCCATACTCATATATCCCCTAAATAAAATATTTCTTTATGTTATTTCCTTTGAGAAAACATGGTCAATAAAGAAAACAAACTTTTAAAATGAAATAGAATATACTTAAGAAGAAAGCTGGAGTCAAAATTTAAGGAGTTAGAAGAGGTGGTGTCACTATCACTCATGGCAAACAATGATAGAAACAACGATTTTCCACTTGCTCCTAGCAATCTTAATCACTCACAATCTAAGCTTTATCTCTCTTACAAGTCTGTGGTCATAGCAGGGACAGAAATGTCTCTGGAATGTAATTATTCAAATCTTTCCTCTGGTATCTATCTTATTCCTTAGGTAAAGTTAGGCTACAATAACTTGAGTAGAATAAAGTTGATGGTCCTACATCCTGCATGTGTGAATAGTATGGACAAAACTTTTTAATTTGTAGACCTCTAAACCTTTAATTCTTTGACCCCTTCCTGTCTCTTCTGTCTCCTTCTTCTTACTCCCTTATACATATATTCTAATACAGTCACCTCTGCATGGGTTTCCACCTTACCTTTTTAAGCCTTTTCTCTGGATGTTCTCCATATTTGGAATTTTCTCCATCCTCATCTCTACCTCTCATTTTCCTTCAAGGCATAGCTAAAATCCTATCTTCTGTAAAGACTTTTTCCAATCCCCCTCAACTACTAATGCCTTTCCCTCTTAGAGTACTTTCCATTTTTGTCTGATATGTATATGTATGTGTGTGTGTGTGTGTGTGTGTGTGTGTGTATGCATGTGTGTATGTATGTATATTATGTATGTGTATATATATATGTATGTATATATATATGATGTTATGGTCTTCTTAGAGAATGTACAAATAACAATGGTGTATATATGTATTTGTGTGTGTGTGTGTGTGTGTGTGTGTGTGTGTATTATATCTAGTGATGTGAGATGTTTGAGATTAAAGTATTCTCCCTTTTTATATCCTCCATGTTTAATGCAATGTTTGGTGCATATTAAATCCTTTAAAATTAATTCTATTTGACTGACTAACACACTCAATCTATAAACAGTAAATATATTAAGTAAACATTACATTCTATTCAGATGAGTTAGTTCCAATTGTTCTTACTGTATTTTAAAAGAAAATGATAGTTCAATGCAATAAACAGTGAATTTAAATGGCAATAATGAATACAGTATCTATTTCATTCAAATGAGAATGATTTAGTTTCTTAAACCATCCATGAAAAGAAATACTCATAACTTGCTACACTCTGAACAGAATTTGTTACATCATAGTTGATTACTCACAATGCAATACAATATATATTATATATGATGTATATTATATTAAAATATGATTTAAGATGTTCAACAAAGCTCCGTTAAGATTTTAATTTGCAACATTTTTGTGCAAGTGAAAAACAAAGAAGCACAACAAGAATATGGTCAGGCAAGTAATAGACAATGACCTTGTTTTCTGGGCTAAGTTTTTTCTCTGTGTCATCTTCACCCTATCTTAATACATGAGAGAATAAAATATACTGAAGAAAATATTTGAAAACTGGAGAATTTCAAACTCTTGAGCTAATTAATAATTAGCTGGTTATTGTCCTTTTTACTCAGAGAACCAAAATAATATCACTATATTGATGTCAAGGTACACTGGTTCCAAGGTACACTGGTACAGTTGTTGCTAATCAAACAGGTTGGGCAGAAAAAAAAAATATATATATATGTTACATACATGCATCCACAGAGTTAGAATCAGACACAGACAGGGAGACAGAGAAACACAGAGAGATTGGTTGGTATCCTTAAAGAGGACAAAATGGCATTACTATGTTTGCGTAAAATTACATGTCCAATTATGGCTGATCAGACTAATAGAGGCTTGAAAGGCTCTACCATTGGTTAGGCAAAATAATCCATAGATTATTTGAAGTAGAGATGTCTCTAAATTAGAATAGCTCACATTTCTTTTTTGAACTATTGCAATTCTTCCTTGATCAAAGAACACAGCATCTTCTTTGATGTGGACACATTTGGGTGATACTGTCTCTCGTGTTTCACAATCAATTCAAAAACAAAAAACCCTTAAAATATGCTTATATTGCTTCTTCTAATCATTATCTGAAGTCTTGCCTTATGTGAGTTCTTTGTAAATAGTCTTTTAGGCAAACATACTTTTGGCACTTTAACAATACGGTGAGACCATTGGGTTTGTGCTTTCTGCAATAGTTTTAATTCTTGACAACTCAGATAGATAAAGGAGTTCAGTGTCTGTTAATTTATTTTGACAAATGATCTTCAGAATCTTCAATTTCCTGAAGTGCCACTGGTACACTGTCCAGATTTCACAGAAATACAACAGTGAAGTCAGCATAATAACTCTGTTCATCTTTCTCTTTGGTAGGGTGTCTAATCACCCTTCTCTTCCATATTTTCCTTCATAACCTCTCAAATACTAAGCTAGCCCTGTAAATGTCTGTGTCAATCTCATAATCTTATGTGCAAATCCCTGGAAAGTATACTGCCAAAGCAACTGACCTTATCCACAGTAATTAAAATTTCTTCATTTACTGCAATCAATGGTTCCACTGGTTGGTAAAAGAACCTGTTTTCTTGGTGTTAATTGCTAGACCAAAATTAAGACAAGCAAGAGAGAAATGATGCATACTGTGTTGCTTCTCATTGTTAGAGGCCGCATTGAGTGTACAATCATTTGTGTATAAACTGTTGGGCACAAACTTTCCCTACACTTCATTTTTGGTTTGTAGCTTTTTCAGGTTAATGTATTATAGTGTGATAGCTTACTTTAATGCCTCTAACAACATCACTGCAAATTTCAAATTAAAAAGCATGGAAGAACGCACACAGTCCTGCTTCACTCCACTGTTGACTGGGAAAACATGAAACTATTGTCATTATCTAGAATACAAGCCAGCATATCAACATAAAACTAACATATAATACTAAGTTTTCCAAGCAATCAAATTTTAGCATAATTTTCATACACTCTCATGACTGACAGTATGTAAGGACTTCATCTGATCAAAAACATTACAAATAAACCTCTGTTTTGCTCTTGGAATTTCTCCTGGACTTGTTGGGAAGCAAACACAACATTGGTCATTCTTCAGTCCTTTCTAAAACCCAGATCAGTCTATTGTGAAGAATTCTGGCAAGAATTTTGTCAGCAATAAATAAGAGAGAGAAGAGAGCACTCCCCCTCCCCATTGTCAAAGAATGTTCTATTTTTTTTTTTTTTTTACATAGAGATGGACAATGGAGGCATGATTGAACTCCTGAAGATAACTTCCTCTTGTCATGTAACCTGGAAAAATTCTTTCTAATGCATCCACTATCATATAAATCTCATCTGGAATAGAAACAGCACCAGGTGCTTTGCCACACAAAAGAAACTTAATGACTTTCAAAATCTGTTCTTCAGGTCAAGAAAGGAAAAGATACACTCCTTTTAATCTAGAAATCATCAAAGACCTGAAAAAAGGCTTGCACTCTTCATGGGGCTACATCAGCTTATGTTAAGATGTTATTAGAGAATTTGGCTTATGAAATTTTAACCCCTAGTAATTGGAAATCTATAGCAAGGACATGCTTAGAACCTGGACAAAACTTGTTGTGGCTTAATGAATATAGTGAGCTCTGTTGGATACAAGCCCAACAAAATATGCAAACTGATATCACTAACCCTCCTACTCCTCCTTCTCCCTCCACCCAGGAAGGTGAAGTTGATGGGGGTCGGTCAAGATCCTGCTTGGGTGTAGACAACGTTGAAGTTAGACTGTGAGAGTGAAAATCACTAGGCCCTTCATGTTCACTTAACTCCCCATGCCCTCCATTGAGATTCCCATTATCCTCTCCCTTCTCTTCCTCTTTCTCTTCATACTTCCTCATCTGGCTGTTCTTAAAACTTTTCTTTTTTCTAGAACTTGCGGGATTCTTTAAGGCCAATTGTATTAAGTTGTACATTTTTTATGTACAAGTTAGAAATTGAATCAGGACCTTTATCATTGTAATAGTCACATAGTTGATCTCCTACTAGTTTCCAATTATCTGCCTCTATTTCTTATTCCTTGAAGAACCAAGGGGACATACATTCTAATATATCCAAGAGTCCACCAATCTGTTCCCAAGTTACAAGCAAACTTTTCCTCTTTATTAGTCTGAGAATGCTTCGTGTAGAGCTTCCTAGGGGTGAGCGTGGGTGGGGAATCTTTTCCTAACATCTGCCCCATTGCAGCTAAAAAACAAAAGTTACTTGTTTAGCTCTTAACAAAGTAAATTCCCTGTTTATCTATTAAAATACTCACCCTATGGAATTGTGAATACGTCCAGCCATTCTAAAGAGCGATTTGCAACTATGCTCAAAAAGTTATCAAACTGTGCATACCCTTTGATCCAGAAGTGTTACTACTGGGTTTATATCCCAAAGAGATCTTAAAGAAGAGAAAGGGACCTGTATGTGTCAAAATGTTTGTGCAGCCCTGTTTGTAGTGGCTAGAAACTGGAAACTGAGTAGATGCCCATCAATTGTAGAAATGTAGGGCTGAATAAATTGTGGTATATGAATATTATGAAATATTATTGTTCAGTAAGAAATGACCAACAGGATGATTTCAGTAAGTCCTGGAGAGACTTACATGAACTGATGGTGAGTGAAATGAGCAGGGCCAGGAGATCATTATATACTTTAACAACAATACTATATGATGACCAATTCTGATGGACTGGCCATCTTCAGCAATGAGATGAACCA
Source organism: Antechinus flavipes (assembly GCF_016432865.1). Classification (NCBI taxonomy): domain Eukaryota; kingdom Metazoa; phylum Chordata; class Mammalia; order Dasyuromorphia; family Dasyuridae; genus Antechinus; species Antechinus flavipes. The sequence goes on along the minus strand of NC_067398.1, from coordinate 486,968,577 downwards.
AATCATTTCCAATGGAGCAGTAATGAACTAAACCAGCTACACCCAACGAAAGAACTTTGGGAGATGACTGAGAACCATTACATTGAATTCCCAGTCCCTATATTTTTGCCCACCTGCATTTTTGATTTCCTTCACAGGCTAATTGTACAATATTTCAGAATCTGATTCTTTTTGTACAGCAAAATAATGGTTTGGTCATGTATACTTATTGTGTATCTAATTTATACTTTAATATATTTAACATCTACTGGTCATCCTGCCATCTAGGGGATGAGGTAGGGGGAAGGAGGGGAAAAATTGGAACAAAAGGTTTGGCAATTGTCAATGCTGTAAAATTACTCATACATATAACTTGTAAATAAAAAGCTATTAAAAAAATTAAAAAAAAATACTCACCCTATTTCCTGGTCACAGGGACTTCTTCAGTGAAATTAGGGTCCTTGGTCCATGTTGGGTGCCAATTGTGAAGTGCAGGTTAGTTCCTTGGAGGACCTTGGGGTCAGCCAGAGTCAGGATAAATTAAAATCCTTGGTCTTTAGGGGGAGAAGTGAAGGAGACAGACAAACTGCCACGAGGCTTGCCAAAGATATATCCTGGACTCTCCAGTCCAAAGCCACCAGCCTCTCTCCCTCCTCATCCTGCTGCAAAGTGACTCTCTGGTCCTTCTCTCTCTCTCTACCCTCCAGTCCTTGTCTATGATTATCTTAACACCAAACATTCAGCAATCACCCAACAGTGAGAAAAGCCATTGATTCAAATATATGCTAATAGAGTCATTGTATCATATCAAATAGATAATTAGCCTTAAGTGCTCAAATTGTCTGATTCAAGTATACCATTTTGGAGTTTCATCTCTCTACAACCATCATCATTGGATATTTTTCCACTGTGTTGAACACTGATGGGTATGATGATCTGGAGATTCTCATCATAAATGTACCAAAAGGGAACAAGTTAATAATACTAGAGATGGCCAGAACACTTGCATAAAGTTCTCAACAGACTGTCATTAACCAATTAAAATCATTGACCATATATCTCAAGTTGAAATCAATCTCTCTCTTGCCAAACTTTCAACTGAAGGAGGAGTAGTAAGAGTGGCAGTGATATCACCAGCAATCACCTATGACCAACTAACAGGTGTAGGTTCTTATGCAGACATTTCAGCATAGATTAATTACCCCATAGCAACATAAGAGCTAGTTGCTGCTGCTGCTATCAAAGCATGGGGCTTTATCCCAGGTAAACAGGAAAGAGGAAAGGCCTTCACAATAATAGCACAAGGGCAAAATGAACCCTTTGTTGATTTTGTGGGATGTCTGCAGACAGCTGTCATATGAATTATTGGTAAAAATACAGCAACAGACATTATGATAAGGCAACTTGCTAGAGAAAATGCTAATGAGGTTTGTAGAAGAATTATACTAGGACTGCACAAGGATGCTGCTTTAGAAGAGATGATTACACATTGTGCCACAGTGGGCATAAATACCTTTTATAGCCAGGCTGTGATGCAGACTTCCCAAAATCCAAACATGGAAAGACAAGGTCCCTTTTGGCAAGGGACTTCCAGAGAGACCCATCAATGCTTTCAGTGTGGAAAAGTAGGGCATCTGAAAGCTCAATGTTGGCATAGAGACAGAGTGAGAAAACAGGGTGGGAGAACAAGACCCCAAACCCCATGTCCAAAATGCAACAGAGGCTTCCATTGGGCATCAGAATGTAGACTGATTCAGGGAAACAGGATGGGGGGTCCAGCCCCAGGGCCCAAAACAAAAAATACTTGGGGCATGATGGCAGGCAATGCTATACCCAGAGAGCATTGAGAAGTTCAGTACCCAGAAATGACCAATCAGCCAAGAAGCAATCTGATGGGAGAAAGGGATTACAATTGGGGAGAATAGAGTTGTATACAGCTGGGACTACTGAGATACCCCTGGGAGAGGTGAAATCTGTTCCTCTCCAGCCTATGAATCCTTTGCTTCCAGGCACAGTAGGCTTGACCATTTCACCTCCTGAGAGTAAAAATAGTGTTCATCCATACACTGATGTGGGAAACTGGGGAATGTATAGATAATATCCCAGTCACTAATATAGGTAGACAATGTGTGACTTATCACCCAGGAGACGTAGTAGCATTAGGTTTACTGATACAGACTCCTAATAAGCAATCTGGTGATAGTCGCCAGATTCTGACTCCAAGCAACAAAATCCAGGAATATTCTAGACTGCAGCAGTTACAGCTGACCATCCTATGCTTACCATGTATATAATGTCATACCATTAGAAGGATTGGTAGACACAAGTGCAGATTGTACAGTCATTAGAGGTGCCAACTGGCCCAGTCACTGGCCAAAGATTAAGGCAGACACCTACATGTCTGGCATAGGAGGATCAATAGCAGCTGAAGTTAGTGCTACCCCTTTGAGAAGGACATTTGAAGGGGAAACAGGAGTTTTTAACTCCTTTTATGGTTGAAAAAATCCCCATCAATTTGTGGGGAAGAGACATTTTACAGCAATTAGGATTACAAATGAGTACTTTAGTTTTTTAGGCAGGGCTGTGCTAGCCTGCACCAGCTATAGGGAGAGTCATCATTGCTAGCCTGTGCTTTATTGCTATGTCTTGTGTGATACCTCCCATGCTGATAGGTTTGTGCATGCCTGTTTCTAATAAGATCCTTTAGCCCAGAAATCCATTAAAAATATCTAGCTTTACTCCCCACTTCCCTTTGGTGTTTTTCATCTCTCTTACTGAGAAATCAAGGGGCGGGGGTGGGGTGGGGTGGTAGAACATGATCACCTCCTTTTTGGGGTTCTCACTTCCTTTCCTGAGAAGTCAGAGAGGGTATGATCATCTGTGTTCTAAAACAAAAGAGAGTGGGACATGTAAAGGGCTAAAATTCCAAAAAGGAGTGCTTGTATCAGACAACTGAGCACTTAAGGCTAATTACCTATTTGATGTGAGACAATGACTCTATTAGCATATGTTTGGATAAATGGCTCTTCTTACTGCTGAGTGATTGCTGAATGTCTGGTGTTAAGATTATCATAAGCAAGGATTGGAGGGCAGAGAGAGAGAGGGAGGGGCCAGAGAGTCACTTTGTGGCAAGAAGAGGAGGAGAGAGGCTGGTGACTTTGGACTCAAGAATCCAGAATTCATCTTTGGTAAGCCTCGGGGTAGTTTGTCTGTCTTCTTTGCTTTTCCCCCTAAAGACCAATGACTTTAATTTATCCTGATTCTGCTGACCCTGAGGCCCTCCAACGAACTAGCCCCTACTTCATAGATGGTAACTATGAAGTTATTTTACTGAAATTGAAAATGATAATTGCATTATCATGAATCTTTCATTTGTTTCCTTTGAGAAATATCTGAGCCTGTTGACTAGTTTTGATTGCAAAACATGCCAGCTTCATGGTGTTCCCCATCACTATACCCTCTTTAGTAAAAGGTATATCCAGCTTCAGCTTTGGTAACCTGTCCTTCATTTGTCAGTCCTTTTTCACTCAGGGTTGATATGGCAATGTGATATGTACTGAGTTTTCTCACAAGAAGAGCTGTAAATGGTGAGCTCTGATAGATTTTGTGTTGACTGTAAATGTGCATATATTCTATGTACAAATATTGAGTGGAATAATCTTTGCAACAACTTTTGTACAGGATTTGGTTTTAATATGTGCTTGTGTGTGTGTGTGTGTGTGTGTGTGTGTGTGTATTTCTATTAAAAAGTATTATCCCTGCCTTCTGTGGCAAGCAAGCTAGACTTGAGTGAAGCACAATTTTTAGGGCAACTTTTGTAGTCCCTCTTAGTCCAGGTGAACAGTGAAGTCCTCATATGAAGACTGTCAAATCCCACTGCTGCTTTATTGAAGGGGGACACAATCCCATGGCCAAGGCCATCTGTCTTCAGGGTTGTGACTACAGCTCCAAGGATATCCACCGCTATGTCTTAGTCACTTATCCATCACTACAGAAATCTGAGATAAAAAACCCTAAGATGGTATATGTGATATCTTTTGACTCACACACACATCAGATTTATGTGAGGCAGAGTTGCAAGAAATTCTTGACTTCATTCTCTCTTCCAGAGTCATAGAATCCAATGGCAAGGAAAAAAGTCAAGATGACTGATGATGGCTCATGATGCAGTAGATTTTTTGGCAATTTCAATGTCTTACTAAACTCTAAGCACTCCATAATGCCTCCTTTAGTCACTTTCATGTCATGGGAACACATTGCTCTTCTACTCATTTTACTGGAGGAAATCTTGGGCTAGACACCCCCTAACTCACTGATTGATTTGAAAATTGTCAGTTACCCCCAACCTAGTTTAGGTTATCTTCTTGAGAAAATAGTTTGTTGAGGTGTGACCTCTGCACAGGCTACAACTTCTTAGAGTTAGATGCGAGAGTTAAGTGATTCAGGTGAACAGCAAAGGTAGAAAACCTCCCTGAAAAGGGCTCAGCAACTCTCACACCAAAGGTAATAGTCTTCCCTGAACACCCTCTACCCCAGCATTTGGTAATTAGGAAAAAGGACCTCAAGAAGTTTAAATGATTTTTCTAATGTCACAGAGCAAGTAAACAGTGTAGTTGGCACTAGAAACCAAGTGGATAAACTATAATCATGATTTTTTACATGTATGTACATATTTATGTGTGTATACATATATATGTGTGCATGTTTTTCTTTCTTTTTGTCCATATACTCACATATCCTAAAATAGTATTATATGTATCATGAAGTATATGTACTATATGTGTAGTATGATATATAGTATACATAGTATAATTTATACAGAAAGTGCAATTCTGATGCACTGGCCATGATGTTCAAATGCCAAAGTATATTTAACTAAAGGAGTATTTTGTGAATATCTCACACAAAGCAAATATTTACATGGAAGTCAGAAGCATCAATATAAGGATACTCTCAAAAGCTTTCTAAATAACTTCATATTGATTGTAAAATATGGGAGATATTGGTTCAGGACTATCCAATATGGCATACCCATATCAATGAAAGCATTATACTCTGTGAGCAATGCTGTATTGATAAAACATAAAATGGTCAAATTTATACATTGCCACTCCAAAAGTTCAAATAGACTATATATTTAACCAGATGTAGAAACTTTTAAGCTTTTTTTTTTTTGTCTGGTCATCTCACAGTCAGATAATTTTGAATTTTGACCAAACATAGTGATATCATTTTTGTCCTCTTCAAGGACATCAAAAAACCTCTGTCTCTGTTTGTCTCTGTATATGTCTATCCATATACATGGATACACATTTATTTATACATGCCAGCTATATACCAACCATATGTACTCCAACAAACATGCCTGCATAATACACACATTATGACAGAAACTATCTATCTATCTATGTGTATGTGTCTACATACATATGTATCTACATATCATAATATATCATATTATATAGTATAATAATATATATATATATATATATATATATATATATACCAATATATATATAATATTGCTATAATGCACATATACAGAAAAAAACTATAAACAAATCTATAATATATACTATATATTCATGTATATGGTATGCATGCACTGTTTATGTATGTAATCTAATCACATCTGACCTTTCTTGATTATTATTTACTTAGTAAAATATTATAACAAAGAAATCAATGGAGATTGAAAAAGTTTATTTTTAACAAGACATGTTGGGTTTTTTTTTTCTGCTTCTATATTAAATAATTCTACTACCTTTTATTTTCAGTTCACCCAAGTTATTATTCAATGAAGTAGAAACAGAATTAGCACCTAGCTATCTCAGTGTGCAAGACATAGTTTTAGTGAATATATAATCACATCATCAAGAAAAGTAATATACTAATAGTGAATGAAGACATGATGTCAAATATATGAAACAGACTACACTAGAAGCCGGTCAAAAAAGTCATGCAGATGGAGAAGAGAAAGAAGAAATTATGAAATTTTTTCTTTAATTCTTTCCTCTACCATAGGGGAAAAATATCTTTATTCTGGGAAATAAAAAGCTAGTAAAATATCAGGCTATCTTTAATAATTTCAAGAGTAACAGATAAACCACATTTTGTGTAATGAAAGGAATTTCAGATGTGATTAGTAAACCCTTGTCAGTGATATTTGAGTTTTTATGGCAAATGGGGATGGTTGCCATGGGATTGTAAACAAGATATTCTAATTTTTAATAGTGGTGAGAAGGCACATGGGTCAATGAGCTTGAAGTTGACTCCTGTTAAAATTCTTTAAAAAACGATTATGAAATGAGCAATTTATGAGCCTTTAGAAAGACAGGACCTGACTAACTAAGATGGGTTCAGTAAAAACAGTTCTAGCCAGACTAAGTGAATGTACCCCTTTTTTTTAACAGGGATAATAAATTAATAAATGTAATACTTTTAACAAAGTATATCTAAATTTTTAAGTCATTTAATAAAACCTCTAATAATATTCTGATGGGTGACACAAGGGAATGGAGACAAGATAATAGTATTATTACATAGGTTTCGAATTGGTTCAGTGAATAAGCAGAAAAACAGTTGACCTCCCAGAATAAAGTCTCCAATGGAGTGTCTCTAGATACTCTCCCTGGCATTGTTTTTTTTTTTTTTTTTTTTTTTTTTTTTAATATTTTCCTAAATTATTTGGAGGGATGAAGTGCTTATATAATTTGTCTTATTGGATACACATTCAATTTCTAAATAGTGAGCTTTAAGAAACATGGTTCCTTTGGAGTGTGTGGGTACAGGAAACTTGAAGTTGACTGTTTATTTTCAGGTGGTACCACTTGTCAAATGATGTTTAATCCAGTTGTGACCTTGTATCAAAGAGCTAGTCACAAGAGACATTTCCTTGAATGTTCTTACATCAGTGAAAAATCATGTTGTCCCTGGGGTCCATAGATCTATGGCAGAAGTATAATGTCTGTTTCATGCCATTCTGAGAGGACCATGAGGATTGGGTGGTTTCTAACAAGAAATGTGTCATCTACATTGAACATGTGCATGAAAAAGCAAATGGCAAATCTGTCCATGTGGGCATTTACCCTAGTAAGAAAGTTACCACCTTACTAAAACTGGAAAAAGATCATAAAAAGATTCTTGAGTGTGAAGCCAAATCAGACAAGTTGCAAAGGAAAAGGGCAAATATAAATTGCAACAAAGTGGTCTTTTTGTAATTAAAAATTAAATTTTAAAAAGTTCTGAAATTTATATATTCATGGGAAATCACAAATGATCATGCTGTAGAGATTTAGTAGAAAACATTATACTTTTTAAATTTTTTTCATTTGCCTATCCGATTCAGTATATAGAGGGTAAAATGTATCATAGGATTGATAGTTTTGTCTTGTTATATAAAACTCAGTTAAAGACCGAAAATGAGTGGGTTAGTTGTAGTCATTTATTTAAATGGAAAAATTGTTTTCCCACACACACATTAGAACTAAGTCTATTTTAATTGAAGATTTAATCTATCAAAAAAAGATACATATTAAGATCTTTGGGATTGCAGAAAATACTATATTGTGATTCATACTATACTTATGAAGAAAAAAAAAAATAGCCAAAAGATTTACATTTCTAGGAAGCATAGCTTATTATGTTATACAACAGAAACAGAATTAAAGAAATTGTTTTAATAGGATGAAAAATTTATATTAAAAATGATTTGAAAAGGAAAATATAAAGTTCCACATAGATTAAAAATATGAATTAATTACATATGTATGTGTATATATGGAAGAGATATGGCTATTCAGAAGTTCCTTTTGGGTTAGAGGAGAGAATCAGAATTTAGAGAATTAATTTAATATGAGTCATTAGTGTGATCTATGAAACAAAAAAAAAGGTAATATGAAAAAAAGCCATAAAATTTCCCTGATCAAACTATGTGCCTAGGTTAAGACAAAAAAGAAATATCAATTTAAATATTTAAGACAAACTTATATACTGTATATACTCGAGTATAAGCCGAGTTTTTCTGTCCAATTTTTGGGCAAAAAATCCCCTCCTCGGCTTATACTCGAGTCACTAGATAAAACATGTATAAATATCCTTTTGAATTCCCCCCCCCCCCCCCCCCCCCCCCCCCGCTATGTAGTATACAGCGCCAGTGCCGACTATGATACTACAGGGCCGGCCGTTGCTACGGTGATGCAGCTGTTCCTGTGGTATCACAGTGGGTAACCGGACTGTATACTAACGCTCTACATATGTATACCGGCACCCGCTCTCTTCCTCTGCGGGCACCAGTGCACTACCTAAACCTACTGATATAATAAGTTTTCCCAGATTTTTGGGTTAAAATTAGGGGTCTCGGCTTATATTCGGGTCGGCTTATACTCGAGTATATACGGTAGTCAGATGTCTTTTTCCCTCAGGTAATTGCATCATAGTGGGAAGCAAAGACCTTAGGATCCTGTGAAACTTCTGTTGGCAATACCACTGCATTGTGTAGGCCCAGATAGAGCTTTCACTTGGTATGGCCACTGTGGAGCAAAAGAAGTAAAGGCATGATATTTAATACTCTCCTAATTTGTTGAAGATCTTAACTGAAAATGGCCAAAGTCTCCCATAGCATCCAGGATCATCTACAGTCATCCTAATCTATTTCTGGCTGCTGGACTCAGATGACTGGAGGGGAAAGTGAAGCAGATGACCTTGCACAGCCCTTCTTTATTTAAATCCATTTCACTTGTATGTTATGTCATCACCCTAATGTCATGGTCCTCTTTGAGAATGAAGGACAAACAAGTAATCATTCATGTGAATAAAAATTTGAATAATATTAGTCAATCTTACATTCAGGAAGACCCAAAATAAATTCCTCCTTTGACTCATATTGTCTGTATGATCCCAGGCAAGTTATTATAACTTAGAAAATCCTAGAAAAGTCTATAATACTATAAATCATAAGCACATTCATTAATAATATATTTTCTTCATTGACAAATTTCCCACTCTCATGAAATCATCAGAAAGGTAGAGAGAGCTATGAACAATAGATCCATGAATGAGTGATAATGTATGGGGTGACTGAATATATTGTCTTTTGTATAAGCTTCCACAAATTAAGGAGATAATTCTTTGCCAGAATAATAGATACTCCAGGATCTTAGCTATGAGAAGAGAGTATAAGCTCTCAGAGAAAGAAGAGATTAATAGAGAAAGAATAAAGCTAGGAGATAGTGGTACACACCTGCAGAGACTAGAATTAGGACAGAAACATTGTAATGGAGTAAAAAGCAATAGGGATCCTCCTGTGGCAGAGAGTTTCATCATCCAAGGCATAAAGAGCAACAAACCAATTAGAGGAAAGGCCTGATCAGTGATGAACTCCCAATTTCCAGTTTTGAACTTGAAGCATAACAGTTGAGGGCTATCTTTTCTCCTTTCCATTTTTTTTCCATCATTCATTAAGGTAGAACTGAAAAAAAAAAAAAAAAAACAACTGTACCATTTATTACTATATATCATATCTAGTTGGGTTTTATAAACCTGATTCTATTTTGTTGTTGTTGTTTTTTGTTTGTTTTGTTTTTCCAGTTATTTGTAGGAATGTTATGTGAGACCAAAGTTTTCATGAAAGTACAACCATGAAAGATTTGTATCTCACAAACTTGACTTCATCAGAACACAGCTATAATGCTATTTATAATTGAATTACACAATTTAGAGGGGATGATAACAAATGTGGTCAAAGAAAGGTAACTAGTATATCAAGGGTCTTTATACATGCCATATATGAATATCATTTAAATAAATAAAGATGTGAAAAAATAAACAAAAACAAAAAGTTAAAGAAAAAATAAGAAAAAAAAGTTAGAGAAAAAAATAAAATAAGGATGTGAAGAAATTACATGAACTGATGTTAAGCAAAGTGATTAGAACCAAATAAATATTGTACAAAGCAACTACTAGATTATTTAATTATAAATTCTGATGAATTGACTTGTTTAAACAGTAAGATGATTCAGGCTAATTTTAAAAGATTTGTGATATAGAGAGCCATCTGCACCCAAAAAGAGGACTGTGGGGACTAAGTATGGATCACAACACAGTATTTTCACTTTTTTTTGTTGCTCTTTGTTTGCTTGATTTTTATTGTCTTTCTCCTTTTTTCCCTTTTTGATCTGATTTTTCTTGTGCAGCATGATGTGTGAAAATGTGTATAGAAAAATTGCATATGATTAACATAATTGGATTACTTGGCATCTAAGGGAGGTGTGGGAGGAAAAGAGGGAGAAAAAAATTTGGAACACAAGGTTTTGCAATGGTGAATGCTGAAAACTATCTATGCATATATTTTGAAAATAAAAAGCTTAAAAAAGAAATAAGGACATTTAGTTGAGGGACGAGAAATTTATGTATTAGGAAAATATGATAACAATCTTTAAATATTTTAAGTATTTCATTTATGGAAGAATAATTATAGCTTTGTTTTGATCCTAGAGATAAGCATAAGAACAACGAAATAGGTTGAAATTGCAGGCAGGAAAAAACATTTTTAGATTCACAGATCTTGAATATGTTTTGGACATCAATTTCAACTTCCTATATTTTACAGATGATTATATTAAGACTTAAAATGTAACAGGACTAGCTAGACTTACTATAATAATATAAATAGGAAGTAAAAACATTGAGACTCACATTCAATTTCTCTGAATCCAAATTCAGTACTCTTTACTTTCCAATGGATTACCTTTAAATACATGCACATAATTCTTTAATTTGGAGCTGAACAAAATTCATATAGGCTATCCAAAAAAAAAATTCCCTTTTGTTAGACATCAAGATAATTCTGGATGATGTCCTGTCAGGAATATTACCAATGTTATTTCTTTTTTCTTTTCTTTTTCTTTTTTTCTTTTTTATACTTTTAAAAATTAAAAAAAAAAAAAAAAACTAATGCTAGATGGCCTCATGATAGCATTTCCTACTCTGAAATTTTGTTAATCTTATTAATAGTCTCTTATTCTTTTATTTTTGTTTTGATAAGAAATTGTTCCATACCAGCTCTGACTCAAAAAGTCACAAGAGGATAAATAGTTATCAGGTGTCTACTATGTGCCAGGCCCTATGCTAAAAAAAAAAAAAAAAAAAAGATAGTATTATTCTATTTGAGCCTCACAACAATCCTATGGGACAGCTTCTGTTGTTATTCTCATTTTACAAATGAAGAAACTGAGGAAAGGTCATATAATTAGCAAGAGTCTGAGGTCAGCTTTAAAAATGGATCTTCTTGTCTGCAGGCTCAGCACTGTATCCATTGTACTACCTACTTGCCAATTGGGGGAGTCTGAATATGGATAAGTCTTTTTTTCTGGATTAAGTGATCACAGAGCTCTCAGGGGTATAGTGTAAATTTTGAATTATACCAAGTGACAAGGCAGAGTTCCCATGGCAGTTTTCCCAGCAGAATAAAATATACTTTAGCAATCATAGCTCAGCTAGGAACTCCTCATATAAGGAAAGGATTGATAATAGAAGAGGCAAAACATCTGTTTACCTGGTTTGGCAGACACTTGTATAACTGTTGGCCAGTCTAGCAAAATCTGATATGGTAAACATTCAATCCCTCTAAGCTTTCTATTAGCCACAGTTCTCATAAAATTGTGGCATACATTTTTGAATACCTCGTTTCCTAGGAGACATATCTACCAAGAGAATGAGTAGAAGCCACATGCTACTAATAAGATAGCATTGAATTTAGATTCACCTAAATCAAATTTTAACTCTGCCATCAACTACCTATGTGACCTTAGTCAAACATTTAATCTCACCGGGCCTCATGTATGAAAAAAAAGAATTTTGAATTAGATGACTTCTAGTGACACTTCAAGCTTTAAATCTATGATTCTTTTAGCTATGATTCTAAATTTGTTCAAGGTCAGCTGTGGGTTCTTCAATTTTTATAGTGATTTCTAACTGTGCAGGGAATTTTGCTTGCTACAGACTTTTCTTGGGACCACAAAAGTTCTTCTTTAATCTCCAATTCCCCCTTATTCTTGGTCATACATTTCCCCTCTTTCTGAGTTTCATTATACTCATAACTTGATCACTGTCTTAGGGAATTTCTTTAAAAATTTATCCTAGATTTTTTATTATATATTAAAAAAATCAACTTAATCATACAAATTCTTCTTTATAACATATGAATATAATAGAACTTGTTTTTTAGTCATTTTTTTCAGTTGTGTCCAACTCTTTATGATCCCATTTGGGATTTTCTTGTCAAAGATACTGGAGTTGTTTCCCATTTCTTTCTCCAACTAATTTAACAAATGAGGAAACCAAGGAGAAACAATTGCCCCCAGTTGTATAATTAATAAGTATCTGAGGCCATATTTGAACTGATAAAGTTAGGCCTTTCAGGCTCAGCATTGAAATATCTAAGTGCAACATAAAATGAAATACTATCACACCATTAAAAATGATGGAAGGGATGATTTCAGAAAAAGCTAGGAAAAAAGTGTAGGAACTGACACATTAAAGAAAACAGAGTCAGGAGAACAATTTATGTAGTTAAAAACAACATTGGAAAGTAAAACCTCTTTTAATGATTTGATGTCATTGATCAATGTAAGGACTAATCATGGTTCCAGAAATGGATTAATCAAGCTACCTGTTATTGACAGAGAGAGATGAAAAAAGATATAGCATTATAATACGTACATACACATAAATCATATATACATACATATATGTGTGTATGTGTTTGTGTGATTATACATATATATTCACACATCTGTGCATATATGCACACACATAGTTACATGTACAGAATTTATTATGCAATACACATACATAACCACATATATTTATTTGGATAATAAAATATATTTATGTAACCTCTATCCAAATAATTATTCTTTGTTTAGCTGAGGTAGAAGAAGAAAAACGATATAATTATTACTTGATGAAAACAAATTATCTTATAAAGACATAATTTTGTCAGAAGACTATGGCTTTAACGTGTCTCCTAAGGAAAGTATGGAGGAGAAACATTCAAATTTATTTTTGAAAACACAGACAAAATTCCAGGATATTGCAATGAAAAGAGTGCTAGATATTTAGAGTCAGAGAAACTGAATTAAAATCATTGGCCAGCCATTTACTAACTTGTGTAAACTTGGGCAAGTTACTATATTGCTTAGACCCCTGGTTGACTTGCTTAAAATATGATGATTAGACTATTGTCCTTTACAAACCTTTTTTTTTTTTTTTTTTTTTTTTTAATGTGGCTTTTATTCCAGCCTATTTTCTTGGTCTCATAAGATTTTGTAAGACTTTATACGTGAAAAACATCCATCTGTATTTCAAAATACAGACCTAGTGACATTCTCTTTCTGTTATATGAGGATGAGTTAGTCAAAAAGAGATTTATTATTAAAGGGGAGTGATTTTTTTCTTTTTCAGCAAAAATAACTCAAAGACACAATATTGGTGACTGATATTTGTGTCAGTGGGATAGAGTAGTCATTTATAGCCTGGACTTTGAAACATATGGTATTGTATATTGTGGACAAATAACTCAGGTTTGTTAGAAAATATAGAATGTATTTCCTTCAAATTATAAAGATATTCTGATAAATGTTTGAAAATTGTTAAATGACATATTTTACTTATTGACATGCCTTCTTTTGGAATTTTAAAATGTTCTTTCGCCATTTATCCTTAATGGTTGCTTCATAATCTGAATTTTTTTTTATAAAGAACTGTAAAATGGAGCATGAGAGGCATTATTTGCTACTCAGTTTTACTTTAATCTTGGAGATCAAAGTATTCCTTGTCTTTAGGTAAAATAACCATATTCAAAGCAAAGAAATTATAGCATTTTGAAAAATAATAAACATTATTAAAATATTTTGAAGAGATTACATATGTTCCCATTAGAAAAAAGTAACTTAAAATGAGTTCTCATAAAATATGTGTTTACAATTGTTACATCTGTGTGAGGAGAAAAATTACTTTTAAATTTTCACTCTAAGTTTTTTCTTTTAATTTTGTTTTTCTCTCTTTCTTCCTAGAGTTATATGAAATTCTGTGTAACTTGTAAGTCACTATATATTTCAAATATCTGAATTCTGAAGTTATGTTTATCAAAAGTTTTTGTTTTTTGGTTAAAATTATTAAACTTCCAAAAATTGATTATCAATATTAAGTGGTAAACTTAATTTTATCCTATATGGGTCAATAAAATTAGACAGAAATGATCAGCATTGAAGCTCAATAGGTTTTACTACATAATTAAATTGATGTCATATAGATATGATGTCCTAGAACCACAAAGTTTTTCTACTGGATGGAGTCATCATCACAAAATTGCACTATAAATCTTGATAAAATAGTGTAGAATTCTGTGAAATAGAAGAAATTTAACTGACTATTAAAGATTTTATTTTTTCAATTCCCTTGTAATGGGTACCTTTGAACATTTTACATATTTATTTAAGAAGAGGTTTGAGTCTTGTGCCTTAAGTATTTTCTTCAGGAAAAAATATAATCTATTTACATGGGAAGAAGGGGGGCAGACAACCATTCTATTGTTATCCAAACATTCTTTCAGATTTCCTAAAATTTAAGCTAGTTGTGTTGTTCACAAGCTGATATACTCCAGACTCAGTTTCTACCACTACCTATCCACACTGTTGCAGTGATTCTAGATTCATTGTTCAAATATCTGTTTTCCACTGACATTCCTTATTTCCCCTCTATTTCAAACCAGTTTCCCACCAGCCATTTCAACAACTTCCTGCCTGTTCTACTCTTCTTTCCCACTTTAGATTGTGAGCTCCATGAAAGCAAGGACCATTCTTTCTCATTTCTTGGTATTGCCAGAGGTCACTGAGTGGCACTATGATTAGAGCAGGAGGTCCAAAATCAGGAATATCTTAGTTTAAATCCAACCTCAGACACTTAACTAGTTGTAAGAACCTGGACAAGTTACTTATCCTCTATATACATTAGTTTCCTAAACTGCAAAATGCACTAGTTCCATTTAATACAGTCTTTTCCTACCAAGTCCCTTGAGCTTTTCTTGCAAAGACTCAGCCTTGAATCATGTGTTGCTGAATGAAATTGGAAAAAAATATGAAAACTGAGTCTACAACAAATTTATTTTATATACTCCAAACCAATACTTCATTACCGAAAGGAAATCTTTTTGTACTATACTACTACCCATAGCAGCCTTTCTTAAAAAGAACATTTCATTCTTCATCAAATCCTCCATGCTCTCCATTCCCCAAACTTCTCAGCTGAAAATTGTAGCTCATTTTACACTGAAAAAAAGGAAGTCATTAGTAGAGATATCCATTTTCCCTCCTCTTCCTTTTCATTTGACTTTACTCAAATACATTCTTATTCTGTCTCCCATGAAAAAGTGGCCCTTACACAAGTGGTCACATTCTATCAGTCTTTTTCAGTAGAATTCTCTTTTATTTTTTTAAAATCATTTTCCTCTTTCTCACTTATCTTCAGTGTCTTCCTGTTTCCTTGATGCTTTTCTACTGCCTATGAAAAGGCTGTACTTTTCCTATTCTAAAAAAACAAATGAAAACAAACTAAATTATACAACAAAACCAATTTTTTAAAATCTGTCCATCATCCAAAAGACATGATTGCTTCTCACTTCTCCCTTTCTTATCGACATTTCTTCAGAAGGTCATCTACTATTGTTCTCATTCTTCTCTTGCCTATTTGACTGCTTCTAAATATTCATTGTCAGATTTTTAGCTAGGCTTAAGAGCAGATACATTCAGATGTAAGTTGGAGATAGATATAACTAGATTAACCCGAAGTCAAATTTTTATTGAAAGCATTTACACTTCCAAAATTAGCAGTGCTACAAATAAAAGCTTGATATGTTTTTATGATTGTCTAAATTTAATAAAGTATTAATAAAGCATTTTAAACTTAAGGACATGCATATACTTTCTTTTTCAAAGAATCAAGTAAACATGAATGTGTAAAACATCCCCTCAATAATATCAGCCTTTCAAAATCTCTTCTTCTTAAAACTTTCTTTCTCAAAACTTTTTTTCATTGCTCCATGTTCTGTGTCTTTTCAGATAAAAATCATTTCATATTTCACTGAAATTGGGTGTTTCACAGGATATTTCTCACAATTGTACTGGATCTGTTCTCTTTCTTTCTATATTCAGAATATTCTCATAGATTTCAGGTCTGACATGTCACTAAGTGATTCACTAAACTTAATAACTTCCTATTAATTTCTGGAATAAATACAAATCATTCTGTTTAACTTTTTGAGTTCTTAATATTTTGATTCCTTCCTATCTTTCCTGTCTTCTTATGCCTTGATAATACTATTTGACCTTGTGATCTTGTGAGATGAGCATCATTGATGCTTCTCATTATAAGATACTTTATCTCCCATTTCTATCCATTTTTATTGTCTTTCCCCTGTGCCAGAAATTCTGTCCCTCACTTATACTTCCTAGCTTCCCTGTTTAGGTAATAACTAAAATACTACCTTCTGGAAGAAATCTTTCTTAATCTCACTTCATTGTAGTAGTTTCTTCTGAGATTATTTCTAAGTTATTCCATATATACAATGCTTATACATACCTGTTTCCATAATGTCTCTCCTTTAGACCATGAATTCTGAATTGTGAGAGCAAGGATTGATTTTTTTTCCTCCTTGCGTCCACAGCATTTAGTATATTACCTGACATATATCCTAATATGTACTTAATATGTACCAAATGCTTACACAATAAATGCTAGTTGACTTCATCTGATTTGTTACATTAAATGACTTTATAAGACTTGATATACCTATGGTCAATCTGTCCAGAGGTTGAAATGAGATATATTCAGGGATTTTGAAGATAACTTGGAGGAGATTTAACATCACTCTACTTTGCTTCTGTTGCTCTGCCTGGCTTCAAATTCATGGAACAAGATACCTCTTAGAATAAGGCAAATCTTTTTTAAGCTTAATATCATGTTCCTAACTTGAGCTTTCTTTCTGATCACCTTCCTCAGCTATCTGTTTCCTTTGATTGGAGGTTTGGAGGACAGAATACTAACCTCCTCCCAATGTGAATGAACAGGACAGAAACTAGAACCTTTTGGATCTGCCTCTTTACCTGGTTTTCACATGATAGAACAAGTTTCCCCTGATTTTTCTGTCTCTTTTTTTTTAAGTTGCCTCACTCTTTTGATTATAAGCTGCTACAGATGCTGGTCTTTTTATTATATTGCCAGCATTTAAGACAGTGCCTGGCATAGTGGCCACTTAATAAATGTTTATTAGATTAGATTTATTGGATTGGAGGTGGGTTCATTTGAACCAAAGAGATCATGGCCTGCTTAGATCAGCCTAAAGATGAAACATAATTAATTCAGAGCATGTGAACTCCTAAGAAATCACTCAAAAAAATAACCAAAAAAAAAGATTAAAGGTGATCAACTTTTAGGGAATATATTACATTTTCTCAGTAACCATAATATTAAATGATGCCAGATTAAAAGATTATTTTTTCCTTAATGGACAAAATTATGAATCATTTTAAACATTTACTTGGCATCAAAGACATGACCTCACACATATCTCTAAATGTGCTGGTTCAAAGTGATAAACTAATGATATTTCTTTGATAAAAATCTTTTCTCACCATTATGCATTTGATTTTATTACAGATTTATCTAAATGTTGATTGATTTAATGCAAATGTAATTGTTTTGTCATTTTAAGTTCCTATTTAGGCAAAGAAAAAAATCAAGGGGAAAATTCCTTGCCCAGTAAAGAACTAAATAATAGAAATGGTAATTGATGGGGATGCTTTCTATTTTTTAAGCCTCAAAGGCAAAATTCTATTAAATTATCTTCAACTTCTTATCTAGGATATGTGTTTTGCTGTCACAGCTGAACTTGGGAAGTAGATGTAAGAGCCAAGATGACAGAAGCAGCAGTAAATCAACACAATTCTCCCACATTTGAAACTACCGTGTTAGCACCCAGGATACTTTAGAATCAGCTGGAGTCAGGATAAACAAAAGTCCTTAGTCTTTATTCTTGGTCTTTAGGGGTAGAAGTGAAGGGGATGGAAGCAGGATCTCTGCAACCTTCTTCTTCCTCATCCACCGCCAAAGTGACTCTGGCTAGTCTTACTCCACCCCCTAGTCCCTCCTACAATTCTCTGTATACACCAATCATCGAGCCAGCACAGGATAGCAGGAAGGGCCGTTTTCCAAGCACATGCCCATAGAGTATTGTCCAGTGGTAGTTAGCCTCAAAGGCTTGGCTGTCCTGACCTCAGTGCATTGGCTCAAGAGTTTCAGACCTCTACACACATTCATCTCCAAATGACCATAAAATAGAACCCCAAAATAAATTCTGAAACAGAAGAGCATACACAAAGACAAGGGCAAAATACTTTGAGCATAAGATACTTGGAAGCTCAGCAAGAAAAGTCTGTCTTATTAGGCTGTAAAAGAGAAATTGACAATCCTACCCAAAAAAACTTTGAGTGAGATGCTTTTCTGAGAGAGATCCTATCCTTGTCATTATCATTCTCACCCTTTACTTTTTACCCATTTAGAAAAAAAAAATGGGGCAAAATCTCTCCTATAAATTACAGTGCAACACTCAGACCCTCTAAAATCTTAAGCTACATGTCAATCACTTTTTTTCTTATGTTTTTCATTTCTCCATTTTCTGAATTTCTCTTCCCTTACTTTTGAAAACTTACAAATTAAAAGTCAAAGATTCCACGGGTGATAAATTTTGTAGACTTCAAAGTTTTCCACACTCTGATGAAACTTTTAAAAACCAGCACTCATTTTAAACATAGCCAATACTAGCAACACAAGCAATGATTTGTTTCATGACTCTGCTTTGGTTAAAATAAATCTAACATCATATAGAAAATTAATCAAAAGAAAATTCAACAAAATATTAGGCTGCAAAATATTGATTTGACCACAACAGAAACTGATATAAAAGATATAAAATATTTAGCTTGACTCTTCTTGATGTTTCTTCTTGAGTATGGATTATTTTATTCTTTACATTAACATCATTCACAGTTACTTCAATGTGTGGTACATAAAAAAAAAAAAGCTTAATACTTGACAGTGGCTTAACTTCATTGATATGAGATACTAAGTTGTAGGTACAACACAGCCTTTGAAATGTTGATAACAATAATAGTTAAAAATAACAATTTGCATTTATGTAATGTTTAAAAGTTTATAAAGCACTGTATAAATATTTTCTCTTTTCATTCTCAAAACAAATTCCAGTTTTGTAGATGAAGAAATAAAACAGGTCACACATATAATAAAGGGTTGATGTCCAATTTACATTCACATTATCCTGATTCCATGACCAGTGCTTTACAGATTTTAAGACCTGGTTGATGCACTCTAAATAGTTCCTAATCACATTAACCAAGTATTTTAATGTTTTGAGAAACTGATGGTTATTATTAACCACACATAGAAAATAAAGGTTGAATAAAGAATCATATACTCAACTCCTCAAAATGTCTTCTTTGAGTTTCATTCTACCTTTAGATTTAGACTCTGGAAGTTTTTCCCTCCAAATGAAGTGGGTATTGTTAGGATGGTTATCTATTGACAAACTTTAAAAATTGAACATATAGTATCTGAATGTCAACAAATGTTGTGAATTCAAGTGTTTATTTAAATCACAGAGGAAGAGATGAATTCAGTTCTGTGGAAGGAAATTATGTATTATGTCCTTTCTATAGAATACTTATAGATAATAAAACTTGGCTTAAGGAGCAGTGATTTTAGACATGTTTGAAGATAAAAGAATATGTAATATTCAGAGGTCATGTCAAGTCGCCTTAAATATATGAATAAACCTTAGAGGTAGTTTAGTATAACAATTTTGGTAAGGGTCGAGAGCCCTACTAATCTCAGCTTTATCACTGACTTGCTGTTATTTTAGCACATTATTCTTAGGGTCTAGTTTTCTTCATGTCTATAATGAGGCAGTTTAGTTCCAATGCTTTTATTGTTTTTCATGATTTGGGATATATTATATATCCAACTATCTATCTATCTATATACACACACGCATATATATATCCAAATACACACACACACACACACACACACACACAAACACACACACATGTGTATATATATATATATATATATATATAGATAGATAGATAGATAGATATAGATATAGATATAGATATATAGATATAAATATAGATATATAGATATATACACACACACACTTTATTTTTCATAGCTATTATTCCAAGAGTTACTTACTAAAATATGTAGAAAATATATTATTGTGTCTATCAAAGTTGATCTCTTGAATTTAAATTTAAAATGTGCATTTTAACAGATCCCAATACACTTGAAGATTTTGGATTAAACTAAGATAATAAGGATGTCTTTAGCCTGTAACAGCTGTTTTTGCTTCTCTGGATTGTCCTGGTAAACTGTGTGATTAAATCTTAATGGTGACAACTGTCCAGCCAGTAGGAAGACACATTTTCTCATAAACTGATCTCAGTAGAAAATAATTGTGTTTGTGGTCTGTTGGAAGTCAGCTGTTTAAATGTCTGTAATTAATTCAGCATGCAAGGGAGGAAAATAACAGATGGTTATAATAGTGGAAGAACTCTTCTTTACTGGTGAGAAGAAAACTGTATGGATAAAAAAGCATTTTCTTTAAGCCAAGTTAAAACAAAAGAAAAACACAACCTTGTGCTGTGTTATCAATCTTTAATGGCACTTCTCTTATTTTGCTTTTTTGAAGCAACTGATTAATCAAAATTCCTGTTTTCTAACAAATTACTTAAGCTCTATAAATGTTATATTTTAGTAAAATCAGAGAAATTAATAAAACTATGTTCTTTACCAAAGAGAATCACAGAATAGCAAATGGAAAACCATGTTTCTTGTATATAAGCCTCCAGATTAGCTACCCCAGAAATATGTAATGGGTCCATTTCCAGCCAAAATTAGGGTTTGTAAATGCTCACTAAGTTATTTATTTTTACTAGTCCACCAGATGATTGGGTAACTTAATAAAATTGAATAATAAGTAATAGAGTAATATAATATTTCTCCCTTAAAAATCCATAAGCCATATGCAGAGGTGTATACATGATGGAAATATATGACTAGAGCACATATATGGAATAGTAGATATTCTATTCTTTTGATTTTTTAAGGCCTGTGATGTTTTCTGATGACATCATCATACTACTTTAGTAAGTCCTCCTTGTTACTGGTCTTTTGTGATATGTCATCTTTGATGGATTATACTCCACTATTTTTAATGACAAAATATTAAAAAATTGAGATACATTTATTTTATATTAACAAAACTGAACAGTTTTTAATCAAATTAAATCAAATTTAATCTGATAATTGATTTTACTTTAGTCTTTTTGGGGGGCAGAAACATTATTTATGGGGCTGCAGTTTTGGGGGATTTGATGATTGTTAATATAACATAGATTAATTTTGAATTGATTGGTGTTTTTTAACTGATTCCTCATTTTGAAATCTGAGATATACACATGCATAAGCACAGTCATTTATACCCATTGATATATACATCCATAGGCAATATAATATTAGATGTTTTTGTAAGATTTATCCCTTTTGTTTTTTTAATGAAGCATTTCTCATTTAATGGCCATATTTCAGAAAATAATCCTATCTAATCATAATATGGCAATTGCTCAAGACTAATTTTGTAGAAGAATTTTTACTTTATCCTATTTCTCATCCATAAATTTTGCATTTTATGTTCACATCTCAACCTGCACTTCTCTTGTCTTCATTGGATTTTTTTCTTTGTTTTTTAATTATAGTTTTTATTGATAGAACATATGCATGGGTAATTTTGCAACATTGTCCCTTGCACTCACTTCTGTTCCAACTTTTTCCTTCTCTCTCTCCACTCCCTCTACTCTCTCCCCTGGATGGCAGGCAGTCTTATATGTGTTAAACGTTTAAGTACTGGATTTTATTTTGACTGAATTTAAGATTTCTCTTCAACTTTCCTTCATACTACATTACAAATATCTATTTGTTAGTTTATTATTTTATTTTATTTTTATTTTTTTAAATAACTTTTTTTTGACAGAATCCATGCCAGGGTAATTTTTTACATTATCCCTTGCACTCACTTCTGTTCCGATTTTTCCCCTCCCTCCCTCCACCCCCTCCCCCAGATGGCAAGCAGTCCTTGACATGTTGAATAGGTTACAGTATATCTTAGATACAATATATGTGTGCAGAACCGAACAGTTCTCTTGTTGCACAGGGAGAATTGGATTCAGAAGGTATAAATAACCTGGGAAGAAAAACAAAAATGCAAGCAATTTATATTCATTTCTTGTTGGAATCCTTACTAACTGCTAACTAATTAGAGTTGATCTAATCTTACAAGAAGATGTTTTGGGCAGAACCTGAAACAAGGTACTAAGTAGAACTACCCATAATCCCTCTCTCTGGAAGGAGCATAAATAGGCCAATGGGCCAGTCGGAGAGTTCTTGAGAGAGGAAGACGCTACAAGTCGAGATTTCACCGGAATGACATGAAGACTGGAGCTGGCTGGAGGCTGAAGAAAGCAGAGGCAGAGGCTGAAGGACCAGACCTTTGGATTTAAAGACATTTGGAGAGAGCTCTTGGAACCAAGCAGAGAGATAGGCCTCTAAGCTAACCGGGCTATATTGGGATAATAAAAGATCTGAACTTTTATCACCTGGCTGAGCTTTGAGAAGAAAAAGCTCACCAACAATTTCTCAGTGTTCTTTCTTTAGGTGTAGCTGCTTCTGTCCATCCTTGATCAATTGAAACTGAATTAACTCTCTTTTTTGAAGAGATCCACTTCCATCAGAATACATACTCAAACAGTATCATTGTTGAACGATATAATGATCTCCTGGTTCTGCTCATTTCACTTAGCATCAGTTCATGTAAGTCTCACCAGTCCTCTCTGTATTAATCCTGTTGGTCATTTCTTACAGAACAATAACATTCCATAACGTTCATATACCACAATTTACCCAACCATTCTCCAATTGATGGGCATCCATTCATTTTCCAGCTTCTAGCCACTACAAACAGGGTTGCCATAAACATTTTGGCACATATAGGTCCCTTTCCCTTCTTTAGTGTCTTTTTTGGGGTATAAGCCCAGTAGAAACACTGCTGGATCAAAGGATAAGCACAGTTTGATAACTTTTTGAGCATAGTTCCAAATTGCTCTCCAGAATGGCTGGATGTGTTCACAATCCCACCAACAATGTATCATTGTTCCTGTTTTGCCACATCCCCTCCAACATCCCGCATTATCTTTTCCTGTCATTCTAGCCAATCTGACAGGTGTGTAGTGGTATCTCAGAGTTGTCTTAATTTGCATTTCTCTGATTAATAATGATTTGGAGCATATTTTCATATGTCTATAAATAGTTTTAATTTCTTCATCTGAGAATTGTCTGTTCATATCCTTTGACCATTTATCAATTGGAGAATGGCTTAATTTCTTATAAATTAGAATCAATTCTTTATATATTTTGGAAATGAGGCCTTTATCAGAACCTTTGACTGTAAAAATGTTTTTCCAGTTTATTGTTTCCCTTCTAATTTTGTCTGCATAGTTTTGCTTGTACAAAAACTTTTCAATTTGATATAATCAAAATTTTCTACTTTGTGATCAATAGTGATCTCTAGTTCTTCTTTGGTCATAAATTCCTCTCTCTTCTACAGGTCTGAGAGGTAAACTATCCTTTGCACTTCCAATTTATTTATAATCTCCTTATTTATGCTTACGTCATGAACCCATTTTGACCTTATCTTGGTGTATGGTGTTAAGTGTGGATCAATGCCTAGTTTCTGCCATACTAATTTCCAATTTTCCCAGCAATTTTTGTCAAATAATGAGTTCTTATCCCCAAAGCTGGGGTCTTTGGGTTTGTCAAACACTAAATTATTAAAGTTATTGGCTGTTTTGTCCTTTGAATCTAACCTATTCCATTGATCAACTAGTCTATTTCTTAGCCAATACCAGATGGTTTTAGGATTCACACAATATTCCTTCCCCTTTCTAAGTTCCCTCATATATGATAGGTTTCCTTTGCCTCATTGTCGCATGTAGTTTCCCTCTTTTTATCTCCTCTTTTCCCTTTTTCTTATACTATCCCCTTTACATTTCTACTTCCCTTTTTTATGTTATATCAGTAAAATCAAATTATACATATGGTTTTATGTATATCCACCACAGAAATACAGTTCTCAAGAGTTCCTTTTACCTTTTTCTATTTCTCTTGAGTCCTGTTGTTGGAGATCAAATATTTTATTTAAGTCTAGGTTTAAGTAGTTACAACCAGATCTTGTTAGGTTCTGGCATTTTTTAGAGTACCCTCTGTTTTAGGTTTTAATTTCTCTGCCAATTTACTCCTTTGTAATCAAGGCAGAGCAATTAGCCTATAGCAGAGTCATCTCTATAATTTCTCTAGCCAAAGAGGTCATCCCCACCCCTGGTCTGCTCAGGATGCTAGTCTGTGGCTGCCTGTGCTAGTCCTGGCGCCTCAGAACAAACCTTTCCTGTTGATCTTCTAGCTTGACTTTCGCTGGTAAATTGTAGTGCTTCTAATCTTCATGAATTTAAGCAGTGAGAAGCTATTTTTGAGGCTGAATTAAATAGTTGGTTATGAGGGGAATGAGAGGAGCTTAGAAAGTCGTGTGTGCCTTCTCCACCATCTTGGTTCTATCAGCATCTTGTTTTTTTTTTTTTTTTTTCCCACATAAAACCACATCTTACTTTTATTTCCTAACTAGTTATCTTATACTCAGTTTTATTAATCTCCCCTTTTATTATCAGATTTTTATGTTTGATATTTAATTTAGGGTTTTTTCTAGCTTTTTTAGTTGTAAGCCCTGTTCATTGATCTTCACTTTCTCTGTTTTATTCCAAGTATACATCTAAAGATATAAAATTTCCCCTAATAATTGCTATACCACTTTGGCTGAAAACCACAAATTTTGGTATGTTGTCTCATTATGATCATTCTCTTGGATGAACTTGTTGATTGTGTTTATGATTTGTTATTTCACCTATTCATTCTTTTGGATGAGATATTTCCAATTAATTTTTGGTCTGTTTTCTCCTGGCCTTATATTGCATGTGATTTTTATTGCATCATGATCTGAGAAAAATACATTTACTATTTCTGCCTTGGTGCATTTGATTTAGAGTTTTTTATGCCCTAATACTTGGTCATTTTTTGTATAGGTGTATGAACTAACCCAAGAAAAAAAGTAAAATTTTTTTTCTATCTTCATTCAATTTTCTCCAAAGATCTGTCTTACCTAACTTTTCTAACATTCTGTTTACCTCCTTAACTTCTTTCTTATTTATTTTGTGGTTTAATTTATCTAGTTCTGAGAGAGCAAGTTTGAGATCCCCTACTAGTATAGTTTTTCTATTTCTTATTGCATCTTCTTAAATTCTCTTCTAGCAAGTAGAAGCTATAC
The DNA here is from genome assembly GCF_016432865.1 of Antechinus flavipes. NCBI lineage: Eukaryota > Metazoa > Chordata > Mammalia > Dasyuromorphia > Dasyuridae > Antechinus > Antechinus flavipes. The sequence goes on along the minus strand of NC_067398.1, from coordinate 486,943,037 downwards.
TACTTGTATGTATATATTTAGTATTGATATAGCTTCATTATCTATGGTAATGTTTAGTAAAATAGTTTCTTTCCTTATCTCTTTTAATTAGATCTATCTTTGCTTTTACTTGATTTGAGATCAGAGATGCTACCTCTGCTTTTTTATTTTACCTGAAGCATAATAGATTCTGCTCCAGCCCTTTACTTTACTCTGTATGTATCACTCTGCTTTAAATGTGTTGCTTGTAAAGAACATATTGTAGAATTCTGGCTTTTCCAGCCTGCCATCTGCTTCTGTTTTATGGGAAAGTATATTCCATTCACAATCATAGTTAAAATAACTAATTCTGTATTTCCTACCATCTTATTTACCCTAAGTTATGCTTTTCTCTTTCCTTTTCCCTTCCTTTCTCCCAAGTATTTTGCTTTTGTTTTTGTTTGCCACCTTCCTTAAATAGCCCTTCCCCATTAGATCTCTTTTCCCTTTTATACCTTTCCCCTAATACTTTTCTTTTCCTTATGTTAGCCTTTCTTTTCTTTTCGCCTTCCCCCTCTCTAAGGTGAGACAAGTTTCTTTGTGAAACCAGATATGTCTGATATTCTCTTTTTGAGCCAAATCTGATGATAGATGCTCATTCCCTCCCTTATTTCCCTCAATTATAATGGGTCTTCATTGACTTTTTCATGAAATGTAATTTCCCTCATTTTGCCTTCTTTTTTTCCTTTTTTCCAGTACTATTCCCTTTCCAGTTTTAATTTCTTTTTCATTTTATCATAATAAAATCAAATGATATATCATTGTTCCATTCTTTGTATTTCTTTATATTGTCATTTTAAAGTATGGTAATTCATAAACATAATTTCCTCCAAAAAACTATTTAAAGGTACTGCATAACAGAGAAACTCAGATGTTCCATATAAAGTAATCCCTGAGCAGAGGATCTAAATTAGTGATATGACTGAGCTCTTCTAATATGACTTCTTTTCAAAATGTAATTTAATAGTATACTTTGGGGTGTTTTTACAAATTAAATATTGGAAAATATCTTTGACAGATACAGAAAAATTAAAATGAAATTATATCTAAGTAGATGAGAGACAGACAGACAAATCGATATGGAGATAGATATGCAATTTAACTGTACAACACTATTTTTGGCTTTATTTATGTAACTTGAATTAACACTGGCAGATTGGAGTCCCACAGTGGTAGATGATTCTGCTATTAGAATATAAACTTGCCCATGGTGAAAATCTATGTATATGAAAATCTATAAAACATTCTTTCACAAATCTGAACGTAATCTGTAGAAGAGAATGGAAACAAACAGATTTCACTGTAGTAGACACATGTATATGTGTATGTGTACATAAATACCAAAAGAAATTAAAACAAACAAATAAACATGACCTGTATGTATACAAAAATATTCATAGCAGCTCTTTTTTTTCACTGCAAAAAATTGGAAATTGAGGAGAAGCCCATCAGTTGAGGAATGGTTGAATAAACTATTGTATGTGTTTGTGATAGAATAGTATTGTTCTATGCGAAATGAAATGAACAGGATGCTTTCAGAAAAAACAAAAACAAAAACAAAACCTTGTAAAGACCTCCGTGAACTCAAGTAAAGTGAAATGAGCTGCATGCAAAGTAATAACGACATTCTAGATGATCAGTTATTAATGACTGTTAGCACAGTATATATGCTATTAATCAGCTATAAATATATTATAGATCAGCTTTAAATGACTTAGTAGAACAATCATTCACAACTATTCTGAAGAATTTATGAAAAATCCTACCCAAACCCAGAGAAGGAAATGATTGTGTTTGAATATAGATTGAAGCTCTCCCTCTCTCTTTTTTTAAAATAACTTTTTATTTACAAGTTATATGCATGGGTAATTTTACAGCATTGACAACTGCTAAACCTTTTGTTCCAATTTTTCCCCACCTTCCCCTCATCCCCTCCCCTAGATGGCAGGATGATCAGTAGATGTTAAATATATTAAAGTATAAATTAAATACACAATAAGTATACATGACCAAACCGTTATTTTGCTGTACAAAAAGAATCGGACACTGAAATATTGTACAATTAGCCTGTGAAGGAAATCCAAAATGCAGGCAGGCAAAAATATAGGGATTGTCGCCCTCTCTTTCTCTCTTTTTCTCTCCTCTTTTAATCTTTTTGAGAGTTTTTATTTTCATTAGGGTGGTAAATCTACGTTTTCTTTCACAACTTTGTTTTATAGACACATTTTGTATGATTTTACATTTTTTTAAAATTGTGGTTGGGTATAAGAGAGAAAACATAACTCAAAACTTTAAAAAACAAATGTAAAAATGTTTTAAACATAACTGGGGAAATATTAAATAAACACAAAAAATACAAAAAAAAAGAATTGAATAGAGAAGAAAAAACAGTCTATAGAAGTTGATGTAGCTGAAGAAAGGAACTCTACACACTTTATCAAAGAAATTAAAATGTATAGGTGAGATGAATTATATCAACCTAAAAGATATAATTATTAAAGATTTTTTTTTCCTGTGGGCTATATGTTCTATTATGACATTCCCACCTCAAGGCCCTAGGATGAATGTAATTAACATAATGGAATTGAAGACTAAGAATATCTGTACTACCTTGCTATTCAGAGAAAATTGTTGATATATTTAAACTTTTTCAATGAGTCTTCTCTGTCATAACAGTTTAATTATCTTTGGAGAATATAAATTCCTGTTTAATGTTCCATTCAAGAACTTTCAGGAAGATATATATAATAACTTCAAGGAATCTGGCCTGCACATCAACATTAAAAAGTACCAAATAAGTAAATAATTGTATTTCCCTCATTATAAGAAAAATTTAAAAGGCAACCTTTATAGTTTATCTATAAATACTTTTATCTGGGAAAGACAATACAGACAGATGAGTCAAACCCAGAGCAGAACAGTATTGTCTTAGGGAAATTACGAAGGAACTTTAATGATCCAAGGCTTTTTTGGATAGCAAAGGACCATAATTTTAAAAACAATATTCTATTTGGATAGTAAAATAGCACAAATTATAAATATAACCATTTTGGGAGAATTAAAAATTAACATCATTCAGCTCATGTTAGTAATGAATAGGTTTCTATATAGCAAACTAAGAATTTTTAAAACAGGGTAAGATATGTCATTAAGGATGGTATGATAGGGGAGAAAAGATAGGAAGCTAGGCTGATTTTGTGGCAAGGACTCAGTTTGACAGATAGTAAAATTGCTTTTATTATACTACTGGGTTGTCAAGAAAAATAATTAAAAGTCTCCATCATGTTCAATGTTCATACTCCACATTGGAAAATGTAAAAGAAAACATTTTTAAAAGTCATTTACAATGGATAGGAATGGGAGGATTGTGATTTCCAGAATTTGTGAAAACTTTCAAATCCATTACCAAATCTTTCCTTGAATATTAAAATAATAGAAGTCTAGCAAGGAGATCATAAGAGATGAGAATATAATTATAGCATAGTCCTATCAGAATTTTAATAAAGAAACTACTACTCAAATTGAATTTAGGCTGGCATTGAATGATAATAAACTTAAAAAAAATTACTTTTAAAAAGTTGTAGTGGAAAAAGTGGAGGGAGAAGGTTAACAACAAAATATTTACAAAAAAAGTCAAACTGGCTAAATTACTGTTTTAAAAAGTTTATTATATCAAGTTTCTTGCAGTTGTAGGAAAGGAAAAAGGTTAAAACTCAAAATCTTACTAAAATGAATTTTAAAAACTATTTTAATATAATTACAAAAAATACTATTAAATGAAAAACAATTAAAAATTTTAGTACTTGTACAACTTATATCAAAATACATGCTAGTTTAGGGACCATGTTGAGAAGGAAGGAGACAGAAAAATTTGCAACTTGATATCTTACAGAAATCAATGTTGAAACTAACTTTAAATGCAATTGGAAAAAGAAATAAAATCATATTAAGTAAAAAAAAGAATTTAAACTTTGTTTTCTTCTTTTTTCAATAAAAATGATCTTTTTACACATTAAAATAAAAGTCAAGAGAAATTGAAATTTAAGGCAAGTTAGACAATAAACAAGACACAACACATTCATGAATTCAAATATCTTGCCCTAAGCAATCTTCATGGCCAAATACTTTAAATATAATGTGCATTATTGCTGAGTTACATAGTCTTCTTTGTTTGTAAGACAATAGAAAAATAAAGAATACAAAATTTTTTTTTCACTTTCAAATTTATTCTTATTTAGATTTTTTTTAAATTTTAATATCTTTTTATTGATAGAATGCATGCCAGGGTAATTTTTTACAGCATTATCCCTTGCACTCACTTCTGTTCTGATTTTTCCCCTCCCTCCCTCCACCCTCTCCCCCAGATGGCAAGCAGTCCTTTACATGTTGGATAGGTTACAGTATATCCTGGTTACAATATATTTGTGCAGAACTGGACAGTTTTCTTGTTGTACAGGGAGAATTGAATTCAGAAGGTATAAATAATCCGGGAAGAAAAACAAAAATGCAAGCAGTTTATATTAATTTCCCAGTGTTCTTTCTCTGGGTGTAGATGCTTCTGTCCATCTTTGATCAATTAAGGCTCTCTTTATCGAAGAGATCCACTTCCATCAGAATACATCCTCAAACAGTATCGGTGTTGAGGTATATAATGATCTCCTGGTTCTGCTCAATTCACTCAGCATCAGTTCATGTAAGTCTTGCCAGTCCTCTCTGTATTCATACTGTTGGTCATTCCTTACAGAACAATAATATTCCATAACATTCATATACCACAATTTACTCAACCATTCTCCAAATGATGGACATCCTTTCATTTTCCAGCTTCTAGCCACTACAAACAGGGCTGCCACAAACATTTTGGCACATACAGGTCCCTTTCCTTTCTTTAGTATCTCTTTGGGGTATAAGCCCAGTAGAAACACTGCTGGATCAAAGGGTATGCACAGTTTGATAAGTTTTTGAGCATAGTTCCAAATTGCTCTCCAGAATGGCTGGATGTGTTCACAATTCCACCAACAATGTATCAGTGTCCCTGTTTTCCCACATCCCCTCCAACATTCCCCATTATCTTTCCCTGTCATTCTAGCCAATCTGACAGGTGTGTAGTGGTATCTCAGAGTTGTCTTAATTTGCATTTCTCTGATTAATAGTGATTTGGAGCATATTTTCATATGTCTATAAATAGTTTCAATTTCTTCGTCTGAGAATTGTCTGTTCATATCCTTTGACCATTTATCAATTGGAGAATGGTTTGATTTCTTATAGATTAGAGTCAGTTCTCTATATATTTTGGAAATGAGGCCTTTATCAGAACCTTTGATTGTAAAAATGTTTTCCCAGTTTATTGTTTCCCTTCTAATCTTGTTTGCATTTGTTTTGTTTGTACAAAAACTTTTCAATTTGATATAATCAAAATTTTCTATGTTGTGGTCAATAGCAATCTCTAGTTCTTCTTTGGTCATAAATTCCTCCCTCTTCCACAGGTCTGCGAGGTAAACTATCCTATGCTCTTCCAATTTATTTATCATCTCATTCTTTATGCCTAGGTCATGAACCCATTTTGACCTTATTTTGGTGTACGGTGTTAAGTGTGGAACAATGCCTAGTTTCTGCCATACTGATTTCCAATTTTCCCAGCAATTTTTGTCAAATAATGCATTCTTATCCCAGAAACTGGTGTCTTTGGGTTTGTCAAACACTATATTATTAAAGTTATTGGCTGTTTTGTCCTTTGAACCTAACCTAGTCCATTGATCAACTAGTCTATTTCTTAGCCAATACCAGATGGTTTTAGTAACTGCTGCTTTATAATATAATTTTAGATCTGGTACAGCTAGGCCACCTTCATTTGATTTTTTTTTCATTAATTTCCTTGAAATTCTTGACCTTTTGTTTTTCCATATGAACTGTGTTGTTATTTTTTCTAATTCATCAAAGTAGTTTTTTGGGAGTCTGATTGGTATAGCACTAAATAAGTAGATTAATTTAGGTAGTATTGTCATCTTTATTATATTTGCTCGCCCAATCCAAGAGCATTTAATATTTTTCCAGTTTGTTAGATCAGACTTAATTTGTGTGGAAAGTGTTTTGTAGTTTTGCTCATAAAGTTTCTGATTTTCCCTTGGCAGATAGATTCCTAAATATTTTATACAATCAGTAGTTACTTTAAATGGAATTTCTTTTTGTAACTCTAACTGTTGGGTTTTGTTAGTGATATATAAGAATGCTGATGACTTATGTGGGTTTATTTTATATCCTGCAACTTTGCTGAAGGTATAGATTGTTTCTAATAACTTTTTGGTAGAATCTCTGGGGTTCTCTAAGTATACCATCATATCATCAGCAAAGAGTGATAATTTGGTTTCTTCATTGCCTATTCTTATTCCTTTAATCTCTTTCTCAACTCTTATTGCCAAAGCTAGCATTTCTAATACAATATTAAATAGTAACGGTGATAGTGGGCAACCTTGTTTTACTCCTGATCTTATTGGAAATGGTTGCAGTTTGTCCCCGTTACATATGATGCTTACTGCTGGTTTTAAATAGATGCTCCTGATTATTTTAAGGAAAAGTCCATTTATTCCTTTACTCTCAAGAGTTTTTAATAGGAATGGATGTTGGATTTTATCAAATGCTTTTTCTGCATCTATTGAGATGATCATATGGTTTTTGTTAATTTGATTATTAATATGGCCAATTATATTGATAGTTTTCCTAATATTGAACCAGCCCTGCATTCCTGGTATAAATTCTACTTGATCATGATGTATTATCCTGGGGATGATTTTCTGTAGTCTTTTTGTTAATATCTTATTTAAGATTTTAGCATCAATATTCATTAGGGAGATTGGTCTATAATTTTCTTTCTCAGTTTTCAACCTACCTGGTTTAGGTATCAGTACCATGTCTGTGTCATAAAAGGAGTTTGGTAGGACTCCTTCATTCCCTATTTTTTCAAATAGTTTATAAAGCATTGGGGCTAATTGTTCTTTGAATGTTTGGTAGAATTCAAATGTAAATCCATCTGGTCGCGGGGATTTTTTTTTAGGGAGTTGATTAATAGCTTGTTCTATTTCTTTTTCTGAAATGGGACTATTTAAGCAATTTACTTCCTCCTCTGATAATCTGGGAAGCCTATATTTTTGGAGGTAGTCATCCATTTCGCTTAGATTATCAAATTTATTGGCATAAAGTTGGGCAAAGTAACCCCTTATTATTTCTTTAATTTCCTCTTCATCAATGGTAAGTTCTCCTTTTTCATTTTTAAGACTGCCAATTTGATTTCCCCCCTCTTCTTTTTCTAATCAGATTTACCAAAGGTTTATCAATTTTATTGGTTTTTTCATAAAAGCAACTCTTAGTTTTATTTATTAGTTCAATAGTTTTTTTTTTACTTTCTATATTATTAATTTCTCTTTTTAATTTTAGAATTTCAAATTTAGTAATTGATTGGGGGTTTTTAATTTGGTCTTTTTCTAACTTTTTAAGTTCCAGGCCCAATTCATTGATCTTCTCTTTTTCTATTTTATTCAAGTAAGCCTCTAAGGATATAAAATTTCCCCTTATTACTGCTTTGGCTGCATCCTATAAATTTTGATATGATGTCTCATTGTTGTCATTATCTTGAGTGAAATTATTAATTGTATCTATAATTTGCTGTTTCACCCAATCATTCTTTAAGATGAGATTATTTAGTTTCCAATTACTTTTTGGTCTATTTACACCTAACTTTTTGTTGAATGTAGTTTTTATTGCATTGTGGTCTGAAAAGAAAGCATTTACTATTTCTGCCTTCCTGCATTTAATTTTGAGGTCTTTATGTCCTAATATATGGTCAATTTTTGTGTAGGTTCCATGAACTGCTGAGAAGAAAGTATACTCCTTTCTGTCACCATTCAGTTTTCTCCAGAGGTCTATCATACCTAATTTTTCTAATATTCTATTTACCTCTTTAATTTCTTTCTTATTTGTTTTGTGATTTGATTTATCTAAATCTGAGAGTGCAAGATTGAGATCTCCCACTATTATAGTTTTGCTGTCTATTTCTTCTCGCAACTCTCTTAGCTTCTCTTTAAGGAAGTTAGCTGCTATACCACTTGGTGTATATATGTTTAATACTGATATTGCTTCATTGTCTATAGTACCCTTAAGCAAGATATGGTTTCCTTCCTTATCTCTTTTAATTAGATCAATCTTTGCTTTTGCTTGATCTGAGATAAGGATGGCTATCCCTGCTTTTTTGACTTCACCTGAAGCATAATAGATTCTGCTCCAGCCTTTTACCTTAAGTCTGTATGTATCTCCCTCTTTTAAATGTGTTTCCTGTAAACAACAGATTGTAGGGTTCTGACTTTTGATCCAGTCTGCTATCTGCCTCCTCTTTATGGGAGAGTTCATCCCATTCACATTTGCAGTTAAAATAACCAATTCTTCATTTCCTGCCATCCTAATATCCCCAGATTATACTTTTCTTTTTCTTGCCCTCCTTCCCTTCTTCCCTATTGGTCCCACTAACGTCGCGCAGCTCTTCTTCTTTTGTATCCCTCCCTCCTCCTTTTGAATCCCTTCCCCTTTCTTGTACCCTTCCCTTATTACTCTTTTTCCTTCTCCCTTTTCCTCTCCCACTTTTTAATGAAGTGAGAGAAGAGTCTGAGTAAAACAAATATGTCAATTGTTTCCTCTTTGAGCCAACTCTGATGAGAGTAGGATTCACACAATGTTCCTCCCCCCTCTAAGTTCCCTCATATATGATAGGTTTCCTTTGCCTCATTGTCGCATGTACTTTCCCTCTTTTTATCTCCCTTCTTCCCTTTTTCTGACGCTATCCTCTTTACATTTCTACTTCCCTTTTTTATGTTATATCAGTAAGATCAAATTATACATATGATTTTTATGTATATTTACATCAGAAATGCAGTTCTCAAGAGTTCCTTTTACCTTTTTCTACTTCTCTTGATTCCTGTTGTTGAAGATCAAATTTTTTGTTTAAGTCTGTTTTTTTCCTTAGAAACTGATGGAATTCCTCTATTTCATTAAATGTCCATCTTCTTCCATGGAAAAAAATACTCAGCTTAGCTGGATAGTTTATTCTTGGCTGCATTCCAAGTTCTTTTGCCTTACGGAATATCTGGTTCCAGGCCCTTCGATCCTTTAAGGTTGAGGCAGCCAGATCTTGTGTGACCCTTATTGTTGCATCTCGGTATTTGAACTGTTTTTTCCTGGCTGCTTGTAAAATTTTTTCTTTAGTCTGGAAATTCTGAAGTTTGGCCACAATATTCCTTGGAGCCTTTATTTTAGGGTCTTTTTCAGAAGGTGTTCGATGAATTCTTTCAATGCCTATTTTCCCTTCCGGTTCTATTACTTCTGGGCAGTTCTCTTTGATGATTTCCTGTAAAATAGTATCTAGGCTCTTTTTTTCATCATAATTTTCTGGTAGTCCGATGATCCTCAGGTTATCTCTCCTAGATCTATTTTCCAGGTCTGTTGTTTTTCCAAGTAAATATTTGACATTTTTTTCCAATCTTTCATTTTTTTGGTTTTGCTTGACTGATTCTTGATGTCTCAATGAATCAGTCATTTCTATTTGTTCAGTTCTGATTTTTAGTGAATTATTTTCTTCATTAGCTTTTTTTACTTCTTTTTGTATATGTCCAATTGAGTTGTTTTGCTCTATGGAATTTTTTTCCATTTCACTAATTTTTTTTTTTTTTTAGTGAGTCATTTTCCTTTTCCAATTCGCAAACTCTGTTTCCCAATTCACAAACTCTGTTTCCCTGCACTTCTTGGGAGTTTTTTACCTTTTCCAATTCACATTTCAAGAAGTTGTTTTCTTTTTCCACTTTATCAAATTTTTCTTTTAGTGAGTTATGTGTCTTTCCCCATTTCTCTTCTAGCTCTCTCTTAAGATTTTTAATAGTCTCTTCTAGGAGAGCCTTTTGTATTGGAGACCCACAATCATATGGAGATTGTTTGCTATTAGTCTCTTCAGGGTTGAAAAGCTGTTTTCTTTCTGTATAGAAACTATCAATCATTCTTTTGATTTTTTTACTCATTTTGTTAAAGCCTGTAAGGTTTGCCTTCAGAGCCAGGAGGTTACTAGCTTCCTCTGCAGAGCAGTGAAAGGTATATGGACAGGGTAGTTGTCCTGTCGACCAGCTACAAAAAGCAGTGAGGTACTGGAGTGCTCTGGGAAAGAGTTCCCCACCCGAAAGTAACTCAGGCCTGCAGGGCCAGCCTGGGAAAGTGCCTTTCAAAGAACCTCAGCTGTGTGAGATAACGACTGCCCTGGGGCTAGACACTTAGCAGTGAGAGTTTCACTGCCCCAAGCCAAACCCTGCCCTGGGGCTATGGGTATTAGCAGTTGAGCAGTGAATGGATTTGCAGGGACTGGAAGTGTCTGCCTGGGAAGCCAGGCAGCTGGGGAGGTTCTATTGCCCCAGGCCGAGCTCCCCACACTGCCTATTAGAGGCTGCCCAGGCTGTGCCCCACTGTCGTGCAGATTAGTAACTGCCCCCGCAAAAGCCCCGAACTGCAGGATGTGGCCACAGGGCTGCGATTAAGTCTGCCTGAGTCACTTCCGGGTTTGAGGGGTTACAGCCAGATCTTGTTAGGTTCTGGTATTTTTTAGGCTTTAACTTCTCTGCCAGTTTACTGCTTTGTAATCAAGGCAGAGCAGTTAGCCTATAGCAGAGTGGTCTCTATAACTTCTCTAGCTACAGAGATCACCCCTGCCCCTGGTCTGCTCAGGACGCTAGCCTCTCTCTGCCTGTGCTAGTCTGTTCCTGGCCCCTCAGGACAAACCTTTCCTGGTGAGCTTCCTGATCGGCTGGTAAGTTGTAGTGCTTCTTATCTTCATGAATTTAAGCAGTGAAGAGTTATTTTTGAGGCTGGATTAAATAGTTGGTTATGAGGGTAATGAGAGGAGCTTAGAGAGTCGTGTGTGCCTGCTCCGCCATCTTGGCTCCGCCCACATCTATCGAGAATACAAAATTTAAAGAAAAATTATTTCTTTTAAAATATATAAAAAATTCTGAAAATTATGTTAGTGAATGTGACTTCAATTTTTATAGATATCTTAGAATGTATTATTATAGGAATGGTTTAAGCAGTTTAAGGACTCCAAAGGTTATTCCAGTGATCTGAATTCAAGGAAACAAAATATTACTCCAGAAAATTAGGTAGACAAGATTTACCTAATTTAATCAAACATTGTTTATTTGTTCATCCTATGCACCAATTTGGCATAGATAATAATAAAGATAGGTATTTTTAGAACTGAGTTACCAAATTTTTTATAAAAAAAGTCTCTATTGAATTGAAATACAAATGGTAGGATCATTGCACAAGAATGCACAAGAATTCACTCCTTTATCCTATGTGGGAGGTGTCACTTTTAAAAAATGATTTGTATAGGAACATGGATGACACTTAAATGACACAAAAATAGGAGGGCTAGTCAAAAAATGACTGACAATATTAAGAGAGACAGAGAGAGAGAAGAAAAGAGAGAGAGAGACAGAGAGATGGAGAGAGAGAGAGAGAGAGAGAGAGAAGATGAGAGAGAGAGAGGGAGAGAGAGAGAGAGAGAGGAATAAAAAATAGATATAATTAACAAACCACTAAGTTTTGGGGGAGAAATTATTACTTTTTTAAAAGTATGTCTTGCACTGATGCATTGTTGGTGGAGTTGTGAACGAATCCAGCCATTCTGGAGAGCAATCTGGAATTATGCCCAAAAAGTTATCAAACTGTGCATACCCTTTGATCCAGCAGTGTTTCTATTCGGCTTATACCCCAAAGAGATATTAAAAAAGGGAAAGGGACCTGTATGTGCCAAAATGTTTGTAGCAGCCCTGTTTGTAATGGCTAGAAACTGGAAAATGAATGGATGCCCATCAATTGGAGAATGGCTGGGTAAATTGTGGTATATGAATGTTATGGAATATTATTGCTCTGTAAGGAATGACCAGCAGGATGAATACAGAGAGGCTTGGAGAGACCTACATGGACTAATGCTAAGTGAGATGAGCAGAACCAGGAGATCATTATACACTTCGACAACGATATTGTATGAGGATGTATTCTGATGGAAGTGGATTTCTATGACAAAGAGACTTAACTGAGTTTCAATGGATAAATGATGGACAGCTACACCCAAAGAAGGAATACTGGGAAATGAATGTGAACTATTTGCATTTTTGATTTTCTTCCCGAGTTATTTTTACTTTCTGAATCCAATTCTCCCTGTGCAGCGGGAGAACTGTTCGGTTCTGCAAATATGCATTGTATCTAGGATATACTGCAACATATTTAACATATATAGGACTGCTTGCCATCTTGGGAGGGGGAGTGGAGGGAGGGAGGGGAAAAAACAAAACATAAGCGATTGCAAGGGATAATGTTGTATAAAAATTATCCTGGCATGGAAAAAAAAAAAAAGTATGTCTTGTAAAAGTTAAAATTATTGTGTATATAATCTCAATGATTGCCACTTCATATGATTTTCTTTGCTATCGTTCTTCTTAAATCTTGTTCTATTTATAAATTCTATCTTTTTATGAGTCTCACTATATTATTTTAACCCTTGGAAAAATACAAAAGAAAAGCTTGCAAAATTCAATATTTTCAACCAGTTTTTGAATTCAAATACAAGCTAGGAAGTCTGCATTTTTGTTCTTTAGTTTTATTTAAATGTGAATGCTTTTATCCTTTGGGAATAAAAACACAATATGGAAGTATTCATACATTGCTGGTGAACATAGTAATTAAAAAAGATGTTTGAAATATTTTGTGGTGCAAGGACATTTCAAAACCTGAAGAGAAAAAGCCCTGCAATTAAAAAAAAAAAAAAAACTTTTAAAAGGAAATTGTACTTATTTAGATTTTCAAAATCATAACTTGTGAATGATGATTTGCTATGGAATGCTTTAGAACAGGTGTTCAGGTGTTTTTATAAATTATTTGTTCTTTATAAATTATTTGGTTGTTCTATTACTTTGAAAAGCCAAATATTTTATTTGTAAAAAAAGAACATGTATTTTTGAGGTAGTTTCAGAGATTATATAATGTTTGAAATGGAAAAAAAAAAGAAGTCACATGTATATTACTTAATTTTCTTTTATATTCTTCAAAGAATTTTATGAATATTAAGTGGCAGGTAGAAATAATATGTACTATTTGTTTAATTTAAAAAAAAAAACTTGTTTTTATAGGTTTTTCAATAATATATTCTTAAATTAATTCCCCAGACCATCTAAAATTGATAAAAATAATCAGTTCTGCAAACGTGGTTTGTATGAGCAAATTCCATTTATATATAGCATTCCAAGTTATATATAAAACAACTGTGATGCTGTGCTTGCATAGTCAGAAACATGCATAAACTCTTATTCAAGAACTTCCAAGCACTTGAGAAATAAATTTCAGCAACCCTTGACATCCATGAGCTTTTCTTCATGAATTTAACAACCAGGAGACTTGAAGATTTTGTAAAATCTTCCCTTTTTTCTAATCATGTATATTTTATGTCAAATTGTAACACCAAGATAATGGAGCAGCTGGTTTTTACTATTGTTATTCTTTTTTTGCTGGCTGATAAAAACCAGGAGGTCTAGAATGGCTTCTGGTCACAATGATTGTATCAATTCATCAAGATAGCTTATGGAGAATTTTCTTTCATTTAAAGAAATAATGATAACAAAACTTTTTATTAAAGTTGAAACCTCCAAAATAACTTATAGTCTTTTTAATTTTTTTTAATTCAACATTCCTACAAATACTATATAACCATTTTCCTGAGATAAAACAAAAAGTGTGTATCTATACATATATAGACAGACACTGTACATATACATTCATACATATATGTATCCCTTTTGGATCATTGATTTATTTCCACTTTGTTTCCCATAACCTTCTTGTCAGCAGCAATTGAAAATGCATTAGCTGTCTAACTATATTGTTCTTTATTCCCTGAATGTTGAATTCAGTCATTAACCAACTTCATTCAGGACTTCACAGAATAAACCACTTTGCAGCAGTCATAATCACTTATTTCTGGAAGTGTTTTCAGTTGAGTATTTCTGATATTATATCTAAACCATTAACTTAGTTCTGCATACTCATATCCGACTCACATTACCTCTTCAATTATCTGAACAAAGAGTAGAAAATCATTTCATTTAAGAAAATCATTTCATTCTTAAATATCCACAAGATATGATCGAGTTTTGGAGAGTTTAGGGGGAATGGGAAGTTGAAGAAAATACAAGTTGATTTTTCTTTTTTTTTTCTGTATAAGTTGAGTCTAACCAATCATGTCATTAAAGGCCAGTGGATAAAGAAGAACCATAGCTGGGATTTCTTGAAATGTAACAGAAAGAATGGAATCTTTTATTAAATGTTACATTTGGAAAAATACAGAGAAAATAGATAATCAATATTTATTCCCAGGGTTATAAGCTTCTTCTACATCCAATCTTGCAATAGAAGAAATAATCTGTATAAATACATAAAATATATTAAGAACCCCTTTTTTGTCAGAATAAGTCTGAACTTTCCTGAGGTGGAGGGATAAATTAGGATCATTTATTAGGTTGCATATTATCCTACAAATAGCCAAAAACAAAGATAAATGGTTAGTAAGTTAAATACTTAATACAAATTAAAAAATAAATTAAATGGTTTGGGGGAAATAGATTGCCACACAATAGAAATTGGTTGTAATTTTAGTAGCTATGTTGGGCAAGAACTCAAAATGCTAAGCATAAATGCTTCTTGCAAAAAAAAAAAAAAAAAAGATGAGAAGTTCAGCAAAGTTCCCAACTTTAACAAAGATACATTATGCTGTTGGATGTAGCATCTTCATCATTGGTTTAGCACAAGCTAAGTCTCTATCCTGAAAGAAGCAGTAATCTCAAAAGGCCTGAAGAACATTTTGGCTTAAATAATAGATATAGTGAGAAACTCTAAAAAAAAAGACAAGGGATGAATTTCAACAAGAAACTATAGTCTATAGAAGGAAATATCTCATTTATTTTCTGAAATTTTGAGAGGCACAATTGATTCACAATATATAAAAGCATATGTTTCCTAACAACTATGATGGTGCATTTAATTTTGTAAAGGATTTTTGTTTAAATTCCCTTCCACTCCTGTCTTTCAAAATAATAATAATAATAATAATAATAATAATAATAATAACAACAAAACAAAACAAAACAAACAAACAAACTAAAAAAAGCATTCCCTGTTGGGTTTATTACTGTGTACCTGAAAGAAGCATAGTCTGTATATTATTAGCAGTTTCTTTTTAATAGTATTAGTGTCACACAAAACATCAGGAAACATTATAATTTCCCAGTCATACAAAAACATGACAGGTAAATTCTATACATTTATGAAAAATAACATTGCTTAGTGGTGTGGGGGCCAGCCTTAGAGTCCCAAAGACCTGGATTTATGTCTTCTCACATTCTAGCTATGTGTTCTCTAAAACAATGAATTTCAGAGCTATCATTGATCTCCATCAGTTGAGGGATTTTCTTCTTTCTTCACTTGGAGTTCCGTATATTAGTTAAAACACAGATTCTGACTCTCAGTATGTGATATATATATATATATGTGTATATATATATATATATATATATTCACATACATATCTGTATATAGATTAATATATACATATATGAGTATATCTATATATTTTGTGCATAAATATTTTTCAGGATATGTATATGTGCATATCCATATATATTCACATATATGTGTATATGTAATACCGAAGCATTAATCAATGTATTACTTAATCATAGTTTGGGTGCTACTTGGATGAATATCTTTCATCCTCTTGCTTTTGTTTTCAAACAGAATAGAATTTTTTTTTCATATAGTTCTCATTGTAACTGGAGAATTTCATAATATTGTCATTCCTGGAAAAATTAAAACAATGAAATTTATGTATAGATAAAAGAATTTGGAGTCTCAAATAATTAAGGAATGCATCCTCTATTTGAATTCTCCAGATTTTCCAACATGACACTGTCAAAAATATTTTCTCTATCATATACTGGATCTGATGCCCAAATTAAATAAATAATTAACATTTTTCCTTAGTCACATGTGTTACAACATTTTAAGTAATGTTAATATTTGCATAGGAGATATTTTATCTAAGGAATCCCAAAAAAGCTCTATTTTGTTCAATTATAAAAACTACCAGTGACTACCCCAATGATATCATATATTCTATAATTATCTCAGTTAATACTGTGACCATAAAAAATGTTGTCTGCTACAGAAAATTATCTATCAAAAATCTGTTCTCTTTTTGTGTTTTCATTGAGGATACTCGTTATATGTGTAAGACTGTTCTAATAAAGAAAATAGTCATTTGAATTAGTACTTAATTGAATCTTCTTGGCAGCCTATCTTGATAAAAACATATTATAGCCCCATTATTTAAAAAAATCTACCTGTAATATCTTAAATTGATTTTAAGGATTCTTTGGAATTGCTTTACTTCTAGTAGAGATCTGTCAACAATCATTATTTTGACTATAATTATGTATTGGATATATTTACTACTATTACATGACTATGGGGTGCTTAAGTAGAAAAAAAAGTTTAAACAATAGCTGTTGTCTGTATTTCAGCTAGTTATTTGGAATATCACCATTCAATGACTGATTGGTATCTGCTAGTAATTTCTTTGCCACCTGCCTTCTGATTCCTCTTGAGTATAGAGCAATTTCTACCAGAATTAGAGGGAATTTTACTACTATGCCAAACCCTGCTATGACATTAGCATTTAATGTATCATGTTCTTCCGCAAACCACTGATTGGGAAATGACATCCTCATTTTTTTTTTTCTGGACTTTGGAATGTAATATAATACAATGGAAGATGTCTTGCCTCACTTTTTATTTTTATTTCAGACAGATAATTTGCTTTTTCAATCATTTTTAGCAGGCAGTTTGCTTATAAGAAGAGAAAGAGGAAAGCAGAAAAGAAAACAGTTGAAGAGAAAAGAAGTAAGAAGAGAGGAAAAGAAAAAAAGAGTAGAAAAAAGGAAAGGTAAGAAGAGAGGAAAAGAAAGAAGAATCTCCATGCAATTATTAAAATGTATAATTCTAATATATCATTATATGACATATAATTATCTATAAAGATTATAAACATTTTAAGTATGATCCAGGTATAAGGAAATGCTAATACCACAGCAGGATTTGTTGTAGTAGGAATATGTTTAGTCGTTGCAGAGATCTTTACTTTCAAGTTAAATGTAATGAATAAAATGGGATATTTGAAAGTTTTTCTTTGTTCCTATAACCTCTGTATTCTTTGTGTACTGTGTATAAAAATTAAAATAAAATAGATACTATCCCATACCTGACAACTGTAAGAGTTTAAATTTGTGGGGAAAAATCTTGTTACTTGTGGAAGATCCTTAAAATGAGGCGTATCATTGCTTTAATGTGATAAAAATTTTACACCAGAGATGAGAAAATAAGAAAAAATGATCCTCTCTTTTCATTAAGGTCTTCAGAAGTCTTTCTTCTTAACATGAATCATTTTACTGGGATATGTGTCTCACACATAGACACACACACACACACAGTCAGTCATACACACACACATACACACACACACACACACACACACACATATACACATATAAATTCCATTAGTTAATGTTGAGGAAATTTCCTCCACCAATTTATACGGTAGACCAAAGACCATTATTAATAATCTTAGAAAATTTCCTGGAGTAACAAAGTTAGCTGACTTGCTCAGAATTATATTGCCAAAATATGTCAGAAGATATATGAATCCATGTTATCCTGATTCCAACACTGGTTCTCTCTCAACTATTCAGTTTTATATATCTCAATCTCTTGAATATCCACATCTAAATCTATTTTAGAACATACTCATGACCATGGTCCATGACCATGGACAAAAACCAAATGAGCTATTAGATTTACTCATAGCATCTTTATGGTTTCAAATTTAAGATTTTATGGAAAGATATATTCAATTTTAATCTTAGTTTTTGCATTACCAAATACCATCAGGACTATTTATAATGGTCAGTCTTCCATTTAGTGAAGAATACTCCACACAAATAGGAAGTCAAGTGTGATTAGTCACTTTTGTTGAAGAGCAGTAAAATTCTTCAAAAATGTGAGTTTTTCATTTGTTGATATGGATAGCATCAATTTGTAATTCTCATGGGAAAAATTTGTGGCTCAGTTCTCTTTCCCAACAGAAGAAATTTCTGCACTTTTCCCTGAACCAAGTATATCCTAAATGAGTTTAATTTGATATCATGGGTCACATTTTTCATGAGATTTAACTGAGCCTTTTTATTTTGCACCTGCCCAGTTGCAAACATGGAATTTAATTGTTCCTTTGGTTGGCTGATTACTTTCATATTTGGCCATTTATGCTATGACAGTGAGGCTGAATTGTATCATTATTGCTGCTCTGGGGAAATTATACCACAAACTGACAATTTATGGGCCTAATTTAATTGTAAAAAAACAAATGCTGCAACAAAGGGTAGCTCTCTCTCTCTCTCTTTTTTTTAAAGTAGTCTTATGTTAAGTCACATAAATAATTTTATCTATTCATGAGAGGAAGCAGAGTGACTGGGTCCTTGAAAATAGGCTTCAAAGGGTAAAAATATTGATTCCAAGTACTTTGTTAAGAAATTAATACACAATCTTTGAAAATATTCTGAGCCATTTATGTCTCCAATAATTAGTTTTGTCTCTATATTCAGAGATGAAAAACTGAAATGTCACCAAATGTGAATGTGGTGATTTATCATTTTTTCCAGATGCTTATCCACAGTCTAGATGCTAGTTGTTGTTGTTGTTGTTGTTGTTTTCAGAAAAGTACCACCAGTATTACAGATGTCTGCATTAGGGCTTTCTGCCTACAGTATGTGATTCAAATACTTCAATCACAACTATTTTTATAGCAGTAGAGGCAACACAGAGGAAATTTAAGAGGGATTTAAAACCTATTATCTCTCTGAAGAAATTAACAAATCCAGAAAATGTATTTATAGGTATGCATTTAGGGTTTATTTAAAATTGATTAATATACCCTTATTGAGTGTTTCTGATGGGTCCCAACAATATGCTAAACACTTTTGCAAGCATATGTCATGGTTTCTGCTCTCAAGGAACTTACAAGCCTGCCTGGGAAAAAATGTGCTTATACAAAGTAAGAAAATAGTTTTCACATATATGATAATAATGAAGTGGATGGAGTTTTTAATTTGGAATTGACAGATTTGGAGTCTCATTTCTGCTCCTTACTAGCTGAATGAATTTACAAAATCACTTCACTCTGTGTTTCCTTATTTCTTATATCTAAAACTGAGTGGAAAAGGGGAGTGACATTGAACAAGTCTCTGAGGTTCTAGTGTCTGACTTCCTGAGCAATTAGAACTGTTATAGGAGTTGAGAGTAACATGTTGGATTTTAACTGGCCTTTAAATGCAGAATATAATTAAGCTAAAAGGGGAGAAGAATAGTGGGAGTCATATATAGACTGTAGCCCTTGTTCTGAAATTCATTAGACACATGCTATATTTATAAACCTTACAAAAATACCAGATCTACTGGTAGATAAACAACGCCCCTCCAACAAAGAATA
Organism: Antechinus flavipes; assembly: GCF_016432865.1. Lineage (NCBI taxonomy): Eukaryota > Metazoa > Chordata > Mammalia > Dasyuromorphia > Dasyuridae > Antechinus > Antechinus flavipes. The sequence goes on along the minus strand of NC_067398.1, from coordinate 486,923,347 downwards.
AATAGGTCTACCAATCAACCTGTTACAGAATTAGCTTATTCATAGAGCCGAAATGGGACAAAGCAAATAGCAAAACTAATTTAAATAGGCTAAAAAATTGAATAAAATATTGTTTCTGAATAAATATAACATTATACAAACATGTGACATTATGCAAACTAGTGAAAAGTATTTGAAATGAAGCAGGAGAATATTGTGCAAATGATAACAATATTGAATGATGACAAATTGTTAACAGCAGCTATTATTAGTAATACAATGGTCCAATATAATTCCAAAGGATTCATGATGAAAAATGCAATTTCCAGAAAAAACAAAAACAAAAACAAAAAAAAAAAAAGCCAAAAAAAAAAATAATGGAGTCTCAACAAAAGTCAAAGCATACTACTTTTCATTTTCTTAATTTTTTTCATGTTTTGGGTGGATGTGTGTTTTTTTTTTATAACAGTAATATGGAAATATATTTTGTGTAGCTGTATAATTATAATCTATATTAAATTGCTTTCCTCCTCAATAAGAAGGGAGAAGAGAATTTATGGAATGCAATTTGGGACTCAAAATTTTTTAAAATGTTAAATCAAAAAAAATTTAAAATTTTTAATTAAAAAAAATTACTGCTCTGATCCAGACTGAGTATATTTTAAAAAATTAGTATTGGATTTAAGAAGACCTGAATTGCACTTGTGACATTTAAGTTCTGTGTGACTCTGGGCAAATCATACTATCAGTGACCCGGTGTACTTTCTAAGAATTTTAATTATAAAGTAGTTTTCAATCTGTATTGGTAGACGAAATATTACAGCAGCAGCCACTGATTCTATGCCAGATTTGGTCAGATCAAAACTTTTGCCAAGGATAGTTCATAGTTGTAAATTAAAGAATTCACAAAAACTCACAAGAAGCAATATTATAAGGAAATGAATTGAATGAGAATGTAAAATTGTGGTAATCCAAGCATATTAATTTGCATGCAATAAGTGACATACAATTATGAACTTTACATATTATCAGACTATCTCTGGCACCATGATTAAAAGACAAAAAAACAAAAACAAAAACAAAACATTTCTGATAGGAAAACATTTGTATTACTGATATATGGCTATAATCTAAATACCCCTATTTTGTCTTCATTCCATTGACTGCCTGTTTGATAGTCACGTATTCATGATTTTGAGTTTTGCATTGTTACTTAAAGTTCTATTGCTTGAAATTAAGTTTCTCACTGTTCTTGAATTTGAACTTCTCAAGTTTGTCTGCTAGAGGCCACCAGAAAGAATTGTACTAGAAAGAAAGAATTTTCTCTCTGGCCAATGCAGAATATCTCTAATCCTGTAAAAAGCCAGCAGAGCCTCATAATTACTTTCAATATCTTACCTTTTTTAAGGATATAATTATTTAAAGAAAAACTTTTCTCCTTTATTGATAGTCTTAGATTTCATGTCAAAAAGTCCTAAAATTTAATCCTGTCTCAGGTACTTCCCATGTGATCCTGGGGAAAAAATGATTCAATCTCTAAGCCTCAGTTAACACTTCTTTAAAATGGGGATAATAATATTTGTAATATCCAGGTTTTGTTTGTAACAAATAAGATAAAATAAGTAAAATATATAAAGGATATTGAAATGTTTCCAGATAGATTTATTTTTAATACCTAAACACTTCACTAAGAATTGTAGAATTATTTGTAACAATTCTATCATTACAATTTTTTTTGGCTGAGGCAATTGGGATTAAGTGACTTGTCAAGGGTCATATAGCTAGGAAGTGTTAAGTGTCTGAGGCCAGATTTGAACTCAAGTACTCTTGACTTCAAGCTGGTGCTCTATCCACTGTGCTACCTAGCTGCCCCTGATTACAATTTTTTTCAGGAAGGATTTATTTTGTACAAGTTATTTATATTGAGTCATATATTAGAGATCCTATTTCTGCAAGAATGGTCTCATTATATAGTTACAGTGTGTTATATTTTTTCTCATTTCCCTTCAATTTGGCTTTGTTTTCATTATGTGTTGCTATGAACTCTCATAGTTATCAGGTTAACAACATTTTCACTTTAAATCATTATTAATAAAAAAGCTGATAGGAATTGTCCATGTAAATCTAATAATAATTACTACTGAGAGCTACATTTGAATAGTACTAATAGTAATAGGAGTAGGAGGAATAACTACTATTTATATCACACTTACTATTTGCCAGGCACTTTGCTATGTACGTTTTGCAAATATTATTTCATTTTATCCTCACAACTCTAAGAAGCAGATGCTATTTTATTTATTTTAAAGTTAAGAAAACCAAGGCAAACATAAGTTGTTATTTATCCAGTGTGAGACAGTTAAGCAAGTAAAGTCAAATTTTAACTCAGGTACTCCTGACCCTGGAACCAGTTCTCCATCCTTTGTACTACTTAGCTATCTATAAAGCATCTGAGCACTTGGTCTATATTTTGTCTTTAACCAGAAATACTAATATCATATTGAATTAACTTTATTTGATTAGATGGTTTTGGAGGAGGAGTATGTGTGTGCTCTATTCTCCTTCTTTAGATTGTGAGCTTGAGAGCAACTATTTTCTCATTCCTTTTTTATCTTCAGTAGGAAGTAGGTGATGCTATAGAAGGAAGGCTTGTCTTTAAATCCAGAAGACATGTTTTCAAAACTAGCCTCAGATAGTTGTAGGACAAGTGACTTAACACGTGCTAGCTCAATTTCCTCAACTATAAAGTGAATAAGAAGATAATAATAGCACTTATTTCTCAGGGTTGTTTTGAGGATCAAAATAAATAAAGTTTAGGTCAAAATTAGATTAAAAAACAAAAGATCAAGTACTCACCTGACACACCATAGTAGCCATATAAATGCTTATTCCTTCTTTTCCTTTCCTTTCCTTAACTGCTTCTAAATCTCCATCAGGCTTCTCAGTCATTCATTTTTTTTTTCTCATATACTTTTAATTAGTAGGTACTTTGGTCTATATAATTTCAGAATTATTTGACAACTCTTTTTCTATATTTCACTTATGGATCATATTTATACATTTCATTGTTAATCTCATATAATCACATATTCCATTACATTAATACAACACATTTTGTTCATTCATTCTCCACTGCTGGACATTTGTTTGTTTCTATTTGGGTGTCTGTATTTTTCTTTTTGCATTTATAGAAATAGTTGATATTATGAAAATTTTTGAACATCTAAATTTTTTGAGGGGGGAATAGTGTTATTGATCAAGCTTTCAGAGTATATGCCTTTGAATGTAACTAATGGAATCTGAAGCTTCAAGAAGGGATACCAAAGTCACTGGGCAGGAACCTAAAACCTGTTCTTCTCTGTTAAAACTCAGTTTTTTTTTCCAATTATCTATAAATGCTGGTTTTCTATAAATAAGTTATCAGAAAGTAAGCAAAAGTTTTGTTATAATTTTGCAACTATTAAATATTTTATTTGGGATAATTTAAAAGAGGCTTTAATTGATATATTGCAGAAATCCTAGAAAATACTCCTTAACAATAATACATACTTATAATCCTAAATCTATACAATAAAATTTTCATCCTTCCAAAAAGAGCAAGATATTTTCACTAGCCAAATTCTCTCAGTATGAAAACTTACACTCTGGGAATTAAACAGGGCAACAAAACAGTTATTTGCTAAATAGCAACCTGGTGTTTTTAATGTCTGTATATCCTACCCTGATCACTCTGGTTTATTTGTCTATTTCTTTAGAAAATCTTTAAGAAAAAGGGTTGAATATTAGACCAACTGTTTAGAAACTTCTATCCACAGCTGCTCAGACTGATTTTGCTGAACAGTAGTGACTTCTTTGCTTTCCTTCTCAGCAAGATAAAGATACCTACTTTCCTACCTCAAAATCATGTCAAAAGAACCAATGAGACAATGCATAATTTTATAATTCGATAAGTAAGCCTAGGTGGCTTAATTAGAAAATATTCAAAAGATATTTTGAAGTCCTTAAAGAATTTTTCAAAGCATATGCATTTTGAATGATGAAAAAAAATAAACAAGTACTGTTGACTTTAAAAATCAGAATGGGTCCAGGGAACATAGGCTCAGATTCTTGTGAGAGGCTTTAGTATTTCCTTCTTAGTCATGGTTCAGCGTCAGACTGTCATTTACCTGGTGTTGGTCAAAATGGAAACATTTGACCTAACACTTAATAATGAGGGACTGCACTTAGATTGTTAGATGCCCCTAAATTAAAAACTATATTTTAGGGAAAGATTTAAAATCTCAATAACTATCCTGAATATCCAAGGTAGATGTGTCAATTCTAAGCACATTGTGTAAGATATGTGGTATGATGGGAAAATTATAGGAATATATAAGAGGGGTCTATATAGAAATAGTATGTTATAGTTGTAAGGACACAAATTTTTGAGTCAAGAAAATATGAAGTGAACTCCTTCCTTAAACAATTCTCATTATGGTCCAGTTCTGTGACTCTTGATGAGTCTTTTAATGTTTTGCCTTAGGTCTTTGTGAGGATAGATATGCTTCTTTCTTTTCATCACAAACAGCAAAATTCTGACATATTGTATACATCATAAACATTTGTTTAATTAATTGTAAAATAAAATAAATTTTGTTCTCCAAGTTTTCTTCCAACATTCAATTTCTCATACTGTGAAAGAGATGACCTTTGAATACTGTCTGATATTTCCCATCTTTGTTACTTTGTCAAAACAATAGCTTCTCTGAATCTCAATCTTTCTCACTTATAAAATTTAAATAACCATACTTGTGCATAGATATAACAACTCTTAAGTTGTTCAAATAAAGCACTTTAAACAAGAAAAACAGGTATTGTATAATCATGAACAATTTAAATTGTTATTAGCTTCCTTAATAATGTTTAAATCTTTCATTTACCTCTTTAATTCTTTAATTCAAATAAAAAAAAAAAGATTTATTGGCTACTAGGTCCTACAAAATATAGTGAAGGATAAGAGCCAGTTCTTGTATTGGGGATTAAAATACATAAAATGACTCTGAAGAATTGCACAAGTAGCTATCAAATAAAATAATGCTAATCTTTCTAAGATCAATACAAATAAATTTCCTTGTGTCTTCATTGAAGACAGAAATCCTCTCTCACAGTGGACTATATAGAAAGTTTCATTTATATATTTAAAGAGTTTTATCATCAGAAACAGCTATTGTACCTTCCATAAAAAGAGGATCTCCAAGAGAAGAAATGAAATGGATTGAATTTTTGGACTTTTAACTATGAACTTTTAAATTCGATTCTTTTTTTCTCTTTGCTCTTCTTTCCCCCGTTATTTTCCATTCTTTCTGCTTTCCCCGGCCATTTATCTTTTTTTTTTTTTTATGGTAGCTTCCAACAATCCTGGGGCTAATCAGTGCCTGATATTACCTAGAAACAAGCCTTAAGAACAATACAATTCATTAGGCACATGAGCATTTGATGGTTGTTTGGGGATTCCTTATGTATCTTCCCTAAATAATGAAGCACTAAAAATGAATAAACAAAAACTAGAAAACTTCATCATGACTGATATCATTTTTATACATTATAATTCTTCCTTTAAGAGAAATACATATAGTTTTACAATCTATCATTATCTCAATGTGGACACTTGTTCACTTTTTCCAGTTCTAAATTGTGTCTTTGATCATTTTTTTCAGGTGAGTTAATCTTAAACATTCTTGTGAGAAAAGAAAAAAAAATAAGGTGAGTATGTGTATGTGTTTATGTCTCTGTTTAAATACACTTTCTAGAGTCCTTTAGTATCTTCTCCATTCACATAACTCTTTTTTATGCCAATAGGATTATGTCCTTACCAGCATGAAGTTTCATATTATCTTTTCTCAAATAATCCTATGTACTAGATTCTCCATTACTGAACAACAGCTTTGTCAATAGTTGCACAGTGGGCTGATTTCCTTTGATCTTTTTTTATAATTGGCTCCCCAACCACCCATTGCTATTCTCCAGAGTTCTTTCCAAAGTATACTGGATTTTCTGGCTTCCCTCATATAGTTTTAACTAAAGATTACAACCTCTTCATCCTCTGTGTTTACAGGTTTTTGTAAAATAAAGTTAAAAAAGAAAGATATTCCAGCAGCCCTTTTAGAACTCCTTCCCAAAAGAAACAAATATCTAAAGTAGGATTTCATTATTTTACTATGCCAATAATTTCAATATAGTTCTGTATTTAGGGTTTGCCATATTTTTTTCAGGAATAATCTTATTAAAAATAAATATGTCTAGGATGTATACATCCCTTTAATAATTAAGGCTAGAACATTAACTGATTAGTATTTTTATTCATCTTTATTGCTTGACATTAGGATGCACATTTTTCTAAAAGAATTATAGGTGTGTCAGACCCCATCTCATTAAGATAGGTTATGCTTACCAAATTCTTGTACAGGGTATACTAATTTTTTTCTCAGAAGTCTAAAACTTTTCATAGTAGGAAAAATTCTTCAAAACAGGAAATAGCCTTTCATAAGAAATTATTATATTTTCTTCTCTTTCAACTAGATACTGTTCAGTTTACTCAGATGTCTTTCATATTAATCTTGGCTTTATGTTAGAATGTTATATGGAAGAAGGTCATATCAACTTACTGTTTTATTTCACTTAATAAAGGGTTCGCTGAACTTCAATTCATTCTTCCTTGCCTAGAATTGTGGGGACAATTCTGAGGCAATCCTTTCCATCTCTCCAAAGTTTCTTGTAAGCCTGAGCAGGCAAAGGAAAACTTCAGAGATGATAATTTAATGTTCATCTAGTCTACTTCCATTGTACTTTACTGGAATTATTTGTGATAAAAACAGGTAGTGAGTCCAGAGTGACATTTTTTTAGCAGAGTAATTAAATTATTTGATTCATTTGTCTTTAGACTTTACCTGTGTACCTCTCTGTTCCCCTATGTCATGTATATCCATGTACTTAGTTGTACCTCAACATTGTTTCTGTCGTAGGCATGGAAAAAATCAAAGGTTTAGAGTAAAGATGCACTTGTATCATGACATCACTGAGAGTTATGTATATATTAGCAAAAGTAGCAGTAGTAACCTTGGTAGTAGCAACAGCAGTTAAATTTAATAAACATTTATTTAGTTCATATTATGTGTCAAGTATAGTGCTAAATAACAGCAGCTGTGGTAGTAGAAGCTACTATTTTACACCACTTTCATCTTTTTTAAGCACTTTACAAATATTTTATCCTCATAAAAATCCTAGGAAGAAAGTTCTATTATTAGTAATATTTGTAATGGTTACTAATTTTAGTAGATGTGCAAACTGAGGCAGAGTCATATAACTCTTAGAGGTATTTTCTTTATTTATTTTTAACCCTCTTTGTTGACTTAAATGTGTAATTGTCAAAGGTCATGGAACCTTTCTGGTATAAGGTTATGACCCTATTGATAACATTAATATTTTTAAATTCTTTATCTTATAATATAGATTCAGTTTCAAGGTTTCGATATATATAATTTCCTTTGTAACTTAGCCAGTTTGACTATCTACTTAAAGCACATTTAAACTAACATATAAAAAGAACGGATTATCAATGAAATTTAAGTAAGAATATAGGTACTTTAAGATTTAAAAGTAGATTCAGACCAAGAACAACAAGGAACGTAAGGATTTGGAAAGTAAATGAGGTCAAGGACAAGTCAATTTCACTTAATTTCTCCATTTAAGGAGAAGAGATAGAACAGGCAACTCCTTATACATCTTCTCATTCCTTATCTAGAATCACTCTTGTCTCTGCTTTTTTTGATTCCTGCATCCCTTGTGTCAGATTCTCCCCCTCCCTGAGCTTTCTTTTGTTTGTTGTCTTTACATCATATTGTAAACTCTTTGAGGACAGGGATGTCTTTTTTGTAATTGAATTCCAAGTGCTTATAGCACAAAAGCCTACTACATAGTAAGAATTTAATATGTGTTTATTGACTACTTGTTATTAACCACACAATAGTGAAACCAGCTGGAAACTTATAGGGGGAAAAAGTGACACAGTGAACTGATTTTATTACGGTCAAAATTATAAGGACAACAGAATCTAACTGGAAATAGAAATGTCATCTACTATATTTTTTCCACCTAGAATTTTGTTGTTTCAGGAAATTCTCAATTGGGACTCCTGACAATAAATTAAGACTTGTCCCATATTATATAACTTTTGTTGTTAGAGAGTTGACTATATCACTAAAAAAGTTAAATTATATATTCTGAGTTACAGCCATAATATGTCAAATAGATGATTTGAATATTGTTCTTTCTGATCCCAGGGTCTGCTCTCTATCCACTATACCAAGTTGCTTCCTTCAACAATTAATCCTCTTCCTAAGGACCTTTGGAAAGAGAAAATGCTTTACTTTGTCAGGAATAAGAAAATCCACTTTTGTATATTCCTACTATGGGAACAACTTTCTTATTAGTATTTAAAATTGGATTGTCCTATTTCTTAATTCTATAATCTTGATCTAAACATTATATCCCTTTACCTTGTGTATAGAACAATCTCCAGATATTTAAATAGAGTGGAATATGATTATGAGTCCCCATTCTTCACAAGTCTTATCTTCTATGAGCAAAAATTTCAAGCTTTTTGACTGAAAGTGATACATATATAAAATAATTTTAAGTGCCCTAATCATTTTGATTACTTTTCTATTTACATAAAGCATTCATATGTATGGTCTTCAACTTGCCAATGACTATCACAATAAGCTGAACATATAACAAAACTAATGCCTATCATTTATATAGTGACTACTCCATTCCAGGACCTGTGCTAAATGCTTTTCAATTATTTTCACATTTGGTCTTTGTAACAACCTTAAGAGTTAGTTGAGTGCTACCATTGTCCCAATTTTGTAGATGAGAAAAGGGAGGCAAGCAGAATCACATAGCTAGATAAGTATTTGAGGCCAGATTTGAATTTGGGTCTCCTTGATTCTGATCCAGGTGCTCTATCTCTTATAACACTTAGCTATCCCATCTGACTACATATATAATTTGAACAGGATAGAAAATAGGCCTCTATCATTTGGTCATTCCATTTCTATCAATCAGTCCATGATTGCATAAACTTTGCTGGTTGCCATGTGGCATTTCCTCATATTAATCTTGCTGTTAAATATTTATTTTGAAACCTATATCTATAGGTCCTACTACAGTTTGTTTATGCTATATCAGACTATCTCTTATTGATAGTATTGAACAATATATTTTGCATACACACAAAGAAAAGGCATAAGAACATTTGAAAGATAAAGGATGAAAGGAAAAATAACAATATGTTACACCACAATTATTCTTCCTTTCATCCTTTATTCATCTCATTCATAGTAATTTTCCAAATATCACAGAGTGTTTAATAACTTCCACATGCTTCCTAGGACCTTAAATTTAAGGAATATATGACAGCGTAAGGATACTTAGAAGAAGTTCAAACTGGTAACCTAAACTTTCTATAACAACCAGATTTGTTTATATGTTTGTTTTTTAATTGTTGTTAAAACTTTTGTGTATGCTATCTTCTAAACAAGTTCTGTATTACCATATATAAAATAAAGATTAGTTATAATCTGAAAAAACATGGTAGTCTAACAACAAAATTCATCTTGAGAAGTCAGTATTTTAAAAATATTCTTTAAGTATTTTGCTAATTCTAGAAATTGTTGGAATCTTTACAGACTGCTAACTCATTAGAGTTGAGATGTTTTGGGCCAGAACCAGAAACAAGATACTAAGTAGAACTAATTGATACAATGCTTGTGTTCACACCTTTACTCATTGGAGTTCACAAGTATGGGAGATTCACAAAGTAAACTTTGTAACTTTGTGAATTCACACCTCCCTTGAAGCTCTTAGGGCCAGAGAGCACTCTGGGAAGAAACTCATAATCCTTCTCTCTCGTATTCCACAATTCCCCTCTCTCATATATAAGATACAGACAGAGGCTCTCAGACAGAATTCAGCCAAATTACATAGAGAGGAGAGCGTCAAGTCAGAAGAAGCCACAAGTCAGAATTGAGCTAGAGCCAGGAGAGAATTACTTCGGAAGGCAAGAGAGACAGATTCATCTTTGTGCTGGCTGGACGCTGAAGAAAGCAGAGGCAGAGGCTGAAGGACAAACCTTTGGATTTGGAGACATTCGGAGGGAGCTCTTGGAACCAAGCAGAGAGATAGGCCTCTAAGAATCTAGCTATCTGGGCCCAAGGAAAGAGACAAGACTTGGAAGGAGAAATAAACATTTGTATTTTTAACACCTGGCTGCATTTGAGGTGATTATTGATCTGAACTGATACTAAGGCTGCCTCCAGAAAATCTCCTCGAGAAACTTTCTCTCTTAAAAAGAAGAAAATCACCACAAGAAAAAAAAATGCATTAGTTTCTTTCCAGTATCTGAATAACAGTTTCAGCTATCTTTGGCTTGATGAAAGGAATAAATAATAGTATATTTGAATGTCTTAAAGATTCTTAAGAACATAGTATGATGCAATTATCATGAATGTTGAATAATGCATTTGTGATTACTATTGTTTTATCAGTAAACTACAGCAAAATCATTCCCATATAGGTGTGGTTGCTAATGTTGATTTTAATGACAACATCTTATGCCTCTTACCTAGTTTTAAAATCTGTTGGTTTGTTTAGAATATATGCCATAGGAACTGATATATGATGAGTGACTCAAAGAATCAAAAACAATATGTCTTTTGGACAAACACAAACAAACCAATCAAAAAAAAAAAAAATAGAACACAGTCCATTTTCAAAAAGAGGGATAAAAATAGTCTGGAAATAGCTGTAGAGAACTCTTATTTTCCCAAGAGGAATACTGCTCAGGATTTTTTTTTTTGGGGGGGGAACCTCTCAAAAGAAGAAATGTTTGATTCTGAGAATGTCTTGTCTCAGGAGCTCTTCTCTTAGGCTGCATGTAAACCCATACCTAACACTTTTATGTATTTCTTTCTATAAAAGGTCAACAAGAATCTATTAAGCCCTCATTAAATGCCTGACACTGTAGTAAGCATTGGAGACTCAAATACAGTTCTTATCTTAAGGAGATCAAAATCTAATAGGGCTGAAAAAAATGCCAAAAACAAACAAAACAAACAAACAACAACTATAGACATATCCAAAATCTGATACATACAAAATAAGTTTGAGGTAATTTTTTTAAGAAAAGATAGTAGCATTAAAGAAAGAGGCTGATGGTCTTCTTTCAAGTGGGATGTTATTAGAGATTGAAAGAAGCCAGGAGGTAAAGGGGAGGAGAGATAGAATTCCTTTCAGATATAGTGGATGCTTTGGATGGAACCAATGAAATCTTATAGAGTAGGAAATAAACCATTTTACACATTGTATGCTATTTCAAGTCACATTATTATTTCTGAGGGTGAATTGGAGAAAAGGGAGAACCACTCTTCTCCCTTCCCTCATACACACAGCCTACCATTAATACCTATTATCTCTGGAAATCCAAGAATGAATGTACTGAAAAAGACCATGACAATGTCTCAGTTCACATTTTTACACCATAAAATAGAGGGACCTATCTACTCCACTACCGTCAGTGAATTACTAGAAAGTGCTTCCCGTCTCTGAAATTTAATTAAAAATGTTACAATTTATATACTAGACAAACAGCCTGCTCCCTACTACCCATTGTCATTATGCTGCTGGACACAAGGGTTATTCTAATGTTGGGCTTCCACCACAGAATTCAGGGACTATCTGACCTGTATTTTAGCAAGGATCTTTCTGTTATGATTTAACTCTGGTAGCTTGTGCTGGGCTAGAATACTTGAGGATGTTTCCTTTTCTAGGTTTGGGCTGGATTCAGGAATTGTTGAGGCCTTGCCTGAAATTCTCTTTCCAGAAGTAGTTGTGCTTGGAATTCCCCCCAATATGTTTTTTGAAAACAGCTTGGACTCAGCTGAGCTGGAATGTAGCAGAATTCTAGAGGTATAAGAACTGCCCCCAAGATTCCAAACGTGGCTTCTTATGGTTATACACTGTGCTTCTCTTCAAAAGTGCCAACAAAATAATTTTCTTTCTAAAGATCTCTGGAAAGCCACAAAGGTCTCTCTGTGGAAGCAGGGAATCTCTGATTGGTAAGAAAGCCATCATGTAAGATTTTCTCTATCTTAGAAAAGTTAAAGAGCATTTCCATGGAATATTTTCTGTGATCTTTGATCCTAGGCGGACTCCATTGTGGGGGGCAGGGAGGGCGGCAATTACTTCAAGAATGGCAAAGACTAGAATAAGTGGGTTTAAACTGGAGACGAGAGGCAATGTGTAATTAATGATAAAAATCTGAACATTGTCAAGAGCAAGAGTGTTCCAGGCTATGCCTATTTCCTTTGTCCTTAATTTAAAAACACAAAGCCGTTTTCAAAGATAAAGGGACAGAACCTCCAAGTTGTTGAGAAAAAAATAAATTTGTGTGAATTTTCTACCCTACCAAAGCATTCTGTGATGTGTTTTTAAATTGTCACTTATTTAATTTTCACATTCTTTCAATTTTTTTGAGTTTTTAATTCTGAATTCTGTTCCTCACTCCTTGAAAAAGCAAAAAAGAAAAAGTGACATCAATTATATGTAAATAATAATATAAAATATTTGTATAAGACAATATTGCAAAGAAAGCAAGAAAAAAAAGTAAATTTACTCAATTTATTTTCATTTGCACTGATTTAAATCTCTTTGAAGATAGTATCTTTCATCATAGGTTCTTTGGAAGTGTCTGGAATCATAGTCTTGATCAGAATAGCTATATATATAATATATTTAAATAAATGTGTATTTATTTCTTATTTTATTTTCCCTCAACTTTTAATATTGTTTTTTTTTAAATTTTGACTTCCAAATTCTATCAGCTCCTATCCTTTCTCCCCTCCCCAAGCCAGCAAGGGATTTGATATGGGTTATACATGAATAATCCTGCAAAACATATTTCCATATATATTTATAGATAGATAGATCTGCATTTAGATCCTATCGATTCTTTCTCTAGAAATAGATAGCTACTTCATCATAACTCTTTCAAAATTAACTTGAAACTTTTTATTGCTGAGAACTTCAGCTATAATACTAATAGTAAATGGTTTGTGATGTTTGGAAATTCCATGTTTTAAGTCTCCCTTTACCAAAAAAAAATGTAGTAATCTCATGTATTTTCATTTTGGTGGGATGGAGCAGAGGAAGACTCACTCGTCTAGTATCATAAGAATCTGATACTTTCCTAAGGCAAGAGAGTTGATTTCTCATACTAAGAAGAAGATCTGGTGAAAAAAGATAGATCAAGATTGTTCACATCCCTCTATTTCATCTCTTATATACCCTGGTGACCTAAGACTGAGAACAAGAACTTGGATATCTACTCTAATGTCCATCTAGAACCATATTCCTCCAGTTTAAATCATATTGAGTTTGAAAACTGATGCACATCTTGAGAGAGAGGACACAGGACTGTGGCTGGAACAAGATGTGTTTTTTTTTTTTTTTTTTTTTTCCTTTCTCTCCTTTTCAACTAGACAGAGCCTGCAAACAAGAATAAATATATCTCCCAGCCAAATGTTTATATAGTTCCAAACACATGAAATAGCTTCTTTTCATCTTAAATATTCAGAAAAGTTTCATTACTGTGCCCCAAAGGCAATCCAGTTGGGCATATTCTTCAATCCAGAAATACCAGTGCTAAGTCGATATCCCAAAGATATAATAAAAAAGAGAAAAGGACCCGCATGTACAAAAATATTTATAGCAGCTCTTTTTGTGGTGGTTAAAAAATTGAAAATTTAGAAAATGTCCATTAATTGGGGAAAGATAAAGAAGTTGTAATATATAAATATTACATATATATATTACATATATTCTTGTGATTTAAGAAATGATCAAGAAGCAAATTTTAAAGAAGCCTGGAAAGACTTCTATGAATTGAGGTTTAATGAGGTGAGCAGAATCAGGGGAACACTGCATACAGTAACAGCAATATTATGCCATAATCAACTATAACAGACCTAGCTCTTCTCAGCAGTACAATAATCCAAGACAATTCTAAAAGACTCATAATGGAAAATCCTATCTGCAACCAAAGAAAGAATTATGAAATCTGGAAGCACATTGAAGCATACTATTTTCACCTTTTTGCTTGTTTTTTGGTTTGACTTTTTCATTTTGTTCTCTTCTTCTTTCATATCGTGACATATGGAAGTATGTTTATATAATTGCAAATATATAAACACCACTCATATCCAATTATGGTTTTACACTTCCATATGCAAGCACACTGTGGGGTCTAACCATATGCTGGCTTCCTTTCTTTCCTACAAGTCCACCTTGGATAATTCATTTCCACTTAGAAGTGAGGGGTTTCTCAATCAGAGACTTCTAAACTATATTATCTAGGTTCCCTTACTGATCCCATTTTAATCTACTCAGAATAATACATTTTAAAATTTGAAAATAAAAGTATTTTTACTTTTTTAGAGTGTGTATAAGTTTGGAATAGATCTTTGTCAAACATTAATAAAATATTTCATATTTATATTCTTATTCATATTCTCATGTGACAATATAGGTTTTTTTTGAGCTGTTTGGCTGATAAGGATTTCAAAGTGTATATTCTGAGGTTGTAATGTCAGCTCAATAGTAAATCTTGTATGGAGTTGTCATTTTTTTGGCACATGTGGTATCTTATTTAATTTTGTTTCTTCTAAAGAAAATCTACTTGTCTTCTCCCACCATTCCATAAACACTCTCATTGAATGAAAAAGAAAAGAAAATCCAAATCTGGCCTCAGACACACAATACTTGGGCAAGTCAATCAACTTCTGTTTGCCTCAGTTTTGTTTTGTTTTGTAAAATGGTGATAATAATAACCCATATTCCATCCTCTTGGTTTTTCATGAAAATCAAATGAGATAGATATTTGTAAAGTGCTTAGCACATAGTAGATGTTATAAAAAGTTCTGATATTATTAGTAGCGTGCCTATCTATTTGCTTATATATTTATTGTTTATAAATTTTTGTTTATATAGTTTGTATACTAAAATTTTTTGCAGATAAAGTATTTCTCTGAAAATAATTTCCACCCCTTGTCAGTTTCCCTTCTTTTCCTAAGTGCATTAATTTTATTTGAGCAACTTTTTTTTTTCATTTTATGAACTACCTATATTATCTTTTGTAATGATCTATTCCTTGTTTGTTCAAGAATGCATCTCCTACCTATAATTGTGAAAAATAAATAATCTGCTTTTCTTCTCCTTTTCTATATCATGATCTCTATTTTTAATATATTTTTCTTGTGATCTTTTGGTTATTTTTTTATACCATCAAAATTTGTTCTCAAGGTCTAGCTCCCTTTCTCTCTTAGAGAGCCAATTCCATGTAAAACAAATAATATATTTTTAAGACAGCAAAAGAAGAAAAAAACAACAACAAAACAGACTGATACATCAAGGGAATATGAAAGTAGATGCAATGTACAACATTTGTAGACTTCTGACCTCTGAAAAATGCATAGGTGGGGAGTGTTTTCTCATTTCTCTTTCTTCAACCCATGCTTCTTAGTAGTTTTCATTCATTTATTTTGATTTTCTAATGATTTTTCACATTTATATTTTTGTAATTATTACTCTTCTTGCATAATTCTATAATAGTTCATGTGATTGTCAATGATTCGATGTATTTATAACATTCATGATATTCTATAAGCACATTAATATTCAATTTAAGCACAGAATTTTGTGTAATTACTTCTCATTCATTGGGCATCTATTTTGTTTCTACATTTTGCTATACAGAAAGTGCTATTACAAATATTTACTTACATATAGTGACTTCCTTCTTATCAATGGCTTCCATGAGGTATAAACCCAGTGTTACAAGGAAAACGTTTATTTGATTAAGTTTCTTTTCACAATTCTAAATTGTAAAGCATTACATCAAAGAATGTTATTTATATAAAAATTACAAAAAATAAAGGGAAGTTTACTTGAAATTTGATTTGGAAACCTTATGGTGGTGAAAAAAAAATTGAGGAGAAGAGATCAAATCTAAGAATGTGTGAGCCTCTGGGGCAAAATACCAATGACAAAGGTGATGGAGTAGCCCAATTTGTACTACCCAGTATTTTCTTCAGGGGGAGCACTATGTCTTCCTATGGCCACAGATTAAGTCTCTAACTTCCTGTGTATACTGATGCTATATTAAATTGTTTCCTCATTGTTTTGGTGGGACAAATACCAATGTTTCAAGTATTTTTCTTGGGGGGGGCAGGGTTCCTTCTCCCTTTTGTATCACCCCATTCTATTTCATTCTTATTTTATTGCACTATTCCTGAATTCCTTATTGTAGTACTCAAGTTCCATCTAACAGAGAGCCTGTTAATTTAGGATAGATTTTTGGGGGTCTTTTCCTCCATGTATTTCTCTGAAACCCCTTTGTCCTTTCTTCCCTAGTCCTTTCTTCTCCTCCTCTATGGGATTCAGAATTTCTTTCATCTTCTGAAATATTCTTCCAATCTCCCATTCTTTTGCAACAGCCAATCTCTCACTACTATTTTCCTTCCATACATTATACTCATCTATTTATCTGTTTTATATGTTTTTTAAATCATAAAAATGTCTTGGAGAATTTACATAAATATAGTAGATTGGGAGGTTTCTTCCCCAGTAATATTATATACTGTCCTTTTTTGAAGTATGTAACTAAAGCATCCTTGCTCACTATACCAAAAACAAATTTCTTGGCTGTGTATAACACTAAAATGATTTTTGAGCCACTTCCAAAATATGACTTTGGCTATTCCTTGCACTAGTTATAAACTTTTATTGGTGTCCAAATGTAAAGCATTTGTGAGGCCACTAACCATATTCCTTTTACTACATGCATTGATTTTATATTCGTATTTGGTCCATATTTCAAAAGTATTTGGTGCTTTCATGGAACTTTTATCAAATTGCAACTTTTCAACTTCTTCTTCTTCTTCTTCTCCTTCTCCTCCTTCTCCTCCTCCTTCTCCTCCTCCTCCTCCTCCTTCTCCTTCTTCTCCTCCTCCTCCTCCTTCTCTTCTTTCTCCTCCTCCTCCTCCTTCTCTTCTTTCTCCTCCTCCTCCTCCTTCTCTTCTTTCTCCTCCTCCTCCTTCTTCTCTTCTTTCTCCTCCTCCTCCTTCTTCTCTTCTTTCTCCTCCTCCTCCTTCTTTTTCTTCTTCTTCTCCAAGTTACCATGTCTTTGTGTTTTCTTTTCTGAAGTCGGCAAGTTAATTTTTAAACTGAAAGGAATTCACACATAATTTTTAAAGTACTCCTATAACTTTTTTCAATACTGTCTTCAAAACTAATCTAATTTTTCTGCTGAGTTCAAGCTTCTTCAAACTCCTTTTCTTTCCCCTCAGGATTTTAATTGCTTTAAAAGTATCCATTGCCTTCCCAATTGCATTAATGATCAAGCTCCCTACCATAGCCCTATTTCCCTGTTGGTCACAATTAACATCTGTGAAGTGGATCCTTACAACCAAGATTTCCCCAAAGACCAATTCCATTTATCCTTAGTTTCTACTGTCTTATTTTTTCCCCCTGTCCTCTTTTGTTCTGACTTATGGAAGACAAAATAATTCATTTAATACAATCTTCCATGTTTCTCATTCCTTATGTCTTTTCTTAAACTCTTCTTCTTCTTCTTTTTTTATGCTTTAAACTAACCTAATATTTCACTAATCTTGTCTTCCATATTCTTCAAAGTGCTTTTTTTGAATGAATAACAGTACTTGCTGATGCTAAGTAAGACCACATAACATCAAAACTTCCCCATTTCTGTAAATCATTGCTGTTTTCATACATACATTTTCAAGATTATTCTGCTGGATCTGTACTCTTGTTGTCCTCCTATTTTTTTTTTTTTTTTTTTTTTTAGTTCTAGGAATGTTTACCCGAGTTGAGGTAGCGTCATTCCTTATACAAATTTTTGCCATTATGGGTATGCCACAAGCAATAAAAACAGATAATGGACCTGCATATACTTCTAAATATTTTGCACACTTTTGTGCACAGTTTAAGATTTTACACACTGTTGGTATACCCTTTAATCCTCAAGGGCAAGCAATAGTAGAGAGAAGAAACAGAGACATTAAGACACTCCTCCAAAAACAAAAGAAAGGCAGAGCCACAGGTAACCCTAGAGAACTTCTAAATTTAGCTCTTTATACAATTAACTTCTTGATTTTTGACAAAGATGCACTGCCTCTGGCAGACAGGTTTTGTAACCCATCAGAAGGACAATGTCCAGTGAGAGCAGCCCCACTGTCTTTATATAATCACCAGGTGATGTGGAGAGATCCAGAAAGTGGTGAATGGAAGGGACAGATAGGTTAACTGCTTGGGGGAGAGGGTTTACTTATAGCTCTAAAGATGAAGAAGGAATCAGATAGGTGCCAACGAGTCATATTTACCTTGTCCATAGAAGAGAGATGGAGCAGACCTTTGAAACAAAGGAGAAGGCCCAGAAACATAGGATTATCCCCTTGCTGATTGTGCCCACCACTGAAAGAACATGGCAGTTATGGCAATTGATTCATAGACTTCAAAAATTGTTAATGAGACTGATGCAGGATTTCAAAACCCTCAGGAATCATTGGAACCCCTGAGACATGATAAGATTGTTGAAGGACTTGAAAACCTTCAGGAATCATTGGATTCTCTGAGACATGATAAGGCTGTTGCAAGACTTCAAAATGTGCAAGAATCATTGGATTCCCAAACACATAAAAAGAATGTTGCAGGACTTCAAAAAGGTGCAGGGATCATTGAATTCCCTGATATATAAAGTAATGGACAATAGATTGGTTTTGGACTATCTCATGGTTGCAGAAGGAGTAGGTGTGATTGTTATTTAGATTCTCTCATTCTAGGACTTCTGAAAATCTTTTACAATACGATGTTTATTCATATTGTTTGTTATATTATTACTATTTGCATGTACAATTTGTGTTTGTTACACCACATTGAGCCTGCACTGGCTATGGGGAGAGTCATCACTGCTAGCCTTTGCTTTATTGCTATGTGCTTTTGTAAAACCTCTTACGCTGATGGGTTTGTATATATCTATTTCTAGTAAGACTCTTCAGCCCAGAAACCCGGTAGCAATATCTGGCTTGACTCCCCACTCCCCTTTGGTGTGTTTCATCTCTCTGAAAAGTCAGGGAGGACATGATCATCTCCTTTTTAGTGCTTTCTCTCCTTTTCCGAGAAGTCAGGGATGACATGACCACTTGTGTTCTAAAATATAAGAAAGTGGGAGATGTAGAGGGCTGAAACTCTGAAAAAGCTGTGTTTGAATTAGGCAACTGAGCATTTATGGCTAATTACCTTTTTGATGTGAAACAATGACTCTATTAGCATATTGTTAATACTAAACTATCTCCCTAAGTTCTCAGGATAGCCAGAGTCAGGACAAGTAAAAGTCCTTCTTCTTTCCAGGGAGATGTGAAAGAAGCAGGCAAACTGCCAGGAGTTTTGTCAAAGATCTCTTCTTGATTCTGGAGTACAGGATCTCCACCTTTCTCCTCTGGTCCTGTTGCCAAGTGAATCTTTTGCTTCTGTCACTCCACTCTCTAATCCTTGCCTACGATATCTTAATATCAAACACAAGCCAGCACCAATGGTGAGAAGAGTCATTTTCTCAAACATATGCTAATAGAGTCATCATCTTATAGCAAATAGGTAATTAGCCTTAAGTGTTCGGTTGTCTGATTCAAGCATGCCTTTTAAGAGTTTCAGCCTTTTACAATATATGTTTTGGATAAATGGCTCTTCTCACCATTTTGTGCTTACTGATTGTTTGGTATTAAGATAATCATAGACAAGGATTTTAGGGCAGAGTGAGACATGGGCAAGAGAGTGACTTTATGGCAGGACGAGGAGGAGAGAGGCTGGTGGCTCTGGATTCAAGGATCCAGGATTCTGCGTGGCTGCCTCTTTCACTTCTCCCCCTAAAGACCAAGGATTTTAATTCATCTTCACTCTGTCTGACACTGAAGCCCTCCAGGGAGCTAGCCCATATTTTCCAATTCTTCATATCAGAACTAGAACAACCATGGAACTTTTGATCTTGCTTCTGTGGAAGCTGGGAGTCTTTGATTGGGCAAGAAAGCCTTATTGTAAGATTTCCTCTATCTTAGAAAAGCTAGAAAGCATTTCCATGGAATATTTTCTGGGATCTTGGATCCTAGAAGGACTCCAATGGGGGGGTAGCAATTACTTCAAGAATGGCAAAGACTAGAATACGTGGGTTTAAACTGGAGACTGGAGGCAATGTGTAATACAGCAAATTAAGAAAAGAATCAATGAGTGAGAAACCCAATCAATAGAAAGACAATACAGGAGAAGAATTTGATACTTTTTGTATTTTCAGATTAGTAGGATATACTTTTCTTGCTCTTGAAGTTCTGGCTTTTGTATGCAAGTACTTATCCATATTTTCCATATTTGATCCATTTCTTACTTTACAACTTGCATTCATGGAATTATATAAGTAATTCCCAAAGAGCAAAAAGTAGGTAAATATGATAATATTAACTGCTACATTTTTATAATCTAGATTTTCAAGTGAAGTTAACAGGCATTCCAGGGATACCTGTACCAAAATGGGAGATATTTTCATAGACCTTTGTGTCTATTTTTTACTTTTATTTTTACCATGAACTGCTTATCTTTTGGGTCTCTAAATTTTGAATCCAAAATGAAGGTTATAGAATCCAAAAGAGTATCTTGGAAAGCCAGTTTTCTGTTCTCTATTAGTCTAAAGGAAAAAAAAAGCAGTTTATAGTTTTATCTAATTATGACTTTATAGGAGTTGTAAAACCACTGTATTACATCATCATCTGAAAATAGTTTTGTTTATATCCTTTGGCCATATATTAATTGGGGAATGATATGTATTCTTGTAAATTTGACATAGTTCTTTATATATTTTAGAAATGAAATTTTTATCAGAAATATTGGCTACAAAGATTTTTCCTCAGCTTTACTTCCCTTTAATTATGTTAATCCAAACAAGTGGGAGTGCATGAAGGTAAAAAAATATGTCTATGAAAATTATGAATAAGCTGATTATAGAAAGTCCTGGAAAGATTTACATGAACTGATGTTGAGTAAACAAGCAGAACCAGAAATATATAGTACCCAATAACATCAAGAATGTGTGATGATCAACTATGAAATGTTTGGGTTTTTTTTCAGTGATTCAGTGATCCAAAGCAATTCCAACAAATTTTGGATATAAGATGCCATCTGTTACCAGAGAATGAACTAAGGAGACAATGTAAATGAATACATTCTAAGTTCATTTCTTTTTTCTGCTTTTTTTATTGCTCTCATAATTTTTTTCTATTTGCTATGATTTTTCTCTCTCAACATAATTCATAAAACAATGTGTATTGAAAATAAACTAGAAAAAAAGAAAAAAAAATAAATCTGTGGAATAAAGTTTGGTGAGATGGTGACCAGGAGAATGAAGACTGCCTAAAGTATAACAGAAAAGTTCAGAAAAGGAGACAGTTTTCATGTAGCACATGAATTAATACTTTGGAGACAGTGGGTCACAGCAAATAGACAGGCAAACTTCTAAGTAAGAAGCCTGAGATCCAAGGTTGGCTTTTGTAGTATAAATCAGTGGTTCTGGGAAAGTCACTGATTCTCTCATAATCCTAAGTAAATTGCAGAAAGTTGATAGCCTATATTGATTAAAAAAATAATTTTATGGATCCAACTCACCTAACTTTTCCTTGTGTTAACAGGTTTTTGGGTCCAATACCTATCCCTTTCTCATGGACCAGAGCTAAGCTAATCCACTCCAGTGATACTGACTTTAGGATTAAAATTCAATCAGAGACATAGAGATTACAAAGATATAAGGAAAAGAGAAGAGGAATTCTGTTTTTATGTCTGTTTCTGCAGCATACTCCAGTTTTCAATAGTGCAGTAGTACTATATTTCCAGTAACTATCTACCCATGCAAAATAATAAACAAACAAATAGATAGATTGATAGATAAACAGATGGATGTTAAAATTTTTTTTTTTGAGAAAGCAGCAGAAAAGATGAAACACAATAGGGACTCAAAACAAATTCCACATATTTATCATCTTTATATAAACACATGAAAATATAGCTAGAAGGACCATAATGAGTTACAGGATATTTATTGATAACTTTTTCTGTATGATTCTAGTAATGATTCTGTATGATTCTAGTTAACTGTTTTCTTGTATTGGTATGATCAATAAGAGAGAGAGAAAGAGATAAAGAGAGAGAGAAATTCATCAAATCAGCTCAATCTTTATTTTCACTTTTATTAACTGAAAAACTCTGGGTTCATGAGCAGTAAGAGAAGCAGGAGGACTTGTAATGTTCTCTCTAAAATGTCATGTTCTCTGTTTAGGTTTTCCTGGGGTCTCTGGAGGCAGCCTTCATTTCAATTCAGTAATCACCACAAGTGAAGCCAGGGATTAAAGTCCAAATCCTTTATTGTCTCTTTCTATATCTTCTCTCCTTCACTTGGGGCTCAGCTAGTTTTTTGGTGACCTTCTGGAGTCTTAGTTTCAGTGGAGAAGTGAAGGAAAAGATCCTGCCATCAAGATGATGTGAGATGGATAAATCTGAGTCCAAGGATTTGTGCTCCAGCCTTCAGCCTCCATCCTTCTGTCTGCTTGTCTCTGAATCTCTCAATCTTCCGGGTTAAGGCTTCTAGTTCATATGCTATACACTGAGTACAAAGCAATCATTATATCACTAAGAAACCATTATTTGATGTAGGATATTGATGTAGGAAATGCTAAACTAGATTTAACCATGGTCTCCTCAATTCCACTTAGTACCTTGTTTCAAGTTCTGGCCCATAACATCTCCTTGTAGGATTAAATCAATCATACTGAACCATGCTAAATTAGATAACTATTGTCTTTACTAATTCCACTGACTTAGTACCTTGTAAGAATCCTTTGTTTCAAGTTCAGAGTTCTGGCCCATAACAAGGACTAACACTAATTACAACATTGAAGATCAAAAAAAGGGGGGAAAACAGCAAATTTGAGTTCCTTCTATATTCAAGAAAATACTATTTTGGAGGAGAATGGTTGCTAAAAGTAGAGAGATAGTTAAATATACTAGAAAGAGTGATATTTCTGGAGGAAGTGCAGGGCTCAATTATCATCTCTGTTACTTGTCTGCTGTCTGTATGACTACCCAAGTCTCTTAACTTCATGAGTCTCATATAATTGGGATAGATTGACTCTAATGTTCCTTCTAGCTTTAAACCTATTTCTTAAGGTTTTTTTTTTTTATTTTGTTTGTTTGTTTGTTTTGTTTTTCCAGAACCAATCTCAGAATTTGAAGGTATTTAGAGGTTCCCTAGTCCAAGGATCACTTAAACAATATCTTCCTATGGCAGAAACTAGGCATTGACCCATACTTAACACTGTACACCAAGATAAGGTCAAAATGGGTTCATGACCTAGGCATAAAGAATGAGATTATAAATAAATTGGAAGAGCATAGGATAGTTGACCTCTCAGACCTGTGGAAGAGGAAGGAATTTATGACCAAAGAAGAACTAGAGATCACTATTGACTACAAAATAGAAAAGAAGAACTAGAGATCACTATTGACTACAAAATAGAAAATTTTGATTATATCAAATTGAAAACTGTTTGTACAAAGAAAACTAATGCAGGCAAGATTAGAAGGGAAACAATAAACTAGGAAAACATTTTTATAGTCAAAGGTTCTAATAAAGGCCTCATTTCCAAAATATATAGAGAATTCACTCTAATTTATAAGAAATCAAGCCATTCTCCAATTGATAAATGGTCAAAGGATATGAACAGACAATTCTCAGATGAAGAAATTAAAACTATTTCTAGCCATATGAAAATACGCTCCAAATCATTATTAATCAGAGAAATGCAAATTAAGACAACTCTGAGATACCACTACACACCTGTCAGATTGGCTAGAATGACAGGGAAAGATAATGCAGAATGTTGGAGGGGATGTGGGAAAACAGGGACACTGATACATTGTTGGTGGAATTGTGAACACATCCAGCCATTCTGAAGAGCAATTTGGAACTATGCTCAAAAAGTTATCAAACTGTGCATATCCTTTGACCCAGCAGTGTTTCTACTGGGCTTATACCCCAAAGAGATACTAAAGAAAGGAAAGGGACCTGTATGTGCCAAAATGTTTGTGACAGCCCTGTTTATAGTGGTTAGAAGCTGGAAAATGAATGGATGCCCATCAGTTGGAGAATGGTTGGGTAAATTGTGGTATATGAATGTTATGGAATATCATTGTTCTGCAAGAAATGATCAGCAGGATGAATACAGAGAGGCTTGGAGAGACTTACATGAACTGATGCTAAGTGAAATGAGCAGAACCAGGAGATCATTATATACCTCAACTATGATACTGTATGAGGATGTATTTTGATGGAAGTGGATTTCTTCAACAAAGAGAAGATCTAACTCAGTTCCAATTGATCAAGGATGGACAGAAGCATCTACACCCAAAGAAAGAACACTGGGAAATAAATATAAATTGCTTGCATTTATGTTTTTCTTCCCAGGTTTTTTATATCTTCTGAATCCAATTCTCCCTGTGCAACAAGAGAACTGTTTGGTTCTGCACACATATATTGTATCTAAGATATACTGTAACCTATTTAACATGTATGGGACTGCTTACCATTTGGGGGAAGGGATGGAGGGAGGGAGGGGAAAAATTGGAACAGAAGTTAGTGCAAGGGATAATGTTGTAAAAAATTACCCTGGCATGAATTCTGTCAATAAAAAGTTATTAAAAACAAAAACAAAAACAAAAACAAAAACAACAATATTATCTTCCTTATAAACATTCTATCCCTAAAATCTATTTTAGAAGATAATTAGCGAGAGGGAAATAGGTACTTCTTGAAATAGTCCATTTTGACTTTCATTTTTTTCCTCATTGAACAGATTTCCAAAATCTTTCCCTCTTCAATTTATACCCATTACTCTATTTTGCCCTCCAAGGCTAGTTTGAATGATATAAATCCCTTTTCCATAATACTTACATCTTCCACGCTCATTTCAAATTATCTTTTCCAGGTTTGAGGTTTCCAGGTTTCCAGGATTCTTTCAAATAATCTTCAAATATCCTAGTAGTCAGCCTCTTCAATATCCTTGTTAACGTCTTCTGATAGAAGTCAAATGAAGTTTAATAAATTGGAGAAATTAGGGGGAAGACACATTACTCTGATTATGGTCTACCACTTCTCTCATTCTGAATTCTATTCTTCTATTAATTCAGCCAATGATTATTTTAAATTATTTGGATATTATATCATACACTTTACTCAGATTGAGACTTCCTCAAAATGTCTTATCACGACATTTTTTCTTCATGGACTTTTCATATTCTGTACTTCCACAGACTTTTTTTTTCTTTTTAACACAAATGAAAGACTTTCCATTTAATCCTATTGGATTTCCTCTGAATAGACAGCCCATCTTTCTAATTTATCAGAATTCTTTCCAATAATTTGTAATCTACTGGAATAAATGTCTCTCAGAGCTTCACTCTTTTAAAATTTAGTTAAGTATGACACCTTTAAATTTGACAAGATTTTATTAAATATGTTGATGATTATGAAAGTCTTTTTTCTTGAAACATTTCTCTTGTTGCTTTCCTTATATTTGGAAATAATTCATTCATAACAGAAAATTTGGGTGACTTACACATTCAATTATTAATTCTCCTAAGTGTACTATGATCCAGACCACATATCTTCATATTTTCAGCAAACATAATGTGACTTTGTGTAAAACTTTGTCAAAACCTATTTATATAATATGTAGGAAATGCTTTTGCCCTAACTTTCTAGCAACCTTGCTGACAAAGTTAAAGCAATAAAAATTGTAATTTTTTTTCTTACTAAAATATTTTAGGTTTTATTAAGCACTACTTTCATTTCTGAGACAACCCATCCTTTCAAGATATATCAAAAATATTTCTTCAAATGGTTATTAGTTTCCTATCATCAGGTCTTCAGTGATAGGATAATAATTTGTTTTATGGATTTATGGATGAAATTCACATTAAAAGAATCTATTTTACTGTTGAATTATGTTACCTATGAACTCTTTTTTTTGACATCTTGAGAAAGTATGATTCATGATTCTTATAATCACCCTGTGAGATAAACATCTTAAATATTGCTTTGCCCATAGTTCAGATAAGAAAACTGAGGCTCAAGGAGGATAAATATGCAATAATTGGAATTTAATATCAAGTGCAATATGTTTTCTTTTTTATCATTACACCATGCTTCCATTATTACCATAATTGCCTTCTACATTGTCTCCTCTCAAATATTTCTCCTTTCAATACTTCTTGGCCATCTTTACCTATCCTGAATGTTAATAACTTCTGCTTCCAAATATGCTCTATTCTGCAATCTCTGGAGAATTGGAAATCTTATCTTTAATTCAAAGTGAAACATTATTTCCTTCATGAAGCCACTCAAGATTCTTTTCTCCTCATATCAAAGATAAGAGCTCCCATTTAGTAGTAAATGTACATATGTGGTATATTTTATATATGACACATCATTTTATTTGTGTATATGCTTTGTTTTCCTTCTCCATTTTATATTTCTGATAGTCACTAACCCACAATTCCTTGCACATGATAGACTTTCAGGAAACATTTCTGGAATGTATCCTTCCTTTGAATAACAATTTCTAAATGGCATTGATATAGACACCAGTTAATTACAATATGAAGCCCTGGACTATAACAAGCAAATGCAAAACAAACAGACTTCAAGCCACTGCAGGTTAGCATCTTATTAAAATTTAATCATTAAAGTAAATTAATTTTTTTTTGTTACATCACCTCTGATACTTCAAAAATCTTATAATTTTCATATTATATGGATAATACATGAGTTTGAATCATAGCAGATAGAAATGTATTTAATAAAACATCATTTTTTTAAAAAAATACTGCTCTGCCAGTTCATGATAACATCTATTGACAGAGGATCTAGATTTTGAATTTTGGGTCTATTTGTTACCAGTATAACCTTGCGATAGTAAGTGGATTTCCATGGATCTCAGTTTCCTAACTTATAAAATGAGGTAGATTAGATAGTTTCTAACTTCCACTCTAATTTTAAATCTTATGTTACTTCATGAATGAGTAAAGAGAAATACTGGTCTCAGATGCAGAGGATACAAACTGACTATATATTACCAAAATTTTACTATGGATGACATACATAAAAGGCTATAAATTCCAAATTAAGCCAAAGTTTTGCATGAGATTTCCTACCAACTCTGTGCTTTCAGTCTTCTGCCATTTTAAACTAGAACTTCCTTGGAGTGATTATTTTTTACTCGTTACATAAGCATTTATGCAAATGTTCTCTTCCTCAATTACAATAAGTTTCTGGAGAGCAATTATCTTTTCATTTTCTACTCCATATCTCAAGGACCTAATATAAAGGTCCTTTTATTTTAATAAGTATTTTAATAAGTGATTATCAATTGCCTGAACACAATTACTCATAGTTTACCATCAGAATCCACACCAAGTGCCTTGGAATTTGGAATAAAAATGTTGCCCTGCCTGTGTCTAATTGTGAAACATGACCCTACAATAGACAGAGTTTGCCCTTAGAAAAGTTTGGTTTTTTGATATTGTATCTTCTGAGTGAACACTGTTATCAACATGTTGCTGTTTTCCTATTGTCTATATGACCTTTATTTCTATTGTCTTGTACTGAATTCTCTTTGACTTTAAAAAGAGTTCCTCAGGCATGGAAGACAATTGTTAGGTGGAGAGGCTTTGATTTGAACTCTTTCCTTTGTAGTGCACATTTTACTGCCTAGTCTATTACAGACCTTACACTTGACCAAAGCATACAGGTTTTCTATTGTGCTATAGCTGACTGCTTCACTAGAATTATCCATTTTGTAACATTGCCAAAAGCATTTTGAAGGTTCAGTACCAGCAGTGCAGTCAGTCTCCTCATTTAAAATGACAAATATTTCTCTGAAAGAGGCCACATTATGGAAAGTGCACAGGATATAAAGGGAACTATTGCAAAGTTACATCTCCATTGTTGTTTACTTCCTAAGCATGCAACTGAATTTTCCTATTATGGGGAAGTACTACCTGGAACTGTGCTAGGAATTCAAAATCTCTCAAAGAATCAGAAATATAGTATTACAGAGACATCAGTTTTCTGATATGCTGATGACACATTTGCAAACTAAGGAATCCAACTGAGGAAATAATAGTATCCAATGGATATGCTAACACTGAAGATACTAGAGATTACCACCCAACTACAAACTGGAAAAAACTAACAAATATCTTTACACATTACACTTATTTATTTTGTTTGTTTGTTCATTCTGTAGTCTATAAGCTCAAATAAATCCAGATAACAATCAAGAAAACTAAAGTCATTTTCAGGTTTCATTAATAAAAGCCCAGTGCCTAGAATTAGTGAATATATAGGCCTGCTTCTATCTTCCTTGATCAGATAATTTGTGTAATACTGTATTCAAATTTTGAAATGAAATTTTAGGAAATATTTGTCAAACTGTATACATCCTGAGAAAGGAAACGAAGATCATGAAATTATGCCCAAAGAGGATTAACTGAAGGAAATCAGTAATCTTAGACTTATTTTAAAAAGCCTTTTTTGGGGGGTGGGATCCAAATATTAAAGAATTGTAGAGCCAGAAAAAACTAGGATGGAAATTGTAGAGAGCCAGATTTTGATTTAAAATAAGAGGGGAGAGGAACCCTTTCAAAATAATTGTAACTGACCAAGCACTGATTTAAAAAAAAAAAGTCTTAGGAGTTATTAGGTTTTCTTCATTACAGATATTTCATTGGAGGTTGGATGGACAAAGGTCAGAAAAAATATAGAGATGATTTTTGTTCAGATAATGGTTAGTTCAAAAAGTGGTTCTCAAAATGAGTTCATAGTCCCTTGTTAGTTAGAATATTAAGAATGTATTTTGGGTTATTGTTGTTGCTACTGCAATGCTAAATATATATATAAAACTACTGACATATATGAATATATTGAATGAAGAATCAAATATTAGAATTTGACTCATTTCCATTAAGCTAGAAATCAGAGAGATGAAAAAATGTAAAAGAATGTACCTCTTCTCACGAATTACCCCCCCAACACAGGTTCTTTTTCTTTGTTGTTGTTGTTGTTTTTCCAGTAAAGCCTTTAATGTGAAGAGAAATGAGTACTAAAACAACAGAAAAAAAAATCTTAACCATCATTCCAAACAGAAAAGTAACTTTGTGTCAAGTAGTAGTGAGAAGCAGAGATAGTCATCTTTTCTGGAGTACACCTATGGGAAGAAGCATGCCCAATAGTCTGATGAGGTTTTTATGTGCTTTTGATAAAAGCAGACATTCCTAATGAATATAACAGAAGTGCCTTTTTAAAAAAAATGTTCAGTTGTAATCAAAATCAGGATATTTTTATCAGGTCTTCTGATTAATGACTATCTCCAAGAGAGAATGCAATAGGGAATCAGGTTTCAGATAGAATGCCAGTGCTCATTCAATCAAGAGTAAAATTAAGAAAATAATTTTAAACTTTGATTTCCATATCACAGTTCCTTTTAAAATGTGTTTATAATACCAAGGTAAGATCAAAATGAGTCCATGACCTAGGCATAAAGAACGAGATTATAAATAAATTAGAGGAACATAGGATAGTTTATCTCTCAGACTTGTGGAGGAGAAAGAAATTTGTGACCAAAGATGAACTAGAGACCATTACTGATCACAAAATAGAAAATTTTGATTATATCAAATTTAAAAGCCTTTGTACAAACAGAACTAATGCAAACAAGATTAGAAGGGAAGCAACAAACTGGGAAAACATCTTTACAGTTAAAGGTTCTGATAAAGGCCTCATTTCCAAAATATATAGAGAACTGACCCTAATTTATAAGAAATTAAGCCATTCTCCAATTGATAAATGGTCAAAGGATATGAACAGACAAGTTTCAGATGATGAAATTGAAACTATTACCACTCATATGAAAGAGTGTTCCAAATCACTATTGATCAGAGAAATGCAAATTAAGACAACTCTCAGATACCACTACACACCTGTCAGATTGGCTAAGATTTTTTTCCTGACAGGAAAAAATAATGATGAATGTTGGAGGAGATGCGGGAAAACTGGGACACTGATGCATTGTTGATGGAGTTGTGAATGAATCCAACCATTCTGGAGAGCAATCTGGAATTATGCCCCCAAAGTTATCAAATTGTGCATACCCTTTGATCCAGCAGTGTTTCTATTGGGCTTATATCCCAAAGAAATACTAAAGAAGGGAAAGGGACCTGTATGTGCCAAAATGTTTGTGGCAGCCCTGTTTGTAGTGGCTAGAAACTGGAAAATGAATGGATGCCCATCAATTGGAAAATGGCTGGGTAAATTGTGGTATATGAATGTTATGGAATATTATTGTTCTGTAAGTAATGACCAGCAGGATGAATACAGAGAGGCTTGGAGAGACTTATATGAATTGATGCTGAGTGAAATGAGCAGAACCAGGAGATCATTATACACTTTGACAACATTTGTATGAGGATGTGTTCTGATGGAAGTGGATTTATTTGACAAAGAGACTTAAGGGAAGCAACAAACTGGGAAAACATCTTTACAGTTAAAGGTTCTGATAAAGGCCTCATTTCAATGGATAAATGATGGACAGAAGCAGCTACACCCAAAGAAAGAACACTGGGAAAAGAATATGAACTATTTGCAATTTTGATTTTCTTCCCAGATTATTTTTACCTTCTAAATCCAATTCTCCCTGTGCAACAAGAGAACTGTTCGGTTCTGCAAACATATATTGTATCTAGGATATACTGCAACATATCTAACATAAATAGGAATGCTTTCCATCTAGGGGAGGGATGGAGGGAGGAAGGGGAAAAATCGAAACAGAAGCGAGTGCAAGGGATAATGTTGTAAAAAATTACCTTGGCATGGATTCTGTCAATATAAAGTTATTATTAAATAAAATAAAATTTAAAAAATGTGTTTATAATTCTTAAACGGTTACAAGTTATATTCTAACAAATTTCTGAAATCAATTCTTTTAATAAAGCATCTTGTTTTTAGTGATACTTAAGCAATATGGCACATAGTCGGTACTTTTTCCAATTATAGGCAAAATGTTCTTTTGGCAAGAGAGAATCAAGCCTCTAAAATTCCACAAATGTGTCAGTTTCCATTTTTATTAAGTCATTGTTTAGGTGGACTAGTGCTGCAGCCTCATTTTCCAGGAGGCCCTAGCTCTTCCAGCTGCTTCCTCTGAGTGGTTTCCAGTTCTTCCAAAATTTTCCAAAGGAGACAGTTATCTTTGATGTTTCTCTTCCAGAAGGTTAGGGAGAAAAGATGCTTCTTAGCCAGAAGAAATTAACAGAATTGAATGATGTTGCTGGGGAGCATGCTGGGAATCAAGATTAAAGTTCAATACTCATGTCTTCTCTGTATATCTTTCAATCGTTTTTGGAGTTTAGTATATTCTTCATATGGCACATTTCATCTATTTAAAACCTGATTTTCTATTTCTAATTCTTTGGGGTTTTTTGCTTCCAGAAGTTCTACTTTTTCTTGTAGTTTCTTCCATTTGTTTTTATAAAGGGGTTTTCTCTTGTTCTGAGCAAATGCAGCTCTCTGCAGTTTCTCTTTGGCCTGGCTATATTTCTCTTCTTTTTCTTTGATGCATTCTTGATGATTATGCTTCTTTTCCAACCATTCTATCTGCTTCCCTTCCAATGAATTTTCAGCCTCTACCTGAGTCTTTTCTGCATGACTCCGTGTACTCTGGTATTCCTGTTTCAGCCTCTCCAGTCTCCTTCAGCAACCAGTTAGAATCCACGAATTCAGTTTCTATGTGAGAGTGGTAACTTGGATCTGTAAATCATTGATTTGCATTTTAATATCAGCATTTTCAGGGGCAACTAGATGGTGCATTGGATAGAGCACCAGCCCTCAAGTCAGGAGGATCTGAGTTCAAATCTGACCGCAGAAAGTTAACACAGTTTAGCTTTGTGACCCTAGACAAGTCACTTAACCCCAACTGCCTGAGCAAATCATCTTTGGCTGTTTGTACTTTCCATACTAATTTACAATACTTTTCTAATAAAAAACATTTTGTAGCATTCAATAATTGATTTGAGGATTTCATTGATTGCAGTTCATCCACTTGATTTTGAATTTTGTTCCTTTCTATTTCACCCTTAGTTCTTGCTGCATCCAGTTTAACATCTGTTATTTTTAATTTGTTTGATTGTTTTAATTCTTCAACTTTACTGGTCAATGCAGTGATTTCTCTTACTACCTTGTGCAGTTTATTAAGGGTGTTTTCCTTTAGTAATTCCATTCTTACATCATGAAAAAGCAGTTGAAATTTTTCCTGAAGAGTTTGTTTTTCATTTAAGAGTTCATCAAGTTCATTTTGTAACTTCCTGTACTCCTTCTGTAACCTTGAGTGTTCAGTTTTCAAAAACTGGTAATTAGTTTTATGATGTTCACATAGAATTCTTTCACCAATTAACAATTTCTGGACTCTGAATATGTATGCAGCAGCACAGTTTCTCCACCAGGAGGAAAAATGTTGGCAAAAGCATCCATCTTGGTTAGTCAGTTGATAACCATATAAAAACAAATTTTGGCTTAGCCTATCACCTTTAGTATTAATTCCAGAAATATTTCCCACTACTTTCTCTCTTTGGCAAAATCCCAGGTGGCCAAATGATACCATGGCTCCTCTCTGGGCCTTTTAAAGTGTGTGCACAAACTAGATCGGGGAGGAAGTCATGTGGGCTGCAGACATCGCTGCCTGCCACCAACATGCCTGCAGCTCCAGCATGGGATCTTCTTGGGGCTTACTACTCCAAATCATGATGATAGACCCCTGATAAGGTTTTTAAGTGGTCGAAAAGGTAAGAAATATGAAGACAAGAATACTGCCACTGCCCATCACATGGGGAGAAAATGGTCCCAGGATGGTTATAATGATACCCTTTAATAATAAAAAATTGACCAGAGAAACTCCAATAGTTAAATGCTTCATTACAACTTTGTTTCCAAATCACACCATTTTCATTCTCTTTTTCCCTAGTGTCATTCAGGTATTTAGTTCCTCTTTCAAAGATATGTGCCCAGAACTCTACAATCTCTCTGGGCTTTGTAGTAGCTTAGGGTTCTTCTGGATTCCTGCTTGAAATGAGGTAATAATGCTAAGCCAACCCCATTCTAGGATGCTTAAAGGAAAAGAGTCTGGGAAGAAGCCAAAGTCAAAGACAATCTCCATCATGCCTCCTTCCCCAAATTCTTATAGTACAGATTTTGGGGAATTTCCCCTTCAATGAGATCTGGAACTCCCTCTGTTGTAGTTATACTACTACCTCATTCCCATTGGGAAAGCTTTTAAACTCTCTGTTGTCTAAGAACTATTCCATGTCTTTCTCTGGTTTCTTTTTTGTTATTGACTTAAATAAATAAATTTGCTTTAAAAAACAGATGCTTCCAACAGCATAGGCTCTTTGTGATTGGAATGAACTTGCCAAGTTTTGATTCTTTCATGTCCTGGTGTTTTGCTTCCTGAGCACTTTTCCAACTGGCATCTGCTGTCTTCACTTAGTCACTCATCAACACACTTTGGATTTCTAATGCAGCTCATGGCTTGACTCACCTTAGGTACGACTTACTCATTGCTTCAGTTGATAGGAATCTCTATGCTGCCCAACCTCATTTGTTCCTCCCTGTAGTATGCCCACCATGTCTCCTTTTTTCTTGTGTCTGACTTTCAATTCCCTGAAATGCTGGGTCATTTTCCTTAAACTACCTGCTTTTGACGGTCCTCAATTCCATCCTATCCCCTCCATATTCATTCTGTACTCAAGTTCTAAAGGTATATTTTTTTCTGTTTGACATATCTCCCTTCAAAACATTCATCAAGAGATCAAGAGATCCATGAGAGCTAATAAGAGATGCCAAAGGCCAGAACTCTCCATTTTTTTGAGAAGCACCATTTCTGCCTTAAGTCAAATGATATCCAAGAGGTATTCAAGAGTTTTAGAAGCAACACACTGGTGACCTCATCTCCAGAGAAGTTACTTTTACTGGTGTACAAATTCTACTTCTGCTGAAATTCAAGGGCCAACAATCCTGACAGTGCTATATGATTATCAAGAAAACTCCAACAGATGCACCCTTTTCTCCATTTTGGGGAGATACTCTTTGTGAGCTGATTTCTACTTGATGTTTTCATTTTTTCCTTTTCTCAAATTTCCTTCATATATGTCTTCTTAGGCAAACTAATGCTTTAATTAATGAATATAGTTATTTTTCATATAGGTGTGTGATTTGTTTAACATGTCATGAAGTATATGAACATTTTAAATTAATAAGGGACATATGCATATTTTATAATTCATAAGTTTTAATTTATAAAATGATAAATGTTAAATAATAAAATCCACATAAATAAAAAAATATTTCAGGGTCTTTAATAATATTAAGAGTATAAAGGGATTATGAGTCCAAAAATGTTGAGAATTGCTGAATTAGATAATGCTTTCTAAATATGAGATTCACTGTTCCTTTAACTTGCACTAAATGAATGTCCCTTTTTTATGTCTTTATTTTTTTCTTGCTAAAGTCTTTAAAATGAAGGAATACAATTTAGAATTTTTGAGTACTATAACTGAAAGACATCTACCCCCAAATTTCAGCAAGCAGGACAAATCCTCTCTCTAATTTTCCAAATGACCTGCTTAAGCAGTTCTGAATATGTGGGACTCATTGTCTCAGAAGACAATCTATTCCATTTTCAAATTAATTTTAAGTAGCTCTTCCCATTGATCACTTCTTCCTATCTATTTTAAGAAGAATATCCTTCCAACTTCTGGGAATGAAAAGACAATAATGCAATCCAAAGATTTGTTTAAGAAACTATAAGAAAAAGAAAAATGTGTAAGAGAAATGGGATAGTGGCAAATTCTCATGTTAAAAGATTACTATGATGATGATTAAAAATGTTTACTTGTAGCCAATCTGTCTACAGGAATTTATTAGATTCATTGTTGCATCATTTTCAAAAATGTTAAGATGCTGACTATGGATAGAGGTCTCAGCAACTTAAAAGAATAGTCAAAGTGTAGCATCACAAAAATGATAAAAAGTTAGAAAATATATTAGAAATTTTGTCAACCATAATTACATTTCCAGTTTAAGCGTAACTAACAGTGGGAGAGATACTTTTAAATATTTTTTTATTGTTAATAAAAACATTTATTATTGCTTTAAACTGGCAAAGGAAAAGTATGAAGAGAAGAAAGTTTTATGATTCAGTAATTTAGCTGTTTTCCCAAATCTAGAAATTTTTACTTAAAATAATAGGTTTTGACAGTTACAATAATAATAGGTTTGACAATTCAATTATAGCCATATATGCATCTAATCTATATCTATATTTACATGCATGCGCATGTGTATAAAATGCATGTATGTATAATCTTCTGACAGAAAATTACTGGAAATAGCCTTTTCTTGTTTAGAATTTGAAATTTCTCTAAAATCATTGAGTAAAAGTAAGCACAAAGTAAGGAGGTTATGTTACTAGGCTTTCATTTCAGATCCAAAAAAACCTTAATGATTGTTTGCGCTGTTTTTTTTTAAAGATGCCAATATCCTTATTTCACTATCAACATTATTTCTTAGCTTTGTATCATTACTGGGACTTTGAAGCTTATTCTTTGTTTTTGTAACATGATACACAGAAGAAATCTCAAGTTCAATATATGCTAATTCCCAAAGTATTGCCAAAATATTTTTGTGCTCTTTCTCTTCCAGTCTACCCTTTATTGTTTAACTTTAGATTTTATCTCTTCTTTTCTTCTGTAAGTCATACAATTTTCTGACTTCTTTAATGCATAGGATGAATAGTTTATTTTTTCCATTTACTTGTTTGTAAGTTTTCCTTTGAAGAAGGACTAATTCACTTGGGAAACATCTACTATCTTATTTTAGGAATTAAAGTTGAACTATTGCCTTCTAATGATAGTATTAAAAATGTTTCAAAGTGATTCTTTTTCAAATAGAAGAGTAAAAATGTTTCTTTGCTTGGAATCTTTCTTTGATATTGCACCCTATATTCTGAGAAATTCTTTCTGAACAATCCAGAGGGCTTAATGGACAGTATCTCATTTATGGAGGAGCAAGTCCAAGCTTCTTTTTCACACTTCACATGGCACAAACAGCAGTGACTGAAATCAAATAAGAAGTTAATGTCTTTTTTGCTATCTCACTATTCTGAAAGAAGTGTTCAATAAATTCAGTCAATAAGTATATATTTAATATCTAGTATTATTACTATTCAGTAATCTATCTTATCTATTATCCAGTTTTATTCTAAGCACTGATGTCTTACAGAGTCCAAACTATTTTTAAATGTTTCTTATGGTTCGTTCTACTCATATAAAGTAAAATACAGAATTATAGCACTTCTCTAGAAAATTTTAGGGGAAACAACTTTCAATTTATTTTAGACTAATACTATAAAGTATACATTTTGCATAGTTCAAGTACTGTTGGGTATTATTGTTTTCATTTCTATAAATAAAGTAGCTAAATAAACTGGCTAAGAAACTGTTTTTATATAGTTTTAGTTCAAGACTGAAACATAAATTTTCTCATCTAAAATAATTGGGAAAGATAAATGGAAAATAATGAGGCCTCATGGTATATTCCAGAGGGCATAAGATAGAAAAAAAATATTTGGGGCAAGAAATAATGGCTTTAATGCTCAGCATATAGTCTAAACTTGAGCACAGATACACTTGAAAATATCTTCTCATAAGGAAGCCTCATAACTGGTAAAATGAAAGTCTGGAAATTTCAGAAATTTAAATGTAAATAGAGTCAAAAATGACAGTTCCTCTTTCTATATTTCCAAAATGTTAACTCAATCAGAAGATTAACAGTTAAGGTTTTGCCTAATTATTTACTATCATAAGAACTCAGGATGGATATATTGAATAGAACAGTGGTTTCCAAAGTTAACTGAAGATTGACCCCAAGAATATGTAATCAACTTCTAAAAGACTGAGAAGACAGTTTGAATCATGCCTCAATTGCTCAGCCAATTATCATATTTGTTTTAAACATAGTTATATTTTACCTTCATCTATGGCTACCCTAAACTCCCAAATTCTACTATCTCACAAAGATGTGCAAACTTTTTACCTTCTGATACAAAAAACAAAACAAAACAAAACAAAAACAACAACCTTCCAAAGGCATTATAATATCCTCATCTTTATCAGATCACATGTGTCATTTGGAAAAGCATTCATCCCTTATAGCACACTAGTAGGATAGGTATATATAAGCTTGCCAACAATATTGGTTTCAGTCACCAGGACCTGGGATCATTTTTCACTTCTGGTGCGTATAACTAGATATATGAGTCTGAACTAGTCATTTAATGTTTCAATGTTTGAGGCAAATAACAATAGTAATCTCTAAACACATATGCATGGATATGCAAAATGCATATTTATGTGTATGTCTATGTGCACATGCATGTGTGTATGTGTTTGTGTGTGTAATTTACTCAAACCATATATAAATAAAAATATGAGTCGATTCTGAAGCCATTCTCTTCTTAAAGAAATTTATATTACTACTAAGGCAACTATAAAGATCTCAGGAAAAAAAATGATTATAGTGAAAATGATATGTAAATACTAGGGAAAGAAGAGAAATATACTTAAGGAGATTTTTTCTAATCTTGCAACAGCCATTGCTTCTATTTCTCCTTCATAGATGTCTAGACCCATTTTTAGGGAAGGCAGGTTTGCTCAATGGTC